>NC_083827.1:2097307-2697307 GCF_015708825.2 Lethenteron reissneri
GTTTGAGGAGCGACAGGGTGAAATCCCCCTGTCGCTGTTGGAAGTCCACCAACGTCCCGTGTCCCTGAAGGATCAGTCTTGGGCGTGTCCCGCGGATGTGTCTGCAGCGGGGTCGGAAGGGCTGCAGGGCTCGAAGGACCCGCAGATCTGGCAGGCACCCTCCGAGCAGGGCGCCTCGTCCCCTCCGGTGTCAAGGCCGGCCTGCCTGGAACAGGTACGACAGGCGCTCTAGCAAGATCAATGGACGCAGGCGGGGGAGAGTCGGCAGCAACAGACCCCGGCAAGGCAACATTGGGAGATGAAGCATCATGTAGGGGAGCAACATACGGTTTCAAGCTTGACGTGTGAACAAACCAGCGGCGAGAACCAATTTGAACACGCGCCGACTGAGGGTTAGGAACCTCAATGAGGCGGACGGGCCCTTGCCAAGGTTTGTGAAATTTGGGAGAGGTACCCGGCCGCACCTGCGGGCAATGGAGCCAGGCCAGGTCCCCAACCTTCCAGGGGCACTCCCCCTTGGAACGCCGTGCATACCTCTCATTCCGGGCCTGAGCTTTGGCCGTAGCCACACGGGCACTCTCCCGCGCCTCCGAGACCCGGCGAACAGTGTCCCGAATGTAGTCAGGAAGCGGTTTACAAGGTCCCCTTACACCGGTTCCCATCTGCACATCCATTGGCGGCACGTTTTCCCGACCATACATAAGGTAAAACGGCGAATAACCCGTAGCCGCATGAGGAGTCATCCTGTACGCCGAAAGCACCCCCGGGATGTGCAGGTCCCAATCCGATTGTTGCTCACTCACCGTGTGGCACAGCATGGCAGACAATGTCCGGTTTAGCCGTTCAACCATACCATCCGTTTGCGGATGGTATGGGGATGTCCGGACCTTCTTAGTCCCTAGGCCCGCGCATACTTCCGCCAATAATTTAGAAGAAAAATTTCGGCCCTGATCCGTAAGGAGTCTCTCCGGCGCACCCTTGTCCATGACATATCCGAACAAAAAGGCGTCGGTAATGGCCGCGGCCGATTGGTCGGGCAACGGCCAGGCCATCGGCCAACGGGAGAGGTACTCAACCCCGACCAGCAAATATTTATTACCCCTCGCCGAAGGTGAAAAAGGTCCCAAAATGTCCAGTGCCACCAATTCATTGACCCGAGACACCTGAATTGACTGTAAGGGTGGCACATAAGGATGTTTAGGTGGCTTACGCCGGGCACAGTCAGGGCACGCGCGGACGTGCCCCACGACATCCGTCGCCATGCCGTGCCAAAAATAATGACGTTGCAACGTCAACAAGGTCTTCTGCACACCCAGATGTAATAGCGTGTCACAATGGAGAGTTCTAATCAACTCGTATCGTAGGGACGCAGGCACTACTAGACGCCAGTGTTCCCGGAGACTTTCCCTCCACATAAGCAGACCATCTCGGACCGCGGCTTCCGGCGCACCCTCCGTAACCGGACCCCCAATCTCCACTTTGGATCGCTTCCGCAAGGACACTAACGACTCATCCATCATTTGCTCCCTTATCCAAACAGACCGTGGCAGATTCAAAACCCCATCAGTCGGCCCCGGTTCCACAGGAGCATCCGACTTCTCCACAGCCAATACCACCGGCTGAGGGGGGGGTAGGCTGGGCGCACATCTCTGCGTCCCCGACGCACATTTGCAAGGGGAGCGCTGCGACAATCTAGAAAGTGCGTCTGCGTTCGCATGGCGCACCCCTTTACGATGGTGAATTTGAAATGAAAATTCTTGTAGCGTGTCCAACCAACGCGACAGCTGGCCGGAAGGTTGATCCATTTTAAGGGCATATTGCAAGGCCGCATGATCCGTACGTACGATAAAGGAACGGCCGTACAGGTACGGTCGAAACTGACGTAGGAAAAAAACAACGGCTAGGAGTTCCCTGCGAGTGACACAGTAGCGGGTTTCCGCGGGCGACAAGACCCGGCTACCATACGCAACGACGCACTCTACGCCCCCTTTAGACTGAGACAACACCGCGCCAATACCTGTGTCGCTCGCATCCGTATCAAGAATGAACGGTTGATTGAAATCCGGATAATCCAATGTTGGGGCGGTAGCCAACAGATTACGCAGACTCTGAAAGGCCGCCTCTTCTGGCGGTCCCCACGCAAACTTACGTCCCTTACCCGTAAGGAGGTGCAAGGGCCTCGCGATGGTCGCAAAATTCGGTACAAATCTTCGATAATACGAGGCAAATCCCAGAAAGCGACGTACATCCCCCACGGTGGCCGGAGTTGGCCAATCTCGGACGCACGCCGTTTTTTCCGGGTCCGTAGACACCCCCTCAGCACTCACGATGTGCCCCAAATAACGGACGGACCGTTGCAGTAGGTGACATTTCTTTGGTTTAAATTTCAAGTTCGCGGAGCGCATCCTCGCGAACACCGTCTCCAGCCGCCTTAAATGTTCATCAAATGTGCGGCTGAAGACGATAATATCGTCCAAATATATGAGACATGTCTCCCACTGCAACCCCGTCAAAACGAGCTCCATGAGCCTTTGAAATGTGGCAGGGGCCGCATTCAGCCCCATCGGAAGGCAGTTAAATTGAAACAACCCCTGCGGCGTACGGAATGCGGTCTTCTCCCGTGAGGGCTCGTCAAGGGGAAGCTGCCAAAATCCCGAAGAGAGGTCCAGTGTAGAGAAAAACTTAGCCCCCGACAATGCGTCGAGGGAGTCGTCCATATGCGGCAGGGGATACGCATCTGCCACCGATATCTTATTCAATTTTCGAAAGTCAACACAGAATCGCAATTTGCCATCCTTTTTCTTAACCAAAACC
This sequence comes from Lethenteron reissneri, assembly GCF_015708825.2. Taxonomy (NCBI): domain Eukaryota; kingdom Metazoa; phylum Chordata; class Hyperoartia; order Petromyzontiformes; family Petromyzontidae; genus Lethenteron; species Lethenteron reissneri. The sequence goes on from NC_083827.1 coordinate 2,100,122, forward strand.
ACAGGCGCGCCCCATGGGCTGTTTGACGGCGATATAATATCCGCAGCCAACATATCCTCCACTGCCCCCCGAACGTGTTCTCGCTCGGCGGGACTCATTCGGTGCGAATTCAACCGAATAGGGGCAGCGTCGCCTGTATCAATGTGATGGTGAAGCAACGAGGTGCGTCCCAAATCCAAATCATTGGAGCTGAACACATCGGAATACGTCAATAACAATTTGTGAAGCGCACCCCGTTGATCCACAGACAGGGAAGAATTTCCGTCACATAAGCTAGCAATCCAGCGGTCATCCGAAGCCACAGGCTCGGAAACACCAGCAACCACTCCCTGGCTATGCGAACAATCGTGAGCCGTAAATGCCATGGTGGCATGTGCCACAACCGTGCCGGCCGGGACGCAAACATTTTCAGTACCCGCATTGAGCACCTGCAAAAACGGTAATTGATCTGGCCGGACGATGGTCTGCGCTCCGACCAGCGCCAACCCGGCCGTTATCGAGGCTGAAGGTGACAACAAGATCCCAACCGCTCCCAGCCGACCAGGCAAGGGCTTCCGATACCGCAGGGGAATAAGCATCTGTGAACCAGGTGGAATGTCAACAGATGCCACGGATAGCGCCTGCACTTGTACGGCCGAAACAGGTCGCCCCCAGGGCGACGGCAGAAACGAAATTTGACGGCCACCCGGCAGTTCAATACAATTCTCATTAATTTTGATCAAAATAGGCATCTTAGCCAGAAAATCAGTGCCCAATAAACAAGGAACTGCCAAGGATCTTGAAATCAACACAACGCCCGAGGCCGACACATCCCCAATAGATATTTTAGCGTCCACCTGGCCCACGATGCCCATACTACCCCCGTTCGCAGCGACGCACGACCCGTAAACCGGACGCACGGCCCCGGGTGGAATGCCTAACAGATGAAAAATGACATCCGAAATAATAGTCGCGGACGCCCCGGAATCGACCAAAATGCGCACGTCCACCCCTTGTATAGACCCCGGCACGGTGGACGAACCCGTAGCGGCCGCGACAACCCTCCGTGCCAATTTGCGCCACTGCGTCACAGAGCGACAAGGCCCCGTCGAAGGTCTCTCTTTAACAACAACACTATGACCGCACAACGAAGGTGATGGGTGAGGTGTAAAGCCTTGCCGGGTGTCTGGTGCGTGCCGACTTGCCTGTTTCGGTGGATCCTTGGGCGGCTTGGCCGGTGATGAGGCCTCCTGTTGTGGCGGACCCGGGATGCGGGCCCAGCAGTCCTTCGCGTAGTGGCCCCTCCGTCCGCAGCGGAAACAATCGGCGTCGTTGCGCCGAAGCGCAGGCCTTGCATCGCGCCGACCTCGTATCGGCGGTGCAGCACGAGAGGCCGGTCCACCGCGGCTTGACCATGGCCCCGAGGCGGCCGTCAGCTCCTGAGGGCCCCCCCCATCCGGCACGTATACCGACTTCGTAGGGTCCCAACCCAGAGCGCCACCCTCTGCGACGGGCCCCCCTGTCCACGCCGCGACTTGTTTCCATCGTCGTAGGTTGAATTGTGCATCCAGACATTTCGCCGCCGCCCGGGAGGTGAGCTTCTCATGCCCGCACACCGGCATGGGAATCCCAAGATCCCGCGACAGCTCGAGCATCTTGCCCAAGATGAGAGGCTCGAGCAGGTCAGGTGTTGTATCTGGATACGCGGCCATAGCCAAATCAAGCACTGCACCCCTGTATGCCACAGGCGACTCCTCGGGCGCTCGTTGTCGTTGAGCGAATCGCCGATGCGCGTCGTCAGGTGGCTCGTAGGCGTCGGCCATTTCTTTAAAAACTCCGTATAATGTCCTCTTCTTCTCGGCCTTAATGGAGCGAAAAAAACGAACAGATTCGTCGTCCAGAAGAGTCGGCAACACTTCTAAGGCCTCAGCATCGGTCCATCTCGCAGAACGGACCGCCGCCAAAAATCTGCAGGCGAAAGCGCTCCAGTCGCCCCCAATGGCGAATTCTTTGACCGTGGTGAGATGGCGACTCCGACTTCGCTTTACTCCGCCCTCCGCCGATGGTTCCTCCGGAGGCAAATTCAAAATGGCGTCGAACCGCGGCGTGGTCAAGATGGCGGTTTCCCGCCGCGGAACGCGCAAGATGGCGGCCTCCTGCCGCGTGGTCAATGGCGCCGGGAGTGAAGATACCGTGGCGGCCTGTGGAGCACTCTCCGCTCTCTTTGTCGCCGTCCTTGGGGTGACGAGATGACACAATTGGCCCAGGGCGTCCTTGAGAGTCTCCAGTTGCTCCGCCACCTGCAGCCATCGCAGATCAGCGTCTGATGTTGTCGGCGGCCCTGACACTGTGGCTACATCTTCAACTCCCGTCCCCGCACTCGTTTCAGCAGGGCTCTCCTCTCCCACCCCGGCAGGATCCATGTTTGGAGGGAAGTCTTCGTCTTCGGACGAAGAAGCCGATGCTGGCGCTGGAACATTTTTCTTTCTCACTTGTTTCGACATGCCGTTGCACTTCCGACACCAATGTAATAAAGGACTCGACCACGAAGTCTGGCTTGGTGTCCTTTATTCAGTTCTTCCTCGTAACCCACACGGCTGTCCTTCTATAAGACTTCTATACCGACACTGATACTGCTGTTAACCCCGTCACGCCAACAGTTCCTCTGTTGGTCTCCTGTTGCTCTCGTAGCCTTGCTGGCTGTCACCCTCACGCAGCCCCCCACTGGCTGCTCTCCTGCAGTTTCTCCTCTCGTCGTTCTCTCAGCCTCTCTCTCCTCTCGTCGCTCTCGTAGCCTCTCCCTCACACACAGCCTCGCCGGCTGTGTTCACCGCAGCTCCTCGTCCGCCTTCTCTCCAGCAGCCCCACCGCTGTCTTCTCTCGCAGCTCCGCTGGCTGCTCCCTTAGCTGGCCACCGCTGGCCGCCCCTGCCACCCCTTCTGGCTTTGCCCACGTGGCCTTACTCTGGTCCAGTCCCACCCGTTCTGCCTTCCTCTTCCGGTCTCCTCCCTTAAGAACCTTAACCTTGCTCCCACGTCACCTAACTCCACCTCTCCGTGACGTCACATCCGGGAGGTCGCCCGCGCCCGCATTACACTTTTAAGCACTTGTTTTCATCTCCAAATGTTTACATAAACCATTTGATCACTGTACACATCGTGAGTTACAAAATTAGCAAGTTCCGTAAATTAACACACATTAATCCTAAGGTTTCGTTCATCCAGGGTAATATTTACGAAAGTTAACGTGCACCCTTATTACAGGGACATGGACACAGACAATTCATTTTGGAATTCAACCTTTGTTACAAACATGAATTAAATAAAAGCTGCGGACATGGAGATGCCGGGGATTGAACCCGGGGCCTCACACATGCGAAGCGTGCGCTCTACCACTGAGCTACATCCCCACCACACTGGCTCAGTCTGATCCCAGTAACGTGACCTCGTTGTGTAAGGGGGCTATCGGGGTCATGGCCGGAGTTGAAGAATCTACTTTGAAATCTCGCAGATCTTTTCCTTTTCCCGTTTGTTAGATAGCGGCACTTGGAAGCAAGCATTACCTGGGCTACTTCTGAGTACCTTGAAAGTGACATCTCATCCACATTAGGGGTCATCACAAAGAACACAGGGCTCGATGAATGTGGCCCAGTGGCCTAATGGATAAGGCACCAGCTTCTGGAGCTGGGGATTGTGGGTTCGAGTCCCATCTGGGTCTTTAGTGTTTTGGTAAAAATTCAACGATCATATTTCTTCTTCAAATCACAAGTTGACTTCCCATTCAATTACCTATGCATAATTTAGCTCTCCACTTATAAAACATTTTTCCCAAGTATCTAGATATCATTCCACTCGTTGAGTTATCCTTCTGCCATGAGGACTCCAGACTGATTTTCGTCTCACACACTCCGTTCGACCACCACTCGGCAGGTCACAACACTTTTCTATCACCTTATTCCACGCACTGCTCGAATTTAGAAGTCCATCATCCGATATCAAGTATAATAACCTTGCTAAGTTCCGTAAATATGTTAACTCTAATCGACGACAACTTGATTGTAGTGCTGTTCATTGCTGAACGGATGACATGTTGGGCTTCTGGATCTGTGCTCAGCAATGATAACGAATCAAAACAAGTTGGCGTTTGTCCAGGCCACGCATGTTCCTTCGAGTAAAATTGGCCACTGGCAAAATGTCACTTCGTGGAGATGCCGGGGATTGAACCCGGGGCCTCACACATGCAAAGCGTGCGCTCTACCACTGAGCTACATCCCCATTCCGGTTCTAACTCGGCGCAGTCCCACCTAGGTATGGGGTGAAACTTCGTCATCAGCTTCTTTCTCTCTTGTCACCCACTCACTCTCATGTTGGCCCTGGACCCTGTATCCATCGAGTCTGCACAGAGTCCAAGCAAAATGTGTTTCTTTTAAACTAAAAGAAATAACAAGAATACATGTGGATGGATACCATAATACTTTCCCAATTGATTTATTATTGTAAGTATTTAATTCGGAAATAAAAGTGTTGTGGATACTTTTAAGCACTTGTTTTCATCTCCAAATGTTTAAGTAAACCATTTGATCACTGTGTACATCAGCGGTCGGGAACCTATGGCTCGCGAGCCATATATGGCTCTTCTGGTCACGGCATATGGCTCCCAGACAATTTTGAGTTGAAAAAAAAAACACAAAATCAGTTTGGAACTGATTTTAAACTACTTGTGATATTGCTTAATAATACTGTGTCATTTTAAAGTAAACAGAAATTAGTTTTGATGATAAATTTCACGATTCACGGGGCCTCAACGCCTGCATGAAGCTCAACCTCACCACGTACGAACCAGACTACAAGGCCATCAGCAAAACCATGCAGCACCAGAAGTCGCATTAAAAGTGTAATAAATGGACTCGGACACTTCCTTCTGTCTTCGTGTCTTTTATTGGGTTCTCGTCTTCACCCACACGGCACTCTGTTATAACTCTGTATTTGTAGCCCCCGGCTATTCACTGCTATTATAGCTTCTCCTTCCCTCTGACTCTGCTTCATCTACTGTAACCTCCTCCCTGCAGACTCGCTGCTACCTCTATGCAGACTCCCGCTGCTACCTCTATGCAGACTCCCGCTGCTACCCCTATGTGCAGACCCTCTGGCTGCCACTGTATGCAGACCCGCTGCCCACTCTCTCTGTGCAGCCCCGCTGCTGACTGCAGCCTCCTCGCTGCCTCGGGTCGGTCACCGCTGGCCAACGGTGCCGATCCTCGCTGCCTCCGTGTTCGTGGCGATCTCGCCACACTCCGCTTCGCCCTTCGTGGCCTCTCTCTGTCCCTGGTTCCCCGTCACTCCCTATCCTCTTCCGGTTCCCCTCCTTCTATAGCTCAACCCCTCTCCCCCCACGTGACCTAACTCCTCCCCTCATGACGGCACCTCCGGAGGGCCGTTTACGCCCGCATTACATCACCCTCCCCCATAAAGAAAATCCAGCCGACCTCGGCTGAATTGCAACCTGAAAAGCAATGCGGGTGTAAAGGGCCAATACCTAAAAAGACACGAAGCATGCAAGAACAATATAACAATGAACACAACACAACACAATCTAACGAAACGTGAGGGATTTCGAGCGAGTACGGGCAGCCGGGCCGTCCCGGACGGTCGGCAGACCACCCGCCGAGCGGGAACGTGGAAGGGTTTTAGGGGCGACGGGCGCAAGTTCTTCCGTCGCCATTGGAGGCCCGCCACTGTCCCGCTCGCGTCCAGAGACATCCCGTACTCGCATCCGCGGAGGGATAGGAAGAGCTGCAGGTCCCGTGGGTTCTGCGGCTCCAGTCGACGTCCCACGAGCGGAACGTCCTCCTCCCTGCGCTGTCACGGCCGGCTTGTCTGTGCCGGAGGGTCTTTCTTTGGGGCGTCCGCTGTCGAGGCCTCCTGCTGGGGCGGCCCCGGAACCCGGGCCCAGCAGTCCCTGGCATAGTGGCCCCGACGGCCGCAGCGGAAGCAGTCGACGTCGGGGCGGCGCGCAGCGGGCACCCCGTCCCGACGCGGCCGCGCCGGCGGCGGAGCCCGCGGCCCTGGCCCGCTTCGAGCCGGCCACGGAGTAAAGGCGGCCGACAACTCCTTTGGGCCGGTCGCATCCGGCACGTACACGGCCTTTGTAGGGTCCCACCCTACGGCCCCCCCATCGACGACAGGACCGCCCGTCCACGCCGTGACTTGTTTCCAGCGGCGGAGATTGAACTGGGCGTCCAAACACTTGGCCGCAGCCCGGGACGTGAGTTTTTCGTGACCGCACGCCGGCATAGGAATGCCCAGATCCCGGGATAACTCCAACATCTTCCCCAAGATGAGAGGTTCCAGCAGGTCAGGCTCCGTCTCCGGGTAAGCGGCCATAGCGAGTTCCAACACGGCGCCCCTGTACGCTACAGGCGACTCCTCCGGTGCGCGTTGCCGCTGCACGAAGCGGCGATGGGCGTCATCCGGTGGCTCGTACGCGTCCGCCATTTCATCGAACACCCCACGCAGAGTTTTCTTCTTCGCAGCTTTTATAGAGCGAAAAAAACGAACGGACTCATCATCAAGAAGAGTCGGAAGCACCTCCAGTGCCTCAGCGTTCGTCCACCTTGCCGTACGTACCGCCGCCAAAAATCTACAGGCGAACGCACTCCAATCGCCCCCGATGGAGAACTCTTTGACGGTTGTAAGGTGACGACTGCGGCCCCTTGGCCTGCTTCCGTCCGTCGCTGACTCTTCCGGCGGTAAGTTCAGCAAGGCGTCGCAACGCGGTGTCGCCAAGATGGCGGACGATCCTCGCGGCGGCCCCAAAATGGCAGCTTCCCGCCTTCCGTGGTGCGCCACGCCCAAGATGGCGTCTTCATGCCGCGTGGCCGATGGCGGCGCCATCGAAGACAATCCGGGCTCCTGCCGATCACCACCGTCCCCCTCCAACGCCCCCCTTGGCGTGACAAGGTCACACAACTCAGTGATGACGGTTTTAAGAGTCGCCAGCTGCTCCGCCATTCGGGTCCATCGTAAATCTTCGTCCTTCAACGCAGACGGGGCGGACGCAGCGGCAACCTCCTCGACACCCGGGCCCTCACGGATCTCTCCCTCCGCCGAAGTGAAGCCGACCTCAGGAGGAAGATCGTCGTCGTCCGATGATGAAGCCGACGCCGGAGATGGGATATTCTTTTTCCTCAGTTGTTTCGCCATGCCGTTTCACTTCTGACTCCAGTGTAATAAATGGACTCGGACACTTCCTTCTGTCTTCGTGTCTTTTATTGGGTTCTCGTCTTCACCCACACGGCACTCTGTTATAACTCTGTATTTGTAGCCCCCGGCTATTCACTGCTATTATAGCTTCTCCTTCCCTCTGACTCTCTGCTTCATCTACTGTAACCTCCTCCCTGCAGACTCGCTGCTACCTCTATGCAGACTCCCGCTGCTACCTCTATGCAGACTCCCGCTGCTACCCCTATGTGCAGACCCTCTGGCTGCCACTGTATGCAGACCCGCTGCCCACTCTCTCTGTGCAGCCCCGCTGCTGACTGCAGCCTCCTCGCTGCCTCGGGTCGGTCACCGCTGGCCAACGGTGCCGATCCTCGCTGCCTCCGTGTTCGTGGCGATCTCGCCACACTCCGCTTCGCCCTTCGTGGCCTCTCTCTGTCCCTGGTTCCCCGTCACTCCCTATCCTCTTCCGGTTCCCCTCCTTCTATAGCTCAACCCCTCTCCCCCCACGTGACCTAACTCCTCCCCTCATGACGGCACCTCCGGAGGGCCGTTTACGCCCGCATTACAAAAGTAAGACATATTTAATTTATTATACGTTAAAAATACTATTTGGCTCTCAATGCAATATATTTAGAAATATTTGGCTTTTATGGCTCTCCCAGTCAAAAAGGTTCCCGACCCCTGGTGTACATCGTGAGTTATAAAAATAGTAAGTTCGGTAAATTAACACACATTAATACTAAGGTTTCGTTCATCTAGGGTAATATTTACTAAAGTTCACGTGCACCCTTAGTACAGGGACATGGACACAGACAATTCATTTTGAAATTCAACCTTTGTTGGAAACATGAATTAAATAAAAGCTGCGGACATGGAGATGCCAGGGATTGAACCCGGGGCCTCATACATGCTAAGCGTGCACTCTACCACTGAGCTACATCCCCACCACACTGGTTAAGTCTGATCCCAGTAACGTGACCTCGTTGTGGAAGGGGGCTATCGGGGTCATGGTCTGAGTTGAAGAATCTACTCGTAAATCTCGCAGATCTGTTCCTTTTCCAGTTTGTTAGATAGTGGCACTTGGAAGCAAGCATTACCTGGGCTACTTCCGAGTACCTTGAAAGTGACATCTCATCCACATTAGGAGTCATCACAAAGAACACAGGACGCGATGAATGTGGCCCAGTGGGCTAATGGATTAGGCACCAACTTCCGGAGGCTGGGGATTGTGGGTTCGAATCCCCTCTGAGTTTTTGTGCTTTGATAAAAATTAAACGATCATTTGAATTTTTCAAATCACAAGTTGAATTCCCATTCAATTACCTAGGCAAAATTTACCTCTACTCTTAACACATTCCTGCGGAGGGAGCTGGTAGGAACGTTGGGTTGCTCGGTCAATGGGCAAGGTCAACGGTGGTGTGGTGTATTCTTCAAATCTGGCCCACTGTGAGGGCGGGCACAAGCCGGCATGAGTAAATTCAACGTTGAGTTTTATAAGGGCACCACGGGGTGACCAGCCCCTTCCCTCCCCACCCAGCCACTCCCTGCACGACGGACGGACACAATAATCTCCTGTGGGCTGGTGTTCCTACCAGTATAATGTTGTGATTTAAAATCTCACGTCAGCGGTGAAATTAGTTATTTTTTTTCCTCCGAGGTCGATCAAAGGGGAACCACTTTGTGGGAAGTAAAAATGTATTGTTTTATGAGTAAACTCGCCTCCGCTATCGGAATGGGGGTAATTTCGAGCACTGGCTCAGAAGTAAACAAATGAGCAACACCACGTGCTCACCTGGGTGGGAATCCGTTCTGCTTAGATGAGTGGGAAATCATTTAAAATGAGCCTTTTGCCCGTCCAAGGACGGGTGTATTGCAGTAAACCTGAAACTTGCAAGCAAAAAGCAGACCGCGACGTGATATTCATTGCATCAATGCGTGTGCAATTTGTGAGGGTGCGGTGACACAGACCTACTTCATTTTAAGGTTATAATCCCTTGTTCATCGTGACGTCCTTTTTACTTTGATGTCTCAACAGCGTGACGGAGATCGCGTGACGTGAGGGTTCTGCCTTTGTAGTGAGGGTTGGAAGTTGACGCCGAGGAGGGGGGAGGAGGCACCTCGGCCCCCCATGTGGAGTGACGTCACCCGCTAATTATTATTAATGGAGGGGGTGTCCATTTGGAGAACGTCACCTGTTTATGATTATTAATGAGGGGGGCTGTTTGATGTGGAGTGACGTCAGCCACGCATGATTATTAATGAGGGGGGGTCCATGTGGAGGACGTCACCTGTTCATGATTATTGAGATGGGGCTGGTCGACGTGGAGTGACGTCACGCGCGGGACACAGACATTATTGGCTTATTATAGTAGTAAATTATAGTAGTAAATAGCGTTGATGACTCAAGCAATCCTGGATATCTGTGAAAAAGAGCTTTATAGCTCATCGGATTCCACCATTATAAAACACATTCCTGCGGAGGGAGCTGATAGGAACGTTGGGTTGCTCGGTAAATGGCCAGGTTCAACGGCGGCGTGGTGTATTCCGCAAATATGGCCGACTGTGAGGGCGGGTACAAGCCGGCGTGAGTAGGTTAAACGTTGAGTTTCATAAGGGCACCACGGGGTGACTAGCCCCTCCCCACCCAGCCCCACCCCCCACCCAGCCCCACCCTCTTCAACCAGCCCCTCCCCACTCTCCCCACCTAGCCCCTCCCCACCCTCCCCTCTCCACCCAGCCCAACCCCTCCCATTTTTGGATGCACGACGGACGGACGGACACAATAATCCCCTGTGGGCTGGTGGAACCAGGTGGTTCCTACCAGTATTATATCAGGATACTTGGGAAATTTTACTGGTAGGAGCCTCCTGGTTACACCATCTCACAGGGGATTATTGCGTCCGTCGTGCAGGGAGGGGCTGGGTGGGGAGGGAGGGGCTGGGTGGGGAGGGTGGGGAGGGGCTGGGTGGGGAGGGTGGGGCTGGGTGGGGAGGGTGGGGTTGGGTGGGGAGGGAGGAGCTGGGTGGGGAGGGTGGGGCTGGGTGGGGAGGGGCTGGGTGGGGAGGGTGGGGAGGAGCTGAGTGGGGAGGGTGAGGCTGGGTGGGGGGTGGGAGGGGTGGGGCTGGGCGGGGAGGGGTTGGTCACCCCGTGGTGCCCTTATAAAACTCAACGTTTAACCTACTCACGCCGGCTTGTGCCGCCCTCACAGTCGGCCATATTTGCGGAATACACCACGCCGCCGTTGACCCTGGCCATTGACCGAGCAACCCAACGTTCCTACCAGCTCCCTCCGCAGGAATGTGTTTGCCAGCTGCTTGCTTGAGCAACTGCCATTACATACGTAGGAGTGATGTGTAAGGGTGTTGTCACTCATCGTTAAACAGCCTGTAGTTCCACTTACAGTCAATAGAGTGCAGAGGCGTTACCTCGCTAGGGCACATGCCATGGGCCAGAGAGGCCAACGGTGGATTCCAGTAAAACAGATCCTGGGAGACATTCCCCGGGCCCCCGGGTGGGGGGGAACCGGGGGAATGATGTCACCTAAGAGTGTTCCAGAAGGAATGCGTGGCCAGGGCGGGGCCACCCACGAACCCCTGAAGACTGAAGCCTGGGCTGGAGAATAGAACCCTGAACTCCAAGCTCTACAGTCCATCTCAGGGCTGGAGCTCAGTGAGGCCAGTGGTCAGGACCCCGGACCAGGAGGTCAGGGTCAGTTAGCCTCCTCTAGGTCCCAGCCGGAGGACGATAGGGAACGGGTTACCAGTGTAGGACCGATATACCCTTCATGCTAGGGACCCTGTAGTAAAAGACAAACACATTCCTGCGGAGGGAGCTGGTAGGAACGTTGGGTTACTCGGTCAATGGCCAGGGTCAACGACGGCGTGGTGTATTCCCCAAATATGGCCGACTGTGAGGGCGGGCACAAGCCGGCGTGAGTAGGTTAAACATTGAGTTTTATAAGGGCACCACGGGGTGACCAGCCCCTCCCCACTCAGCCCCACCCCTCCCACCCCCCACCCAGCCCCACCTTCCCATCCCAGCCCCACCCTCCCCTCCCCACCCAGCCCCACCCTCCCCTCCCCACCCAGCCCCACCCTCCCCACCCAGCCCCTCCCTGCACGACGGATGGACACAATAATCCCCTGTGGGCTGGTGTAACCAGGAGGTTCCTACCAGTTTTAATATTCTGATTTCAATCAAATGTAAAGCTCATCCCGAAAATTCTAGCCGTTCTCCACCATCTGCCAGACATGACTCAACCCTGCTCTAAACCTTGGTCATTGACAAAGGAGAATAATTCAAGATGTACGTAAATCAAACAAATGTCACAATATCTATAATTAGCCTTACTCGAATACTGTTACATTTTTACCTGAAACAATTAAGTTGCCTTACAATCCATTATATATATATTTTATAAATAATCGAGCATTGTCCATTAAAATCGTAATATTACTGGTAGGAACCTCCTGGTTACATAATATTAATATAAAACAATACATTTTTTTGTATATTAATATAATTTTATTATTTCCCTTCTACGTGACTTTACCTAAAGAACCAAGAATATGCCTCATTGAAGTTTATATTGAACGGCATGACATGCAGAGTGTATTCAAGACTTGCTGTGATGCTCAATGTTTTCGAAAGAAGGCCAGTCGGCTGAAATCTCGACATCTTCTTTACCCGTTTTATAATATTGGAGAAGGTAACTCAAATGTTTTAGAAACAGTTTATTTCAAAAAACAATGCAATTCAGGAACATGCACAACAGCATTGGCATTCAACAAATAAACGAACAGTATTTTGAACGCCTGTCACACAAGCAGTTTGTGCACCCAGCTTTTCGTGTCTATCGCCGCAGTGGTGCTCACACCTCATTTGCGTTGAAGACCCCTTAAATGCAGACTTGGCACTTAGTGGATGCCAGCAGACCCCATAATAGTGAGCAGTGTGGTTTAGTTCTAACTGCACAAGTGAAGTGCCTTTACGGCACGCAGCTGCTTGAAGTTAGGCCAGCGGAGGAGCATCAGGCAGGCAGGGGATACGATCTTGTTAACCCTCTGGGTCTTGCACATACCTCCTGAGTGATGACCGTGGCTGTCTACAGGTTCAAAAAGTTGGTAGTAGCACCTTGCTTAATGGATGCAACCATCAAGCATTTGTGAGCACTGGCATATGTGCTGGTTTAATTGCAAATTGGGTTACATTTGGAATACACAAATGGAAATATAACTTGAGGTAACCACATTTGTAATTGGCATTATTTGCATCTCAAAACCTGATATGCAGCACTGTAAGATTTACCATCATACCTCGACTCCCTGGTTATTACATTTTGAGGTTAAATGCTTTCCCATGGCCAACAACGTAGGTACCACAAGCACACCATATGATCTCCCCAAATAGTTTCCTTGTGAAATGTTAACAGTTTAAAATAAAAGAATATCCTATTGATGTAGGCCAATATTTTACCATTGTAACACTTTCTCTAAAAATTTATTGAATATCAATCCTACACAAGTGTATGATGGCTTATCACCAATGACAGGTGTCAAGCTTAAGAGGCATAAGCACGCACACAGACTGTGTGCATGCATGTGTACATGGAGACACATGCATGGCCACACCCACACACACTCAAGTGCATACGGTTGTTGTGACAGCCACAACCTGTCAGTATTAGCAACAGATGACCGATCCACTCAAATTACTATCACCAGGTTGCTTAGCTTGATCAGGCGCCATACATAAGCATGGGCAAGTGCACCCCAAGAGTCCCGCGCCATCAGTATTCATCCTCTTCATCGGAGTCCATAACTTTCCTTCTGTTAAACTGCGGTGGAGAGGATTGGGGGCGGATGTCATAAAATGTAAACAGTATTCCCTCGTTATTTTCAAGGGATACGTTCCGGAGATGCTCATGAATAGCAAATTTCGCAGATAACATTAGCCCACAAAAAATGTATTATCTGAAGTAAATATGTAAATAAGCTCTCTCTCATTACGATATTTCATCACTTTCTCGCATAATATTCTCTTGCATTTGTGTAGAGTTGCAGATGCGATTCACGGAATGCCAAAATCACGAATATCAAATTCGTGAATAATGACTTCAGTTACACGTGCTGTATCATTTCACAACAAACTGTCTTTGTAAAAAATATAATAAACATACGAGGGGGCTTTTGTGGGAAAATAAAAACCAAATCAGATGATGAATCTTTGCAGGAGCATTTTTGTTCTGTAAATTTTGTTTAAACAAGACAACAATGGATTTAATTTGCTCAACTGAGTCATTAGGAGAGTTAAGCTATCTTAAACCATTGTCACCATATGAAGATGATGTTAGTCGGGGCAATTGCAGTTGACATTGTTGTGGTGCAAGATTGAATTGCTGCAGTGCATAACGAATGCTAAGAAAGAGTCCTTGCGCTTCTTCGACATCGCTATTAATTTTGAATAAATAAAAAAATCAACATGGTAATTACTACAAACTTTTGTAGATTGAATAAGAATATCTATTTATCTGGAGGAAAGCAATGAGCTATACAGCTTTTTTTCACAGATGTCCACAGATGTCCAGTATTGGCCTTGCATATCCTTATTTATCGAAATAAATAACCAAACAATACACCGCCTTCCTCTATCCCTCCACATGACAAATACGTTTAACATGCATGCGGAAGGTTAGCACACGACAATTGGCAATGGCAGAGGTAAGGCAATGAGCTTGAAAATGAACAAGGGCCATTTCCTGAAACGTCACCTGGTATAAATGTCTTTTCCTTTTAAGGCCATAGTGTTACTAATGCAAGTGATGAGTTTTTATTACCTTGACAGTCATCTTCTTTTCTGTCTGCTGGCTCACTTTTTCTAGGATCTCGATGAGGCCTTTATCATCCACCTGAAAACACAGCGGACATTGACGCCACTCCACAACGTTTCGATCGCAACACAAGCAATCATCATCAGGTGGGAAAACCACAGCGAGAAAATGTTTTGCTATTTCATAATTTATTTTATTTTATACCTACGTGACTTTACCGAAAGAACCAAAGAGTATGGATCCCTGCAGTCACGAAAACTTCAAACCTATAGTCACTGTTAATAGTGCTCACACCTCCCGTTAAGGGAGCCCTGCACAGGTATGAGGACGCAGTAGCACTGTACCTTTCCAGGGAGCTGGCCATATCTCGCCAGCTGAATGAGGTAATTCTCCACCGACTTGGCTTTGTCTGGCTTCACCAGGGCCAGGTTACTCACTGTGGGCAGTGCAGACAGACAGACAGCACCACTTGAATATCACAGCAGTAAAGCTGCAATACGTTTGGTAAGAGAACACATTATCTTGTTGGTTTGTAACCACACTTTACCTAGGTTGCAAGTTACAATTGCACAAGTCACTAAATATTCAGTACATCCGGTATTCTCGCTATAGAGCACAAGGCTAACATTAAAGCACTGCATTTCACAGGCTCTTAGTCGTTTTACAGTAGGGGGCAATGTTGTTACGTGTAATCTCAATTGAGCAATCTCAATTGAGTAATCGATGGCTCATAAAATACGTCAAATTTTGACAATGACGGCAGCAGGCAATGGCCTACTCGTTTAAAATTATGTCATATGATCTTTAACGTCCACTGTGAGACAGGCGGCGCATATTTTAATGTTACTACACCCGCAGTAATAACCAGGGCATCCTCGTGAATTCAAACCGCAAACTGCTGCAACCAAGCAGTGAGCACGGTACCAATGGGCCACGTCACCACCTTAACTGATAAAAGCCCCTACTGCAGATTCCTCTCAGTAGGGAGCCGGTCGGTATGTAAGAGCTAACACGTTATCATCGTTTTGGGATGACTGCAGCATTACCTGTGCCAAGAGCTATTTGATATCAAAGCAACTAAAATGATACAACAAATGGCACTTAAGGTTATAGGTGTACGCATGTGGGCAAATACGACCACCCAGTGGTGCAAGGGAAGAGAAGACTTACGCCGGGCACGAGCAGACTGGTCCAGCACCTGGGCCAGAATGCTGTTTCGCATTTCAGTGTCCCTGCGACCGTCAAGACACAGCAACACCACCACCATCGACAATGTGCAATCAAAATAATGCTCAGCAATACAGTGGGCCATGTTCCAACAATAACCAATGCAGCCACCTTATCACTGCCTGCATCATCACTGTAGTTATTATTGTCATTGCCATCACTATAGGCAATCATTTTACGAAACTGAGTACAGCATTACTTTGGAGGTAATACCCGTAAAAAAAAGTTCGCAAGTGTCATTAAAATAGCCATTAATGCTGTATAACCCCACCTCAATGCTCATTAATTATACAAAGTATTTGTGAATCTTCAGACTAGAGACACTGCAGACCTTCTGCTCTCCACATATAATGGGATTGATGGATTAGACAATCCTGAATAAGTAAGAGCTTTACCATATTATGTTTTCACTCTGGAAATTTGTTGCAATTGTCAAGTCCACATGCCACCCTTTCAGAACACTCAGCCAATGATCCAGTAATGCCCCACACTGCGATATAACGCAAAGACAGGCACCATGAATAACTATTAGCCAGATATGATCTAAACTGAAGTTAATTTTATAAAATGTATTTATTAAAGTCCTTCACCATTAACAGCCCCATTTGTGTCATAGGGACAATATTCCCAAATGAGTTGCAGATAATAATACAATTTGACGACACTGGCATACAATGGCCAACTCCTACACATGAAGATTAGGGTCCTCAATATCCACCTTCCACCTGATGGGACCCACTGTCCGTTATCCTCACAAATTACCAGTCCCTGCGGGAGAAGCGTTGCTGCCTCGTGTGTAAACTGAACGTAAGCTTGATAATTGGTTCTTTACCCTTCTATCTGGCAACAAAACTGACACCTTTTTGCAAGGAGTCATGTTTGCATAGACCGCAATACCTGCAGTCATAAATACAAACAAAAGACATAACTCTGATAATGTGCACTGTCCTTGAAGTTGATTGGTCCACACCCGAGACAGCTTTCCTTCGAGCCTAGTCTCATATGGGTTGGACCAGATGACGCCAAAAGGCGCACAACTCAAGGACAATGCACCATCAGAGTATGAGAGCTCGGGGCAAGCATCTACACTATGGGGACCTCATTTGCCAGTAAAAATATGATAATTGGTTCTTTACCCTTCTATCTGGCAACAAAACTGACACCTTTTTGCAAGGAGTCATGTTTGCATAGACCGCAATACCTGCAGTCATAAATACAAACAAAAGACATAACTCTGATAATATGCACTGTCCTTGAAGTTGATTGGTCCACACCCGAGACAGCTTTCCTTCGAGCCTAGTCTCATATGGGTTGGACCAGATGACGCCAAAAGGCGCACAACTCAAGGACAATGCACCATCAGAGTATGAGAGCTCGGGGCAAGCATCTACACTATGGGGACCTCATTTGCCAGTAAAAATATGATAATTGGTTCTTTACCCTTCTATCTGGCAACAAAACTGACACCTTTTTGCAAGGAGTCATGTTTGCATAGACCGCAATACCTGCAGTCATAAATACAAACAAAAGACATAACTCTGATAATGTGCACTGTCCTTGAAGTTGATTGGTCCACACCCGAGACAGCTTTCCTTCGAGCCTAGTCTCATATGGGTTGGACCAGATGACGCCAAAAGGCGCACAACTCAAGGACAATGCACCATCAGAGTATGAGAGCTCGGGGCAAGCATCTACACTATGGGGACCTCATTTGCCAGTAAAAATATGATAATTGGTTCTTTACCCTTCTATCTGGCAACAAAACTGACACCTTTTTGCAAGGAGTCATGTTTGCATAGACCGCAATACCTGCAGTCATAAATACAAACAAAAGACATAACTCTGATAATGTGCACTGTCCTTGAAGTTGATTGGTCCACACCCGAGACAGCTTTACTTCGAGCCTAGTCTCATATGGGTTGGACCAGATGACGCCAAAAGGCGCACAACTCAAGGACAATGCACCATCAGAGTATGAGAGCTCGGGGCAAGCATCTACAGGTCCCCATAGTGTAGATGCTTGCCCCGAGCTCTCATACTCTGATGGTGCATTGTTCTTGAGTTGTGCGCCTTTTGGCGTCATCTGGTCCAACCCATATGAGACTAGGCTCGAAGGAAAGCTGTCTCGGGTGTGGACCAATCAACTTCAAGGACAGTGCACATTATCATAGTTATGTCTTTTGTTTGTATTTATGACTGCAGGTATTGCGGTCTATGCAAACATGACTCCTTGCAAAAAGGTGTCAATTTTGTTGCCAGATAGAAGGGTAAAGAACCAATTATCATATTTTTACTGGCAAATGAGGTCCCCATAGTGTAGATGCTTGCCCCGAGCTCTCATACTCTGATGGTGCATTGTCCTTGAGTTGTGCACCTTTTGGCGTCATCTGGTCCAACCCATATGAGACTAGGCTCGAAGGAAAGCTGTCTCGGGTGTGGACCAATCAACTTCAAGGACAGTGCACATTATCAGAGTTATGTCTTTTGTTTGTATTTATGACTGCAGGTATTGCGGTCTATGCAAACATGACTCCTTGCAAAAAGGTGTCAGTTTTGTTGCCAGATAGAAGGGTAAAGAACCAATTATCATATTTTTACTGGCAAATGAGGTCCCCATAGTGTAGATGCTTGCCCCGAGCTCTCATACTCTGATGGTGCATTGTCCTTGAGTTGTGCGCCTTTTGGCGTCATCTGGTCCAACCCATATGAGACTAGGCTCGAAGGAAAGCTGTCTCGGGTGTGGACCAATCAACTTCAAGAACAGTGCACATTATCAGAGTTATGTCTTTTGTTTGTATTTATGACTGCAGGTATTGCGGTCTATGCAAACATGACTCCTTGCAAAAAGGTGTCAGTTTTGTTGCCAGATAGAAGGGTAAAGAACCAATTATCATATTTTTACTGGCAAATGAGGTCCCCATAGTGAACGTAAGGTTCTCATGCCCGAGCACTGGGCTACCGAGTCACGCAGCGAGATGAGACTTGAGAATCCATCATGCGCAGGCAACGCGCACGATGGGCAGAGTGCGGCATGTGCAAACACACACTCACCTCTGGGCTGCCTCCCGCTGGGCTTCCTGGTCCGTGCCACCCGCCTACCGGACGAACACAAACAGGAGCTCCCCGTCAGCCTCCAATTACCCCACATTAAAGCTGTATAAAAACATCACCAGTGAACACCATCTGCACTACAGCTTTAATAAAGTAGTGATTATTCGGCGAATTAATATACATTAATGCCAGTAAATTTATTTATGATTCATCAGATGACAAGAATTGTAGATATTCTGTTCCCCGCATGCTAGATGCATTTAAGATTCAATTGGAATAAATTCAATGGAAATACCCAATAATTAAAGAGCCCAATTAAGGCAAACCGAGTAAGAGGAGAGATATCCCAGTACGGCTTCCTTGTGGAAGTGGCTTCCTGCTTGGAAGAGTTGGAATTGGGAAACCCTACCTCCTGAGTGCTTAATCATTGCTGAAAAAATGCCTGTGCTGCATTACTGGCATGGCCAGGTTTCACAGAACACGAGTCATTCTTCACGGAACACGATTAAGTACTGCGCTTCTCCTTACTTCATGCTCATTTACCCTTGGCGGACTTAAAACTTATAGCAATTGAGAAAAAGCAAAATGACCAAGTTTGACAGCGCAAATTTAAATCCAGCGACTTTGAGATTACATTGACGGCTCACGTGGTGAGCTGCCAATGAACATCCCATTTCAGTTGCCACACCAAACGAGTGGGCTGACAGCATGCAAGGAAGCACAATTCTTCAAATAGCCAATGTTTGACATTGCAAATTAATATTTTTTCGTAATTCAAAATCAAGCTGTTAAAATTCACACTGGCATGCGACGTACGCGAGGGCCACCATAATCACCCCACGCCACCTGCTGCACGCACGCACGCACACGCACGCACGACCACGTGAATGCTCTTGCACACATACTGCCATGAAGGTGCATATCACAAACTACACGCGCAAATACTACAGCTGATATTTACTGCCGAGTGGCGTTCACACAGCATCCGTGCCAGGCTCGGTGCTCTGTGAGACCGGTTGAGGGGCCAAAATTTGCTGACAGGTGATGGAGCAGAGCCGGTAGAAGACGATAATATAACACGATTTAAAAACAAATGTAAGTTTACGAGTGGCATAAAATGTCAACACATTAGCTGGAGTAAACCTGCGAAGCAGATACAACTTATAATGCTACCACCTCACTACGTGTGAATACATGTTATATTAAATACAGTCGCCTCCAGCCCTAGTTAACTTACAGCTATTGTACTTCACAGAGGTTTCCAATGTTTATTGATCTGTGTCCACTGCTGCCAACCTCTGGGAATACATTTCACAAGTAGGAGATAATTTATTCATAATGTAACGATCACAAATTATGTAAACACAATGTTTACCGCAATACAATTATCTAGCTGAAAATTCAGTTTATTAAGAAATCATCTCTGTTAGAAGACTCAACGGCTATGTTTTCACTTATTTCCACAACATTTGAGGTTTTAAAAGTAGTTTGTATTGAATGATATTGAAACACTTCTAATATATTTAGAAGCGGAATTGACTTTGCCAAGTCACGCAAAAATGCACACTATAAAAATAACGTTCAGCCCTTTGTCAATTCACTGCTGGAGGAAGGGATATCCACGCCTTATAAATAGAAGTAATTTTTACATCACAATACTGGTCAGAGCGGGTTCGTGACGGGGTAGGTAGGGGCAGGGCTAGTTTAGTTTCAGTTTCATTTATTTGGTAGATATAACTCGTCACTAATGTCATGAGTGGCCAGGAAACAACTCAATTTTCCCGATTCCTTGAGCAGTGCTTAATACCACTGTGCCACTGCTTCTTACCCATACACATTATACGCACAATACACATGGCTGTATGCCGAATGTGTGAAAGAACGGCGATCTAATGTTGACATACACAGCCTGCTGGCATTCCTTTTACATTTCGCTGATGGATACGCCATATTTCCAGCCTGCATATACCGTATTTATTTTCTGGCCGTCGAAATAACACTTAAGCAAGACACAGTTTGACACGTACACACGCAACATAATACACAAATATGCAGTAGGGTACACACAAGATCAACCCACTGCTGAAGCTCACTACGGGACACGAATGCGCGCGCGCACGTGGTGGAGGAACTCTTCTTGCAGGGTAAGAGTTGGAGAATCAGGCGTGGCAATCTCCCTCGCCGGCTGCGGTGAAGGGGTTACAGATCCCCCCCTCTCTCCAGCAGGGGATGCAGGGTTGTCCACTGCTGTTATTGTTGTGCCGGTTGTCAGTGGTAGTGAATGAAGGGATGTGCTGGAGTGTAGCGGTTAGCACGCTTCGCTAAGAAACCGGCGACCCGAGTTCGATTACCGCTCACGGCCATCAACAAGTGACGATTATCTGAACCGGTCCTGAGCCTCCCCTAAGTCGACTCGGCCTTAAATGAGTACCTGGTGCGATGTGTACAAAAATGGCCACTGGGGAGACAAAGGCGGTCGGGCGTGGTGCTGGCCACCCACTCCCTCGTGTGCCGTGCCGGCACCTTCATAGGTACCCTCGCTAACAGCACTTGCCCCTACAGTCTAGTTAAGGCTATACGTGGGGATCTTTGTACTGTACATTATTACACTCAGTCAACCAATAACACCTGGGTCTGTCTCGTGACATTTCCACGTTTCACCTGGCCTCATGGTGCACCTAGCCTGGCACGAGTGCCGTGGTTACATCCCTACCACTTTAGCGGCGATGGGCGGTTGTATTTTATTGTGGTTATTTGTCAGTGGTGGTGTATGTATATTGACAGTTACGAGTCGAATAGCGGACGTGGGATAAGCCGGTGACTATTGTTATGAATGCGGGCGATTGTCAGTGTTTGTGGCTATCACCAACAACCACGTCCGACACCGAAACACAACAATCTCGTCGCAAACAGCGCGGAGACAGGAGAGGAGGGGGAGGCTGCCCCCCCCCCACGCCGACAGGCCCCCATCGCCTCGTACGGAGCTCGACTAGCGGAGTGCGTCGCGGCTCCACCACCACCACCACCCACACAACAACAACGACAACAGCAGCGGCTCTCACCCCGCCGCGCTGCGCCTGCAGCTCCGACATTCGGTGGCGGCGAATCGCCTCGAGCTCCTCGTCCCCCATGCCACACGCGGCCGCTGTCTGCTTCGTCGGCGAGGAAGGGACTCGTGCGAGCGGCAGGCGAGAGACGACGACGACGAGGTGGAGGCGGTGGATGAGAAAGCGCCACCGTGTGACGAAAATAAGCCTCGCGCGAGTCGCTGCGTCACTGGTGGGTGGGCGGTGGGTGGGGGGGGGCAGCAGTCGCTGCGTCACTGGCAGTGGGGGTGGTGGGTGGGTATGGGGGGCAGCAGTCGCTACGTCACTGGTGAGGGAGTGGGGGGGGCTGCATCGGTCGCTACGTCACTGGCAGTGGGAGTGGTGGGTGGGGGTGGGTGAGGGGGGCAGCAGTCGCTGCGTCACTGGCAGTGGTGGGTGGGTGAGGGGGGCAGCAGTCGCTGCGTCACTGGTGGGTGGGGGTGGGTGGGTGAAGGGGGCAGCAGTCGCTGCGTCACTGGTGGGGGGTAGTGGGGGGGTGCAGCAGTCGCTACGTCACTGACAGTGGGAGTGGTGGGTGGGGGTGGGTGAGGGGGGCAGCAGTCGCTGCGTCACTGGCGGGGGGCGGGCAGCAGTTGCTGCCACGCGATTTGTGAATGGGGCGAGCCACGTGACTTGGAGGCAGCTCGTGCTCTTATTGGTGGTCAGTGTCGAAGCCGGGCAAGTTGAGGAGGAGCCCGATGGCACGAGACCGTGCAAAGTGCACAGCTGTCAACCCGTACGGTTTAGGGGCCGTCCATAAATGACGTCACGCGATTTTGGACGATTTTTACCCCCGCCCCTCGTCACACGGCGTCACAAAAAGTCAGACCCCCCTCAAATATGACGTCACGAAGCTCTGCCCCCCCCCCCCCCCCCCACAAAAATAAAACACGCTTCAAATCGCTTAAAACTATTGTCATTGTAGTCCGTATTTAATGTGGCGCTGCACTCTGATGTTGTAGGAGAAACATTTATAAAAAAAGTCTATATTATTAAGTAGAACGTGTTGTCTATATTTAAAGTTGCGCATTTTTACGTGACGTCACATTTCGCCCCCAGCCACGCCCCCTTCTGGAACCTACTAGCGAGTTCTCGATGTGACCCTTTCCCTAGATCCCTCTCTGGTCTATCACTAGGCCTCGGCAAGGTAAGGTAAAAGTTAAACGGTAAAAAAAAACAAGAGAAACTTTACCCTACCTTTTACCTTACCACAATACAATCGCGCTACCCTACCTTTTACCCTTTAGCAGGTAAGGTAAAAGGTAAAAAAGAACGTGCCTACCTTTACCTTACCTTTTGCCTTATCCCATACAAATTTCCCGATTACAGGGTAATTAAAAAAACATGGAAAAGATTTATAACGATAAATAGTTAGAGCGTTTTATTCATATAGAATACTCTCGAATCGGGCGTTTAGGCTGTCGACGACACCAGTCCTCCATAACCTCCTCGTCCCAGTCGTGTTGGTCGATGGCGATCTCATCAACAACCTGATCAAGTTCGTCATTGCCATCATCCTCGGACGGACGACAGGCAATAAGATCCTGTGCCGCTCCGGCCCAGTTAGACGGAACCTTCAGGCAGCCGGCCGTGATCCATGAGCGCAAGCACATGGACTTTATGAAGAGCTTCATTGACAGCGACTGGCGAACGCATGTGAACTCCCGCCCGGCTCCGCTATTCGCGCGTTCACAGGGAGTTGACGTCGCCGGCGCTCCCAAGTAGTCGCAGGCCATCTTGTAGTGGGCGGGGAGCAGCTCTTTGCGGAGAAACCACCACTGCATTACGTCAATGAAGGCGCTGGCGGTCGTGACGCCCATGCTCAGAAAACGATCGACTTCATCGCCGTCGTCTATGGAGTTGCCGACGTTGCTGAACAGGGTGCTGAACAGCGACCGCTCCTCCATATGGGCAGCAACTGCCGTCGGCGAGGTCGTGAGCACGTCCGAGTAGCGATGCTGCAGGACAGAGCGGATTGTGGCCTTCAGTGTAGCCAGCTCGTCTTGGTCTGTCGTTTTTGGCAGCTGTGGATTCAAGTAGGATGCCACAATGGTGGGTTCCTGAACCAGTAGGTGGCGGTACCGCACCAGTTTGGCCTTCATCCCCGTCGCAGTCAAGGGCTCATCGATCGCTCTAAGGGCGGCTTCACCGTGATCGCAATGACGGACGAGGTGCTCCATCGTCACCGGCACGAGATCCAATGTCGACTTGTGGTCCACCGACAACGAGGCCATGACCTGGCGCGGCATTCGCAGGAATGCTGTCACGCCCTCGATGTTTGCCCACTGCAGTTCAGATAAAGCACCGACACCGATCACATCCTGGAAGCGCGCCATGATAATGTCCAATGGGACACGCTTCTTGATGGAGTCGTCGCCCATGTCAAACGTCGAATGCCACCTGGTCGGCGAGTCCTGGTGCGTCGGCTCCTTGCTGGCGAGCTTGGCGATCTCAGCCTCGCGGCGGTACGACTGCCGGACGACCTTGCTGCACCTTATATTAACGAGAGCGCCTTGCGCAGTTCGGCATTTGTTGACTTGATCAGTTTTAGAACTTGGACGACACCGATCTGGACGGAATGATCCGCACATCGAATATGGTGGCAAGCCCGCAACTGCTCATATCCGGCGTCCATGTTGACCAGGGCGATCAACGTCTTGACAGCACTGTTCGCATCGGAGCCATTGTCGCTGGTGACAGCGAGCAGCTTGGTCGAGATATTGTGCCTGAGGCTTTGGAGGTGCTCAAACAGAGCGGCCCCAATGCGCTTGCCGACACCCCTTCCGGACTGCACATCGAGGATTGTCAGTAGCATGGATTTTGACGTACCAGATTTGCTGTCGATCCAGTGCACCGTGACCATCCAAAATCCCTTCAGGTTGCGGTTCGACCACCCGTCGATGGTGAGCGAGATGGCGACGTCCAGGTTGGAGAAGAACGCCCCGACGATGGGCAGCATGATGGCGTCATGCTCGACAATCCTGCGAATTATGGTGCGAGTCGATGGGCCCTCATATCCCTGCGTCAATTTGTTGACCAAGGTCTTGAACTTGTCGCTGCCGGCGGCTCGCAAAGAGATTGCACCTTGGATAACAAAATCCACCACCGCGTTCTCAAACTTTACCAGGAGGCGATCCGGGATTGCTGGCCGTCTCAGCGTTTGCTGTATTAGGCGGCTCGCCGACGCCGACGTCCCGACCTCGCTGCTTGGGGCGAGCACGTTGTGCTTCTTGAGGTGGGCTTTCCACCCCGACGCGTTCGTGTGGGTGGAAAACCACTTGCTGCAGTGCACGCACTGCCGCTTCCCTTGCTGTGCATGCGGATCACCCTCCATCCAATCGTGTGTGTGCTCCCACGGGAACGCATACCGCTGCCTCTTTCGATTGCTGTTCGCAGCAACCCCAAAAAAGCCGTTGCTGGCATCCTCGTCCTCTAGTACCTCGACCTCAAGAACGTGGACCGTCTCCATGTGGTCCGCCATCACTTTAAAATGGAGGCCACGGACTGCGTCACTGCGCCACGGAACTTTTAGCGGTAAACAAGGTACTGTATTTACCGGGTAATTATTCGCGCTATCCTTACCCTACCGGGTAATTCTTCAGAGCTACCTTTACCCTACTCTTTACCCTACCCCTTGGCATGTCGAAACCTTTACCTTTACCCTTTTACCCGGTAATAAGGTAATTTACCTTACCTTGCCGAGGCCTATCTATCACCTGGCCATGCTGTCAGTCAGGGCTGTTGTTAGCTGCAAATCCCCTTCCCTGCCAGCAGCTAGCGCTATGCTGCTACGTGATCGATTCTATGTTACGACAGGAGCACAGGGTGACCAATAAGGTCTGAATTGGTCTGTAATCAGGTAGGCACTGATAAGGGGTTGACAGGTATGAATGTATAACAACGCAATGCCCCGATCCACAATAATACGAAGGAGACAACACGGCGATACACAACTCCGCTACTCCTGACGCGGCTGTCTGAGCTTGACTACCTGAATTTTAATTGTAGTTGTTGCTCTGCATCTACATCAGCAGCCGTAAGACAAGCAGAAGAAGGGGTCGGCAACCTTGCGGCTCCGGAGCCGCATGCCGGCTCTATTCAAAGGAACGGCTTCGTGACGTTATCGATTAAGGGCCACCGCGAGCCTCGTATTCATCACGTGCATTGAATATCTAGGTATTTTATATACATATCCCGAATTCGAACAAAACATATTTTTGTTATTTCGGTTGCCGACCCCTGTACGAGGCGAATGCTGGCGGATCGATTGGGATCTGCAGAGATTTGCAGAGATTCGCGGTTCGAACCCCGAAGGCCGCCCTGGTTATCACTGTGGGTACATTAACCATCGCGCAGCAGTTAGCGCGCTGCGCTACGAACCCGTTTCCCCAAGTTCGATTCCTGCTCATGGCCAATACCAGTCACTTATCTCAACTGGTCCTGGGTCTCCCCGAGGCTGACCCAGCCTCAAATGAGTGCCTGTGGGGTGTGTAAACATCGCCACTAGGGAGATGAAGGCAGTCAGACGTGTTGCTGGCCACCCACCCCTTCGTGTACTGTGTCGGCTTTCATAGGTGCTTGCTAACAGCACTTGCCCCTACACTCTGTCTTAACCATGAATACTACATGTCGTCTGCTTTAAATTGGAGGTTAAAAAATCCCTTGAGATAATATAACTCATTAGTTTCAACAGCACAAACACGTGATCTGCGTATACAAACTCCTTCTTTATTATGCCAAAACCACCAGTTCCTGGAGCACTGTACCGTGTTAAACTTGTTTTAAATCACCTTCAATAACTTAAGCAAAGGACCAGGTTGGTCCTTATGAGGACTCATCAGTATAGTATAGTCACCAGTGCTCACTGCTGCCAAGTGTGCCTCTAGGAATCTCATTCAGTACGTAGAGACCCCACTTCTGCACCATTCGGACCCAGTAGTATGCAAAAATGGCAACGGTAATTCCTACCTGTTGGTCACGTCTATTAATGGTGAATTAAAATGACCACAATACAACTCTCCAGGAACATGTCGGGGTTGATTAATTCCCATGTGAATTACCACCTCACATCCCACTCCTACGTTCAGCCTCTTAGTAAATCCTGCCCCCAGCGTGTTGTGTAGTTCCAGAATCATTTCTTTATACTAGAGTAATACGATGAGCTATCAAGCTCGTTTTTGTAGAAGTTCAGTAGGCACGGTCAGAACGTTACAACTCAAAACAATACAAAAAAGCACGATAGGAGTACAAAGTATATGAAAGGCAAGCACATCGCTAATAAAAGAGATACAAATACATCCAAACTATTTTATTTTACCAGGTAAAGCCCAATGAGCTATTAGCTTATTTTTCAGACTGCAAATGATAGCTCAACGAAGTGGCTTATAATGTGGACATTTGTAGCAGCCAAATCATCTGCTCTGTCGTACTGCTTCGCTGATCAGCGTAAAAAAATATATGTTTCAAAATCTTCCGTCCTCCCTTGCAAACGACACGAGTTTTTGCCAGCTCAATCTCTCGGCAAGCTCTTGTGAACATAAACAGCGTCTTTGTTGGTTGAATTCAAAGACTTTTGCAATCTTGGCCAGAATCATAAATCCGCGAATAATCACTTCGTATTCGCGTTCAGCTAAATGGTAGCAAGAACAAAATGTGAATCCAAATATTTTGATCAGCGTGAGCCACTGCAGTCACATGGCCATGATTGCTGTGGTGAAGAACGCAGGAGGCGAGATGTGAGGAGTGGAGCACAGGTGAGGGGACTGTCAACGAGTCTCACCCTAAGAGCGTGAAAGTCAAGAGACAGGGAGACAAAAAGGAGAGGCAGAGATGAATAGGGAGATCAGAAAAAACTTGAGACAAAGACAAAGCCAGCAAGACGGAGACAGGCATAAGGAGGTGGACACAGCGACAAAGAGAGTGATACAACAATGCAGAGTAAAACAATTGGAACTTCACAGTTTATAAAAAAAATAAATCGATATTTGTCTCAATGTGGCTGAATACCTAATTACATATGATATATTTTGACAATTAGTAAAATGCTATTCAGTGTATCCCTCACCAGACTTAAATAAAAGGTTATTGATGACAAAGAGCATCATCTCACATCGTTGGATATGGAACACGCGGCTTTCCAGCAAATACATACTGTGTTTGCTTTACAGCGCCTGCAGTTATCAGCAGAGCGAAATCGCCGTCTTCAATGTATAACCCAATTCCGGCCCAGTGTGCTGGCTTATCTTTTACTACAATCGTAAATTCTCCTTTGTTCAAGGTTGCTCTGACCAGCTCGATGGCACCGTAATGCCACCAAAGTGTTAACAATTTATTGTGCGCATCGGCAATAACACAAGTGTTGGGGAATGTACATGAATATAATTACTTAAGAAAAAGTAAAATCACACACCCCTCCAAAAACGTAACTTGTTACCAATATATTGCTTTCAATTTGCAGTACTGAAACATTACAAATATAAATGTCTAAAGGTCTTAATATTGCTGTTGCCCAAGCACACTAAAACCCTCTGCTTGGTTTAAATATGTGGATGACACATTAGTGGTCTGGCCACACGGCAAAGATACACTTAACGAATTTGTAAATCATCCACCCAGTTCACCATGGAAGTAGAAGCTGACATAACTCTACCATTTCTTGATATTCTGCTCGGACGGTGGTTGAAATGGTAAAAGAACACAGAGTTTACCAAAAGAAAATGCACACTGACGCCTATCTGAATGCAGTCACACCATCACCCCGCACAGAAATCTGCTCTCATCAAGTTGCTCATTCATCGGACTAAGAAAGTGTCAGATAGTGATAGTCTGAGAAGAGAAATTAAACATCTTAAAGAAGTGCTGCAATTGAAGGGTTACAATGACGCACAAATCAACAGGGCATTGAATGCCAAAACCAAATCAAATAACACACGTGTAGTGACATAGAATTGGTCACGCAGCAACATAGTGCTGGTTACTGGCAGGGAACGGGATCTGCAGTTTACAGCAGCCCTTACTGACAGCAGGCCAGGTGATAGACCAGAGAGGGATCTAGGGGAAGGCTCACGGAAGGGGCACATCGACAACCCGCTAGTAGGTTTCAGAAGGGGGCGTGGCCGGGGATGGAACCAGGCCACGCTGACAGTATAAGAGGGGCCCCGGGAGGGGACCTCGGGGCTGTCGTTTGGAGTGGGATCCCGTCGTGCTGCTGGAGTCTTCACCATCATCTCTGTCTTCACCATCTCGGCGTCGCCAGTTAGGCAGTCTACCAGCTGTTCTGACTGGGAACCGTAATTACTAAGTGTTACTGTCAGGCCGTGTTAATAAAGAGTGCCTCCTACTCAGTGTCTCTGAGTCAGTACCTACACACGTATTGAAACCGCCAAAGTAATTAAA
The DNA here is from genome assembly GCF_015708825.2 of Lethenteron reissneri. Taxonomy (NCBI): domain Eukaryota; kingdom Metazoa; phylum Chordata; class Hyperoartia; order Petromyzontiformes; family Petromyzontidae; genus Lethenteron; species Lethenteron reissneri. The sequence continues at coordinate 2,128,909 of NC_083827.1, forward strand.
ACTATTATAATACCGTAAATTGTGGAAGTAACTGATAAACTAGCCCGATGTTTTCTTTATTCACACTCTTAGGTTCACAGGTTCATTCCGATGTCGTATAGCCTATCCTAGATGTAACCCTGATCGTGTTACACTGATGGCGCCAACCGAGACAGCCAACAACTACTGTATATGGCCACGCAATGATCTAGTGAAGACAGCAGTGACGAAGATGGTGAAAACGACAGAAACGACGAGATGAGTCCATTTCCAGAACCGGCAGCCCAGATCTCTCTCCACTGCTTTATCCTACTTGGCCGGGCCTGGATTCGCCCTGGCCGCGCCTCCCTTCTCGAACCCACTAGCAGGTTCCAGGGGCTACCCGATAAGGTCTCCCGTGACCCTTTCCCCAGTTTCTCCACCCTACCGACACACATTCGTGTATAAGCTCAACAGTATGTGGGCCTAACTGTCCACCACAGTTACTGCTGCTGGGCAGCAGTCGGCGTGATGTTACTTCACATACACAAATAGTAAGCTATTGTGAAAGCCCGGCATTCCGTTTGTCTGTCCATTTGCCCGTCAACAAAATTGTAAGAAGCTTTCAGAAGTCCTGAATGAAAAAGTTATATAAAGTGGGGGGTAAATAGTTGATGTAATTGTCCATCCCCCCCCACCTCCAAAAATGGGTTTACCACCCCCCAGCCAATTTTTATTTTGTAGGCATATATACCTACACACCCTTCATACAATAGAATCAGTAGTATCTAGTGACTCTTTAGTAGTACCTACCGACTATACAGTAGTAACTACCGACTCTACAGTAGTATCTATTGACTCTATAGTAGTATCTAGTGACTCTACAGTAGTATCTACTCACACTACAGTAGCATCTGGCTCTACAGTAATATATATTGACTCTATATTAGTATCCACTGACTTTACAGTAGTATCTACTAACTCTACAGTAGTATCTACTGAATCTACAGTAAATTCTGGCTGCACAGTAAGTATGTATTGACTCTATAGTAATTTCCATTGACTCTAAAATAATATATACTGACAATGGACAGGAAGGACAAGACCAATGGTCTCGCATAATGTGCATGCATAATGTACATTGACTCATTAATCCCCCCCCCCCATTTTGAGCAAGACGAGTGCACAAGTCTGGTCATCACATCTACGCCTCTATATAAGGAACAAAACAGGTGGACTTCTCCACAAATCTGGCTGTCGCCTGATAAAGCTATAGTTGTAATTACTGATGAAACGTCGTACTCAGATTGTAAATGTTGTGGCTTGGCTCTCCAACACACCGGTGTGCTGTACTAGTGACGAATTGGCATGTTCTGTTTACGTGACAACCCTTACTCTTTAGTGGTGGTGTTAATGTAAGTCATAATCATAATCGGAATCTTTCTTTTAAACTGCATGAATCCGATGAGCTATAACTCTTTTTCAAAGATGTCCAGTAGGGGTGGTCAGAAAGTTACATCAACAATAAAAAAAAATACAAGAAACGATACGAGAGTAAGATCGATGAAGGTTAAGCAAGTAACTAAAATAAATACGTAAATAAATATAAAGTACAGAAATATTACTCGTGCATAAATTCCTACATTCGACAACAATAAATGTGAACGTGTCAAGGCAGCAAAACAACAACAACAATCCAAGACCACACCAATTATCGCAAAAATGTGTGCCCTTGAAGCTAATTTTGCTTCAGATTAGACATGCACGTTTATCTATACATATAGAAAATTTCCATAATAAAATGGATATTTCTATAGAGCATTGTCGCTCCAAAGGAAAAATATTACAAGGCAATACAGAAGCTTTTGCTGCTTGAACAGTTTTTTTCAAGTACAGTAGTAATGCTGTTTTACATGTGTAATGGAGCTCTCAGAGACACCGTCTTGTTCTGTTTCTGTATATTTATTGTGAATAAAGTCCACTGACTCAATGATGACTTAACGAGTAACCGCGAGTGACTATGTACATCTGGGTAACTTCTGTGACTCTACGCTACGCTCCCTGTGTAGTTGGCTGGCTACGCTCCCTGTGTAGTTAGCTGGCTACACAGGAGCGGACGTGCAGTATTCACGGAGACAATATAACTCTATACTCTTTGCTTCTTACGGTAAAGTCACGTAGGTCGATACAAGTAAAATATATGTTTTTTTTTATACCTACGTGACTACCAAAATAACCAAAGAGTATGGATCCTGCAGTCACGAAAGGTTCAAATCAATATAACTATATCCTTCTAAGCCTACAAGGTTCCCACTATAAGACAATAAAGATGACCCACTCCAAGATGACGACGGCAACGACAGCTCCTTGGTTCCCCCATAACAGCAGCCCAGAGCCCCGTTCCACGCCGGCTTTTATCCCCCTCACGACCCGGCCACGCCCCTTTTCCCGAACACTCTCTCACCGCACCTGGCCCTGTCTGTCTCTGTCCCAATTCCTATTTACGAACATTTAGGTCCCAAGCTTATCCTCACGACCCTGTCAGTGCCCGTCGCATCACTCATTATTAACGACCACTTAGGTCCCATACTACCCTTACGTGACCCTGTCTGTTCCTGTCACGGTAATTAGTAACCACGGTCACGGGGAGCCGTACTGTCCTTACATCACCCCGTACTGTCCTTACACATGTAAAGTTTGAATAGTGTCATAAATATTGCACAATTGAGTGCATTATTATTAATACAGTCATGCAATTTCTGTAATATAATATATATGCATAGCTGCCACCATCGTCAGCCATGACCACGGGTTGGCAACCAAATTTGTTTATAATATTAAGAGCCAATTTCTTTTTTAATTTGGTAAAAACCGCAATAGTCTGAGAGCAGCAATGCGTTTGAATACGAGACATTGGTCCTTCATGAATAACGTCGAGGAGTGGTCTTTAGAAATCCGCATGCAGGTTGCCGACCCCTGGTCATGACCAATAGCTTCCGTGGCATTCATATGTATCTTCGATTTCGAAAGGCTCCATTTGGGAAAATTATTTAATTATTTCAAACCACCCCTCCCCCTTTCTCTGCGGCACCAGATAGCAACACTGTGGTGGTGCTGGTGAGGTTAGCAATTCCTTTTGGAGGGAAAGGGCTTCCGATTGTGAACTGATAACCCTCACGGGTTGACCACATCCACCACAGTGGCAAAGTAGAGGCCCTGGACGGTGTGAGCGGCTGGAAACCCTGTCACCGTAAATTCTCACTCCCACACAGGTTCAAATTAAGTACGAGGCTGAAGGCTCCATAGGAATGGGTTTCCGTGGCATTTCGCGGGCAAACTTCACAATATCCCGGAGACTAAAGCTCCGTTCCCCCTTGGACAGTCTACAGAAGTGGTTCTCAGAGTGCGGGCCGTGATGCAAACGCAGGTTAATCTGGACAATAATGCCAATGTTTATTCCAATTGTTTCAGACATTAATTAATATTTACTTATATTTAATTTAAAAAAATTAAGTTACGTAAACTACCCTGATTAAACTACACTAACCCTAAGATCAAAATTCCCTCTCCAAAAAAAAACCCTTATTGCTGTGCAAAAAAGTATTTATGTTGTGGTACTATGAATCATTCTATATGCCTGGTATTGAGAGAAGTGAATGCGTTTTGTCATTAGGGGTGAGGGGGCTGGGTGGTCTGTGGAAATGTTCGCCTCGGCTGAGTGGTCTGCTGGGCAAAAAGTTTGAGAAACACTGCTCGACAGAGATAACACACAATTTCTACGTTTGTCCACATGCAATGTCTGAACGCTCGCTGAGGAGAAAAGTCTGCCATTCCTATGTCATGAGCCAGACTGGTACTACCAGCTGTTTTGTCCGTGGTTACATAAATGGTCAGGTGGAATCGTTTTGGCTGCTGTCATGAGTAAACTAAACTATCATAAACTATATTTTTATACCCGGTAAGGCCCACTGAGCTATATAGCCTTTTTTAATAAGCGACCTGGCCACAAATGATAGCGCAACGAAGTAGCTTATCGTGTGGAAATGTATAGCAGCCAAATATTCTAAACGCATGTTTCTTAATGTGGAGGGAAACACCGGTGGACCCGGAGAAGAATCCACACAGGGGAACACACAAACTTCAAATATACAAGGGTCGGGATCGAACGTCAGGGTCGGGATCGAACGTCAGGGTCGGGATCGAACGTCAGGGTCGGGATCGAACGTCAGGGTCGGGATCGAACGTCAGGGTCGGGATCGAACCTATGACCTCCTGTATACCAGGCGAGGTAGTTAACATCTCGCCACCGTGGCGCCAGGTAAGGGTGCAGTGGCCCCTACCTAGGACAGTGTTAACATCAACAGTTGCCACAAGATGGCACCGAAGGAGGCTCGGTGGCATCGACTAAGGCAGCTTCTCTTCAACTGCCGCAACAGCTGCCGTGAATTTGAGGGCTGCGGGCAGGGTGCATGGGGGAGGGGGCCCAGTGTGTGGTTACGTTTCATTACTTAACGCTGTTGTGGTTATCAAGGAAAACAGCAGTTATTCAGTTTGTTTATTCAGTGGTGTTCTTTCTATAATATACCATACATATTCTTTGGGTGTTTCGGTAAAGTCACTGTGACTTTATCGAAAGACCCAAAGAATATGAATTCCTGCAGTCACGACAGCTTTAAGTCAAGATTTATACCATCCATAGACCAATAGAACTTACGTGAAACAATTAAACGAATGAAAAAAGCAACCGACTAAACACAAAGTTTATTTTATGTAATGGAACTGATAATATGCAGCGTTTGAAACGGATAATTGGACTTACCACATTATCCAGACTTTACACCGCGTATGGTCAATAAAAGGTGCGCCAGATCAGAAAATGTACGAGTCGTATTATGTACACACAATACATATAGCATGAGAATAATTGCAGCAAATACATTTCATTACCAGCTCATATTAACGGTCAACTTATTTGAGAAATGGTTAAGCATATTTAATTTCCACGTAAAATCCACTAAATTGAAACGTTGATACAGTTTCATTGCACGTAATGATAAAAAAAATACGCATTACAGGTTTATCCAACCTCGATTTCTCGTCAAGGAGCATAAATCGCCACGCAATTTCTGGCCATCCTCGCAGCAGCTTTTGGCTGGCCATCGAACAACGCCGGTGGTCACTGCATCGTGCGCTTCCAGACCCGCTCCCCCCCCTGTCCTCCTTGGGAAATTCATGGATCGGCCTCTAATATTTGGGGCACCACGCTGGCGAGATATTAACTACCTTGACTAGTATACAGGAGGTCGTGGATTCGATCCTGACCCTCCTGATGTCTGTATATTTGGAGTTTACATGTTTTCCCGCGTGGAGTTTTTCTCCGGGTCCTCCGGTTTTGCTCTCCTCACTTTGAAATATGCGTTTCGATTATTTGGCTGCTAATTTTTTTCCCGTGATAAGCCAATTTGTTGAGCTATCATTTATGAGCAGGTTGCTTCTGAAAAATGGCTATATAGCTCAGTGGGCCTTACCTGGTAAAATAAAAATAGTTGATAGTTTCGTAGTTTTTATTTTGCTATAACAATGCATGGCAATAACCTGGGAATTCTAGGTCAGCCTTTAGCTTTTCCCTGACCTAGAGCATGCGTGCCGAACAAGTGCACGTGCATTATGTTTGTCCAGGCAGATGAGTGTAGATCTCGGAGTTGTCCCCTTTCCCCTGGAGTGGGCAGTAATGGGGCTCCTCCCCTGCATCCTGGCACAGGAGGAGACAAGTCACACCGCGTGCGGTTAGAGCCGTCACTCACGCACACACACATATCTCACTTGGCTGCTCGTTACCGTTACGACAGCAGGTCTGACCACAGCCCCTCCGCTATTACATTCCTTAGGGGCCGTCAATAAATGACGCCCACGCACCTAGGGGGGGGGGGGGGGTAAGACATTTGTGACGATGTGTGACGAGGGGGAGGGGGTGAGAAATGTGACGTCACATCAAAATGCGCAACTTTAAATAACTATAGACAACACGATCTACTTAATTAGATATACTTTTTTTTATATAAATGTTTTCTCCTACAACACCAGAGTGCAGCGCCACATTATATTAAATACGCGCTACAATGACAATAGTTTAAAGCGATTTGAAGCATGTGGTTTTTTTGGGGTGGGCAGAGCTTTGTGACGTCATATTTGAGGAGGGGTCTGATTTTTTGTGACGCGGTGTGAAGAAGGTGGGGGGGGGGTCAAAAATCGTCCAAAATCGCGTGACGTCATTTATGGACGACCCCTTACAATGTACAGTGAGGGAAAAAAGTATTTGATCCCCTGCTGATTTTGTACGTTTGCCCACTGACAAATAAATGATCAGTCTATAATTTAAATGGTAGGTTTATTTGAACAGTGAGAGACAGAATAACAACAACAAAATCCAGAAAAACACATGTAAAAATTTGTATAAATTGATTTGCATTTTAATTAGGGAAATAAGTATTTAACCCCCTCTCAATCAGAAAAATGTCTGGCTCCCAGGTGTCTTTTATACAGGTAACGAGCTGAGATTAGGAGCACACTCTTAAAGGGAGTGCTCCTAATCTCAGCTTGTTACCCTTTAAGAGTGTGCTCCTAATCTCAGCTCGTTACCTGTATAAAAGACACCTGTTCACAGAAGCAATCAATAAATCAATCAGATTCCAAACTCTCCACCATGGCCAAGACCAAAGAGCTCTACAAGGATGTCAGGGACAAGATTGTAGACCTACACAAGGCTGGAATGGACTACAAGACCATCGCCAAGCAGCTTGGTGGGAAGGTGACAACAGTTGGTGTGATTATTCGCAAATGTAAGAAACACAAAAGAACTGTCAATCTCCCTCGGCCTGGGGCTCCATGCAAGATCTCACCTCGTGGAGTTGCAATGATCATGAGAACGGTGAGGAATCAGCCCAGAACTATACGGGAGGATCTTGTCAATGATCTCAAGGCAGCTGGGACCATAGTAACCAAGAAAACAGTTGGTAACACACTACGCCGTGAAGGACTGAAATCCTGCAGCGCCCGCAAGGTCCCCCTGCTCAAGAAAGCATATATACATACCCGTCTGAAGTTTGCCAATGATCATCTGAATGATTCAGAGGACAACTGGTTGAAAGTGTTGTCAGATGAGTCAAAAATTTAGCTCTTTGGCATCAACTCAACTCGCCGTGTTTGGAGGAGGAGGAATGCTGCCTATGACCCCAAGAACACCATCCCCACCGTCAAACATGGAGGTGGAAACATTATGCTTCGGGGTTGTTTTTCTGCTGAGGAGACAGGACAACTTCACCGCATCAAAGGGACTATGGACGGGGCCATGTACCATCAAATCTTGGGTCAGAACCTCCTTCCCTCAGCCAGGGCATTGAAAATGGGTCGTGGATGGGTATTCCAGCATGACAATGACCCAAAACACACGGCCAAGGTAACAATGGAGTGGCTCAAGAAGAAGCACATTAAGGTCCTGGAGTGGCCTAGTCAGTCTCCAGACCTTAATCCCATAGAAAATCTGTGGAGGGAGCTGAACGTTCGAGTTGCCAAACGTCAGCCTCGAAACCTTAATGACTTGGAGAAGATCTGCACAGAGAAGTGGGACAAAATCCCTCCTGAGATGTGTGCAAACCTGGTGGCCAACTACAAGAAACGTCTGACCTCTGTGATTGCCAACAAGGGTTTTGCCACCAAGTACTAAGTCATGTTTTGCAGAGGGGTCAAATACTTATTTCCCTCATTAAAATGCAAATCAATTCATAACATTTTTGACATGCGTTTTTCTGGATTTGTTGTTGTTATTCTGTCTCTCACTGTTCAAATAAACCTACCATTAAAAATATAGACTGATCATTTATTTGTCAGTGGGCAAACGCACAAAATCAGCAGGGGATCAAATACTTTTTCTCTCACTGTACATAGACCACAAGATAGGCGAATGTAAAGAACGACGTATCATGTGTGTAATGCTATCAACAGTTTTCCATGCCAATCGAATTTTAATTTCTATCATTTCCTTTATTCATCAATCATGTTGTCTGGGTGACTTAATAACGCAGCCGCTCTTTGCTGCATCTTCATAAAGCTTGACAAAACTGTGTTGATTTCTGCTAAGTCTGCTCCCCGCTGTCCACACCGATATGTACGTATCTTGAAATTCTTTCGCACCTTACATAAACCAGCCATGTTAATCGGAGGTGCGGGGGAAGGATAACAAACTAAAACAAAAAGCAGTTCTAAAGAAATGAGTTTCCACGCCTCCAAAGAGCGCAAATCCACCAGACAGATGTAAACGTGGCTCTGACCAATCACAGGGTGAGGAAGCATATCAGTGGTGTCATGAAATCGGCACGGGTTTCGCGTCAAGGCTGCCAGGTGGGGCTTTGGACAAACCATGGGAGAGATTGTCCAGCCAAAAATAGGTCATGGTCGTGCTGCGTGTCTCTCTCCCTCCCTATCAATGCTTGAAATTCCTCTATTCTTCCATATCGATAGATTTTCGATGTATTTTTCTGCCCAATGATCCGTTTTTACCTCTGCACTCTCTGCAATGGTCCCTTCTCGACTCTTTAGCGAATTATGAAGGGAGGGTTCGGGCCGATATAATCTGAAGGTTCACCGAGCGGCAAATAAGCAAGATATTTACGATATACAACGCGACACACAACTGTTCGTGTTTATAGTTTCCTGTTAATTTTAAAGCGTAAAAGTCACACTTACCGAAGCGTGTCCTTGCGCAGTAAGTGTGCCAAGTCCTTGCAATTTTGATTTCAATGACAGGTATTCTGTTTTTAGAACATAAAAAAACATATATTAATTATGTTGTTCTCAAATAACAATGATCAACGACCGTGTTTTAAGCTGATGGGCTTCATCACAGAGGCAATGAGTGACGTTGCTTTAATAAAAACAAGTTCCATGCATAATCGCGTTACAGCCGCGTTGCTTTCTAAATTGACTTATGCTATGAATTCGTAAAGTAAATAAGGAGCCCGTGGAGTCTCCTTCATATATCCGTTCCCCCACATAAAACATAACAGTGTGCCATGTGGCTAATGGGACGTGTATAAAGTAAAGTTATGGCTTTTCGATTTAAAGCTTTCGTGACTGCATGGATTTATATTCTTGGTTCGTTCGGTAAAGTCACGTAGAATAATAAAATAATAAAATAATAGAGCATGCGTGTTGATATGTAAACTCCTTTGCCAAGGTACTCTCCTCCTCCCACCCAGCTTAAAATACGCTTCCAAGCTTAGCAGTGTTCATTAGGACGCTGTCTTTCCGACAGCTCTGTTCTTCACCTGAGGACGGCTGCTTGCGTTGTGGCCGGAACGTCGTGAGAATTTGATTATGTTTTATTTTTATTATTTTATTATTTCCCTTCAACCTGACTTTACCGAAAGAACCAAGAATATAAAGTTATGGCTTTTTACGTGGAGGGACAGATATGCGAAGCAGGCGTATTGTCTGCTTCCTTATGTTGTTACCTGTATTCTCTACGTCGGCGCGAGTGTTGGCTTTGTGTTTTATGAGTCGATGTGTGAGGATGCACTGCCAACTTTACCCTTTTTTTATCAAGAATTCAGACCGAAAATGTCATCATGAATTGATTCAGACCAGACTTTGCCCACGTCCAAAAAACAACCGAAAGAAAATATGGACTACATTTTGCAATAAATGTAAACTACATTTAACAATGATTGCATACAAAAAAAGTGAATGAGGATACATGCAATAAGTACATACAGAAAGTACATTGTACTTGAAATAGTGTTCATATACATAAACAAATCTGATTTCTTGAAATGAAAATTATTATATTACACAAATAGAGGCGATGGATACAATTGTACAATTTGTGATAACATATTTTTAAAAATGTGTACGAGCAGCCGGCAAACATTAAAATAACTGTGGTCCAATCAAACACATTCACAGAGGTTTTGTCAAAACAATTTCATAGTTTTTATTCATACTCTGCTTTGGTTGAAATTGTATTAACGTGGAGTTGGGAGTGAATTGTAGAATGGAATGCCAGGTCGCTTCTGAAAAAGAGCTATATAATAGCTCAATTGGCCTTACCTGATCAAATATTTTTCTTTAAATTATAGTTTAGTTTCGAGAATTGATGCCAGACAAAACCTTATATTCACACTAGGTATGATGCAGTGAACGGGAGTGGTATGTCTTAGGCAACACAGCTGTAACATTAGCTTATTTATTTGCGAATGTGTTGAAGACAAATTTGGCCCAATGCTTTGTCCTCCTGTCTCGAGATAGGCCGAAGACTAAACTTAGAGTAGAGATCGTAACAATGGGTTGAGTAGTTCGTAAGGCGTAATGAAAATTGGAATTAAAATTGTCCAACGCTAAGCCGGAAGCAGATGTGTAAACAACTTAGGCGTAATCAGTAACAGGCAGAAACGTAGATGGAAGAGATATTATACAACATGTAAGTCCACAAACCACTAAACATTTACCAGAATGCCAATGCTATATTTACCGCCCTTACCTTCTTTAAATTTCACCAGTTTGTATATTAACAACATGGACACTGGCAGCAGCACAGCCACCGTTGCGACGGCGATGAAAAACAGCGTCTCGTAGGGCCTGTCTGATATTTTGTTGGCCTGAGTTTTTTCGGATAGGCTTGATTCCTGAACCGTACTTGAGTTCTGACCGCCATGGGTACTGGAGGTGGCCAACCCTGAGATGCATCCTTTTGGGGGAAACGAATGTCCTTCCGTCAGTTTCCTCCCCTGTGAATATCAGCCACAACATCAGTCGTACTGCTCTGCCAAGACCGATAAGCATCGCCCTCATAGCACCACTACTCCGCACGACGCTAACCATTCTCATTTGCCAGATGAGACGCTGAGAAGTCTAAATAGTATTTTAATTATCCAATAAAAGCGATGAAAGATGTTGTCCAACTGAACATATATCACTTATTTAATACAGCACACGTTTTACAATTTCGTATTAATTTAAAAAATGTTTTGCATTAAAATGAACACCTGTAGCACTGAACACCTAACGTGCTGACAAGTCGAAATTGTATTTTAATTATTCAACAAAAGCTATGAAAGATGTTGTACAACTGCATATATATCACTCATTTACATACAGCACCCGTTTTATAATTTAGTATTCATTTTTTTAAAAGGTTTGCATTAAAATGAACACCTGACGCGAAGCCAGTCTTAAACAGCAGGCTTGTGCTCTCGGCCATACGCATAACCATTGGTGGTTACCTCTTTCTCTCGCGATCACGGTCAGTTGATATTCGAGCTTCTGCACAAGTTTGTTTGCATGAACGCCGAATAGGCAGCGGTACGTTGCTTTATCCTCCGCACGCACTGCAGGTATCAGCAGAGCGGAAGGGGTTTGTGCCACGCCATTGATTGACGACGCGCAATTCCCATCCTCATGTTCACAACCCAAAATATCCAAAACCCACGTTGCATCCTCCACTTTGCCTTGCAATTGGGAGTTACGGTCGTTTTGCTCCATGCCATCGTCCAGTGTTCTGTGCACAATGATTCTCCTCCGTGTCACCTCTTTACGGAGCCATCAGCAATACCACAGGACAGCAAAACCTGATCTCCTGCAGTCACCGTTAATGCCCGGGTTTCATTCGCCGCACCTAGGAATGGCGGGATGGGGGAAGTCAGGGAGAGAGAGCAAGCATTGGGACACACAACAAAAGACACATGCGTTATCTTGACATCAAGTCAACACGCACATTTTACCACGTGTGTTTTTATTTAAGCGAACAAAATTCTAAATGTTGCGCACTGTATATGATTGGAAGAGAGGACGTCAACCGAGGAGATGGAGTGATAAGGTTAGTTCATGCGCAGGTGCTTGGTGGATTATTGCATCTTAGGATCGTTCAAGGTAGTGATAGCTTGGGGAGGCCTTCATCCAGCAGTGGATTGATCATGGCTGATGATGATAGACATGCATGTGTATGAATGTAAGGAACAAGTATACTGTATTGTAACGTAAATCTCCATCTCCATATATATAAAAGGCAAAGTTGTGATTATGTGTGTCTGTTCAAAATGTTTAGCGTACTTCCCGACATGCAACAAACTTGACATTTGCCAGACTGTACACCATGCAAAAATTATAAAAAATACACATTTTTGCACGGCAAGTGAGCTGTGACGTCAAATCTGTCACGTGACCCGCGCATGTGGAAGCGTAACGCATTGTAGTGTAGTGGTTAGCGCACTGCGCTACGAACCCGGCGACCCGAGTTCGATTCCCGCTCACGGCCACCACCAGTGACGAGTATTTTAACCGGTCCTGGACCTCCCCTAGGTCAACTCAGCCTCAAACGAGTAACTGGTGTGGTGTGTGAACATCGCCACTGGGGAGACAAAGGCGGCCGGGCGTGGTGAATCCAAGTCCCGGGCGAAGCCGGGTAGTAAAGCTAGTAATGTATAATTGTGATAAGCAATTTGGCAAAAATCATGTCAAATCGCGATATGTAATTTATGTAGTCCTGAGCTAACACGCAGGTAGGTGTTTGCGACCGGAATGCTCCCAATACAACCATAGTGGCTACATTTAAATCAAGGCTTCAGGCCAATTGGTATGATTTGGCTCTCTGATTGTATTCTGGTATTTCGTGATTATTTTACTGTTTTAATAATTTTTATTTTCTTCATCTATTTGTATTGTTTTACGAGCACATTCTTTTGAGAACATTTGTCTTTGTAAAGGTTTTGTTTTATCTTAACTTACGTGGAGTGGCCTTGCATCTTGTGGTATGAAAGGCCCTCTATAAATAAATCTTGTTATTGGTGTCGTTATTATAATAGATTACTTGTATCATTATTAATTGGTGTTTGGGTGAGATAGCTGTGTTGGGTGGAAGGGTGGAAGGGGTGGAGGAGAACTAATTGGTACCATTTGGCAATCTACTTACGCAATGCAACCCAATAAATAATTGTAAATTAAATAGCGCTGCAATAGTTTTTACTCCGTACAAATATGGATCGCAGTTCACGTGAGATACATCTTATTGACTGTTACGGCTAATGGGTTGGCTTGGAGAGGTCATGGTGCTACCAGGAATGAAGGCGGATGGTCAAGGCTAATGACAGAATGACAGCCAGCGAGTTAATTGCAACGATGCCTTTAATCCTCTGCTACTTTTGGGTTAGTGAATAGTAATATTGCAGTGACCATGGTGACAGTTACTATGGTGTGAGGCTTAAAAACAGTTACGATGGTAGTCAGAGGTTATAGTTGTCATATCAGAGTGAAAATTTACCAAGGTGTGAGAGGAAACATCGGTTAATATGGTGGGGGAGTTAACAGTTCCCATGGTGTGAGAGTTAAACAGAGTTACCATTGTGAGAGTTAACACAACTACCATGGTGTGAGAGGTAACATAGTTACCATGGTGAGAGTTAAAAAGTTACCATGGCGTGAGAGTTAAACAGTTACCATGAAATTAGGTCTAACAGGTACCATGGTAAAATTTTGACTTAAAACTTTCGTTATTGCAGGAATTCATATTATTTGGTTCTTTCGGTAAAGTGATGTAGATAGAAAATAAAATTAAAATTAAAAATAACTTTAAAAAATGAAGAAGAAAAACCCACGACGTTTCGATCGCAAGCACAAGCGGGGGAGAGAGAGGGGGAGAGAGAAGGGGTAAGATAGGGAGAGAGATGGGGCGTAGAGATAGGGAGAGAGAGGGGGTAGATATAGGGGAGAGAGAGAGGGAGGAGAGATAGGGGAGGTTGACAAGAAATTACAAATCAAGTCATGACCCAAAGTGGTTGGTGACATCTTTCCAATGATTGCTGAGTTTATAACCGTCATCTTAGTTGAAATTGTGTTTGTGTCTGTATATATGGATGGTTTCATGAACGAATCTTTGTTGATAGCCAGTAGGCTTGCAAAGTACCATCGTCTTAGAGAGATCAATTTCGTGTGAGCCAGCCGCATTAAAATAATGATCAGCTATGGCAGAAGTATTGGTCCTACCGTGTTTCAAATCTGCCTTATGTTCACGAACACGGTCCGAGACATGTCGCTTAGTTTCCCTAATGTAACTGCTGCCACAGATACGGCTGTGACAGCAGCTGTATCAAGGATTGAATGCTGATGTACCAGCCCTGGTGAGACACTGCCTCACCAATACATACTTCTCCTTGAATGGAACATTCTACAAGAAAACTGAAGGCACCCCAATGGATGCTCCCTTATCTCCGGTTGTAGCTTACATTTTAATGGGAAAATTTGAGACGGACGCCATCCAGGCATCCACTCTATGCCCGTTCTTGTGGAAGAGGTACGTGGATGACACGTTTGTCATCGGGCCACATGGCCGACCGGCTCTGAATTAATTCCTCATCCACATCAATTCCATACACCCAGCCATAAAATTCACCATGAAGGTAGAAAAGAGATAGGGGGAGAGAGAGGGGGGGGGGTAGAGATAGGGGGAGAGAGAAGGGGGATAGAGATAGGGGGAGAGAGAAGGGGTAGAGATAGGGAGAGAGAGGGGGTGTAGAGATAGGGGGAGAGAGAAGGGGGTAGAGATAGGGGGAGAAAGAGGGGGGTAGAGATAGGGGAGAGAGAGAGGGAGGAGAGATAGGGGAGGTTGACAAGAAATTACAAATCAAGTCATGACCCAAAGTGGTTGGTGACATCTTTCCAATGATTGCTGAGTTTATAACCGTCTTCTCAGTTGAAATTGTGTCTGTGTCTGTATATATGGATGGCTTCATGAACGAATCTTTGTTGATAGCCAGTAGGCTTGCAAGGTACCATCGTCTTAGAGAATCAATTTCGTGTGAGCCAGCCGCATTAAAATAATGATCAGCTACGGCAGAAGTATTGGTCCTACCGCGTTTCAAATCTGCCTTATGTTCACAAACATGGTCAGAGACATGTCGCTTAGTTTCCCCAATGTAACTCATCAATCATTGGAAAGATACCATCAACCACTTTGGGTCATGACTTTATTTGTAATTTCTTGTCAACCTCCACCGTCAGCAATGTGGATGTGTGAAGCGAGGTGCAATGCCCCTCATCTCTACCCCCTCTCTCTCCCCCTATCTCAACCCCTTCTCTCTCCCCCATTGTCTTCTCCTACATTAACATTAGCTGCCCCGCCCATGCTGTTGACACACTTGGACTACGCCACTCAGCTCTAGCTCGTCCATTCATGCTGCTCCACGGCTCTTGTGCCCCGCCCACTCACAACTTCAGCTCGTCCATTCATGCTGCTCCACGGCTCTTGTCCCCCACTCCTTCTGACACTTGGGCTATGCCCATTTTACAGGTAGGAACAAGATGTTCCACACTGCCCACCAGGGATTTTTTGTCTGTCTGACTATCGTGCATAAATATATATATAATATAAATACCTCTTTTTGTTTGGTGGAGACCTACTGCCGGGTACGGAGAGGGAAGGTGCCTAAGGGAGGAGGGTCAGGGGAGGGTCCTAAGGAAGGGGGGAGTCAGGAGAGGGGCCTAAGGATATGGGGGGGTGGTCAGGGGAGGGGCCTAATGGAGGGGGGTCAGGGGAGGGGCCTAAGCAAGGGGGAGGGGCCGATAGTTAAGGGGGCTGGCTACCTGGCTGGCTGCCTGGCTACCTCAAGTCAAGTTATCTTTTATACAGGTAGGAACAACAGGTTCCACACTGCCCACCAGGGATTATTTGTCTGTCTGTCGTGCATATTTGTCTGTCGTGCACTAATGCGCTGTCCAACCAAGTTCCTACCTGCCCACTCCGAAGGAACGTGTTAAACCTTTATAAACAGTTGCATTTAGAGGCTTGATCCCCCTTTTCTCTCCACCTGATGACAACCGCTTGTGTTGCGATCGAAACAAAAGGCGCCTTTTGGCGTCATCTGGTCCAACCCATGTGAGACTAGGCTCTAAGGAAAGCTGCCTCGGGTGTGGACCAATCAACTTCAAGGACAGTGCACATTATCAGAGTTATGTCTTTTGTTTGTATTATGACTGCAGGTATTGCGGTCTATTCAAACATGACTCCTTGTAAAAAGGTGTCAGTTTTGTTGCCAGATAGAATGGTAAAAAACCAATTATCAGAGTTACCATGGTGTGAGAGTTAACAGTTACCACGTTGTGAGAGTTGAACACAGCTGCCAAGGCGTGAGGGTTAACAGCAGTTACCATTATTTCATAGTAGTCATGACATTCCTGCTCCTGGGTTCCACTCCCACTCTTGAATACGAGAAGCAACATTGCACCTGAACCACACCAGGGCCACCCCTCAGTAGTCGGACGTGCAGTTGCTATTCTTACTCACGATTGTTCGTCGAATTCTCATAACGTAAATAAACTCGCATCTGCAGCACTAAATACATGCTGCCTGCTGCACGTATTTGTTTCTAAGCCTTTATTATCTTAAACGAGGGGTCGACAACCTGCGGCTCCAGAGTCACATGCGGCTCTCTAAGAACTGCTTTGCGATGTTATTCACATGCGTTGTGGCTCATATATTGATTCTCTTATTGTAATTTTGGTTGCTGACCCCTGCCTTGAACCTAAAGGGATATTCAACCTCTGTAAGCCCTGCACCTTCCTCTTTCGGCCCACCTCCTTCCTGTTTAATACTTCTAAGGTCCCACCCCTTCCCAATTAGCCCCCGCCCCTTACTATTTCGACTCCGCAGATTTCCTTTATACGACTCGTATCTTTCCCTTTTAGAACCCGCCCCTTCTGATTTAGGCCCCAACTCTTTCTGTTTTGGCCCTGACTCTCAGGACTCAGGGTCAGGCTCATTTAACTGGTGGTGGGGGTTGCGCACAGCAGGGGCAGGGGTGGGTGAGGACAGGAGGGGTGGCACGGCTTCACGATGACCATCTTAAATCAGCAATATGATAAATGAGTGCACATTCTTATTTGTTTCATTTTTATGGTTTAAAACTCGAGCAATAAACATCCAGATTTGGTCAGATAGGGTGTTTTGAATCAGAAACTCGTGTAAAGTTTGAGCATAACTATTAGTAATCATCCTTAATGCCAGTGGCGGCTCCTGCAAAATCTCTCAGGGGGGGGGCAAATGTGTGGATGATTGATAAGGATGGATAAATTAACAGCTTAAGCATGTAAAGGCAACTTCACTTCTTTAATATTAATGAAAAATAAAGTGACTCTTACAATACATCTTGTTTGTTTCTATACTCACTATTAAAACAAACCACTCAAGTTTATTTTATTAAAGATTCCACTAGGTGGCGACAAATTATATTGTTGGATGAAACGTGCTTACGTATGATGACGTAAGCACGTATGATGACGTAAGCACGTTAGGGCGAGCCCTCCCGGAAGCCATAGAGAATGCATTGCAGCGCCCCCGTTCGAAAAAAAACATCTTTGAATGTAAGTCTATGGGACCACTCGGGGCGATTCTCAGCTGGAGGGAAATCGCCCAAAAAGAGGCGGTACTCCACAGAACGTAGCATGACGCTGATTGGACTATATCCAGAGGCACAGTGACGGCTAGCGTGACTCTGTGGTTGAATGACATTGGTGGTGCGTCGCCCAATCGCCCTAATGAAGAAACCGCCCCTGCTTAACGCCACAATGTAACTTAATAGTAGACGTACATAGAATTTTATTCGTGTGATGTTATAAATGTTAGTAAAGCACAACTACAGAAAGACATGGGATATGAGAAGTGAGGCTTTCAACAAATAAGAGTTAGTTTATTGGGAAAATTGCCACTAAGCAGGCAGGCAGCACACATTCATGAAACGAGCTTCTTAATACTAATATACATATCTTACCAGGTAAGGCCCACTAAGCTCTTTAACTCTTTGTGAGAAGTGACCTGGACACAAATAATAGCCCAATGAAGTGAAGTGCCTTATCACATGGAAATTTACAACAGCCAAATACTCTGAACGCATGTTTCGAACTGTGAAGGGAAACATCGGAGGACCTGGAGAAAATTCCATGTGACCACGGGGATAATATGCAAACTCGAAATATACAGCAGGCGTCAGGGTCGGGATCGAACTGACGACCTTTTGTATACCAGGCGAGGTAGTTAACATCTCGCCACCGCGGCTCCCCTTCATGTGGCGTCCACTCGTGACGGGTAACGCAAAGCCAACGACTGCATCTGGGCGACTGTGAATCAGCAACGTTTGCCACACGGGTTACAGTTGCAGTACAAGGATCTATACTCTTAGTTTTTTCGGTAAAGTCACGTAGGTAAAAAATTAAATTAAAATTAATAAAAGAAAATAATAAAAATCACGACGTTACGGAGGCAACAAAAGTCTCTGTCATCAGGTGGGAGCGTCACAGCCAGATTTGCTGTATCAAGTGAGGCAGGGATTCCAAGATGCAAGTTCTTAAATACAAGTTAAGGGGGAGGAGAGGGGAGGAGCTTATCAGAATGTGGTAGCCAATGAATGGAACGTATTGGGAGGGGGGGGGGCTAAAAGAGAGCACGAGGTGTACGTAGACGTGGACGTGTTTGTGCGCAAGCCCCTGTTGGTGCACATGATGACGTATTGGAAGGGGGGGGGGGGCTAAAAGAGAGCACGAGGTGTACGTGTACGTGGACATGTTTGTGCACAAGCACCTGTTGGTGCATATGATGGAAGAGAACGAAAATGCCCATGTTGTTTTTACCAGTGTTGGCTGACAATCAAATACGAAAAAGGAGAGTACTGTTAAACGCTGGGGATGTTGACACTCGGTAAAGTAAAATAGTGCCTGTCAGATAAGATGGTCCAAAAATGTGTAGTTAAATCTTTTTTGCATGGTTAATAACATCTTTCCAATGATTAGCTTCAAATCTAGAAGTACAAGGATCGCTCGCCCTAAGGCGAGGTGCACCACCAAAGGGCGCAGTGTGAGGCTACGGCAGAAGGCGCATCCACCAAACGCTGACCGCTGTCCTCCCTGGTCAGAGCGGCCTGCGCGTCAACTCTGCCGTCTGCCGATGCTCTCTCTCTGTGCCGTTGCCCTTCACTCGCCGCGTTTAATTGGAGCGATTTGTGACTGTATGTATCTTGCAATTATTTCGCTCTATACGTAGCCAACCAAGCCAATTGAAGGTACGGGGCAAGGACAACAAACTAAATACAAAACGCAGTTCTAATGAAATTCGTTTTCAATCCGGATTTGAAAGTGCATAGCGCCAGTGGCTTCCTAATATCGCAAGGAAGAGTGTTCCAGACGGCCGCTGAAGCGCATCTGAAAGTGCACAATGCAGTGACCATGATTGTTCGATGGCTATCCAAAAGCCGCTGAGAGGATGACCGGAGTTCACGTGGTGGTGAATATTCCTTGGCGAGATCAGCAGGGTATTGTGGTTAATTTGTGGCAAGCACTGTGTGTAACTTGAATAACGTTCATTATATAACGTGAATAACGTTACACAATTACGTAAATAATGTCAAGTTAATAACGTTACACAATCACTGTTGTATTAATTGGATTTCATTTCATTCTGATGGAAGATATATACAACTTGATTGTACTGCATGCACCGTGGTTAAGATATAAATGTTTTTTTAAAATTAATTATGAATACCATCTAACTGCAAACAAACACTTGAATAAAACATTTTTTTTTCCAAAATTGTATACAGATTGTCCTGTAAGCGTCACGTCATAAGTCAAAGCCACCCGACGGAAATCTCACAGAGAAGTGCATAACCCAAACTTTTTTAGAATGGTCCACAGAAGCAGATATCACAGAGCTGGCTCTGAGATTCCCCTCAGGTGACGCTCTGGTCCGACTCGCTGGACATATGAGAGTGAGATTCGGCATGGCTGTCAAGCCACGATTTTTATTCTCAGGTGAAATTTTGCCAAATTAAGCGCAGTGCCTAATTGAATGCGCTGATCATTGATGACCAGCCTGAGACCATCAACTCAGTTCACCGACTACTATCCAACTTGAATCGTAAACATGACAGCACCACTTACCGTGTGAAAATACCATGAATGCCACAATTGAATATCCCAGGAAAAGCATTTTTGTTCATGAATCTGAAAATAAATCAAGTCATTTTGTTAAAATCAACATGACAGTTTGATATTTTATGAATTAATATATGGACGCAATTCACACACTCTATAAAAACAACGGTGTCTAGTTTACAACAGTGGAAATGTAAGGTAAGGCGCAGCGCCGATACTACTTGCTATCACCACTGCTGGCAAACTGTCCTCCATTAGGGGGAGCTCAATATATCTTCTCCAGAGGGTATTTGGCCTACTCTTCCACTATGGCCAGACATTTTGGAAAAATAAGCCAAGAGTACCCACACTTTACATCTTCTCACGCGACCTATTGATTGACTAACTGCGGGGCATCGATTTATCATGCTGGCTGGACACTGGCCAAAGAACGGAGAGGTGTGATGGCATCAACATCAGTGTTTGTGATAACATGTGGATTTTCAGGGAAGGTACAACTATAGACTTAAATACACAACTGCTCATTGCTCTTTGGTTCTTTCGGTAAAGTCACGTATAAATAAATTAAATTAAATAATAATAGAATACGACGTTTCGATTGCAACACAAGCAACCATCATCAGGTACAAATGAATGAGAAAACAAACATAGTAAACTTGGAAATATAATGCAATGCAACACAGAGAGTCGGCCAACAAAACAGTCAACACCCCACCTGGTTGATTACGTTCTTCCAAAGATTGCTAAATTTGAGAGAAAGACAAAACATAGACACGGAGACACACAGACAGACACACAAGCAGAGAGAGACTCACACAGAGACAAACAGAGAGAGAGACACACACATAGGCACACAGAAAGACAACGTCTCTGTGTCGAGGCCTTAAATAGAGCTAGAGGGGGGGGGGGCAGCGGGGGAGATATGTGGAATTATTGCCCATAGGGGGACGGACGAGCTGGACACTGGACTTCTACACAAACAAGCACGAGGCGTTGTGTGGAATTACTGCCCATAGCGGCCGGAGGAGAGAATGGACCCATGAACAAGCACGGTAGATAGCAAATTTTGTAAAATTAGGAAGTGTAATGCAATACAACACAGAGAGTCGGTTAGCACACAGTTCACACATAGCCTGGTTGATTACGTTCTTCCAAAGATTGCATTATATTTCCAAGTTTACTATGTTTGTTTTCTCATTTATTTGTACCTGATGATGGTTGCTTGTGTTGCAATCGAAACGTCGTATTCTATTATTATTTCATTTTAATTTCTTTCTACGTGACTTTGCCGAAATAGCCAAAGAGTAATTCCTGCAGTCACGAAAGCTTCGAATCTAGATTGAACTGCTCATTGCTCTTGTACATCAGCATTGAGTATGTGTTTGGTCCATCAGCCGATGAGCCTTACCAGCGGCATGTTGGACAAGTTTCATTCCACCTGGGTGTCATCAGCAAAACCTGGCTCATTGAACAAATACCGCCCGACCGCCAGATGTTACAGAGAGGAAGCTGCAGTAAGCCATAATGCGTGATATCGTTTAAAATATTATACAAAAAAAGGAATGTCATGAAATTAATCTAATTCGAGGAGAAATTGAGGCTGATATTTTGTGGACTGAGTCTTTGGAGACATTTTGCTGCCATGTGTTGCCAAACGTACGGCTGCACAGCCTGTGGCACAGCGAAACATACACACACCTCCAACGGGAGCGCTATCTCGCTGCGAGTGAATCTTTACCGATTCGTAATTGACGTTTGGGTAAGATCGTCCACGTGAAATGTATGTCTTAAACCCTCATCCACCCGACGCAGCCAATTAAAATAAAGTTGTCACGCTGATGAGCAAACGTGTCTATCTATTACTGTTCTTGGTTCTTTCTGTAAAGTCACGTAGAAGGGAAATAATAAAATAATAAGAAATACGATATTTTTATTTTATTATTTCCCTTCTAATAAAAATATATTTACATTATTTTATTATTTCCCTTCTACGTGACTTTACCGAAAGAACCAAAGAATATGAATCCCTGCAGTCACGAAAGCTTTAAATCAAAATGTATCTATTACTGCTTCAGCATAACCGGTGTGTTGGGGCAGTAATCCACATCGTTTCACAATTTGTCGGAATCCTGCGTTGTTTAATGTATGTTTTCCTCTTTGCTCAAGGGTTTTTTCAGCATTACATGATTACCACCAAATCTGAGTGGGTGAAATGCAGTGCAGTATTGGTGTCGGCAAAATGCATAGCTTAGCAAGAGCAAGCAAATACCACGACAACACAATCCACGAAGCTCACCTGCTTACTTGTAGTCGTCGAAAGCGCGCAGAAGAACACAACGACGACGACGACGACAACAAACGACTGCGTCGACGACGGTCGACGTCGTAAGGAGGTGAACGGGGGAAGTGGCGAGGCCCTCACCGTTGTCGGAGCCGAGGCGAAGTGAGAACAACGGCAGCCGCTGTGAGCCGCGTGCGAACTACAGCGCGCGTCCACGACTCCTCTCCCTCCACACGCGGCGCTACCAAGGCTGCTGCTGCTGCACCGCTCGCCACCACCGCCAGGACCGCCGAGCAGGTGTGCTGTGGTGGAACCCATGATAAAGCGAGAGGGGTGCTCATTCGTGTGGTGTTTCGGAAATGTCGATAAGTTGCCCACACGTTTTCCATTGCCCCACCTCACCCCACCCCCGCCCTGTGTGGTGAAATTTTTCCAGCGTTCCATAGTTTCCATTGCAATTAAACAACATTATGGGATAATGGGCAACATTTTTTTTGCAGCGCAGCAATGATCGGAATTTAGATGAACGTTCCGTGGCTCTGAAGCAAGGAACCGCGCGCTCTCAGCAAAAATTTTGAATAAGTTGAACATTACATATATTTATACATTTTAAATTATTGAACGTGATCTGTGGGCTTCCCAAGTTGGAGGTAGGAGAGGGGGGCGACTCCAAATTTAAAGAATTTAAATAGGGCCCTAGATTAATAATACTTACATTTTCTATGTAAATATCAATATCAAATATTCAGCATCTCAAGATTACCCTCATCCCCCACCTCCCACCCGTGGATCCGCCAATATATCAAAGCATACATTATATTATCTATCCACTGCTGAATGAAGCCTTCTTCACGCAAAGTGCCAGCCAGCCCTCACAATCCTGCAGTGACACAATCCATCTCCTCAAGAACGGTCTCATCTCTCCACCTCTCACGCTGGGTCGTCCTCTCCTTTGGCTGCCATTCCATCACCAGTCTCGTCCACCTCTGCCTCGTGATGTGTCCGGCCCTGTGAATTACTGTTTTTTATAACTTATCAACATTTTCATTAAGTAAGTATCATGTAGCAATCAAAAGGTTAACATTCCAAGGGAAATCATGATAATATGGGTGTCATTTTATAACACGGGTGTTATTATTTTCATGCCTTGGTGATAGATTTTCCCAACATCTGTTGCCATCCCACCAGGCAGAGCTCCCAACTTCACCCGCCTGGACCGCAGCCCCAGGAGTGCCGTGTGTTGATCTCTGACGGTGGGAACGAGACCAGAAGCACGATACCGTTCAGCCGGCAGGGATGAATGGACACATCGCATCCATTTAAAGTATAGCTTGATTATTGCCTGAACCTCTTTTGGATTCGTACATGGTGACATCCTATTGGAACAATCATTTGTTGAGGTAACATTTTATTTTTGTAATCAAAATTATTTTATTATTATTTTATTTCTCAGCAAAATTGCACAGCAAGGGCTCAAAAGACGCTCACTAGATACAGTTGTCACGTATATGCATGAATATACTTTGATCTGCAAGGTTCAACAATTTAAATGTTTGAAAAGTACTTTGATCCTAAAATTTCTTGAGAGCTTCTGTTACTATTAAAATTACGATTGGACCCAAGAATGCATCACAAAGTGGATGATGCTAATTATGTTTTGTTGACATCCCCGCAATAGGGTTATCTATAATGCAATGTACCAGCAACATTTAATAATTAAACTTTTGATATTAATGAGTTTATTTGCTCATACATGTTTAATTACACTGGTCAACAAAAAAACATTCTGGCCTGGACTTTTGCAGCTGTTTTAGACTAATTTCAGGGTGCTGATTCCAAATCTGATCTCATATTTGCTTTATCACATCTCATTTTTATGCTATCGGCATACCCCATTTTCATTGATTTTACCCGAAATTAACTCTGTCACTTATGATTGCAAGTTGTTGCGAGTCAGTGACTGCTTTAGTGTTAAAATATGGTGCTGTATTTTTAGGATAGTGTGTTTATAATATCATTTTATGTAGATATCCACATTTATTTTATATTTTTCTTCTGCAGTTTTTATTGAAAATGCAATATTTAATATCTCAAAAACCTGACGTGATAGACAAAAACTGATGCCAGATTTGGAATCAGCACCTCAACATTACCTAAAGCCGTTGGAATACCTTATGCCAGAAAAAGTGTGTTGATCAGTGTTATTGAAGGAGCTGTCTATTACTCAACAGCTACTATGAGGTAACTATTCATATGTCTATTTAAAAGTGATCAGGAAATAAATAAAAAATGTGAATTTTTATCAGGCCCTGATAATAATTAGCCTCACCACCACCATCAATGACCACCACTGTCATCATTTTATTAGTTTTATGATTTTGTATGGCTGCGCTGAATAGTTCGCGGTGTTCCTGAAGGGCTCTTGCCTATACCACCAGGCAATCCCACAACGCCTGTTTAGCACCGCGCTTCGCCCCGGTGTGTCCCAGGTGCGCCGCGGTATTTTCAGAATTATAAGAAAGGAAACAAGCTCAAAGTTTGCAAGCTAAGACAGACAAATTCGCCGTGCCGTTCAGTGGTCGATCCAGTCTCAACCTCCCACCTCCAGCACTCCCCTCTCTACTGGTCGCGGCGCTTTACGGCAGCAGACAGCCGTAAGCCCTCACCCTCGGTGTGCCGCGATGATCGAGGAAACTCAAAAGTGTGAGTGCCGTGGAATGAAAAAGTTCAGAAGCACTGCTTTAGCAGTCTGCTGACGCTCATGTCGAAGCTTCTCCAAGATTTATCTCTTCAAATACATTTTGCTGCAATGCATGAATCCAGTTGGTTATTTGGCTGATGAACCAGATCTCATTTCATACAATTTGTTTTGCGCTGGAATAACATTTGTCTCGGGCTGCCAAATTTTCAATCTGGGGGTGTTCCTTTGCTTCTGTGTAGGGGGGGGGGCATGCTTTATGCCCATGCATTAGTAACATCCAGAAGCAGCTGTGGCAACGAGAGATTCCAAGCGCCCCCGCCCCCCTGATCTATCGACAGCTTCTCCAGGGCTCCGTATCGAAGACGTGCCCCCACCAGAGCTCATGACTGCGGCCACCTTGTCAGATATTCCACAGCTGTCAGGTATAAATATATTTTTTGTTTCCCCAATCCGCCCTGTTCAAGGGTTCCGGGATGTTCAAATCTTATAGAGCGCATAATCTCAAGGCAAAGTTTAAAAAGCGTAACACAAATAGAGTGATTTAGGTGGCAGGGGCGTGCAAGGGCCAATGAACGAGTGACCACAACACAGGGCACTTTGAGGTCACGGAAGGGCAGGGGAGGGCCAGGAAGGAGTGGAGGGGCGAGGGCAGGGAAGAGAAAGGGGATGGGCAATGGAGAAAATGTATATCCACAATGTCATTAAAACGCGAAATAAAAATTAATCGCAGCTGCTTACGATGAGAGAAACGTTCGTAAGCACCTACTCAGCACTCGATATGACCACATGTGTTCCCACAGGCCATGCATTCACGCCTCGATTCATAATCGATTTTTGTACTGAGCTACTTAATTATTTGCTCAAATTGTGATGTAAAACCTTCTGCCACCTGATTATAGCCACACACATTCAATTGTCACGGTACGAGCGGTTAAAACACGCCAATTGTTGTTTCAGCTCACCGCTGAGATGAACAACAACCCCTAACAACCAATTTGTGAGAATCGTTTTCTGATGTTGTTTAGGGTCGTGACCTCGTCATTAAGTTCCAGCTGCAAGTGTCCACTCAAAACGTGCAGAGCACTGACATGATGGCTCCTGACATCAAACACATCAATGAACTCAGGGCTTGTGTCCGCCTGTTGGCATTTATTTAAGTAGCTATAGCCAATTCAAAACCGTGTACTCCCTCCTGTGATTTTAAGTCCAGTACTGAAGACCATGAGAGCATCCCAAGGGCGTATTAAAGGTTGGAAAACATTGGCCCTGAACACGTCCTGTCCACATTCTTGAATTTGAATGTCTCTTGTTACCAGAAGCATTGACGGAATGGACGTTCAGTTGCCGTATTAACGTAGTATTTGTGACGTGTGTAACGAGTGTGGTTATGTTTGCAATAAAGGGTGCATATATTCACACCGATGGCGTCGACTGGGACAACTAAGTACTATCCGGCCGTGCAATGATCAGGCGAAGGTGGCAGCGACGAGGGCGGCGATGATGACAGCGACGACAAGACGAGTACAATCCCAGAACCGGCAGCCCGGAGCTCTCGCTCTCCACTGCTTTTATTCCACCCTAGCCACGCCTCTCTTCTCGATCCCACCAGGGGGTTCCAGGGGCACCCACACGAGGTCTATGGTGACCCTTGTCCCAGTTCCTCCGCCCTGCCAACACACCCGTTTATATGTTCAACGGCGTGTGCGCCCACCTGCAATTGCAGCTGCTGTACAACAGTCAGTGCTACATCACGACATCACCCCCCCCCCCGCTCCGTTAATAAAAACAGCCGTCCCGGCTGTCAATACAGCAGCAGCAACTGGCAGGCAGGCAGAGAAACTCCCCCAACTCGAGGAACACTAATGAAGAAAAAAAATCACCACAATTATTTTACAACCGCGCCATCCCCTGCAATCAACAACACATTCCACTTCTCTGCTATGCCCCCGCCCGATAGCAAACTCACCCCAACGTGACGCCCCGAACTCGCGAATCGGCACTCTCCCACAAGCCCCCTATCTGCGAATGGGCGACACCCCACACACAACACGGCATCCCCGAACTCGCAACCAATACACCACCTCAATTTCCCTTTTACCCAGGCCCTTAGCTCTAATACCCCTTCACCCTTGGATCTCCTCTCAGTGCAAGGGAAAGTCTTCCCATTCGGAGACATACTTCACATGATCCGCTCCATGGCGCCGGTCACCCTCGTCCCAGCGGGGTCCTGCACCTCTGGAACCCGGAGGGCCAAGAGACGATAGAGACGGAGTCCTCGGCTCAAAGGGCGTGGCCCCTCAATGCCCGGCAGCGCCTGCTCTGATCCGGACCCCAAGACCTCGCACTTGGCGGTCTCGGTAGGCCTCACAGACCCGGTCCATGAAGCACTTGGGTGCAGGTCTCCAAATCAGAGAGGGAGCTGTCCTCGCCGCGGATTCTCCCGCGGGGGTGTTGATGTTTGAGCTCCCCGGCCCCCCACTGCTGCCACCATATCTTGCAGGCTCCTTGTTGCGGCCTCCCACCTTTCCCGCTGCTATTTCTCTTCAAAGACCTGTATGTTTCTGGCCACCATTGAGGATGAAATTTCTGTGCCGACGGCGGAGGGCAGGGCAACCCTCAATCTTCTCGCCAGCTCCCGCAGCCTCTCCGCCACACAAAGGTCGAGTGCCCGCTCACCCAAGAGTGAGTATGCCTCACGTCCCAGTGCCAACAGCGCTGCCCAGAAGGTGTAGGGTGTCTCGTCCTCTAATCCGCTCCCTCTGGAGGAATCTTATGTGAGCCTCCCGTGCCAGAGCAGGAGTGGCCTCCTGCAGCTCCGTCACTCTTTGCGCCTCCTCCATGCGCTCCTGCGCTCGCCTAGAAATGGTGCCCGCTGGCCATGGGAGGTCCTCTGGTGACCAAATGGCACCCACCATGTGCGCTGTCCCCCATCTGGAGCCCCCTGCTCCCACTCTATTTTACCTGCTCTCCTCCCCACCGTCCCCTGGGGTTCACGCCTCATGCTGGCCCGCACCTCCTCTCCACATGGCGGTCCTCCGCAATGCTGCTTGGTCAACGCTTGACTACGGTAAAATTTCAGCCGCTCTCCCCGTCGACGTGCAGCTCCCGCTCTCCCCGTCGATGTGCAGCTCCCGCTCTCTCTATCGACGTGGATCCCTCATTCTCTCTCTCCATCGACACTCAGCCGCTCTCTCTCCATCGACGTGCAGCCTCTCTCTCGGTCGACGCTCACCCGCTCCCGCAACCTGGCGTAGCTACTCTCGCCATCGACGCTCGGCTGCACTCTGTCCGTCGATGCGTAGCTGCTCCAGCCTCTTTGCCTAGCCGTTCCCACTGTCGATGCCCAGCCGCTCTCCCTTTGCGGATGCATAGCCGCTAACCCTGCAATTTTTGCATAGCAGCTGTCCCGCTAATCCTCCGCTGCCCAGCAGCCATTGGCTTTATAACTGGGGTCCATGCTATGTATGTGTGTTGAACTTCTTTCGCACTGTACGTAGCCAACCGTGCTGTGTATGTGTGTTTAACTTCTTTGTACCTTACAAAGCCAACCATGCTATATATGTGTGTTGAACTTCGTTCACACCGTACGTAGCCACTCGTGCTATGTATTCATGTTGAACTTCTTTAGCACCGTACATAGCCAATCGTGCTACGTGTGTGTGTTGAATTTATTTCGCACCGTTCGTAGCCGACCGTGCTATGTATGTGTTGGGCTTCTTTCGCACCGCACGATTTGGGAAAGAAGAGAGCCGTCATGCCCATGCCCATGCAGGTCACACTCAGACGTTTGACGGAAGCACGGGAGGCGTCACGGGGGAATTCGGCCAAACGGCAGGCCGCAAATGAAAAGCTTGTGGGACAACGGGGGTCCGGGACCCCATGGATCACTGGGGACAAGGCGTGGCTGCATTGTCCCCAGGTGCCCCTGGGTACGTCCCCTAAATTACACCGGTCGTGGCAGGGCCCTATTGAGGTCATCGAGCTCAAGAGGCCGCAACGCGTGCGTGCACAGGTCGGTTGCCGTCACTGGCTTGCGCACCCGTCATGGTTAAACCCCTATGTTCCACCCTATGTAGACAATTCATCTCCAGAGCAGCGGATGTCTGATGTATCCGACGAGCCGGGGCCGATGAGCCCAGAAGTTGCGCTTCAGAAGGATTGTGTTGTGCCGCCCGCAGGACCCCAGCACCTGAAGTCCGGAGATCCCCCGAAAGCGCCTCTGTGTGATGGACCATGTGTGGAAGCCCAGTCACCATCTTCTTCTCCCAGGGAGGGGCCGCGCCCTTCAGGCCGTTTTTGTGATGTCCCGGTGGTTCCCAGCATGCAGGTTCCTGCTTGAGATGGGGGACCGGCATCGAGGACTTGCTCCAAGAGCACTTCTTTCCACAGAACCGCTCCCTTCCCATCGTTCAATTGTGTTCCGACGTCGTCGGGCGGGTAGACGTCGCCATGAGCCGGGCTGTGGCTTCCGGTTAATCTGGGGTTTTTTCTTACGCTCTTGGGCTGCGGTGCGCCGGCGGACGTCGGTTCAGGGTTAATAGTTACAGTTTTTTTTTTTACTGATGTCTGCTTACCCTCCGTGTTATGCTAATTGTGTTAGCACAAATTCTTGTAAGTTATTTCCCGCTCTTGTTACGTGATTGTTGTCAGCCGAGATGGCTGTTTTTTTTGCACAGGGTGTGGGGGGGTAATGTAGTGGTATAGCGCTGGCTGCTGGCGGAAAAGGGGACCTGCAGTGTACGGCAGAATTCGCGTCAGCAGGCCACAATATATACGAGAAGGGGACATCTAGAGGAAAAGTCACAGAAGGGGCCCATCAGGGAGCCCCGGGAACCTGCTAGTAGGTTCCAGAAAGGGGGCGTGGCCAAGGCGGAGCGTGCGCTGCAGATCTGTTGGCGTACTGGTGTGTGGGTGCTTGAGAAATGTCTGAATAAACAGGCGCAATTTTGGATTCTCGTCACTCCCTGAAGAGTCCTTGTGTGCAGTGGCCGGTGTGAGAGCGAGTTGATCGAGTTGTGTCGCAGTCATTAGACAATAGACCAGTGGTTCTTAACCTGGGGTGCGAGATGCCCTTTTTGGGGTGCGAGAAATGCCAGATATTTTTAAAAAGGTAAATCATCAAAAACATAAATTAAGCACGGGCACATAAGTTCAACTAATTTGTTTAATCAAACCTATGTATTTATTAACATATTTTTTCTTACGATTGAGAACCAATGGGGTGCAAGGCTGCAGTAAAAGGTTATAAGACCCACTGCATTAGACAATAGAGGATCGTAGGGCAGAAACAAGCAGACAACGCATGAGTACTGTCAACGCTTTTGACATGCATTCATTGATAACCACCCCTGTGTCCTTGATGTTCACCGGCCAAGAAAAACGAGACATTGGGAACGGGTCACAAGTCCACGCATGTTTTTTAAAGTTTTTTCCCCTTTGTGCTGACTAAATAAAGAAAATGGGCAGAATGTTGTTAGCTCTTTTGAGATCGCAGAATCAGAATCTGTATTATATCATGGAGAAATCCGATGAGCTATGAAGCTCTTTTTCTCAGATATGCAGTTGGGGTGGGTGAGAAAGTTACAACAACAAACAATACAAAAAACGATAGGAGTGCAAAGTTTAGGGAAGGTAACCAAATCACTAAACTAAATATATATAAAGTATATACGTTCAAATTTCATTAGTACACCAATTTGCAAACTTGGGCAAAGCAGCTAAACAACAGTAAGAGCAGTCCCAGACCACACCAAAACAACACACAGTTCCTCAAAATTGCACATTAACATTGAACTGTCGATACATGGGTACGGATCAAAGGTACAAGTCAAATTTGCAAATTTGATTTGTATCTAGCACTAATCTGCTTCAGGATTTTTTAAAGGAAGATTTGCGATGTAAAGGGAGGAAATGAGGTTGTTCCAAAACGTTGGTATTGCAACTGCAAATGCATTGTCATCTATTCCAATTCTTGTTCTTGGGATATTTTAAAGGTAATTAGATGGACATCTTAAGATTCTTGTCCTTGACAATAGGGTTAATGAACTAAGTATAGCACAGATTTGCCAGTAAGGATGTTATGGATAAACAGGGCCCAATGTAGATATCTTGCCTCAAGTCACGTGCGATTGAATTTTAAGAAGATATCACAATGGTGGGTCCTGTATTGTATATCCAGTGTAAATCGAAGAGTAGAATGATAAAGTGAGTTAGTCTTTTTAGTGTTTCATTAGTAGCTGATCTATAAACAGTCTTAGACAAATCTTGATTTGAAGCTTTTGTGACTGCAGGAATTCATACTCTTTGGTTCTTTCGGTAAAGTCACGTAGATAGTCTTAGAGCAGTCAAAAAGTGGCAGAATTATAACTTCAACAATTTGCAGGTGAAATCGAATGGGAAAATAATGCTCTGTATAAAAACCCTGTTCTATTTTCTTTTATTTAAGATGTGATCAATATGATCGATATGGGGTTGTAATCTAAATTTGGAATCATGATCCGTAATAGGTGAAGGGAATGAAAATTCTTTTTGATTGAAGAAAATAGCATAATCTTCGTTTTTTGTGGATTTAGGAGCAGTTTTAGTGACAACAATCAACATTGAATTAAGTCAGAATCGTGTTGGAGATTCTGTTTGACTTCATTTGGAGATTTACCTGACACAAGCATGACAGTGTCATCAGCAAAGATATTTAAATCCCAATGATTTAAGGTTAGTTCAAGATTGTTCAAATGTAAGGAGAATAGAATTGAACTCAACACGGAATGTTGTGGAAGACCCTTTGTTATTTTATTATTTGTGGACGAGATGTTATCGCTATGTCTTGTGAATTGAATATATTGTTAATAGTGTCAAAGGCTTTTGACAAGTCAAATAATAGGGCACAGCAGTAGTGGCCTCTATCACGGTTACTGAACAGAAAATGTCATAAATCCGTCATAGCTGTGGTGGTGCAGTACTTTTCTCTGTGAATGAGATTGTGACTTTTGAGGTAGCAGTTTATTAGTGAGTTTTGTATTTTTTCAAATATTTTAGTAATTGGTGAAAGGATAGAGATTGGTCTATAATTATTAGGATCTTCTTTGGAGCCATTTTATATACTGGATGAATAATAGCGGGTTTCCATTAGTGGAAATGTACCATCGGTGAGTGAGAGGTTGAAAATGTGTGTCAGGTGAGATCTGCCACAGCCGCAAGTACAAACGCAGGTAAATTGTCTTCTCCCGTGGATGACGATGTCGTAATTGATGCAAGCGTATGCGGTACATCAAGTGCAGATATGGGACTAAACTAGAAGTAGAACCGAAGACTTTCACTAACATGTTTAGCGTTGGTGCTTGGGGAGGAGGAAGAAGTGAGTGATGTGAACGGTCGTGTATTTGTAGACCTTTTTCTCTGGTGTGAGTTTGTCAAAGATATGTCCTGCTGATCCTAAACGAGAATTAAATCAATTGTTTTGTGAGTAGTTCTTTGCCATTAGGTCAGAGCTTTTTTGTAGAACATTTTAGTTTCCTTAAATAAACGTTTGCTAGAAGAGTATTGAATTTGGTTGTGAATTTAGAATAGTTTTATGATAACATGAACATTTGGCATTTCTTATTTGGCGAGTACATATTTTTCTTAGTGTTGTATAGGTAATCCAATCAGGGAGGTTGTTTGTTGTTTTTGCATTATTCCAGGCAATATCTTTAGTTTCATCAATTCAGAAATGTTTGGATCAAACCATGGTTTGACAATCACCCTTTATTCTGAATTTGTTTCAGGTGGTATGTTTGTCAATTTTTTTTCATGAATTGGTTCTTAAAATATAGCAGTTGTTATACGGCTGTGTGCAGAATATGCACGCGAATAATGAAGTCACCACGACATTCAAACTATGCTGAGATTCCTCTTGTGTTTGCTGTTTCATACACCGTTTCACATATTACGTTCTTGCGTATGATGGCAGCAGCAATATGCTCAGGAGCTGGATGCCAATGTCGAGGTCTGCTGGCCACGACGAGAGGGCTTCGGGAGAGAGTCCGTGTAGTTTTGCTGTTCCTCATTCTCCATTGGAGGAGCGCGGCCTGCAGTGGGTTTACTGTATGGTCCGTAGGATGGGCTACATGGCCGCAATGGCACTATTGTGGCTTGCCTTTAATGTATCTCTGTGTATCTCTATGCGTCTCCTTCTATCTTCATGAGTATCTATGGGTTTACGATATGGTCCATAGTTTGGGTTGTATGCCCGCAATTCTACTACCGTGGCTTGTCTGTAATGTTCTATTTATGAAGGAGATGTGTGCACAGGCCCGATGATGTACTGATGTGGTTCATGGTTCCACCGGTGTCTTCGAGGAGGAAAATAAAAGCTAGGAGATGTTGCGATGTTTGGGTGTCGAATGAGGCATTTATTTTTTAACATCACGTGTTTGGCCTGCGCGTGATTTGTGTGTGGCTATTGAATCGCCTACTTCAGCTAAAGTGCCTTAAATTGGAGTTGGCTGTCGCTCGGCTGGGGGCCGTCCATAAATGACGTCACACGATTTTTGACGATTTTTTACCCCCCCCCCCCCCCCTAGTCACACGGCGTCACAAAAAGTCAAACCCCCCCTCAAATATGACGTCACAAAGCTCTGCCCCCCCCCCCAAATAAAACGTGCTTCAAATCGCTTTAAATTATTGCCATTGTAGTGCGTATTTAATGTGGTGCTGCACTCTGATGTTGTAGAAGAAAACATGTATTAAAAAGTCTATTTAAGTAGAACGTGTTAACTATTTTTATTTAAAGTTGTGAATTTTGATGTGACGTCACATTCCTCAACCCCCCCCCCCCCCCTTCGTCACACATCGTAACAAATGTCTGACCCCCCCCCCCCCCAGGTGCGTGACGTCATTTATGGACGGCCCCCTGTGCCAAATCTGCCCCCACCCCTGTAGGGTAGACAGCTGTGCCACTCGCTGCGAGAGCGGCTGTGGCCGCTCAGCTGTTGCCAGACACGCGTCACTCACAGCTCTCGTTGTACTTGCTGCTGACCCACAGGCTGCTTCTCTACAACCACCATAGTTGCCATTGCGCTTCTCCTCCTCCGCGTGGCTGATGTTGATGGAGAGCAACAGCTGTGATTGTGCATCGAGGTGGTTGATGAGCCAGCACGATTATTTTGCTGCTATGAATGTCCACGTAATAAACCGCTTCGTTGTCATATCATTTGTGGCCATGCCCTTTCTGAAAAAGAAGCTAATAGCTCAGTGGGCTTTAGCTGGTAAGATAAAGCATAGTTGACTTTTATTTGCATATTGTTTTAATGTGATTAGTTTATCTTCCCTAGACTTTACACTCATATCGTGTTTTTTACTGTTTGTTGTTATAACGTTCTGACCTGCTCCTGCTGGACACCTTTGAACAAGAACCGTAAAGCTCATCGAATTTCTCCAATTTAAATACAGATTCTGGTTCTGATTGCATCAGGAGTAGCGGAGTGGTGAATCATCATCGCTGTGATGATGTCTCCTTCACAGCAGCTATGATTTATGCGTGCAGTGACTGGGGCAGAGTGCATGGGGGCTCTGTCTGTGATTACATTGAATTGCTCGATGCAGTCGTGGTCATCACGGAACACAGACATTTTCCATGTTTGA
This sequence comes from Lethenteron reissneri, assembly GCF_015708825.2. Lineage (NCBI taxonomy): Eukaryota > Metazoa > Chordata > Hyperoartia > Petromyzontiformes > Petromyzontidae > Lethenteron > Lethenteron reissneri. Next base: position 2,163,435 of record NC_083827.1, read on the forward strand.
TGAAATAGTTCTACAGGTAGAAACAACAGTTCCACACTGCCCACCAGGGATTATTTGTCTGTCGTGCATAGCCCCTCCCAAACATGTACGCTCCCGGATTGGTTGAAGTGCGTCACGTGACCGCGAGCTTTCTGGCGTGAACGAATGCGCTGTCCAACCAAGTTCCTACCTGCCCACTCCGAAGGAACGTGCTTTATGAATAAAACAACACAACCTATAGACCAATCAACTTATGTAAACCATTTAAACAAGTGAAAACGGCACCAAAATAAGCACAAATACAATGTTTATTTAGTAAAGTGAAAGTCAGAGTATGCAATGTTTGAAACATATAATTATACGGTCGGCTACGTACGATGCGAAAGAAGTTCAACATGCATACATTTACAACAGATGCCCCAGATCAAAAAACGTGATATGATCAGAGTGATCACGGCAGATGCATTTGTTTGTGAGCTTATAGCAATGAAGCGCGAGTATCTGTGAACGATGAAAAACTGTCACATTCTGTAGATGTTTGCAAATCCGACCTTCACACACAACCGTCTGAACCTGAGTCCCCAGGGAGTCGGATATCTGACGGTTATCCTCAAATGTGCAAGCTCGCAATGCGTGCCAGAGACGTTTTCGACATAAAAGCCTCCAAAATGGATGTTGACGGTGTTTTTAAAAGCACACGTCAAGGACACAGTAGGCATATACGGTACTGCATTTATAAGTTGCACTCATTAAAGTTGTCTAACAGTAACTCATTGCAAACACTACACATTTTAAGACCAGATTTTAAATCATGTTATACCCGCTACACTTAAGTAACAATGTACAAGAATTAAACTTTTATTCATTTTTGGGTGGCATGGTGTTACGCACAGTGGTAACACTTGTGTCTAACAGCAAGAAGGGTCTTGGTTCGATTCCCATCTCGGGCACCTTTCTGTGTGGAGTTGGTATGTTCTCCCCCTGTTCTGCGTGGGTTTCCTGCCAATAGCTAAAGGCACGCAATGTAACTTGTATTGGGCAAACATCCCAATGCTGAAGAATGGCCTACAAATGACCCACATAAACAAAACTTGCTCCCTACTCCGTAAGCTTGGCAGGATCATACCGAACAAGAGTCCTGGTACGCAGTGAGGCTTTATTGCATAAACAAACGTCATAAAAATGATGATGATATAGATAGCAGTATGTGTGTGTGTGTAAGCGCATTATGATTGCCCAGGCAGATGAGTGTAGATCTCGGAGTTGTGCCCTTTCCCCCGGAGTGGGCAGTAATGGGGCTCCTCTCCTGCATCCTGGCACAGGAGGAGACAAGTAACACCGCGTGCGGTTACAGCCGTCACACACACACACAGATCCCACTTGGCTGCTCAAAACCGTTACGACAGCAGGTGTGACTGCAGTCTCCCCGCTATTACATTCCTTACAACGTACATAAACCACAAGATAGCACCAATACGTGTAATTCTATCTGTAGTTTCCCATTGTCAGTCAAACTATTTTCTATCGTCCCCTTATTCGTGAATCCTGTTTCTGTGTGACTCAATAACTCAGCCGCTTCTTTGCTGCATCTTTGTAAATGCATGGACGCATACACGCACGTACCTACAGCTTATACGAGTGTGTACGAGCTATATGCGTCAATTCCACCGGGTATGAGATAAATGCTATCTCCGTCATCTCCGTCATCTGCCATTAGAGGGTCGGCTGGCGTCATTCCGCCGAGATAAAGAGGGAAGAGTCTTTGGGAAAATACAAAGAGGAAGGAAAATAATGAGGATGCTTGATAATGTTCAAGAAGGAAGGAAGGACGTAGGGACAGATAAAGACAGCAGCATAAGATAGAGGAACGTAGAGGACATAATTGTGCCTTAGACCTGTCTACGGACAGAACAATGAATAAATGAATGAACTCTGCCACACACTTACATCGTAGGCATGGCGCAGAGTGCTCATCGATTGTGACGCCCCTCCACTATGACATCGTTGGGGATCTGCTAGAGGTAGGGTCAGAGAGCCATTGATAGGACATGTATGGAATCCGTTAAGGTTGAGACAGATGTACACGGTGATGAAGGGGAAGTGACAAGGCGCAGATGGAAGTTATTTGGGAATGTTGGGGCGGGCCCCCGGGTGCAGCTGTCCCCTGGGTTTGTGTGGTGCAGAGCGGCATGGAATGCGATTCTGCGGCGGTGGTGGCCTCTGGGCCTGTGGTCAGCATCTGTGTTCAGGGCAGAAGTCGCACTCACCGAAGCGTGTTCCTGCGCAGAGAGCTTGCCGAGTCCTTGCAGTTTCGATATCAATGACAGGCATTCTGTTTTGAGAACATTCAGAGCAATGTTAAGTACTTTTGGTTTTCTCTGAACAATTAAACGTGCAGGTTTTTTTTTTACATTTGCGGCCTCCTTTCGTGAAGCAGGCAGTGGATGACGATGCTTTAATAACAAGTTCCATCCATGGCCTTGTCGATTCGTGAATTGAATTATTTTTGTAATCGATGTGTGATTATGCAGAGTCAACTGTATCTTTTATCAAGAATCCAAGAATCCACACCAGATACAAACAGAATTTGCCCCTTTGCTCAGAAATTGGTCAAAAGCAAACTGACCACAAATCCCTACGAGCTGCAAAGCTAGCAGTGGAAATCCCACGTCCATATGGAGGTGGTGAGGCGCTTGATAGAACCACTGTTAACACTACAGACCGGTGCTCAGGAGACCGGTAGCACGAATCAACTTCAAACAGCACTTGAACTCATAACCTTTTTTTTTAGGTAAAATTTCCTTTTAAACTGGTAAAATAACACACATATCCAGCAATGGTAGAGTTATGTAAGCTTCCACTTCCATGGTGAACTGGATGGATGGGTTTTGCGAGTTGAGATGATTTAGAATTTCGTTAAGTGTATCTTTGCCGTGTGGCCAGACCACCAATGTGTCATCCACATATCTAAACCAAGCAGAGGGTTCTAGTGTGCTTGGGCAACAGACTTATTTATTTTTGTAATGTTTCAGTACTGCAAATTGAAAGCAATATTTTGGTAACAAGTAACTTTTTGGGGGGGTGTGTGATTTAACTTTTTTTAAGTAATTATATTCATGTACATTCCCCAACAATTGTGTTATTGCCGATGCACACAATAAATTATCACTTTGGTGGCATTACGGTGCCATAGAGCTGGTCAGAGCAACCTTGAGCAAAGGAGGATTTACGATTGGAGTAAAAGATAAGCCCGCACACTGGGACGGAATTGGGTTATACATTGAAGATGGATATTTCTCTCTGCTAAATCTCTGCTACTTGTACTCCCAATTCTCTCACCAGTCTCCCCGAATGTCGTACTTCACGAACATCAATTCCACATTAACAAACGTGCTCCATCATCCTGGGTCCAATCCCCACAACAATCGTCTCTCTGTCAAGCATGATAATCACGCTACTACCTATAACATACATTTTAGGTGCATAATTATGCTACAATGTGTATATATTGTATATATATATAGTCACCAACCACTGACTACTTATAGTGATGCCAATGTAATAGTTTTCCTTACCATTTTTTTTCTTGACCAGTTGGAAGATTACCACGACCAACACTGTTATCAAAACAGCCATCATTGCAAGAGAGATTAAAAATAGCATCTTGTATTGCCTCAATGTGTTGTCAAGATCAGTGCCTTGAGTTGTGTTTGAGTTCTCACAGCCAGAAGGACCTGAGCTGGCCACCTCTGAGATGCATCTTGATGGATTCGTGGTGACATTTCCAACTGTTTCGGTCCCTGTGAGCGTTAGTCACAACATTAAAGACACCACTGAGCTCGGAACAATGAAGGCCGCTCTGATCGTGTGACTCCACACCACCCTCATCATTCTAAGTCAACAGATGAGGCACTGAAGAGTTTAAAGTGTATTGTCACGTGAACAAAAGTTATGAAAGACTTTGGCCAACCGAACGTATGTCACTCATTTTAAATATTGTATGTGTAAACTCTTGTGAAATGTTTTGTATCAAAAACAAATCTAGAAAATAGTTACATTTTAATAATTGAGTCTTAATATTTCAGATTTTTTTAAATCCACATTTACACTCCTGTATACATGAGTATTCTACAGTATATCTAATACATTCGAATTACTAGCATCGTGTAACGCAATGTCTATTGTCAGCAGCACATGCGACAAATACTTTTTTAAATGCAATAGAGAGAACATTATTCGCAATTACAGTTAATAATTAGCCATTGTTAAAACTTATTTTAGTGTTTGCTAGACCGGTTACCACTGATGTTTACCTTTTTCCCTTATGATGAGTTGAAATTCTAGTTTTTGCATGAGTTGGAGTTGGTTACTATTTACCAGGCAGAAGTATATCCCAGCATCTTCCACGAGTATCGTGGGTATCAGCAGCGAGAAAGGTGTTGGCCATGCAAACGAGGATCACGCGGTCTCACCCACACGCTCACCACCAAATATCCAAAATCGCATTATCCGGTGTCCATGCAGTCGCTCTGAAGTCGTTTTGCTCCGTGTCACCGTCCGTGTATCGTACACCACGACTCTCCTCCGCGTCACCTCTTCAAGGAGCCATCATCAACACCACAGGGCAGCACAACCTGATCTCCTTCAGTCACATATATGTCCCGGGTTTCGTTTGCGGTGCCTAGGAGTGGCGGGACAGGGGGTGGGGGTGGAGAGACAGATAAGGGGACAGTCGGGGGGAGCAAGGGTTGGGGAAAGAAGCAAAAACCACATTCGTTATCTTGACAGAATCGAGTCAAAACGCGGATATCAGTGGTGGATCGAATGGGTGGCGATCGAAAAACTGGTATTTTATTGATGTTTAGCAGAGAAAATACATTTAGCATGTATTATTATTAATGTCGGGCTCTAAAAGCTTGCAATATTGGGACCACTTTACCATTAGGAAGTTTTGTGAGCCACATCTGAACCATGTTGATGTTTAAGCTTATATAATAATTTTTTTAACATCGTACATTTTTTTAAATGTACACGTGTACATGTATTTATTTAGTGCTCTGTCCGAAGAAAAATCAAATGCACAATTATTAGCTCAATTTTCGCTATAAACGGGATCGTGTGGAGTGATTGTGAATGAGAGTGCAATGTGAAATCGCCGTAACATTTCCAGCTTATGCGATAACAAACGCAACTGATGTGCATATTAATCTTATCGGTAGATCTGCAATTACGTGATGTTATTAACCAGACTTGACAGTTAAATAAGAAAAGTTGCACGTGACATGTGCAATATGAGTGGACACACAGTGCCACAATAATGTCGGCAAATTATATTACTAAACGTCATTCTCAATTTGCGGTGCCGTGCAGTACACCGCTGGCTGCACCAGGTCTCAAAAGGGCTGCTCATTTGCGTGCCGCGACACACACTTATTGTGTGGTATTGATCCTGGTTATTAAAACATTCCTGATGGCAGGAAGTAACTTAAGAGTAGAGGCCCACACCGTGCAATGTGATCAATTTGTACAACTACGGCGAGAATATTGAAGGTTACTGCGCGATTTCGTGTTACGTCTTCACTGGGGCTTCGTCTCCGGATTTACTGGGGGCCCTGGGAATGTGTAATTTACACCAGTGGCTCGGGCGGAGCAGCCAAAAAGAAGCGAGCACCACCACCCCGACTGCAAAGGGAGTCGGGAGACACGTGACGTCACTCGAGATGAGGTATATTATGTGCGGGCTTCATCGTTCAAATGTTGTCAATTTCGAAAAGTTACCCGCAGGTCACTCAACTGGGATGACACATAGCGACATCGCCCGTTGCAGCCAAACGACTGCTATGTCTGTGAAACATAGCGACTTACTTCGTGATAGCCTTGCCGCTATAAGAATAGCGTGATTACCAATCTATCATATTATTATCTAGGCGGAGGAGGCTGTGTCTGCAACTTGTTGACCCTTTGCCGTTGAGAAGTATCGGGCATCGGCGGAAAAGTAAATTTAAAAGAAAATATAAAGGGCAGTAAAAACCTGTGAAGACAGAGTAAGTGGTTGCGGTACGAGTGTCGATATATTTAGTGCAGAGGTTTGACAGACGTGAGTGCAGTGGTTCTTCTTAACCTGGGGTGCACGCACCGCCAGGGGTGCGAGATGCCCTTTCTCTGGGTGCGAGGCATGGCCAGATAAATAATCGAAAACACAAATTAAGCACGGTCACATACGTATATCATCAAACTATGTACTTATTAACCTTATATTTTTGTACGATTGAGAACCAAAGGGGTGCAAGGCTGCAGTAAAGGTGAAGAACCACTGCGTTAGAGGAACTGCTTAACAATGTTGCCGAGTCGGGAGAGGTCGTCATAAAGCAAAGGGGGCATAAGTGTCGTGCAGCTTTAAAGGGATGCGTTTATCAATCATTCCAGGGAGAGTGCTTATCAAGAGTTTTGTTGAAAGGCTTAAAAGGAAATAGATGTGTAAGAGAAACCAATGTAGATATCCAGTAAGGTTTATGGTGATTAAAATCTCCATCGCTGGAGTAAAAAATGGCTTTGCACGTGTTTTTTTTGCCAATTTAAATATTATACAAAGCCATCATTATTACATTTATAGTTGTACATTAACACCGTTTCAGCAGTCCTGCCATGGCATAATCCCATCCAGCGCATGACGGTGACCATTCAGGTTACAATTCGTCTGACGACCGCGATCCTTCTAAATGGCTTTTAGCATTTATAAACATTTCTTATTGAGTTTGTGATGAATGCATCAATTTCCACTGCACCGATTGCCTTTTCGTAATTTGTGAAGGCCAGGCATCGTGGTTTTTGATATTCAAGTCTTTCACAGAATCCGATTGCCAGGATGTATGTGGTCGAGAGTAGAAACAGGTTTCCCTAATTGGATTGCTGCAGTAATTGGTTGGCCTCAACGTTGTCCATTATTTTGTTCCCCATGATATTGGTGAACAATTTTTATGTGTGTGTGAGGACGACACTGGGCCTGTAATTCTTCAAATTATTTTGTCTCTCTCCATTTCCAAATGGAATAATAATTTGGGCATCATTCTATTCTTGAGGCATTACATGTATGTGTACATGTAGTATTCGACTTGCGAATACCCTGCCTTACGTACATCCGCACTTACGAACCAGGTTCCGTAACATCGACTCAAAACGCTAAATCCCACTTGCAAACTGAACCGCGGAACTATTTTGTCCAGCGGAGCGATCCTCCGTGAGATGTAATGAGTCAGCCTTGCGCGGTGTGTGTGTGGTTGTGTGTGTGTGCGTGCGCGTGTGTGGGGAGCGGTAGCGTAGCAGTTAGCGCACTACGCTTCGAACCCGGCCACCCGAGTTCGATTCCCGCTCACGGCCACGAACACCAGTAACGATTATCTGAACCGGTCCTGGGCCTCCCCTAGGTCGACTCAGCCCTAAATGAGTACCTGGTGTGGTGTGTGAAAACATCGCCACTGGGAAGACAAAGGCGGTCGGGCGTGGAGTTGGCCACTGACCCCCTCGTGTGCCGTGCCGGCCTTCATAGGTGCTCGCTAACAGCACTTTCCCCAACAGTCTGTAAAGGCTATAAGGGGGATCTTTGTCTTTTTTTGTGCGTGTCACCCTCACCTCATGCTTGTGTGTGGAGCAGTAGTGCAATAGTTATCACGCTGCACTACAAACCCGGCTACCCGAGTTCGATTCCCGCTCTCACAACCAACACCAGTGACGATTATTTGAATGCGTCCTGGGCCTCCCCTAGGTCGACTCAGCCTCAAACGAGTACCTGGTGCGGTGTGTAAACATCGCCACTGGGGAGTCAAAGGCGTCCGGGCGTGGTGCTGGCCACCCGGCCTTCATAGGCGCTGCTCGCTAACAGCACTTGCCCCAACAGCCTGTGAAGGCTACACAGGGGATCTTTGTTGGGTGTGCGTGACTCATTGCGCCCCTTCCGACAAGCAAGTCAGCATCAGGACTCACGGTAAGTGAATATGAAAAAGATTTGTTCTATTTCTGTTACTTTATTTTATATTTAATTTGCTATCCATATTCTTTACAGCATTACATGGAAATGTACACCTTATTGTTTATGAGTTTAACAATGCTTCCCTTTTTTGTTGAACCATATATCATTTTTATAACTGGCCGTATGTGTATTTAAATACAGTATGTTATTTTGTTACGACTTGCGAACGGGTCTCAGGAACAGAACCAGTTCGTAAGTCGAGGACTGCCTGGAAATCTCTCGTAAGCAGGTCTCTGCTAATTTCGCTGCTTCTTTGATGGCGTCAAGTTATTCCATCCGGTCCAGGAGATTTATCTTTTCTGCAAATATGACACCAGGTACTGGAAACATCCTTCTCTCGATGGCGATGGAAATGATGAAGAAAATGTTCAAGACTACGAAGACGAAAGTGGATCGAGTAATGATTTAGTTGTGCATCCTTGATTTAGACAATGGCGATGTCCTAATCAATAGCGATGTCCAATATCATTGAATCTCAAGTCATTCTGTACAATGACAAGTCCTGAAGTGGCTCTGCATCTCTTGCGAGAGGAGCCACAATGCCTTGAGAAGGACATCTACATGGGAGGTGACGCAGGTCAAACTCAAAGCTAGACCACGCCAGGACACAGACAACACACACACACATTAATGCTGTTGCACGTGAAATTAAATTATTTGCAACGATCCACACGGTGTCATCCATTAGATGTTATGCATTCGTTTTAAAAACCATCCAACTTAAAACGCAAGTATGGAAGCACAAACTTACCTTTTGAAATTAACACAAACGCCACAAGTGCAGCATATCCCAGGAACAACATATTTCATGAATCTGAAAAGAAATCAAGTGACGTTTTTTAAATAACGTCAACACAACAAATTTATATTTAATTAATTAACGTACGGATAACAGTAGAAACGCACATTAGTTAAATTCAAATAACACAACTGTTTAAAACTCAACATTTTTTTTTATTTAACCAGGTAAGTCCCACTAAACCATATAGCTCTTATTTGAGAAGCGATCTGGCCACAAATGATAGCTGGACGAAGTGCCTTATCACGTGGACATTTATAGTAGCCACATACTCTAAACGCATGGTAGCAGCAGTAACGCACATTACGTTAATACAGTATTGAAATAAACAATACATTGACATGTAATGAATATTACAACAAACCTTCCTCATACACATTTACAGTTATCCTATATGATTATAATGATTAATTATTAATTGATTTTAGAGTATTTTTTCTTTTTATTCCTGCAAATGCCTCCATCAGCTGCTCTTATCCAGACAGCATGGTTTAATATCGCGATGGGTCCCTGGGTCAGGGCAGCCACAGTGGTGTCATGGGCAGCACTTTCTTCTATTCTTGCGCATAATGGCAATTTGTTCACGAGCTAAATGCCAATGGCGAAGTCCGCTAGCCACGAGGTGACTTCAATAGAGAGCGCACTGGACTTGCGATCTTAGAGGTCGCTGGTTCGATTCCATCTCTATTTAGCAGGTAAGGCCCACTGAGCTCTATAGCTGTTTTTTAGAAGCGACCTGGCCACGAATTATAACTCAGCAAACTGGCTTACCATGTGGACATTTATAGCAGCCAAATAATCTAAATGCATGTTTCTAAATGTGGAGAGAAAACCCGGAGGACCCGGAGAAAAATCCATGCGAACACTGGGAGAGAGACACGCAAACTCCAAATAATGAGCAGGTGTCAGGGTCAGGCGAGGAAGTTAACATCTCACCACCGTGGCGCCTACTTGAAACAATGGGGACATTTTCTTAAATATCTTCTGCCTCTGTTTATCTGGCAGTATAAATGGGCACACGACAGTGAGTGATTGACAGGTTGCGTGTGGTGGGGTAAATTGTGGGTACGCCCACCTCTTCCAACACGTGTGGTCAGCGTGGAAGAGTAGACCAAATACTCTCTAGATCTCCTAGTGGGATGCCCTTCCCACAGCAGTGGCTTGAGCGAGCAATTGCAGGACTGCACCTTTACCTGTTTAACCCAAACTCATCTCCCTTGACACACGAATGCATTCGACGCTTCGAGGCTGAAGCCAATATCAGTCACAAGAATAGCTCATCCTTATTCGTCCCTTCCCCACCGCTGCCCTCGTCCGCGTGGATGCAGGGGCAGCAGAAGTCGTTCCTGGAGTGTCATCATCACCGCCTCGCATTTACAATCTACCATCTCCACCATAGACACCTCATCCATGAGCCACGAGTCAACGACCCCTACCTGTCTATCCCATCCCCTCCCTCACCCGCCCACTCTACCTACTCGACGCCAATTAAGCACTCTAAACCCAGCCACCCCAATGTCATCTACATCTCACCAACAACCGAATTCTCCCCCACTCGCCACTTTCCAGCCACTTCCCACCCAGACCGTCCTGACTGCCATATCAAAATAGGACGGTGGAATGGCCGTTCTATCTCTAATAAATCCGCCTCGACCCTTGACGCCTTCCACCTCGACGCTCTTGCACTCAGCGAAACCTGGATATTTCCACTCAATGTTGCCACTCCTGCCGCTCTAACCACCTCCTCCTCCACATTTGTCCACACACCTCGGCTAGCTGCAAAAGGCGGTTGTGGTATTGGTCTCCTCACTCGTCCTATTTGGCTCCTCCACTCTCCCCCCCCATTCACCTCCTCCCCTTCCATCTCAATTCCCTTCATTCGTTTCCCTCATTCCATCTCTCTGCTTATCATCTATCATCTTCCTGGTCCATCTTCTTTGTTCATTGATAATCTCGAATGCATTTTTCCTCCTTCCCTCAACTACCCCACCCATTCACTCTTCTGGGTGATTGTAATCCTAATCTCAGCGCTCTCCTTATTGCTTCCTTCCTCCCCCTTGTCAATTCACTCAATCTCCACCTTTCATCTACCCCTACTCATTCCTATGATAATTTTCTTGACCCCATTTTCACCGCCGGTTATCAAGCATCCCCTACCACTGCATCCCCTTGTCCCTCTTCCGTTCACTTCTTCTTTATCTCACCATCTCTCTTCCCTCTGCCCCCCCCCCCCCCCCATGTCACTCTCCCCCCAGCCCTGCCCATCCAATCCTCTATCGTAATCCCAACTGCCTCTCAACAAGTTCTCTAATCTCTAGCGCTTCTTCTCTTCTGCTCGTTATATCTGGCTTCAGTTCCCTTCATACAAACTCAGCATCCACAGGCATCCACCACCCTCTCCTATGCATTTTCTTTCTCCCTGATTCCCTGGCTCCCCTTTTCCCTCGGTCCTCTTTCACGCAAGCCTCGTCAACCCTAGATCAATCCCTCCCCTCCCCCAGTGAAAACGACGGCTCTTGCGCAAAGCAGAAAGGATTCTGAAATCGGCTCGCTTATCCAACAACCTGGCTTCGTATCATTCGCTCCTATCCCACGTTTTATCCGACTTACAACAAGCCAAATAAGATTATTTCCGAGCCCTCAACAAGCCAAATAAGAGTATTTCCGAGCCCTCATCTCTTTTCTCGCTCCCCATCCATGTCAACTTTTTAAAACTCTCAACAACCTTCACCACTTTCCTGTTTATTCCCGGTATCGTCTGTCCCTTCCGCAATTGATTTTGATAACTTTTTCACTTCCAAAACCGACTTCATACTTTCCTCTTTTCCGTCTCCCTTCCCCACTGTCTTATTCTTCAATCTTTTCCCCCCATGCACCTTAATCCGACTCTACTTTCTCGTATTTTACTCCAACCATCACTTCTGAACTATCCTCCATAGTCTCTAAAGCCCACCCTACTTCCTGTCCACTAGGCCCTATCCGCTTCTTCCTCATACCCCATCTCCTCCCTCTGATTCTCCCCTACCTCGTTACCCTCTTCAATTCCTCCCTTTCCCTGTAGATATCAAAACTGCCATCATTGCTCCGCTCTTAAAACAACTATCTCTGGATACTTCTTGCCCTGAGAACGATCGGCCTATTTCCCTTCTCCCCTTCTTTTCTAAACTTATTGAATGACTGGTCCACTCCCGCATCACTCAGTACATTTCTTCTTACTCTCTATACCCACAATTCAAATCCAGGTTATGTCCCTTGTATTCCATGAAAATGGCCCTACTGGCGGTATTTGTCAGAACCATTTGTCAAAACTCTGCTGATGTCAGTCTTCTATTCTCATTCTACAGTTGACCATCCCCCTCTCTCCTCTACCCTGTCCTCTCTCGGTATCTCGGGTATCCATCTTTCCTGGTTTCACTCCTATCTCCCCTGATGCACCTCAACCAATGTCATCAAACCACATCACCTCTCCCCAACCCCCCCCCCCCCCCGTCACTGTTGGTGTCCCCCAAGGTGATCTGCTGCCTTTTCTGTCTCTACGTCTCTCCATTCGATTCCCTTCTCCCATCATTCAATGTTCGCCATCATTTATTTGCTGATGACGCTAATATTTTGTTCAGCCTTGCCGTCTATCATTCCCGCCCTTGGTTCTCACATTTCTACCTGCCTGATCCAGTCTTGGATGTCCCAGCACTTCCTCTCCAGCAATCCTTCGAAAACTTAACTTATTTTCTTCCCTGCTTCCCTGTCCTACTATCTCCTTTAATCTTGTCTCCCTTACCCCTGTATCGTCTGGCCGTAATCTTGGCGTCATCTTTGACTCCTCTCTTTCTCTCTCCATCTATCCGATCACATTATCTGCCACTACCCGTTCCTGCCGCTTTCACCTGTAAAACTATCGCAAAGTCCACCCCCTCATCTCAACTACGGCGGTACAACTTCTAATTCACGACCTCATCTTCACTCGACTCGATTACTGCAACTCCCTCATGCTCGGTCTTCCTGCCTACGCATTTAAACCACATTAACAAATATAAAATTCCGCTGCCCGGATCATCTTTAATTTCCCCTACCACTCCCACACATCAGAATCAGAATCTTTATTTATCCTGGAGGAATCCGATGAGCTTTGAAGCTTTTTTTATCATAGATTACCAGTACATCACCTCTCCTCGTCCAACTACACTGGCTTCCCGTCTATTATCGTTGCCTTTTCAAATCCCTCGTCCTCGTTTACAAATCTCTCCATGGTCTCGCCCCAGCGTATCTCGCTTCCCTCGTTTCATTCTACACTCCTCGCCCTCTCCGTTCACAATCCCAGCTGTCTCTGTTCCCCCTCCTCCCTGTGCCCAATCATCATTCCCTTTCATATTCTATGGGTCTTTCGGTAAAGTCACAGATAGGTACAAATTAATAAAAGTAATAAATATAAAAGAAACAAAGAACTATGACGTTTCGATCACAACACAAGCGATCGTCATCATTACACTGGAACAAACTGCCCCTCCACGTCAAACAATCAGCCTCACTCACGAATCAATCATTCTTCCCTTAAATCCCTCACTGATTATCCTTCGCTTACCCAAACTCTCCTTACCCGTCACTGACTCTATCCCTCTTGCCAACTACCATCCTCACCAACTCATCTCACCGCAGTATTCTGCTGTACAAATTAATATATCTATGTTCCACGCCTTGGTTAAGGCGATATATGAAGGGCGTTTAAGCATTCACGATACCACCAAACCTGCGGGATCGTACTGTGCAGGCAAAATGCATAGCTTAACAAGAACAAGCAAATACCGCGACAACACAATTCACAAAGCTCACCTGCTACCTGCAATCGTCGACACGATGAGAGCACAACGACAACAAACGAGTGCGTTGACGACGGTGGACGTCAAGAGTAGGGAACGGGGTGAGTGGCGAGGCTCTCACCTTGGAGGAGCCGAGACGAAGTGAGAACAACTGGCAGCTTCTGTTAGCCGCGTGCGAACAGCGCAGCCCACGACTCCTCCACACGCGGACCGCCCCCACCCCCAAACTCCGCACCGTTCGCTACCAGCACCGGGACCGCCCGGCAGGTGGCCGTTGTTGACTCGAGATAAAGCGACTGATGCTAATTCGTGTGGCATTTTATAAGCCCATGGAAACTTTGATAAAGCTAACCGCAGTCTTTTTTTCCATTTTGTGATGCAAACTTTCCAGTGTTGCAGTTTTAAATTCAGTAACATTTTATAAAAAAAAGTCAAACAACTGTGATTGAAGAGCGTTTTAACTGGCTCAATGTCAGGATTATGCGCACTTCATTTTTTGTTAATGCATTAACACATTTCGACTACATAAAATGTACATTTGAACGTATTGGCAGTACACAAGTGCACGGTATATTTTACACATTTTTGCAAGCATATTTTTTTTGTTTCTTTTCCTGATATTCGCAACACTGGTCAGGAAATCTTGCGAGGTGGTGCGTCAAAATCAGTTTTCGTGATGTCGAAGCAGTCGGAAGACGAATGTTATGAGGAGTTGAACACGAAGCTTCACAGTCTGCTGCCGTGAAGTAGCACCCAACCTGATGACGATTGGCTGGCTCCGTATTGCAAGGGCAGATTTGACTCCTCGTGCCCTAGACTTTGTCGGACGATTCCTCAATTCAACGGATCCAAAATCAATGATCAATGGTCACCTTTTTTTGTTAGAAAATCTTAGTAAACTGAATAAACATTTGAATCGCATCAAACTTGGTGACAGGGTCAGTTAAACACTGTTAAAACAGATTTGCTGATTACAATTTAGATTTTATACTTTTTTTTGGGGACCGGTGTACCACCAATTCTATTTGGCGCGTTTACCCCTTTGGCTGCCATTCCATCACCAGTCTCGTCCATCAGCCATCGTCCCTTCGAGTGATCTGAATTGTTCCAGCCCACTGACTTAACAGTCGACGTGGCGTCTCCAATTTGTCTTTTTTTACCCCACGTTCCTTTTTCCATCTCGTGCAATTCCCAGCATGCATCACTTTAAGCCCACTATTCAGCTTTAGCGCCCTCTTATTTAGAAATGCCCTTGCTTCTAACTAGAGGCCGGTTTTGGTTTCGGTGCCGAAAGTTGGCAAATGGCCTCTTTCGGCATACTTTCAGTTTCGGCCGATAGTCAATTTTAACTTTCGGTCTGGTTTCGGCCAAAACTGATATTGACTTTCGGTCGTCATTCGTCAACCGAAGATCTATTTTTAAATCCTTTATATTAAGTTCGCTTGCTTGCTTGCTTACGACCGTGCAAACCTTTCGGTCGTTTTTAAACCCACTTCCCGTGATCCGTTGTGCGAGACAATTAATGTTCGGGAATTTTTTTTTCAAAAATTTTACACTGTTTAGGGAAAACAAATTAAATATTTAATTACCAATTGTTTAATACTGCAGACAATCATCTGACCCATAGGTGGCAGCCATCTCAAGCCAGAGGACGAGAGGACTCTAGCCGCCACGCAAATAAAGGATTTAGAGTGAAAAACTTTGTTTTTATGGGTTATACTTATTAGAATATAACGCTAGTGCTACGTTTATCCCTCTGCCTATCGGCCGGTCAGTCGGCGCTAGGCAATCCTATGTGATAAGCTGCAAACACACACACGTCAGCAGCAGCTTGGGAGCGAGGTTACAGCCGCAACCATGGTCTGCTAATGTATATACGACCGGTCAACAGATGGCAGCCTGTCTGGCTGAATGCGGAAAAACTGTTGTTTCTTAACTACAACATTCGTTTGTTTGGATATAATTACTAAGTAACACCTAAAGATTTGATAATTAGTGAGTCTTAC
Source organism: Lethenteron reissneri (assembly GCF_015708825.2). NCBI lineage: Eukaryota > Metazoa > Chordata > Hyperoartia > Petromyzontiformes > Petromyzontidae > Lethenteron > Lethenteron reissneri. The sequence continues at coordinate 2,179,059 of NC_083827.1, forward strand.
TGCAGGCTCTGAATGATTAGTTCTAGATTTCTTTTTAATGAAAGTAGCATTGCATCATGATATATTTCATAAATCTTGTGTTCAGGAACTTCGGTTATATACCTTTCTGTTTCGGTCTCGGTTGAAAGTGTAGTTAAACTTTCGGTTTCGGCTTTGGTTTCGGCCAAAAGCTAATTTTTTATTTTCGGTCTGGTTTCGGTTTCGGCCGAAACCAGAAATTCAGTTTCGGTCGGCCTCTACTTCTAACCCAGGTCATTGTCTGTATTGTGCACTGAATTAAACCTTGGATCAGGCACTGTGCTGTTGTTTTTTCGATCAAATTCAGTTTTCCCAAAAGCATTTCATTCTGCTTTGTTCACTCGTTTCATTATTTGTATCCCAATCCACCTTCATTAGTTGCCCTCGGAGTACATTTTCTCAAGTGTTTTTAGTCGTGTCTCGCGAAATATTTTATTTAGTTTGCCATACTTGTTTTACACACATTTTATATTGATATAGATTTTGAAATCTAGTTTATGAAGGAGACTGATTTTTGCAATAGATTAACGTCCTAAGAGACAAAACGATTAATGGACCATAGATAAATCACAGGCTTGCTTAAACCAATGCTGGTGAATTGACAGATGTTCATAGGCAAGTACCGTCTTCGTTAAATATGGGTCCTAGTTCTATACAAAACTACATATATATAAAATGCATGACACAACATTATTATTTTGGCAACAATATAATAGCCTAACGCCTAAATATCAAGCCAAAAAGTGCACAGCAATGATCTCTCACCAAATTTCGTCAGTCTCCGTTTCATTTCGCTCACCCTACAATGATGGTATATAATAATACTGTATTTTATATAGTGTCATTCATGCTAATGGCATCCCATAACGCTGTACATTAATTATATATAAGGACCAAATCCCATATAGAGCCACTACCAATCAAATAAGAACCCTACTACTACCAGAAACGGTACAAAAGCAGAAAGTGCAAAACAACAAAAAAGTGATCACATGAAATAATGCGTTTATTTTTAAGGCAATGTTACTGACGACTGTTGAGTTTTTTTGTCTTTTTGTCTATTTCTCAAGCTCTTATGTTAGCCTTGATCAACTCAAGAAATGCGTTACCTCTTATCTATTTTTACACCTATAGTGCTGCTTGTTCCAGGCTGTTTGGCAATTTGGGTCTTTGTGCCTCATGTGCTTAGTAACCTTGATTTAAAGAAGATATCCCCTTCATAGAGATGAGGTCCTGGTTGACCAATGAGGTGCACTCAGTGAGGTGCACTCAATGACGGCTCCAACACTATCCAGGAAACCAAATGTGGCAGAGGATCGATTTCGACATCGTCACCTTGGTCAATCCACGATTAGATGAAGTTATTCCCATGCTATCATGGTCCTGCCATGTATAATAAATACGCTTAGCTCCTGTACACCAGCTGATACCATCAGCTGGTGTATATTTCCTCGGTGTAGGTTATATTTACCACCTTTTCCACAGACCAAACGTGGACACATTTCTCAGTTGGCCTGGGTCTATCACAACTGTACGGTATACTGGCATACATCAGAATTTTTATCCTGGAGAAATCTGGGTTATGAAGCTCTTTTTCACAGATGTCCAGTCAGAGAGGGTTAAAAAGTTACAACAACAAACAATACAAAAAAACAATCCGAATGAAAAGTATAGATAGTCCCTGATTGACACGTTAGATGCGTTCTTGAAAATCTTCGTGAAAGGTGAAATCGTGTAAATCTAACACAAATTCCCATAAGAAATCATGTAAATAGGTGGGGTTGCATTCCAAACCCCCAACTCGATCGAGAAATGTTTAATTTTTCGATTTAAAGCCTTCGTGACTGCAGGGATTCATATTTTTGTTTTTTTCGGTAATGTCACGTAGAAGGGAAGTAATAAAATAATAAAAATAAAACATAATAAAACGTCGTCAGAATTTGTATTATGTTTTATTTTTATTATTGTATTACTTCCCTTCTATGTGACTTTACCGAAAGAACCAAGAAAATTTAGAATTATTACTCGTTTATTAAGACTATATTTTGGTTAATGCTTTTTATTGTTGCCTTTTAATGTATGTTTCATGCATGAAAAACATTCTAAAAGAAATTAAAGAATTATAAAGTAACCTAAAGGAAACAATACTGCAGTCTGCGTATATGAGCTGTAATGGGTGCAGTGGAGAGACAGATAATATACGTTTAGAAAATTGATTAGTGCAGAAGGGGTGAATTTCACCGATACGATTTTTTACACTTTCAACAACTTCTAACACTTTTGTACACAAATATCACATTTAGAATGTTCAAGCACAGACAATATCACGTGCGCACTCGTTCTCATAGCGCTTAAGCACATCAAATTTTTGCTCCAATGTTACCACTTTTCTACTTTTTTTACTTGGACCACCGCTAGAAGCAACACCACCATGCTTCTTATCTATACCACGCATTATGAATACACAATTTTAGATATTAAAGTGCAAAGGTATATACTTGTGAGATAAAACGCGCAACGCGTCTGAGCTAGCACGAGGCGGAACAAAGACTGAGTGGGGTGGCTCGCTGCTGCTGCCCACTGCCCACGATGCTCGTGCTGCCTTCTCACGCTTGGGCACTGTTTCTCTACGTGGGACCGTGGCAGAAAATTCCGCGTCTGGAAAATTCCACTGAAATAGTGTGAAATCGCGTTAAATCGAGCGCGTTAATCGGGGTCTGTCCCCACTTTGTACATCGTGTAAAAACAGATTCGTGCTTGAACGGACTCGCGTTAATCTGGGGCTACCTGTTTAGGAAAGGAAGGCAAAAAAATAATACGAAAAATAGATAAAGTATATAGGTTCAAATTGCATACACTGTAATGAAGTTCCAGACATTACCACCAGATCGTGGTACAAATCAAAACACAGATGCCCATCCCCTGGATAGGTGGCAACCTTATTGTAAGTCATCTCAGATGCATCCTATTTCTTGAAAGCCACTCCATCATCACACTTGACCATCAGCCATCATCCCTTAAAGCGACGAATCTTGTCGTAGCCCACTTACTTTTCTTCACAGTTTGAATGATATCAATAACATGCGTATGTTATCTAATCCATGTGAAGTATGGGAATTGACGGCAGGAACTTCTTGACGGGTAACACACTTTTATTAAATCTTTACGTATCACAATGCAACGTGTGGTCTTCCTTCTTCCGACGACACACTCCACTAATCTCGTGTAAACTCTAGGCCTCTGGCTACACCCGATATACTCGACTCGTGTAGACCCTATGCCTCTGGCTACACACCATATACTCGACTCGTGTAAGCCCTATGCCTCTGGCTACACAATACACTCGACTCGTGCAGACCCTATGCCCTGGCTACACACCATATACTCGACTCGTGTAAGCCCTATGCCTCTGGCTACACAATACACTCGACTCGTGCAGACCCTATGCCCTGGCTACACACACTGCATTCGGCTCGTGTAGACCTATGGCTACCCACACTACACTCGCCTCTGGGTTACTCAGAGTCCCGGTCCCTTTAGGACAGCGGGGCTAGGTACCGCAGGGCTCTAGGTCTTCATCCCCGTCTTCATTCTTCGCTGGTTACACCCTCCCCTTACGCCTGTGTGCATCCCCTTTTATAGCCCCTGCTCACGAGAGACGGAGCTGATGCGGACGTCGACGTGAGCGTCGTTCCTTAATGACCAATCACGACGCACTCTCTCTACGATCCGTTTTCCCCAGCGCGTGTTAACATTACTCTACCAATCACACTGCGCTGCCCCCTGATCACTCCCTCTCAGCGCGTCACCGGCCCACAGCCAATCGGTACCCCGTAACCTACGACCCCGCGCTGACCCCTGATCCTCCACCGTCAGCGCGCGTCACCACCTACACAGCCAATCATTACGCGCTGGCATACGATCCCTAATCCCAGCGCGTATCACCTCTACATCACCCCCTCCCACATAGCTTGCAGCCGGCCCGGCTGTTAACCAACAACACAACATAACGTCAACGCAGTAATAAAGAACTCCACATCCCAGTGTGCCCCGTAACACAACAACAACAACATAACACAACCTTAAATACGAAGCAATATACAGCCCGACGAACAACACAAATAAAAGCGAACACCGTAAAACGAACGCGCCAAGTGTCACTGTGACCCACGCGGTGCCGAGGCGCTCCGGCTGCCTCGACTCCGCACGTGGTAGGTTACACAAAGTAGCGCGACCTAGCGCGAGTCCGTCTGGCCGGTCCGTCGTATGGAACGGGACGTTGGCGACCGTCCGGTGTCTCCGGCAGCTCTAGACGGCACGGATCGGGCCTGGAAGGACCGGCCCCGCCGTGAAGATCGGGCCGCCGGTGGTCGGCAGCTGTCAGTTCCGAGACACCTGGGAGCGGATCAGGCGGAGACATGTGAGGAGCAGGCAAGGACAATTCCCCCTCAGGGTCGTCGGTCACGTCACATGCTCGGCCCTCACGACACAAGGGGAGGCCATACGGAGGCGAGAACGGTTTCAGTCGGGAGGGGTGGACGTACCAACGGCGTTTCCCCCATTTTATCTGAACGCACTGGGGGCGTGCAACCCGCACGACCTCCACGGGTCCCCGCCACGGCTTCAACAATTTAGGCGACGTGGCCAAAGGTGCCTGAGGGCAATGCAGCCAGGCCTTGTCACCTGGTTCCCAATTGTGCACGGACACCTTCCGTGCCCGCAACCGCTCGTTCGCAATTTGGCGAGCCCGCGAATTAAGCCGTGCGGCCTCCCTTGCCTCTGTCAGTTTATGAATATTAAATTTAATATGCTCTGCCAATTTTGAATTAGTTCGTGGTGCGGGCAGACCCAGCTGCGTTTCCATGGGCGGGTCGGCTTCCCGACCGTACATTAGATAAAACGGGGAAAACCCCGTAGCTGCATGGGGGGCCATTCTATACGCGGCAAGGACCCCAGGGACCTGCAGGTCCCAATCAACATGTGACTCACACACCTGCTGGCACAGCATAGAGGTCAATGTCCTGTTAAGCCTCTCCACCATCCCGTCCGTCTGCGGGTGGTACGGGGAGGTACGCACCTTTTTGGTACCCAACAGGTCGCACACCTCTTGCAGTAATTTACTCGAAAAATGTTTCCCTTGGTCAGTCAGCAAGCGTTCGGGAGCCCCCTTGTCCAGGACGTAGCCCTGGACAAAGGCGTCCGTCACAGCCGCCGCCGACTGGTTGGCGAGTGGCCACGCCATAGGCCACCGGGTAAAATATTCGACCCCCACCAACAGGTACTTATTACCCCTAGGCGTGACCGGAAAGGGCCCCAGAATATCGAGTGCAACGAGCTCGTTAGTGCGCGAGACCTGAATAGATTGCAGCGGTGGATTAGCTGCCACGGGCGGTGGTTTCCGTCTGGCGCACTCAACACAACCCTTCAGAATATTCACCACGTCACCCCCCATTCCCGGCCAATAATAGTCACGCTGAAGCAGGGCAAGCGTTTTGTTAACTCCCAAATGCAAGAGGCGTTCGTGTGCGGCCAAGACAACCTTCCCCCTCACAGCAGAAGGCACCACAATCGCATGCCGCCGGGACAAACTGTCCCATCTCATCAACAGGCCCTGCTTAAGCTCGTAGGAGCCAGTTCGGTCGTGGCTACCTTCGGAACCCTCCGTCTTCCGGCGCAATGCCAGCAGGGAGCTGTCCGCCATTTGGAGACGGCCCCACTCAACCAACGACAGTGAGAGCAGCGAGTCCTGACCCCCTGGGGTAGCGGGACCATCCCCAATTGGTGTGCTCGCGGTCGCAACCAACGCCTCCCTACCTTCCGTAACCGGAGGTTTACAGCGCGCCGATCCCGATAAGCACGCACATTTGTGACAAGGCAACAACCGCGACAGGGCATCGGCATTCGTGTGTCGCAACCCTTTACGGTACGTAGTCGTGAACTGATAGTCCTGGAGGACTTCCAACCACCGCGACAATTGGCCCGAGGGCTGGGCAACCCGTAATGAATACTGGAGCGCCGCGTGGTCCGTCCGGACCGTGAAATGACGACCATAGAGATATGGCCTGAATTGTTGTACAAAAAAGACAATGGCAAGTAGTTCACGACGGGTGACGCAGTAGCGCTGCTCTGCCGGCGACAACACCCTGCTACCATAGGCGACCACCCGTTCGACCCCTCCAACGACTTGGGACAGCACTCCCCCAATGCCCGTGTTGCTAGCATCCGTGTCTAGCAAGAAGGGACTCGCAAAGTCCGGATAGCGCAAGGGTGGGGCCCTTACCAAGGCGTCCCGGAGGGAGCAGAATGCAGCCTCCTTCTCCGGTCCCCACCGGAACTTCACTCCTTTTGCCGTTAAAGCGTGCAAGGGCTTTGCAATGGTGGCGAAGTGCTCAACGAATCGGCGATAATACGAAGCAAAACCGATGAAACTGCGCACGTCTGACACTGACGTGGGCGTCGGCCACGAACTGACACAGTCCGTCTTCGCAGGATCGGTAGAAATCCCCGAAGAGTCGACAATGTGACCCAAGTACCTCACGGATTTACGAAAAAGATGGCATTTGGCCGGTTTAAACTTTAATTTAGCCGATCGCATTCGCAAGAACACCCCTCTCAATCGCTGGAGGTGTTCTTCGAACGTTTTACCGAAAACAATGACATCGTCAAGGTAAATGAGGCACGTATCCCACTGCAAGCCCGACAAAACCAATTCCATAAGACGCTGAAACGTCGCAGGAGAGGAGTGAAGTCCCATGGGTAACCGGTTAAACTGAAACAGGCCCCCTGGAGTCCGGAATGCAGTCTTAGGCTTAGACTCCTCGTCGAGTGGCAACTGCCAAAATCCGGACAATAAATCAAGAGTCGAAAAGTATCGCGCACCGGGCAATGCGTCGAGAGACTCGTCCATCCTGGGGAGCGGATACGCGTCGGCCACCGAGATCTTATTCAGGCGGCGGAAATCGACGCAAAATCGCAGGGACCCGTCTTGCTTTTTAACGAGCACAATAGGTGCTCCCCAAGGACTGGAAGAAGGCGAAATAATGTCGGCTTCCAGCATATCGTTAACTGCCGACTGAACATGTTCCTTCTCAGCAGGACTCAGTCGGAAGGGATTTTGCCTGACCGGTGCCGCATCGCCCGTTTCAATGTGGTGGCGTAGCAGGTCCGTGCATCCAATATCATACTTATGTTTACTGAAGACATCCGAAAATTCAATCAGCAACCCGCGCAGCGCACCCAACTGTACCGCTGACAAATCGTCAGAGTCCGCGCACAGCATATCAATCCAATCGAGGTCCTCCTTCGATGGTACGCTATTCGTGGGGCTCGGATCAGCCTGCGCAACCAGCCTCTCCTCCGCAGGGACCCGTGCCGCGTGAGCCAGCACGGTGCCCTGCTGAATGACGGCCGGCCGCGCCCCAGCGTTTAAAACCATGACAAACGGATCCCTGTCTGCCCCAACCAAAGTGTGAGCCACCGACAAATCGAGACCTCCAACAGCCCTATTAGAAGGACCCAAAAGCATGGCCTGTTCCGAGGCCTCCTTCCCCCATGGCTTCCGCAACCGGAGGGGAATCAACATTTGTGAACCCGGGGGCACGTGCACGGTCTGTGTCGCTAACGCCTGAATGGTAGCGCACGCCGTCCGAATTACATTAGGGCTCGTCAAAAATGAAATACGGCGACCCGATGGTAGTTCAATGCAACGCTGATTAATGAGAATTTTGATGGGCATTTTTGCCAAAAAATCAGTGCCCAATAGGCAAGGAACCGCCAGGGAAGATGAAACGAAAACGGGTCCCGACAATTTGATATCACCAATGCAAATGGACGCCCTAATCTGACCGATAATGCCCAACGATCCCCCGTTAGCGGCGTAAAACGGCACATCCACCGGAAGAAGCGGACGACATTGTACCGGGAGAATATTATAAATGAGATCCGAAATAATAGTCGCCGATGCCCCCGTGTCCACTAACACCCTGACCTCGACCCCATCAATAGATCCGGTAACGACGGATGAACCTGCTGAGGCAGCCACTATTCTGTGCCCCAACTCCGACCATTTAATGTCTCCCCGGTCCCGGCCGAACCCCCCTCTCCGAACCGAATCCCCGAACTCTACTCGGCTCTCCCTCGTCGCAACGCGACGACCCATACGTGTCGAGTATGCGGGCCAAGCATGTGAGGTGCCGCGACTTGCCGGGGTTTGCAGTGATGACTTAGGGCCTTGGTCGTCGTCCAGCCGAGGTCCCATGGCGCGCTGACGTGGGGCGCGGCAACCGGAGGCCACGTGGCCACGAAGGCCGCAGTTATAGCAGGTGATGACAGTAGTCGGAGATCTCGGTTGCTCCGGCTTGCGGGCCGCTCGCAGAGGCGAACGACCCCCCGACCTCCAGTCCCCCGCTCGTCCCGCGATGAACGCGTCCTCTCGTGGGCTGACGACTTGGGGCACGGTGACAACCGGACCCGGAGTTGAGGCCACGGCAGCGTTGCAGACGACCCCCTGCTTTCGTTGAAGGACCTCGTGCGCTTGCATGCTCGTGGCGACCCGTAATGAAGAAATATCGGTCTCGTCGGCCGTGTTGATGGGGACCCCCAGGTCCTGCGCCAACTTGAGCAGCTGCTCCAAAACCATCGCATCTTGGCCCTCCTCATCCATACGAGGGAACGCGGCGTCAGCGAGAGCGAGCAACGCCGTGCGGTAGGCGAGCACGGTCTCCGTGTCTGCCTTCCGTCTTGCATAGAAATGATGGCGGCACGCCGAGGGAGGACCGTAGACTTTGGCCATGAGAGCCAGCGCATCCTTGAGCGTGGAGCGGTCCGACCTGCGTGCGGACGTGAAGGCCGCGAGCGCGTTGTCGTCCAGCATGGCCGGCAGTGCCCGCAGTGCCGTAGCGTCGGACCAGGCGGACATCTCTTGATGCGCCAAAAATCTGCGCTGAAATTGGCTCCAATCCCCGCCTTCCGCCTTGAAGGCTGACAACGTGGGAAGGCGCTGCTGAAAGATGAAGTCGTCCTCCTCCTCGTGCTTCCTCTCTGCCGCCCCGTCGGTGTGTAAGATGGCGGCCCCAGTGGCGGGTGTGTGATGGCGGTCCGCCGCGCGCGTTGGTGACGTCAGCGGGCGCGCATGGAGAACCGCTGCCACGTGGTGATGGCCGTTCCCGCCAAAAGTTGGTGCGGATGAAATGGCGGGAATCGCCAAATCGTTTTGGCGGGAATCTGTAGGGCGACCCTGTAGCACGTCGGCCGCCGTCCCCGCTCCTCCCGACGAGCTGATCTCCGCCAAGATGGACGCGGCGGCGAGCAGCAGCTCCGCCAGACGGGAGTGTGCCTCGCGGAGCACGGTGTCAGGCCCCCGTCGCTCCTCCGGCGCCGTCGGCGGATCCTGCCCCGTGGGCAGCTCCTCTTCCTCACCCCCTGATGCCAGCTGGCCCGCGTCGTCGAGGTTGTCCCCGTGGTCAATCCCGTGGGTCCGACGGCTCCTCCTTGTATCCATGCTTGGAGGACCGTTTCACTTCTGACGCCAGTTGAAGTATGGGAATTGACGGCAGGAACTTCTTGACGGGTAACACACTTTTATTAAATCTTTACGTATCACAATGCAACGTGTGGTCTTCCTTCTTCCGACGACACACTCCACTAATCTCGTGTAAACTCTAGGCCTCTGGCTACACCCGATATACTCGACTCGTGTAGACCCTATGCCTCTGGCTACACACCATATACTCGACTCGTGTAAGCCCTATGCCTCTAGGTACACAATACACTCGACTCGTGCAGACCCTATGCCCTGGCTACACACCATATACTCGACTCGTGTAAGCCCTATGCCTCTGGCTACACAATACACTCGACTCGTGCAGACCCTATGCCCTGGCTACACACACTGCATTCGGCTCGTGTAGACCTATGGCTACCCACACTACACTCGCCTCTGGGTTACTCAGAGTCCCGGTCCCTTTAGGACAGCGGGGCTAGGTACCGCAGGGCTCTAGGTCTTCATCCCCGTCTTCATTCTTCGCTGGTTACACCCTCCCCTTACGCCTGTGTGCATCCCCTTTTATAGCCCCTGCTCACGAGAGACGGAGCTGATGCGGACGTCGACGTGAGCGTCGTTCCTTAATGATCAATCACGACGCACTCTCTCTACGATCCGTTTTCCCCAGCGCGTGTTAACATTACTCTACCAATCACACTGCGCTGCCCCCTGATCACTCCCTCTCAGCGCGTCACCGGCCCACAGCCAATCGGTACCCCGTAACCTACGACCCCGCGCTGACCCCTGATCCTCCACCGTCAGCGCGCGTCACCACCTACACAGCCAATCATTACGCGCTGGCATACTGATCCCTAATCCCAGCGCGTATCACCTCTACACATGTGTAATGAGAGCCTATGTCCGGCTCACGTGGTGATCGGCTCTGCCGGTCCTGCTTTACAGCCAATGGGGGGAGAGCCTGGGAGCATGGCCCTGGCGTGATCGAGGGATGTCAGCTAGGATGATTGGTTCTGCTGGTCTTGGCCTCAGCCAATGGGCAGACAAGTCAGGGGCAGTGGTCCCGGGAGTTGATGGGGGAATCTGGAACATTCAGCGCAGGCTATTAAGGATTGGCTGGCGCATACCACGTGACCCAGGCATTAAATAAGGGAAGAGCCGAGGGACACGTGGTCAGACAAGGAACGAAGAGAGAGAGGGGCCACGCGCGAGCGGGGCTCCGAGTGCCACGTGGCGGTGCGTCTCTTGCGATCTGTCTGCCCATTTCCCGTTGCCTGCCAGCAACGGGGAGTGCTTGTGAACTGAGATAAGTAAATAAAAGGACCGATTCCACAAGCCGTCTCCAGAGTATTATAACATTGGTGTAAGAAGTTCTTCTGGGACCGTTTGGACGAACTTCAAGATGTGCAAGCACCTCAGAAAAAAGAACCCACCCGACCCTCCATCGGAGGAGGTTGTGGAGATGGGCGAGGACGATGTGCTGGGAGCTACGGCTCCTCTGCCTCCGGCTGCTGCTCGCCTCGATGCCGCTCATCGCCGACGGGAGGAAGAAACGACCACCTCGAGGGCAGACGACGGATGGCGGCTGATGGCGGAGCAGATCGAGTCGCTCCGCGCGATTTTGCTCAATTTGGTGACAACGGTCGCGTCCTCTACGGCCCTGGGTCGGCCGCCAGCGGTTCAGCTTAATGCCGAGGACCAAGATCTTCGGCGGGAAACGACGTCCGCCATCGCTCCTGCCACGCAGGGGGTGGCCTCCATCTTGGGCGGGGCGGACGCGACGGAGCCGTTGGACGCCATCTTGCACGAGGCTGACACCACGTGGCCACCGGACGCCATTTTGACGGAGACGCGCAGAACGCGGGAAACGGAGTATGAAACGCTCAAGGCGTCTGCCTGCCACCGCGGACATTCGTCTTCCACAGATCAAAGAATTTATCGCCGGGGGCGATTTGAGTGCTTTTACATGGCGCTTTGAGTTGGCTTTTAGATCCGTGCGTTGGACGGAGGCGGAGGCGCTGGAAGCGCTGCCCACGGTGCTGGATGATGTTTCCCTGGCGGTCTTCCGATCCATCCCGGCGTCCAAGAAGAAGACGCTTCGTGATGCTTTCGCTGAAATGGCGGAGTTTTACGATCCGCCGACGGCAGTCACGAGAAAATTTATGTCACGTCGTCGAGGATCAGAGGAGTCGCCTTTAGGCTTACCGGGGGGCGCTGGTAGCGTTAGCCATGGCCGCTTACCCCGACGCGACGGCTGATCACCTCGATCCTCTCATTCTTTCTCGTATGCTGGAGCTGTCCCAGGAACTCAACATCTCGCTGCCGGTATGTGGCCACGAACCGCTTACATCGCGATGGGTGGCGCGCTGCTTGGATGGTAAGTTTAACCTCAAGCGCTGGGATCAGATGGCGGCATGGACGGGAAAACCGGAAATTGACGGCCCACTTTTGGGGTGGTCTCTACGACGGGTCGTCCACTGCTCGGATGACTCCGGCGACGACGAGGTGGTGGCTGCTGTTCCGCACTGGATTCGGAGACGACGGCTGCGCGACCAGCGTGGTGACTACGCGGGCCGACCACGTGCGGGGGCCGGGTCAACCGACCGCCGGCCGACGATGGCCACGTGTTTCAAGTGTGGCCGACGAGGCCATTTTGCCCGCGACTGCCGCTGCCGACCTCTGCCTTCGCCGCTTCCGCCAAGTGGACCTCCATCTCCTCCACCGGGCGCGGAGCCGCGACACCCTCGGGCGAGCCGGCACAAATCGGACACCCGGCAGGTCTTGTCACATCATTCATCCACTCACACACATAGTTGCACTTCAAATGATAACTGTGGTTCTTCTGTGTCATTGCCACGCTCTACTACACAATGGAAAAAATTTGCTCGTAGGGTTGTGGCTGCGGCGTCGGGCTCATCGACGGTACGGGGTACCATCGAGGGCATCGACGTCCGTATTTTGGTGGACACTGGCGCGTCTGCCACCATCATTTCCGATGTCATTTTTCATCTTTGTCTATTCCCACGTCACGAATCCGCCCGGTTAATGACGCGTGTGTAGCCGCAAATGGGGGTAGCATGGGTATTTTCGGGCAAGTCGATGTGCGTATTGCTATCGGTAATATTACCGCCAAAGGATCGGTGTTGATTTCTCGCTCACTGGCCGTCCCATGTCTATTAGGCACGGATTTATTGTGCCGCATGCCACTTAAGATACTGGTCGACCAGGATTGTTTAGATATGCCGGGGGGTCGTAGGATGTCATTCCTGCCTTCCCTGCTGGCCCGTTCGCCCCCGGGTAACGCAGTTAACGCCATGGTCGCTGCCACGGTAGAGGTTCCATCAGGCTCACAAATGCTTATCCCGCTGCGTTACCGTAAACCCTTGCAGGTTAAGGACAGTGTGAGGGGCCTGCTATTATCCCCGTCGAATTCGGTGTCTAAATCTTTTTCCCTGGTGGTGGCTCAAACAATCGTACGGCCGGGTCAGGCCCCGTTCATACAGGTGTTGAATGGTGGCCCGGACCGGGTCGTTGTTCCGGCTGGATCGGTATTGACTCGCGCCACTACCGATTTCACCAGTTTTGACGGAAAGCCACATATTGAAACACCCACCGATGGACCGCCGCGCGACCGTTCACAGGAACGGTGGATCGCGGACTTGTGCGGGGAAAATTCATCCTTATCAAACACGCAAAGGACTTCTTTGCATTCATTGTTATTACGGGATGCGCACGTTTTCAGTAAAAATGATTTGGATCTCGGCCATACCTCGCTTTTGTCGCACCATATTGACACCGGTGCTACGCCTCCGATTTGTATGCACCCGCATCGCATGAACCCTGCTGAAAAGAAAAACGTGCGCGGCACGGTAGACGAGATGTTGGCGGTGGATATTATTTCGCCGTCCAACAGTCCTTGGGGCACGCCAGTGGTACTGGTTAAGAAGAAGGATGGTGGAACGAGATTTTGTGTAGATTTCCGCCGGTTGAATAAGATATCCGTGGCGGACGCATATCCTTTACCGCGGATGGACGACTCATTGGACGCTCTATAAGGGGCAACATTCTTCTCCACCCTCGATCTGTCCTCGGGCTTTTGGCAGCTTCCCCTCGATGACGCGTCAAAACCCAAGATGGCATTCCGCACACCGCAAGGCCTCTTTGAGTTTAACCGGTTACCGATGGGCTTGAATGCGGCTCTGGCGACGTTTCAACGCCTGATGGAACTGGTACTGGCTGGACTACAGTGGGAGACATGCCTCATATATTTAGACGATATCATCGTTTTCAGTCGCACGTTCGAGGAACACCTCCAACGACTGGAGACTGTTTTTCAGAGAATGCGTTCGGCTGACCTAAAGTTTAAACCGAAGAAATGCCACCTTTTGCAACACTCCGTCCGTTACTTGGGTCATATCGTCAGTTTGGACGGCGTGTCCACTGACCCTCAGAAAACGCAATGTGTCCGAGAGTGGCCCACACCCACTTCGGTGGGCAACGTTCGGCGTTTCATTGGGTTTGCATCCTACTATCGCCGGTTCGGTAAGAACTTTGCCACACTGGCTAAACCACTGCATGTTCTGACTGGGCAAAAATCAGAGGTTAAAATGGGGTCCGGAGGAGGAACGCTCTTTTCACTCGCTTCGGGATCACCTCACCACGGCGCTTACGCTCGACTACCCAGACTTTTCCCAGCCGTTCATCCTTGACACGGATGCTAGTGATATCGGCATCGGGGCCGTTTTATCGCAACGTAAAGACGGAGTTGAGCGAGTGGTTGCATACGGCAGCAGGGTTCTGTCCCCTGCAGAAACACGATATTGCGTGACGAGGCGGGAACTTTTGGCGATCGTACATTTTGTCCGGCTGTACCGTCCCTACCTGTATGGGAGGAAATTCCTGGTTCGCACTGATCACGCGGCTTTGCAATACTCGTTAAAATTGGACCAACCATCAGGCCAATTGGCTCGGTGGTGGGAATCATTACAGGAATTTTCCTTCGATATCACGTACCACAAGGGTGCTCGCCACGCCAACGCGGACGCGCTCCCCAGGTTACCACCCATTCCCCCGTGCGCTTGTCTGACAGGTATGCACCGCTGTGCAGCGCCGCCTACCTCGCCCTGTCCGGTTATGGGAGCGATGTCGAACGAGGACAGCCAGGATGTACCAGTAGGCACTGATGATACCCTGCGGCTGCCGCACTCGGTGTGGCTACGCGAGCAGGAGGCCGATGCCTCTCTGGCTACGCTGCGGAAACTGATCGGGAAACCGAGAGCTCATTTGGCGGGATGGAAATGGCAGATGTTCCGGGGCCGGGCAGGACTATTGATGTGTACTGATGGATTGTCTGACCGATCACGCCTGGTCGTGCCTACATCCCTTCGCCATGACCTGCTCCGCTCTCTGCACGCTGACAAATTAATGCACCTCGGCGTGCAGAAGACTTTGGCCGCAATGCAGAAAGATTTCTTGTCGCCCGGCATGACGGCAGACGTTAACGACTTTGTCCGGTCATGCCATGATCGTGCGAAGAGGAAACCGTCTCGGAAACATTATGTGCCGCCACTACGTTCCATTGAGGTATCCCGTATCGATGAATTAGTCGCTCTGGACATCCCGGGGCCGTTCCCTCCATCGGCTAGGGGCAACAAATACTTTCTGGTCGGGGTAGAATATTTTTCTCGATGGCCTATGGCCTGGCCTCTGCCTGACCAAACGGCCGCATTCATCACCGATGCTTTCTTGAACGGTTATGTCATGGATAAAGGAGCACCCGAGAGGCTGCTCACAGATCAGGGACGTAACTTCTCCTCCAAATTGCTCAAGGATGTTTTAGATGCACCAAAAAAATCCGCACTTCCCCTTACCATCCGCAAACGGATGGCATGGTGGAATGATTTAACCGCACCCTTTCGGCTATGCTTTGTCACACGGTGAGTGAAAAACAGACCGATTGGGACTTGCACATACCGGGCGTCCTAGCGGCCTACCGCATGGTTTCGCACGCGTCCACGGGATATTCGCCATTTTTCCTGATGTATGGCCGTGAGAATGCACCCCCCATTGATGTGCAACTGGGCACGCCAAGTAAACAACTGTCCCTTTCCTTGCCTGATCACGTACGGGACTCGCTTGCACGGGTTACAGAGGCGCGAGAGGCCGCCAGATGTGCGATGGCCCGTACGCAGGCAAGGAACGAAAGGTGTGTGCGTCGATCGCGTACTCACATTCCCTGGTCGGTGGGCGATCTGGCATGGCTCCACTGCCCTCAGGTGCCAGCGGGCACATCCCCTAAACTGCACAGGCCTTGGCGGGGGCCTGTGACGTTGGTGGACAATCGGAACCCACAGAGTGTTCGCATCCAATACGGAAATCGTCGGTGGTACGTCCATTCGTCGCGACTCAAACCCTACGTTGACCCGCGTGCCGACCCCTCATCTCCACTTGTTGACCTTCCGGGGTTTGCTGTGCCGAATATGCCGCTTGCCTCGCCCGTTGATCCCCAGCGGGACTGTGTTGTGCCCCCCGCAGATGAACAGGTTTTGAGGGCTGATGAGACCCCCGCCGTCCCTCCTCCAATGGGACCTACCCCGGATACGACCGAAACCGAACATTTTCCTTCTTCTTCTTCTTCACGTCAACCACTTCCTGCAGATCCGGTGGCAAGGCGACCATGTGCAGGAAGCGGAGAGGGTCCCGGGGCGCGTACGCGGTCGAAATCTCTTCCGTTTCGATAGCATTGATTGCCTTGCAGTCCCTTCCCTGCTGTTACTGCGCTGCAGGGGCGCCCTAATGTCAGTCTGTTGTTCATGGGTGATTTTGTTTTTGTTTTCGGCGCATAGACGCCTGTTTCACCCCTTTCCTTGTTAATGCGTCTTAGATGCCCTAATAAGCAACTTTATGGGATCGGCTTGTCACCCTTTTCCCAGCCGAGATGGCTGACTTTTTCACCGGGGGGGGGGGGGGGTGATGTAATGAGAGCCTATGTCCGGCTCACGTGGTGATCGGCTCTGCCGGTCCTGCTCTACAGCCAATGGGGGAGAGCCTGGGAGCATGGCCCGGGCGTGATCGAGGGATGTCAGCTAGGATGATTGGTTCTGCTGGTCTTGGCCTCAGCCAATGGGAAGACAAGTCAGGGGCGTGGTCCCGGGAGTTGATGGGGGAATCTGGAACATTCAGCGCAGGCTATTAAGGATTGGCTGGAGCGTACCACGTGACCCAGGCATTAAATAAGGGAAGAGCCGAGGAACACGTGGTCAGACAAGGAACGAAGAGAGAGAGGGGCCACGCGCGAGCGGGGCTCCGAGTGCCACGTGGCGGTGCGTCTCTTGCGATCTGTCTGCCCACTTCCCATTGCCTGCCAGCAACGGGAGTGCTTGTGAACTGAGATAAGTAAATAAAAGGACCGATTCCACAAGCCGTCTCCAGAGTATTATTACACATGTGTTCCTCTTTCTGTCTCTCAATGCAATTCCAAGCATGCGTCTCTCAAAGTTATTTTTCTGCATGCACTTCAGCTTGTGTTCTTCGGGGGACGGGCATACACTTGGCTCAATGGACATAGCTCATGTACTGTACGATTCATAGCACACACCATTCTCCAAAGTGGCACGTATTCACTGATAAATGCAAATATTTATTTTTGTAAAATACACCCCACCTCGTGGGACAAATACTATTCGACGTTTCAGAATGTTGTCTTACTCAAATCTGGCAAGAGGCTATACTCGAAGCCAAATTGTGGGATACTGTAAGAGCAGATTTTTGAGGTGGGGTTCTGACTGCAACATTTTCCAGATCTAGCAGAAGGAAGGAAGAGGAGTGCTCGGTGTGGTCGTATCAGTAACACTGGTGACGCCTTCATCATGGGAATGTTCACATGATATGACATGATGCTACCCACTGACCCATTCTCTTATGGAATGTTTCCTCATTTAAACAAATGGCCATGACCCCAGCTATGATGAACAAGGCAAAGTAAACTTGTAATTCAAATCCAAAACATCCCTTTTTGTGAAAATAGATTATAAGACTTAAAAGTTTTGTTTGTAAGCTTCAGTATTACACTATCATCGGAATTGATTTGAAGAGGGTGTGTAAATTAATTTGGTTAGTGATGGACTCCTTGATTTTTTTTGTTTTGTTTAAGCCATCAACAGTAATTATGATAATGGAAACATACATTTATAATACAGAAGTTATTTACACATGCATTGCTCTGCATCAATTACATTTTGTTGAAATATCTGAGAAACAGACAAGTACTTTAACATTTAAAGTAAAAATATTTTCCCCAGGCAAGCCGAGAGCAGTTTCCCGACTGGGTATCAGCACAGAGAAATTCGTCTTATCCACGTAGAGCCCCACTCCTCCCAACGCCCTGGTTTAATGGTTATATTTTGTTCATTCCAATTTGCTCTGAACACCTCTTTGTTTTTATGTTCCTACCCGGTAATATCTAGTACTTTATATTACGAACGTGATCTACATCGTCATCCTAATTGTTTAATTCATGATTATATGAGTCATTTGTTCAACTTCTTCACAAACACATTCCTTCTGTATGCCTCACTACTCAAACGAGCAATGGTGGCATTCACGCAGCAGTATTTATAAATGCAAGCGGGCTCAGGCCGGATACGTCACTCGAAGGGATGATGGCTGATGGTCAAGACTCATAATGGAGTAGCAGCCAAGGAATGGAACGTGTCCAAGAGAACGTATACTGTTCAGATAGAGCGATGACATCAGTTTGTGTGCAGTTGCTAGGTGTATTCTTACATGGCAGGATCATGAGAGGCGGCAGTGACTTTGGGAGGCCTTTGTCTAGCAGGGGATATACCTTGAATGATGATGACAGATCTACATAAAATTCCTCCAATTAGCATCATCATTCTTGCGCTCACAGTAATCCTAATCATCATGATAATTACCATCATCACTCACATCGTTGATTATATATTGCATCCTGGCAGAGTTTACTTCTTCAAGTGTGAACTCCTACTCTTCACCTAAAAAAAAACTATTTAATTATTTGGATATTATTTTCTTGCTATAGGCGATCTGCATACAACTCTGCTACTAATTTTAATATTTTCTGTAATATGTTAAAGTTCAATCTTTCTCTCTGAGTTCCCATTTGTGAAGTCCCTATATAATCATGACTTAAAGCTTTCGTGACTGCAGGAATGCATATTCTTTGGGTCTTTCAGTAAAGTCACGTTGATAGGCTGAAAGAAAAACCAAAAACTACGACGTTTCAATCGCATGAGGGCAGGTTTCTCGTCCCCCGGTCACGTGTCCCTCCAGTACCCGGTGCTACAATCTAGTGACAGTGTACATCACTACACTACCCCCCCCCCCCACCCTTTATAAAAATCCGGAAATTCGAGGGGGAGAGGAGAAAAAAAACTTCCGAACTAGAGGAGAAAAATTCACCAAAAAAACTCCATAAGTTAGGGCAGAGG
Organism: Lethenteron reissneri; assembly: GCF_015708825.2. Classification (NCBI taxonomy): domain Eukaryota; kingdom Metazoa; phylum Chordata; class Hyperoartia; order Petromyzontiformes; family Petromyzontidae; genus Lethenteron; species Lethenteron reissneri. The sequence continues at coordinate 2,198,046 of NC_083827.1, forward strand.
AGAAAGAATTGTTAAGAAAAAAACTCTATTTTGTGGACAGCCAGCCCAGGCTGTGAAAGGGGGGTGGTGGGGACTGTAAAGCCCGGCACTCTAAGAGCGCCAAATGCCTATTGTGGCGTCGCCCACCAAAACGTAGAAGGGGGCGATAACCAGGCACTGCGAGCGCACCAATAAACATAAGGCGCGACGAGAGCACCAACTAAAAAAAACTCGAAGAAGAAAAAACAACAAATTACCCGTTGGCACGTCGAACGTGCCCACCCGGTGGTGGTAGACTGCGAACCCCTCCCCGCAAGTAACAACCAACAGCGATATCAACGGCAACAAAGAACAATACAGTAGCAAATACACGGGGGGGGGGGGGAACCAGTCACCACGCATGGGGCACCGAACGCACCCACGCAAACCCCGCAACCAGGTAGGCGGAATGGGATAGTAGCCCGTGCTGAAACGAGTCACTTGAGCCGCACAGTTCTTGAGCAGGTCCTCGTCGCTGGGCCCCCGGACAGGGTGGGGCAGGCCTCCTCCTCGGATCCCGCGCCGGGTTGACAGTAACCCACCGGCCGCGGCCCTTCCCGAGGTGGAGAAGGAGGAGGCTGTCTGCCCTGAGAAGACGGAGTGGGCGACGGATGCACTTCCCCCATTTGAGCCGAACCCGGCGGCATAGCTGGCTGCTCCGCCGACCCTAGGCACTGGGGCCCTGTGGAGGAAGAGGCAGAGTCCCCCTGAGGCAACACATCCGCGGACGCACACCCCCCTCGTCGGGCGTACCCGACACACAGCTCTCAGGGATTGGAGATGAAGAGATGCCGGCAGGCGGACAAAAAGGTTTAAGATGTGACGAGTGCACGAACCAGCGCCTGCGACCGAATTGGATGCGGACACTTTGGGGGCTCTTACCTCAACAATTTCCATGGAACCCCGCCAGAATTTATATAGCTTAGGCGACATCCCCACGGGTACTTGGGGGCAGTGAAGCGACGCCCTATTCCAGACAGCCCACTTGATCCCCATTTCCCGGGTACCCACCCGCTGCTCTCGGCCTCCCGAATTTACTCGGGAGGCCTCTCTAGCCTCTGACAAGCGCTGGAGGGTAAAACGTACAGGATCGGGCATTTTCTTTCGAGCCAGATTCAAATTCAGCTGAACATCAATAGGCACATCTTGCTCCCTCCCGTACATGAGAAAAAATGGTGAGTAGCCGGTGGATGCATGTGGGGCCAATCTATAAGCTGCAAGAACACCCAGGACATGTAGGTCACAGTCTGTTTGTTCCTCATTGACCTGCTGGCATAACATGGATGTCAAGGTCCTATGAAGGTGTCCCATCATGCCGTCGGTCTGCGGGTGATAGGGCGAGGTGCGGATCTTTTTGGTGCCCAACAGGTCAAACATCTCCTTGAGGAACTTATATGAAAAATTTCTACCCTGATCAGTGAGCAGGCGTTCCGGAGCTCCCTTATCCAAAATGTGCCCGTGGAGAAAAGCGTCCGTGATCATTGCAGCCGACTGGTCCGGATCCGGCCAGGCCATCGGCCACCGCGAAAAGTATTCCACGCCCACCAGCAAATACTTGTTTACCCGTGGGGTGGTGGGAAAGGGACCAAGCATATCGAGCGCGATGAGCTCATTCACATGAGATACACAAATCAATTGGAGAGGGGGGCATGCCAATTTTGGTGGGGGTTTTTGGCGAGCACACGCAGTGCACCCTCACAGCACATTCTGAACGTCAGCAACCATGCCGGGCCAGAAATAGTTAAGGCGAAGGGTGGACATGGTCTTTTTGATCCTTAAATGCATAAAGCGTTTGTGCGTTGCCCAAATCAACTTGCCCCGTAGGATGGTGGGAACAACCACATTGTACTTTAGTAATTCAGCGTCCCATCACATCAGGAGGCCCCCTCGCAGGATCACTGTGGACAACGCCCGTCGGCTCTCGTCCTCCGCGGAGTCACATGTGTGTGTGTGTGAGACTGAGCGTGTGGTCACGCATGTCAGCTGCGTCCGTGTGCGCGACATCAGCTGCAGCGACAACCGTATGGGGCAGAACTGAATTTGGCGGGCCTGCACTGTCCCGTGCCCGAAATGCACACGCACTTGTCACCAGGTGGTAAACATGACAATGCATCAGCATTTGTGTTGAGGACACCTTTCTTATAAGAAACTACGAATACATAGTCCTGAAGGACCTCAAGCCAACTGGACAGCTGGCCGGATGGCTGCTCAACACGCAGCGCATACTGCAGGGCTGCGTGATCCGAGCGCACCTCGAACTTGCGCCCATAGAGGTACGGCCGGTACTGCTGGACGAAATAAACGGTCGCCAGCAACTCACAATGTGTAACGCAGTAGCGTTGCTGCACCGGAGATAGCACTCTACTCACGTACGCAACCACCCGCTCTACTCCGTCCACAACCTGGGACAAAACGGCGCTTATACACCCGTGTTGCTAGCGTCTGTATCAAGGATGAAAGGCAAAGAAAAATCTGGGTCACGAAGGGCAGGCGCATTGACCAGGCCATCACACAGCGCAGCAAACACCGCCTCCTCCTCCTCCCCCCACCGAAATTTCTGACCCTTGGCCGTGAGGATGTGGAACGGTTTAGCAATCGTGGCGAACCCAGGGACGAAACGTCGATAATAAGAGGCGAACCCAACACAGTTTTTGCCAGGGTCCGTGGATATCCCGGATTCACCTATGATGTGGCCTAGGTACTTATCCGATCTCTGCAACAAGTGGCACTTCTGCGGCTTAAACTTCAATTGAGCAGCCACACATTTTGAGGAAAACAGCCCGCAAACTCTGCAGGTGCTCCTCGAACGTACGTCCGAACACGATGACGTCGTCGAGATAAATCAAACACGCGTCCCATTGTAGGCCTGCCAACACCAGCTCCATCAGTTGTTGGAATGTGGCCGGGGCTGAGTGAAGTCCCATCGGAAGCCGGTTGAACTCAAAAAGGCCCTGGGGCGTGCGGAATGCAGTCTTTGGCCTAGAGCTGTCATCTAAAGGCAACTGCCAAAATCCCGACAGCAAATCAAGCATGGAGAACCATGCCCCCGACAGAGCGTCCAACGAGTTGTCCATCCTCGTGAGTGGGTACGCATCTGCCACAGAGACCTTGTTGAGTCTGCGGAAATCCACGCAGAAACTCAAACTGTCGTCCTGTTTTTTAACGAAAACGATGGGCGCCCTCCATGGACTGTTGGAAGATAATGTCGGCAGCCAACATCTCGTCAACCGCCTGGCGCACATGGTTTTTTTCCTTAGGACTCAGGCGATAAGGGTTGTTACGAATGAGGGTGATGGCGCAACAGAGGCGTGCAGCCAATATCGAATTTGGATCTGCTAAAGACATCAGAGAATTCCGTTAAGAGTGCATGCAGATCGAGCTTCTGTGCCATTGACAAATCTTTGCTCTCGGAATAGAGCGTATTCAACCATGCCCCGTCACAGTCCTCACCCTGCCCGCAGCCGCTGCAACACCCATATTCCCGCCGTTTTTCCACTTGCAACATGCAGCCGACACATGAGCCAAGACAGTGTCCTCCTGGATCACCGACGCACCCGGACCGACGTTCAAAAACTGAATGAAAGGTTGTCGATCGCTTGCCACCAACATCTGCGCGTAGATTACATTTTGGGTGCGAATCACCCTGGTGGAGGGGACCAGCAACAACCCTTGCAGAAATGATTGGAGATCAAGATGTTTCCTCAGATGCAAGGGAATTAGCGTCTGTTTACCGGGAGGAATTTTGACCATTTGTTGGCCATCGCAGGGACCGAAACATTCGTTGTGCGGAACAGAGTCGGCGATGATAACGCCATTTGTGGTCCGACGGTAACTCAATGCAGCCCTGATCTACATGGATCTTGAGCGGCATTTTACCAAGAAAATCCGTCCCTAACAGGCAGGGTATGGCTAGGGATTTTGAAATGAGCACCGGCCTCGTCAAACGAATGTCACTTACGCAAATTGTAGCCGAAATTTTCCCAATAATTCCTAATGACTGTCCATCCGCGCCAAAAACAGGGAATCGAAACAGGCATAATGGCGCGCGATTTTGGCGGCAAGCACTCAATTCTGTAATGATGGTCACAGACGCGCCGGTGTCGACAAGGACCCGTACCTCAACACCCTCGACGGTCCCGACAACCACGGACGAATCCACTGCCGCGACAATGTGGCGTGTCAGGGCCAGCAATTGAACGGGGCGTTGTGGCCAACCCTTGCCCGCAAAACCCCGATGGGCCCCCGATGCATCGCGACACAACTCCACGACCCGCGACTCCAAAACAGATGCCTGAGGTGAGACAAAGGGCTGCGTGTGAGTTGCGCCGCGACTCACCTGAGGACTTAGTTGAGAGAAGGGGTGACGATCCGAAAGACGACGTCGGCATTGGGGGTCCTCCCCGTCGAGCGCAGCACCCAATGGACACATGTCCTGGCAGCCTGCATTTGAAACACATGATCGGGCCGTCCCTCGGGCGAGGGAAAACCCCCCTTCGGCTGGTCTCGTACGCCCAGGTGGTGTTCCTCTGACCCCTTCCGCTGTGCCCTGGGATGGGAAATAATGGCCTGTAGAAGCCGCTCTGCTGTGGGTGCTCCCTCCTCCGTGGCCGGTCCTGTGTTCGTGACCGTACACACATGCTGCTTAACCCACGAATCCCAGTCCAGGCTGCAAGAGGAACGAGGAGCGAAGAACGAAGAGCTTCCAGTTGAATCCCACAGAACGAGCCCTGATCTCTGTCGGGGCTTCCCCTTTATTTCCCTGGCCGTGACTTCGCCACGCCCTCGGCCTCACCCCCTACTGTATGAGGGCAGGGCTCTCGACCCCCAGTCACGTGTCCCTCCAGTACCCGGTGCTACAGTCAAGTGACAGTGTACGTCACTACACATGCAATGTAAAACAAATACTTTAGGTGATGACTGTGAGGCAGGAGTGAAAGGGCTGGTGGGGGCGTTGTGGGCAGCAGCGTAAAGAGCCTGGGGGTGCCTTGCCCTCCCCTCCTTTTTGTGGCCAAAGCTACGAGTTGGAGCCCCCTTGACAACCACAATGAGATGTGGTTTCAACAACAGTGTAGACCAGTGGTTCTTAACTTGGGGTGCATGCACCCCTTGAGTGTGCGAGACAGTTTTTTTAGGAGGTAAATAATCGAAACACATATTGGGCACGTAAGTACAACTACTTTGTTTAATCAAACCTATGAATTTATTAACAGTATACATGTTTTTAATGATTGAGAACCAAAGAGGTGCAAGGCTGCAGTAAAGGTTAAAAACCACCGGTGTAAGAGAACACAAATACTTATTTAAAACGCGGCTTTAATTGAAATTTGTTTTGAAAATGCCTTCAGTTACGGTCCACGTTTTATGTTATTTATTTAGAGCGGTTAACGTCTTACCTCAATTTGTGCAAAATCAAATATTGGGGGCCCCAGCTGACCGATTTCCGCACCCCCTGAGCTGATAATGTCGTTCACTGCACAACGAGTTGTGGGGGAAGGACAGGCGAAAGGCCCCTCCCCCACCATTCACCGTAGTGCACCGATTCCCATGCACGCATAACCCCAGGATAGTCAGTCGTACCACAGCGTTTCCAGGCGACCACTGCTGGTCACCATCGTATTTTCACCACCTCCCTCGCTGGCTTGGAGGTGGCTGCACCAGCCTCTGATGCAACAAGCAATCCCAGTAGCACCCCCAGTCGTCACTCCAGCCGTGCTCCAGATAAATTGCCCTCATCACTGATCTTAAGCCACAAGCTTGGAGAGCTGGAGTTCAAAATAACTCATAAGCACACACCTTGTGAAATACCCAATGCAGAAGATCCCTGTATTTTATCTTCCACAAAGCTTATGGTCCACGCTAAATCGAATCCACTGCACAAACCATGGCAGATGCGTAAAACTCTCCAGGGTGCGACTGCGGTCATCCAGAACAGACCGGACAACATATAACGATGCAATGCCCGATCCACAAATACGAAGGAGATATCACAGCGATTAACACTCCACTACTCCTGACGCGGTTTGTCTGGCTTGACCATCTGAATTTTAAATTGTAGTTGTTGCTCTGCATCTACGTCAGCCATACGAAAGAAGTTAAATGAATGTAGCCCAGGGGTCGGCAACCTGCGGCTCCGGAGCCGCATGCAGCTCGTTAAGGACTGCTTCGTGATATCATTTAACTGCCCCAGCCGACAGCCTCGTGGCTGCCCGTTAACTGCCTCAACTGACAGCCTCGTGGCTGCCCGTTAACTGCCCCAACGAACGGCCTCGTAGCTGCCCGCCGATCCTTCTCCACCGAACACGCACGAACTGTAGAAGCGGGGCTCTGTCCTCTGAGTGGTGCTCATAACGTCCACGTTCAGCAACCACGAGTCGGGAGTCTCATCCCTGCAGTTCCGCGTTGTGGTGTCACCTCCATTTATCATACACTAGAAGGAGTTACCCGGCATTGCCCGGGTACTTGCGGCTATCTTTTGTGAATGTAGAGTGGCTCAATCACTGTGATCAGAAGGAAGGGGGTCCATAGCGTTACAGCAACTGTTAAGATGTTGCTGTGCAATGGGGCCTGTAATAAAATGTAATATAACGTTACGAAATAATATAGCGAAGCTTTGTCTTGAAGCGTTATTGATGCCGCTTTGTTTTTCTCACCACGGAAAGACGGCGTGGGTGCTCACGGAGGTTGCCCATTAATTGTAATCACCAACGGGGTTTTAGGTGATGCAATCAACGGCAATTGTGAGATTACCTTGATGAGGAGGAGGGGGTGATTTGTGTGACGGTTAGATGTGCGGGGCCAGGTGAATGTGTGCTGGGTTCGGGATGGTGACGTCACTGGGAGCGTGTGGGGTGCCGTTTGGGGGGCTTTACCCCCCCCCCCTATATAAAATGTTGGCTCGCCATGTAAGTGAGGGTTTTCTCGGGGTTTTAAAATAATATCCTGCCAAGTTTGGTGGCGATAGCTTTAACGGTGTGGATTTGTATTCGGAACAGACAGGTTTTAATTACATATATAAATCATACGATAGATATAGCCGCGCACTGTACAAAGCCAGTGACAACCAGTTCATACATCGTCTTGCCACCCCCTCCATGTACCGTATGGTATATGTAGAGAGCGTTGGTGATTCGAATAGCCACCGCGCGCAATGGTGAAGCATTGCGGGGCTGAACATCATCCAAAGACGGCCGTGGAAAATGCTTCATGCCGTTCTGGTTATCATGGAACACGGCAATTACCATTGTCTATTGAGTGGTGTTGTTTTTATCAACAAGAGACAATATACGTAGAGCAATAAACGTACGTAGAACAAATTGAAACGGCAGCAAAAACAAGCACATATACGATGTGTATTTTATAAAATTTAATCATATGAAATAACGTAAATGTATAATTGACTTACAATTATATAGTCGTTATACTTTATATTATTTGTGGTTCTTAAAATGTACTGCAGCCTGCACCCCTTCGGTTCACAATCGTTAAACAAATTATGTAAAAACATGCATAAGGTTTGACTAAACAAAGTAGTTGTACTTACGTGCCTATGCTTAATTTGTCCTTTCAATTATTTACCTTCTCAAAAATCTAGCATGTCTCGCACCCTCAGAAAGGGCATCTCGCATCCCCAGGGCTGTGTGCACTCCTGGTCAAAGGTGTGGCGTGGGCTGTGATGCGTGGTGATTCAGCTGTGGAGAAGAGACAGTGTTTTTTGTGTTTGGCGGTGGGAAGGGGCGTTCTATTTGTACACCACCTTTGCAGTCGCCACCTGGACTGGCTATTTGCTCCTCTGCACACTGGGTGGCTGAGCTCGTATCGAAGATAAAAGCTGGCGTCCCCCCCTACGAGTCGGGTCTCCCGAGTCGGTTTGAGTCCACGCCACAGCACGCCCCCAACAGTCCACCTGTGCACTTTTAAATCTAGATTGTTAAACTCATTTCTTTAAAACTGGGTTTTTGTGTTTAGTTTGTTGTCCTTCCCCCGCACCTCCGATTGGCACGGTTGGCTACGTACAGGGCGAAAGAAGGTCAACATACAGTACGTATGTAATGACAGGGTGTCATCTGTTGACCAGGAGTGGTAATCACGAGTATGGGTCCGTTATATAATAACCAACTAGAAGAGGGGCATAACTGGGTTAAAGGTAAAAGGCGGGATCAGTCGGGAAACTCCAGGAACCTGCTCGAAGGTTCTAGAAGGGGCGTGGCCCGAGGCGGGGCCTGGCCACGCCGGGAAGTATATAAGGGGGACGTGACCAAAGGTTCGGGGTTGTCGTGGGGTCCCGGGTCTTGACTGCCGCCACTGTCTTCACCGTCATCTCTCTCTTCATCATCCAGCCGCGTGGCCGATCCTCTGCACGGCTACCATCGTCGTCGTTGCTATATTAGTCAGCCAGCTACATGGTTAGACGCCGACAATGGGGCTGTGGAGATGGGTCAGCTATGCTTAGCCATGTATATATATTTATGTCGCCCAGTGATTGTGCCTGAAGTGTAAGAATAAATAAGAAGCCCTCTGCACGTTGTGTCTCGGAAGTTGCTCACTCCACATATACAAGGGTCAGCCACCCTGAAAAAAACGTGTTCCAGATCCAAAAACGTATCAGTATTATAAATTTCATACAATTATGAATGTCATTATGATGGTAAGTAAATACAGCAAATATTGTAGGTCTTTGCCAGCGTATACGTGGAGGAGGGTGGGAGGTGGGCGCAGTAAAATACAGGTTGCTTTAAAATGTTTTTAATACTTCTGAGAATTTGCAACAATACCACGAGAAATGTGCCTCCGGGCTCTGGAGGCCACCTGGAGAAGATCCCAGGCATGTGTTGACAATGATGGCGAACAAGTGGAAATGCTTTGACTTTTTGAAGGTATTAACATACATTTGTTATCATGTTACATTTTTACTTATCTGTTCTTTTTCCATTAAAAACAATAGTCCAATATAAGTGTTAACATTTTGTTGAAGCACCCTGTAGTTTAAGAGGGATGTAAAGAGCAGTGGTGGAAATGGGCCGGAACGCCGTGGTGTGAGTGAAATTTTGAACCCTGTGACTGCGTTCTGAAAGCAATCAAGGATTCGTCTCTTTTTAAATCCTTTATATTAAGTTCGCGTGCTTGCTTGCTTGCTTGCGTGCTTGCTTGCTTGCTTAGGACCGTGCAAATCTTTCGGTCGTTTTTTAACCCACTTCCCGTGATCCAATCGAGCTGACATTTTCCACACAGTCTCGTTGTGCCAGACAATTATTGTTCGTGAAAAACAATTCCCAAAATTTTACACTTTTTAGGCAAAAAAAATTATTTTACATATATTCAAATAGAACGCATTCATGGCTTTGGCTGAACGTCAGAATGTAAGAGCCCAGAGCGTAACCCCTCCACAGGCTGTGGCAGAGTAGCGCAGTTGGTAGCGCCCTTGCTTCCCATGCCAAAGGTCGCGGGATCGATCCCCGCGTGCTCCACAGGCGAATATATATATTTTAAATCCTTTATATTAAGTTCGCATGCTTGCTTGCTTGCTTACGACCGTGCAAATCTTTCGGTCGTTTTTTAACCCACTTCCCGTGATCCAATCGAGCTGACATTTTCCACACAGACTCGTTGTGCCAGACAATTAATGTTCGTGAAAAAAAATTCCCAAAATTTGACACTTTTTAGTCCCCTAGACTAACAGAGAGAACTCACAGACACGCACAGAACCCCACAGACTGCCAGGGGGAGTCTTCGCCGCGTCGGTGTGTTGGGCACGGCAGGGAGCTTCGCGTCCATGGCGAGCAAGCCGGGTCGGCACTACGCGTTCTGCCTCGTCGTCGGCCCGACCGTGACTCTGCCGCTGCTGCGCTGACGACGCGGACGTGATCGGGGGTGCGGGGGACTATGCTCGCGGAGGGACCATTCCCTCTCCTGGCTCCCACCCGTTGCCGACCTCCTTTGTCTTCCCTATGCAATGATGCCTTCATAGAGGGGTTTTTTTGGCTGGTGGGGGGGGGGGGGGCTTAGATCGCGTAAATATAAATATGTCTTTAGAACCCTCCACCACCCGATGCAGCCAATTAATAAGGTTTTCACGTAAACAAAACATGCCAATTAGTTACAAAATATGCTAATTAGTTAGTTATTGGTCGCGAAAGCCGACGTGTTAAACTGCAATGATTCTTGATCACTTTTCAGCCCTCCAGCTTTCTATCGTCCCTCCCCATTCCCCCAGCTACGACCAAGTCTATCCTAACCCCTTCTTGTTAATCCCTCTTGTTTCACTGCATCAAACAACGACATCACTTACAATAACACAATTCTTAATTTCAAATCAGACACGCACAGATACAGACACACAACAACCGCCATTCGTCACTCAGTGGCGGTGACGTCACAATAGCGCTTGTGCAAGGCGAGGTGCACTTTGAGGCTACGTGAACTGTCGAACGCCCGCGGGCAGGAGGTCACGGGACAGATCCAGGTGGTGCCATGGATTAACTCACCCACAAAGACAAAGATCCCCCATATAGCCTTTAGAGACTGTTTGGGCAAGTGTTGTTAGCGAGCACCTATGAAGGCCCGCACGATACATGAGGGGGTGGGTGGCCAGCACCACGCCCGACCGCCTTTGTTTCCCCAGTAACGATATTTACACACCATACCAGATACTCATTTGAGGCTGAATCGATCTAGGGGAGGCCCAGGACCGGGACTGGTTCAGATATTCGTCACTCGTGTTAGCCGTGAGCGGGAATTGAATCCGGGTTGCTGGCTCAGTAGCGCAGCGTGCTAACGGCTACACTGCCGCTCCCCACTGACCCACAGACACAACAACCACCATTCGCCACCAAGTGGCGATGACGTCACTACGGCGCTTGTGCCAGGCTATGTACACGTTGAGGCCACGTGAAGTGTCGAACGCCTGTTGGCAGGAGGACACGGGGCAGACCCAGTGCCATGGGTCGACTGACTGAGATGACTGGCCGACGGACCACCTGTGTCCCCTACTGTGCCAACTTGCTGTGCTTTAGCCACCTGGCGATCGGCTCGTTGTTGTGAGTGTCGCTCCTCCACCCTCCACTGTTGCTGGAGGGCGACCGCCTTCAACAGCCCAGTAGCGTCCCTCACGAGCCTCCTCCACAGAGGCCGATCTTGACACCGTTGGCACCAGTCATCGGCAAGTCCACCTAACTCCACGTTCCCCTGGACTACATGACTCCATCTCCTTTCCAGCCTGTGCCATGCCCACCCAGTCCCTCTATTCAGCCGAGCAAAAGCTGCCTAGGCATGCAGTGGCTGGGCATGCGGGCTACACGACCCATCCAATGCAGCCCTGCCTGCCGTAGGAGCTCACTGATGGGACCCTGTCTAGATATTTCAAGGATTTGCAAGATCCTCACACAATCCAGCCCAGTTAAACCCAGGATGGATCGTAGGCAGGTCAGCCCAAATGTTTCCAACCGGCGAAGATGTTCCACCAGGAGGGGTCCACAATTCGCAGGCGTAGAGAGAAGGGAAGGCATGACTATGGTCTAGAAGAACCGAAGCCTCGTGTGGAGTGACAGACCAGGCAGCCTCCACACAGCGTTACGCAACCGATTAAACGATAATGCCGCTCGACTGATTCGGAGTGAGACCGTTGCTGTCAAACCGGAGCCCGTCATGAGCACACTGCCCTGGTATGGGAAACTCTCCACTCTCTCCACAACTGCCCCATCACCAATTGGGAGTTGTGGAGGTGGAGTGTCTGATGGTACAAAATACCCAGGCAGGTGCTTAGTTTTGGTGAGGCTGATGGTAAGGCCCCACCTCTTAGTGGCACGCTCCACGTTCAGCAGCAGCGCCTCCAACTCCTCCTCTAAGTGAGCAGCAATTACCAGATCATCAGCATACATAACATGATTGACCAATAGGGAGCCATTCCTTGACTGCACCCGGGCGTTGTATTTGTACCAGATGGAAATTCCTCCGGTACAGCCATTGAAGGCTTCACGAATTGCGTGGTTGAAATAGATGTTAAATAATGTGGGATCCAGAGGACATCCCTGTCGCACTCCAAGGTGAACAGGGAATGGCTCCGACTCCCGGCCACGTAGTTATACCCGGGCCCGCTCACCATCATGAAGGTCCTTAATGATCGTAAGCAGAGAGTCAGGGGCTCCGAAAGCACGAAGAACAACCCAGAGCCCAGGCCGACTTATGGTTTCATTGACCTTGACCAGGTCAATAAAGCAGAGATGTAGGTCCTGCTGGAATTCCCTACACCTCTGCTGAGGCAGACGAACAGAAAATATGGCATCTGTGCAGGACCGCCATTTCCTGAAACCGCATTGGGGTTCCTCTAGCCTCTTCTCAGCGTGCCTAGCAAGGCGATGTTGAATAATCCTTGCCAGGACCTATCCCGACACAATGAGGAGTGAGATGCCCCTGTAGTTGTTACAGTCTGTGCGGTCCCCCTTCTTAAAGAGGGGGACCACCAGGGCATCCTTCCAATCCTGCAGAACCCCTCCAGTGGTCCAGACTGTTGTTATGATGTCATATAGGGCAGTCTGTGCACAAACGCCACCCTCCCTCAGCATTTCGCTTGGGAGATCATCTCTGCCTGGTGCCTTTCCTGGTCTCAGACTCCGGATCGCCTTCAATCCTTCCTCAACAGATGGCACCTCAGCCAGCCACTCACAGGGGGTGACTACTTCTTCCAATATTTGAAGCACCGCAGCTTCAGCAGGGTCATCCCCACTTTGCCCAATGATATTTTCCAGGCTGAGGGATTTTCTCTCCCCCAAAACCTCACAGAAATGCTCAGCGAATCTGCAAGCCTGTTCCTGGGGGTCAGAGATTGGATCACCGTTGTTTCCCCTAATGATGTTGATAGGTGTGGCACTACAACTTAATTTTTTGAGAGAATTAAAGCGTGATTCGTGATCGCGGGCCACTGAGGCAGATTCCATGTCCTCAGCAATCCGCGACCACCACCCATTCTTGCAGCGCCTCATGGCTATCCGAACCTCCGAGTGAATGCTGCAGTAAGCCTCCTCATTCTCTGTAGGATGCTGTAGACGATGAAAGTGGGCCTGTCGCTTTTTCTCAGCCAGCCTGAACACCTCCTCTGTCAGCCAGGGTCTCTGGGGAGGTCTGGACCGTGTACCCAAGGCAGCGATTGCAGCTGCATGAGCCACAGAAATAAACCTCATCCATTTTCCCTCGACATCAAGAGAAGTGGGGGACGATGCCAACACCAGCTGCAATGCATGATGAAATTCTCGCGTGCAACTTTCATCAGCAAGCTGAAACCAGGCCACTATGGGTTTTAATGGGGTCCTGGGTGTACACCCACCACTGTAGTGGAAGAATGGCAGACGCATCTTACAGATGACAAGTCGATGGTCAGTGGGCATATCAGCTCCACGGTAGGTCCTGGTGTGAAGGACATGGGCTCGCATCCGCTGTTCCATCACTATATAGTCCAGCAGTTGTTTGCGCTTGGACCCAGCATGCATTCATGATGTTGCGTGGATGCGCCGATGCCGGAACAGCATGTTGGTAAAGAAAAGCCCATGGGCTGCACAAAAGTCTAGCAGCCTCCTACCATTGTTATTTAGCTGATCTGGCCCATGCCTTCCAATCACTCCAGACCAGATGCCAGCATCATGACTAACTCGGGCATTAAAGTCACCCAACAGGATGACTCTATCCCGAGGGGGAACTTTAGCTAGCACCTGTGACAGGAGGTCATAGAAGGCATCTGACTCATCGGCCTTGCCTACATCCCTCCACTGATGTTCATATTTGGTGGGGGTATAAGTAACCATGACCACCACTCCTCGCCTTTGGTTTATGGGAAGGCGAGCCAAAAGTAGCCTAGGGCGTACAGCTTCCCACACCTCACCACCACGCTCCGACGCCCCCTTCATTCTTTTGTTCAGAAGAAGAGCCACTTCCTGTTGTTTGGCAGTCTCCTGCCCCGAGTAGAGGACTGTGGTGGCATGAGCCAGAGCCGGTCCACCGGACTTCCTGAATACCACAGAGATCCAAGCGGTAGTGGTCCAGCTCCTGACAGAGGAGTGGCAGCCTCTCCTCCGCAGTGAGCATGTGGCCACCCGCAGTGGCTTTTTGCTGCTTCTGGAGGAACCCCGAGGGCAAGGAGTCAGTCTCCTGTCTCCGCTAAACTGGGGTTTGACCAAAAGACGTCATAGACGCCTGTCCCTCCAGGGCTGCCGGCACAAGCTTCGTTTGATATTTTATCCGTGATATTGTGGTAATTTATTTGAAGGTGGAGGGGTTACCAGCCCCTTGCACCCATGCAGAGCCCCCGTTTGGCCTCTCTGATGGCTACAAACGCCATGAGGGGAATGGCCAATCGAAATTGGCCCTCCTCCCACGGCACTGCTCACCACAGCGTTGCCGTCCAGCACCAACGAGGTAGGGGGTTGTTTTGACGGACCACATACACAGATCCACACATGGAGCGAAGCTCCACCTCCTCCCCAGATCTAATGTACGGTCTACTTGATCTGAGGGAATCATTTATGAGTTCCCTGTAATTTATTCCCATTTCCAGCCCCAGTTAAGAGTATCTACACAAGCTCACAATCACACTATTTAACACAAAATCACAAAAATGCATTTTTATAGAGTGAGCACACTTTATGATTCAATACAAGCAACGAACACCAGTTTACAAGGCCATATTTTTTAATATATATCAAACAACGCACACAAATCAACCAAAAGCACATAACCAAGAGGAAACTGTGCATAACGGTAACACTCGGGAGCACTGGGCAGCCGAAGGATATCTTCCGTGACACAAACATCTTTTTGACAAAGTGTATTTCTTCCATGTTGAATTCGACTTTGTGAGTTTTTTACCGAAGAGATGAGATTATATTTTACAAAGTGCTAATATTATTGACTTGGTAAGCTCAAAATTATCTACATTACAAAGTTAAATTGTTATCCCATGGATGCATAATTTACCTAATTATCCGTATTTATCAAATAATGTATGCTATTTATCAGTTATGAATTCTCTTTTGACATATATGTATTGCGGGCTTATTTCTGCATTTTAAGCCATCTTTAAAATAAGTCTTGCCTTCCAAAAAAGTAAACACGGCATTTTGCTTCATTTGTCTGGGTGTGTAGCTTTGCCCCATATAATGACCTATGTTTTTCCTGTTTCCATTTCACAGCCGCAAGCCCCATTGACCCGTAACCCTCGTCTTGTAGCCCCAATGGTATTCCCATATCCCATTAGCACGAGGATATCACTCTTAGCACGGGGGCATGTTGAAATGTCACATGTATCAACGTTTTGTACAGTTAGGTGTAAATACTGAATATTTTGAGACGAAATCTAAACTAATTCGTTATACCTGATATACTGCCATCATATAACAATTGCATTTTCCTGGATATTCAAACATGAATTACAGAGACTCGAACATATGAAAAGCACGTGTTTCATTAGACACGTTATGATCGTCCAAGCAGAGATGGTCCAATTACTGGTGAGATAGAGAACTGCAGACCTCCGAGTTGTTCCCTTTCCATCGGAGTGGGCAGTAATGGGGCTCCTTCTCTGCATCCTGGCACAGGAGGAGACAAGTCACACCGCGTGCGGTTACAGCCGTCACACACACACACAGATCCCACTTGGCTGCTCGAAACCGTTACGACAGCAGGTGTGACTGCAGTCCCCCCGCTATCACATTCCTTACAACGTACATAGACCACAAGACAGGCGAATGTAAAGGACAAGCACCGATATGTCATGTCTGTAACGCTACCAGTAGTTTTCCAGTGCCAAGAGAGCTCTTTCTGTGTCATACAGATTCCTATCATCTGGGCGACACATCCGCTCTTTGCTGCATCCTCATAAGCACTTGGCAAAAAGTTTGATTTCTGCTCAGTCTGCCCCCCCCCCCACTGTTCACATCTCAGAGGTAATGAACATTTACTGCAAATCCAACAGACAGATATCAAAGTGGCTCTAACCAATCACAGGGTGAGGCGGCATCCTGGTGACCAATCACAGGGTGAGGCGGCATCCTAGTGGTGTTATGAAATGCGCACGGGCCTGGCATCAAGGCTGCCAAGTGGCGCTTTGGACAAACCATGGGAGAGGTTGTGCAGCCAAACGTAATTAATGAGTTGTTAATATTCAACTCCAATAATGCCTCTGTATCTCTCCCCGTGACTGTTTAGAAATGTTACCATATCTGTCTATCTCGATTTTCTGTTCATCTTATCAATTTTGTCTACATATCTTCCTTTCTTAGATATCTTGTTATACTAATTTTTCTGCTACATTCTCTCAGCTTTCCGCTGGAAGAGCAACACACTCGCATTCACTCACGCACACACACTCTGCAGAACAGGGAGAGAATATACAAACGCCACGCAGAAAGACACCGAAGTTGGGAATCGAATTCAATATTTTATTCCTGTGAGGCATGAGCGTTACTACTGCGCCAGCCTGCCACCCAGGCTGCAAGTCCACCGAGTGTTAAGGAAACATTTACAATAAAGAGTACTACACACTATCGTTTGTATTCATAGTTACTCGCGTAGTCACACTTACCGAAGCGTGTCCTTCCGCAGAAAGTTTGCCGACTCTTTGCAGTTGCGATACCAATGACAGGCATTCTGTTTTGAGAACAGAGCATTAATAACGCTTTAAAACAATTATCAACACGCATGTTTTAACTTGATGGGCTTCATCATCGAGGCAGTGGGTAATGTCTTTAAAATATGATTGCGATGTATTGCACTTGTTAAGCGAGGAGCGCCTCACTGAGTCTCATGACTCTTTTTTTCAGGAGGGTTCTGTTCAGTTTTCCTCAGGGCACGTGCTTATTTCTAATGTATAAATTTCAAGAGAGTTACTCGTAGGTAATGTTTCAACGTTGGACCATGACAACAGCGCAATGGCCTTCTCTTGTAACAAGCGGCAGAACGTGCTAACGTTAGGCCGTGTTATAATTAGTTGCATCGATTGTGTTATGGCCGCATACAGTAGATTTCGGAATTTACTTACTTTATTAACATACGTGTAAGTTATGCACAGCCAACTTGATATTTTTATCAAGAATCCAGACCAGATGTAAACAGACTTGTGTCCTTTTCCCAGAAATGAGCCAAAATAAACATGGCCATGAACCCCATTCCCCCATTTCTATGAGCAGTGCATTGCGTGTCTCATAGCTCCAAGCCAGCTGTGGAAATTCCACGTTCCAATGGAGGCAGGCAGGCTCTTGATCCACTGTTGACAGCACAAACCGGTGCTCTGTTTATCAATCCTAAGAGGAGACTTATAGGCCGAGTCAACTGCAACCAGGACGTGAACTCATAATCTTCCCGATAATATCCATAATAGAGGTTTTTGGGTTAGATCGCGTGAATATAAACGTGTTGTTAAACCCACCACCACCCGACACAGCCACTTAATAAGATTTGTCACGTAAACAAAGCATGTCAATTCGTTAGGAGTACAGCACACCGATGTGCTGGAGAGTAAATCCACAACATGTACAATTCGAGTAAGACATTTCGGCAGTAAATACAACTAGCATCATCAGGCGATAGCCAGAGTTGTGGAGAAATCCTTCTGTTTCGGTCTTAAATAGAGGGATACATGTGAATTTATCACTTGTGAGCCAATCAGGTGCAAAGGCAAAGGGACCTGATGTCAAGGTAATACTGTATATGCTTTAAACTTCATCTGCCATTTGCTCATGATGACGATTCGTCTAAACAATGTTATTCACATGCTTGAATAAGACCCAAAGGCTTGATCACACATTACGTTTGTGCCTTATTATTTTCACAATAAAGCAACAGTATATATAGGAACCCACAAACAACTGAACACTTGTAGGAATGGCCAACGTTCTGCGTTTCCTTACCTTTCTTGACCATTACCAGTTTGTAGATTAACAATGCGAACACCAGTAGCAATACAGCCATCGTTGCAACGGCAATGAAAAATAGCATCTTATAGAGGTAAACTATGTTGTCAGGTTCAGTGCCTTGAGTTGTGTTTGAGTTCTCACAGCCAGAAGAGCCAGAGCTGGCCACCTCTGAGATGCATTTTGATGGATTCGTGGTGACATTTCCAACTGGTTCGGTCCCTGTGAGCGTTAGTCACAACATTAATGACACCACTGAGCTAGGAACAATACAGGCCACTCTGATTGTGTGATTCCACACCATCCTCATCATTCTAATTAAACAGATGAGGCATTGATGAGTTTAAAATGTTATTTGAATTAAAGTTGTAAAGACATTGGTCAACCAAACGTAAATCACTCATTTCAAATATTGTATATGTTAAATATCTGTAAACATTTCGAATTTAAAATAAATGTTAGGTTTTAATATTAATACAGAGGATTTACACAATTTTAATCATGACAAAAAGTTGAAATTTGCTGAATTAAAACATGCATATGATATGCGAGGAATCTATAGTGTATATTTATAACTTAGAAATATTAACGTAGTTGACAATACCATAACATTTTCTAATTATTTTCAGTATAAAATAATTATTCGTAAAGCTTCGTCTCGTGTTTGGATCTTTACCTTTTTCTTTTGCATTTGTAACAAATATTTGTTACTATTTATCCTACAGCTGGTAGGAATATGCTTGCGATGTTTGTGTTAACCCCATAACAATTAAACAAAATAAAAATCAGGCCTGGATGTGAAGTTTCAGATAATTCGAAGGTAATTTCGGAATAATCCTTGAACCGGAAGTGACGTCACAGACATGAGGTCGGCGCCGCGCTTTTCCCGCCAATACTAGTTTCACGTGGCACGTCACGATTATCTCCACAAATATGTTTTACATTCGTGCATAATGGAGGTGCTTTGAACACACAGGATCTGAGTGAAATTGTCTTTACAAATACGACATCCGAATTTATATCCCAAACTCATCCCAAATACGTAGCTATAAACGTTTCACCATGCAGAAATAACGAAACCGTAGTCCGATGTTAGTTGCACAGTTCACCATTGGTGTTTACCTTTTTCTCTCATGATGAGTTGATATTCTAATCTCTGCATGATTTTAGAAACATCCGTAGTGTATAGGCAGCGGTATAACCCCAGATTCTCAATACGAAAGACAGGTATCAGCAAAGAGAAATGGTTTTGAGCCTCGCAAATGATTGACGACGCACAATTCCCATCCACACATTAACAACCCAAATATCCAAAAGCGCCATTCTCCGGTGTCCATGCAATCACTCTGAAGTCGTTTTTCTCCGTGTCACCGTACGTGTATCGTACACCACAACTCTCCTCTGCGTCACCTCTTCAAGGAGCCATCATCAACACCACAGGGCAGCACAACCTGCTCTCCTTCGGTCACCAATATGTCCCGGGTTTCGTTTGCGGTGCCTAGGAGTGGCGGGACAGGGGGTCGGGGTGGAGAGATAGATAAGGGGACAGTCGGGGGGAGCAAGGGTTGGTGAACACAATAACAACCACATTCGTTATCTTGACATCATCGAGTCAACACGCGGACATCAGCGGTAGATCGAATGGGTGGCGATCGAAAACTGGTATGTTATTAACGTTAACCGGAGAAAATATATTTAGCATATGAAAAAATAATAATGTAGGGCTCTGTAAATTTACATACACATTTATATTGTTTACATACATGTACTGTATATATGAAGTGTATTTATCGATTCATTAAGACTTCTGTCCGCAGACAAATCAGGGGTAGAATTATCCCCTCCATTGTCGCTATAAACGGCATCGTGTGGAGTGATTGTGAATGAGAGTCCAATGTGAAATCACCGTAACATTTCCAGCTCATGCCATAACAAACGCCACTAACGTGCATACGATTCTTATCAGTAGAACTTTCATTGCGTGGTGTAACTGTAGCTGTAGTTTAACGCGTAGTCTTTCGCGACCAATATTATTCATAATTAAGTGTTTTTGGGTTAGATCACATAAGTATAAATGTGTCGTAACTCTCCATCACCCGACACAGCCAATTAGTAAAACGCGAATGAGTTACTACTCCAGCCCAACGGTGTGTTGGAGAGTAAAACCACAACATTTACAATTTGAGTACGCCGTTTCGCTGGTAATTACATCAACCAACATCATCGGGCGATTTGCCAGAATAGTGAAGCAATCCACCCGCTTCCGGTCTTAAATATAGCAACACGACTTCATCACTGAACCCCATCAGGTGCAGAGATCAAGGGCGGAAGGGGGGTTATTGTAATTATATAATAGATTAGTAATCAGTTAATTAGTATGTTTCCTATATAAGGAATTGTAATTGTAAGATGTATTATTAACCGTATCTGACAGCTAGATAATGAAGGTGCGCGTAACATGCACGATATATAAGCCTGGCTGCACCAGGTTTCAAAAGCACGGCCCACGTGTGTGTGGAGATTCGTACTGTATTAATTGTGCGGTATGGATGCTGATATTTAAACATTCTTAAATGGCACGTGTCGAGACACGGATTGCATTTATTGCAGTATTGATCCTGGTTATTAAACATTATTAATGGCACGAAGTAACATAATATGCAGATGTCCATAGTAAATGATTCATGTGATGTTATCAATCTTGTTAGAGTACAACCACAGCAAGCCATTTGAAGGGTGAATGGCACTATGTCGTGTGATGTCTTTACGGGGGGGTTATGCTAAGGGATATACTGGGCCCTGCCATGTGAATGTGTAAAATCACACCACTGGCTCTGGGCCACCGACAGGAGTGAGCACTACCCCGACTTATTGGAGTCGGGAGACACTTTGACCTTGGATGTGTGTGACAATGTCATGGACTCCACATTAGACTGTATTTTTATACTGGAAGAATCCGATGAGTTAATAAGCTCTTATTTTCAATTCACACGTCTCCTGCAACAATCGATTAGCCGCAAGATCGTGGGCAACACGCTTGATGTAACGCACACATTTTCTATTTCACAAAGAATGAAGCAACATCGACACCTTCCTGTAATTGATTTATAAACCTCTCCGTTCCTGCTTTAAAATTAGGAATTGGCGGATGACGGACCAGGCCGTTGCGTTCCTCCCGTGAGGAATCACAGCGGAGCTCGGCCGCTCTGAGCAAGAGAAGTCACCACGGAAGTTTTATCTTTCGCGGTTACTGTGAATGTGAATGTCGTGCGCATTGCAAGACGCTGCGATGGGTTTGCGGGCAACATTTTTGTGATAAAATAAAGCGCATTTTACAAACGTGAAGGAGTAATGAAGTGTTATTATTTGTACCTGCTATGCGCCATCATATTCCACAAAACTGTTTGGTAAAGGTGGTATCTATATGTTTAACCAATATGGATTTTGAAATGAAAAAACTCAGATACAACTGTCATGTAGTTTCCATGTAAATACTGTAAGATTATTATTTAATTTAGGGACACACATATATGAATGCAGTAACTGTTTAACGTTGGTATAGAGCGAAACTACTGTTAGCAGTAGTGGGGGAAGGGACAATGGACAGATGAATTGGAAGACACAAGTTATTTTCCTGTAACCGACGTAAAATACTTTTGATTTGTCAGCGATAATGAATGTATCATCTAACTCATCTCAGCTGTCAACGTCAGGTACGCGCGACACACGTCCGCAGGAGTGGAAGTCGCCACTACGTCCAGCAAAGTCCGTCAGATATTTTAGCATTAGGCTTTGCATGTGCGACATCACGCCGTCAATTGAGGAGCAGTGGGCAGTTGCATTAAACGCCTTGTTGACTTTTTCACTTAGTTTGTAATTTAAATCAGCACACGTTGGGATAATATTCCACTTATATCGTTCGATACAACCAGCCATTGATCAAATGGCCCAGCGTAAGGTGGGAGCTGGACCAGGCCATGCTGAATCAGAGGATTACTGGATCAGGAGCTGGGTTGAGAGTATTTTTAATGGAAAGAAAGCTGGATTGGGAGCATCCTGGATTGGGGAATACTACATTCAATCCAGCAATCAGCCCCATGGACAGGGCGCTGCTCCAACATCACTGAACCTGCGGCGTTTCGATGCCCAAGTTTCCTCTGAATAGTTTCAACAGTAAGGAGTCGGGGCAGTGACACGGCCCAATGGTGTTCCCTGCCTGTTGCAGAGGTTTGCGGTTCGAGACCAGCAAGCAGCCCTCATTCTTACTGCCGGTGTATTAACCATAAAAAATAATGCGCTGTCTGCTTCACAGCGGACGTTAAACATCCCAGTGACGTTATTCGAAAAGAGGAGGTCAATATTCTTAAAATTATCCGCAGATTACTCAATTAGGATTACACGCAGTAACATCGCCCCCTACTGTGAAACGACTGCTATGTCTAAATTTTTACTTAAAACTTTCGTGACTGCAGGAATTCATATTATTTGTTTCTTTCGGTAAAGTCAAGTAAATATAAAAATAAGAATAAACTAAAGTGAATAAAAATAATAAAATTCAAATAATAAAAAACAAAAACACTAATGTAGACTGTGGCCTGGTTCTAAATCGGAGTGAGTGTACTGGTAGTCTATAATGTAGACTGTAGCCTGGTTATTAAGTTTGGTGAGTGTACTGACAGTCTATAATGTAGACTGTAGCAATGGTTATTAAGCTGGGTGAGTGTACTGGCAGTCTATAATGTAGACTGGAGCCTGGTTCTTCACCTCGGTGAGCGTACTGGCCGTCTATAACGTAGACTGTAACATTAGTGTTTTTTTAGTTTTTTATTTTATTCTTTTTAATTGTACTCACTTTATATTTCTATCTACGTGATTTTACTGAAAGAACCAAAGAATATGCACTGCTATGTCTGTTAAACATCGCGCCTTCCTTCATGATAGCCCCGCACTATAAGAATTGCGTGATTACCAATCTACTCTATTATTATTGTCTAGGCAGAGGAGGCTGTGTCTGCAACTTATTTACCCTTTACCATTAAGAAGTATCGGGGAGTGGCGTAAAAGTAAATTTAAATAAAATATGAAGGAAAGTAAAACCTGTGAAGACAGAGTAAGTGGTGTTTGTTGCGGTTGCACCCGGTTCAAGAGCCGAATGGCTCACAGGGCTATAAATGAAACTTGTACTAAGTTCCGATATATTTACTTTTGAGGTTAAACAGATGTTGGAGGAACTGCTTAACAAAGATGCTGAGTAGGGAAAGTTCGTTACAAAACTAACAAATTTCCTTACATTTCGCGCACCTCCGATTAGCACGGTTGGCTTTCGTACGGTGCGAAAGAAGGTCAACATGCACGACCGTTTCCTACGAGGGGAATAGTGTGGGGCAACTTTGGAGGGGTGCGTTCATCAATCATTCCAGGGACAACTGGTTAATGGCTTGGAGCAATTCTGGAACACCCTGCCACCAGACGTCCAAAACGCGCCGAGTGTCTCAATTCAGTGGTCCGTGCAAGACGAACCTATTCAGACTCGCCTTCCCATAACATCTCAAATAAGATACTGTTTTTTTATTCTTGACTTAAAGCTTTCGTGACTGCAGGAATACATATTCTTTGGGTCCTTCGGTAAAGTCACGTAGATAGGTTCAAAGGAAATAACAATAAATCACAAAAAACTACGACGTTTCGATCGCAACACAAGCGTTCGTCATCTTCCTGAAACGTCGTAGTTTTTTGTTATTTTCTTTGAACTTATCTACGTGACTTTACCGAAACACCCAAATAATTTCTTTCTTTATCATTTATTTTATTTTCTACTTACCTTTCTTATGCTATTCATCGCGCACGGCTGCACTTTATTTTGCGCGCAGTTGCAATTTATTTTGCTCGGTCGGTGCTCGCCGCTGCGGTCGTGACGGGTCCGTTCCTATTCACTGTACCGCTCCCATTCTGCTACAATGTGCACTGGTGCCTATTGGTATTGGGGTCGATATTGGCATGTAAAATTAATATTGGTTGATTGATTGGACAGTGCTCATCAGAGTTTTGTTGAAAGGATTAAATGGCATAGATGCGCGTGTGTGTGTGTAATGGGGAGGTAGTGTAGCGGTTAGTGCACTGCGCTACGAACCCGGCGACCCGAGTTCGACTCCCGCTCACGGCCAACACCAGTGACGATTATTTGTGGGCCCTCCCCTAGGTCGACTCAGCCTCAAATGAGTACCTGTTGCGGTGTATGAACATCGTCACTGGGGAGACAAAGGCGACCGGGCGTGGTGATGGCCACCCAACCCCTCGTGTGCCGTGCCGGCCTTCATAGGTGCTCGCTAACAGCACTTGTCCTAACAGTCTGTTAAGGCTATATGGGGGCTCTTTGTCTTTGTGTAAGAGGAACCAGGGTGCTCACGGTGATTAAAGGCTCCATCACTGTTAAAATATTCTGCAAAGCCGTAATTACAGTAGAACCGCTCTTAACGACGGCAATTGGTTCCACGAAGCCGGTCGTTAAGTGATGTGGTCGTTAAGCGAGTATAGGGAAATACACGTTAAAGGTTAAATTCGTTCCGAAAGCATCGAAAGTTACCCTTATTCACCCAAAAGAACGTACTTAATAATATTTAAACAATGAATATGAAGATACTAACAACATTCTAAACACTAAATATTAAAAGAAACACGGTTAATAAATGCATTAATTCATATTTAATGTACCGACAACAGCCAGTCGTTAACAGGGGAATGGTCAGTGAGCGAACACATTGATTAGTCGTAATACTTGTCCACTGCCACTGCTGCCGTCATGGCACAATCCTCTCCAGCGCATCCACCACCACCATGCTTAAAGACTTCTCTAGGATCCGATTTCCAGGATGCATGCAATCGAGAGTAGAAACACGTTTCCCTAATCGGCTTGCTCTAGTGATTTGGTTGGCCTCTACGTTGTCCACAATGTTGCACGCCATGATGTTGGTGAACAATTTCCATGTGTGTGCGAGGACGACACTGGGCCTGTAATTCATAAAATCGGTGTCGTCTTTATTCATAAATGGAAGAATAATTGTGGCATCGTTCTATGCTCTCGTTATTAAGTCTACACATTTTTGCTGCTTCTTTGATGATGCCAAGTTGTTCCATCTAGTCCAGGAGCTTTCCCTTTTCTGAAAATGTAGCATCAGTTACTTCCTCCTGTTCGTGACGATGGAAACGATGACTACAATGTTGAAGACTACGACAACACAATTGGATCGATTGATGATTTAGTTGTGCACCCTTGATTTAGCAGATAGTTTATGTGCTAGTCAATGGCGATGTCCAATGACATTGAATTTCAAATGATGCTGTAAAATGACAAATCCTGAAGTGGATGTGCATGTCTTGCATGCGTAGCCACAAGGCCTTGAGAAGGACATCTACATGGGAGGTGACGCAGGTCAAACTCAAAGCTTGACCACGCCGAGACAGCCTACACACAGCCTACACACCCATCAATGCTGTTGCACGTGCAATTTAATTATATGCAACGATCCATACGCGGTCAACCATTTGCTGCGACGCGTTAATTTTAAATACCATCCAACGTAAAACGCAGATATGGAAGCACAACTTACCTTTTGAAATGAACATAAACGCCACAAGTGCAGCATAATCCCAGGAACAACATGTTTAATGAATCTGAAAATAAATAAAGCGTCGATTTAATTCATGTACAGACTACATACACTCCAAAAACAACAGCGTCCAGTTAACAACAGTAGAAATGCACATTAGCGCAATTAACATAACACACACACACGTAGCAGCAGTAGGGCACATTACGTTAACATTGAACCAGTACCTTGAAATGTAATGAATATGAAAACATAAATATTCCTCAGAAACATTTACGGTTATCCTATATAAGTAAAATGATTATAAATGCATGTTAGAGTTTTAAACTTGATTTGGAGCTTTCGTGACTGCAGGAATTTGGTTCTTTCGGTACAGTCGCGTAGAAAGAAAATAAATTAAATAATAGAATACGACGTGTCGATTGCAACACAAGCAATCGTTTTCAGGTACGAATGAATGACAAAACAAACCTAGTAAACTTAGAAATATAATGCAATACAACACATAGAGTCGGCTAACATAACAGTCAACACCCTACCTGGTTGATTACGTTCTTCCAAATATTGCTAAATTTGAGAGAGAGACAAAACACAGACACGGAGACACATAGATATATAAGCAGAAAGAGACAACACAGATACACAAAGACACACACATGGGGACACAGAGAAACAACGCCTCTGTGTCGAGGCCTTAAATAGAGAGAGGGGGGGGGGGGCAGAAAGAGAGGGGGGGTAGAGAAATTAGCATGTCAATGAGAGATTTACTCTAGGTTCTTTCAGTAAAGTCACGTAGAAAGAAAATGAATTAAATAAGAAAACAAACTTCGTAAAATTTGGAAATATAATGCAATGCAACACAGAGAGTCGGTCAACACACAATTAACGCATAGAGTGTCTGTGTGTCTCCGTGTCTGTGTTTTGTCTCTCTCTCAAATTTTACAGTTAACTTATAATTTAACAATCTTTGGTAGGGTGTTGACTGTTATGTTAGCCGACTCTCTTTGTTGTATTGAACTATATTTCTAATCAGTGGCGGCTCCTGCAAAATCTCTCAGGGGGGGCAAATGTCTGGATGATTGATAAGGATAAGGTCCACCCATGTAATGGATAAATTAACAGCTTAAGCATGTAAAGGCAACTTCACTTCTTTAATATTAATGAAAAATAAAGTGACTCTTACAATACATCTTGTTTGTTTATATACTCACTATTAAAACAAACCACTCAAGTTTATTTTATTAAAGATTCCACTAGGTAGCGATAAATTATATTGTTGGATGAAACGTGCTTACGTATGATGACGTAAGCACGTATGATGACGTAAGCACGTTAGGGCTTGCCCTCCCGGAAGCCATAGAGAATGCATTGGAGCGCCCCCGTTCGAAAAAAAACATCTTTGAATGTAAGTCTATGGGGCCACTCGGGGCGATTCTCAGCCGGAGTGAAATCGCCCCAAAAGAGGCGGTACTCCACAGAACGTGACATGACGCTGATTGGACTATATCCAGAGGCTGCAGTGACGGCTAGCGTGACTGTGGTTGAATGACATTGGTGGTGCGTCGCCCAATCGCCCTAATGAAGAAACCGCCCCTGTTTCTAAGTTTACTAGATTTGTTTTCTCATTCATTCGTACCTGAAGACGATTGCTTGTGTTGCAATCGAAACGTCGTATTCTATTATTTAATTAAATTTCTTTCTACGTCACTTTACCGAAAGAACCAAAAATGTTCGTTAGTGTTTGTTTCTTTATATTCTTGGAAATGCCTCCAGGAACCTCCCTTATCCAGACGGAAAGGTTTAATATCGCGATGGGTCCCTGGCTCAGGGCAGCCACGGTGGGGTCATGGTCAGCACTCTCTTCTATTCTTGCGCATGATGGCAATTTGTTCACGAGCTAAATGCCAATGGCGTACACGACAGTGAGTGATTGGCAGGTTGCGTGTGGTGGGGTAAAGTGTGGGTACGCTCACCTCTTCCAACACGTGTTGTCAAGCATGGAAGAGTAGGCCAAATAATCTCTCGATCTCCTTCTCGTGGGAGGCCGTTCCCACAGCAGTGGCTTGAGCGAGTAATTCCAGGGCAGCACCTTGACCTGTTTAACCCCAGCTCATCCACCCTGACACACGAATGCATTCGACGCTCCCGAGACTGTGCTGGGCCACAAGCACTCTGCTACGTTATAGGTCTTTACGTAATATAACCTCTAATCAGATATCATTAATCACATGTCGCACGTTCAGCATTCGTTATCATGCTAAATGTGCCGTGCTTGGTGTGTGCAGCGTTGTGAGGGTTCGATGCGTACAAGCAAAGCATCTGCAATGGAGCTCCCCCTTATCCACGAGTCAGCGAACCTCTTGCAGTCAGCCAAAGTCACAAGGGGCATTTCAATCCTCCTGGAATTTCGGCGGCCTGCAAGCCGCCTTATTCTAGCTCCTGCGGTGGGCTTCTCGGCGCTTCGTCCATCGCCCGTCGCCCTCACTGATGTCCTATTCTCCCCCCTCCCAAATGTGTGCAGATCCTACTGTCTCGATTGTATGTATGCAAATATGCCTACAAAACACATTTTGGGGGGGGGGGGGGGAGTGAAAATGTATTGGTGGGGGTCGACAATTGTTGTAAACCTGTTGGATCAACGTTTAACCCCCACATTCCCAGATGTGGAGATTCAGGCCTTCTGAAAGGCTCTCTTATA
The DNA here is from genome assembly GCF_015708825.2 of Lethenteron reissneri. Lineage (NCBI taxonomy): Eukaryota > Metazoa > Chordata > Hyperoartia > Petromyzontiformes > Petromyzontidae > Lethenteron > Lethenteron reissneri. The sequence goes on from NC_083827.1 coordinate 2,226,260, forward strand.
AATTAGTTGACGGACAAACGGAACGCCGGGCTTTAATAATAGATCTCGATTGAAAATAACTCATCATGACACCTCCTTTGCCAGTATTAAATTATGATAGTAGGGTTTTCCCCTTTCTGGCAATAAAACAGGTGTTAAGATGTTAAAACACCAAACTGAAACCTTGGCAAGGAATCATGTCACCCAGTATCATAATTTAATACTGGCAAAATATATTTCATGATGTAGCTGCTCACCCCGAGCTAATAGGATAGTAGGAAGAGCTGATGCTTAGACAATGGAAAAACATCGTGTATTGATTGGTTCCACCCCACAGTGCAGAGGGCACGGTGGCATCACCAACAGTGGTTGTGAGGAACTTATCAAGATTAAATTTCGATTTAAAGCTTTCGTGACTGCAGGGATTCATCTTCTTGGTTCTTTCGGTAAAGTCACGTAGAAGGGAAGTAATAAAATAAAATAATAAAAATATGTTTTATTATGTTTAATTTTTATTATTTTATTACTTCCCTTCTACGTGACTTTATCAAGATTAGTGATAACATTTGGATTCCCAAGGAGGTACAACTAGGCTAGACACATCAATTGTATGGCAGTCCGCTATGAATGTTCATACTTTCCAGCGCAACATATTAACGTGTCCAACAGCAGTGCTCTCTCCCTGTGAGAGTATGTTTCCTCTTTGCTGATGGATTTTAAGCATTGTATGTATGGTTGAACTAATTTCGCACCGTACGTAGCCAACCGTGCTAAAATAATGACACCACCAAATCCGTGAATGTTAAATGCAGTACCGTGCTGTGCAGGCAAAATGAATAGCTTAGCAAAAGCCAGCAAATACCGCGACAACACAATTCACGAATCTCAGCTGCTTACCTGTAGTCGTCGAACACGCTCAGGAGAACACAACTACGACGACAACAACAACAAACGACTGCGTTGACGACGGTCGGACGTCAAAAAGAGGGGAACGGGGGAAGTGGCGAGGCTCTCACCTTTGGCGGAGCCGAGGCGAAGTGAGGAGAACAACAGCAGCTGCTGTGAGCCGCGTACGAGCAGCGCGCGCCCACGACTCCTCCACACGCGACCCCCCAGGCTCAGCACCGTTGGCCACCAGCACCGGCAGGTGGCCGTTGTTGACTCGAGATAAAGCGATTTATGCTAATTCGTGTGGCATTTTATAAGCCCATGGAAACTTTGGTAAAGCTAACCGCTGTTTTTTTCCCGTTTGTCATGGATATTTTACAGTGTTCCACAGTTTAGATTTGAATAAAAATGTGCAATATATACAGTGAGGGAAAAAAGTATTTGATCCCCTGCTGATTTTGTATGTTTGCCCACTGACAAAGAAATGATCAGTCTATAATTTTAATGGTAGGTTTATTTGAACAGTGAGAGACAGAATAACAACAACAGAATCCAGAAAAACGCATGTCAAAAATGTTATAAATTGATTTGCATTTTAATGAGAGAAATAGGTATTTGACCCCTCTGGAAAACATAACTTAGTACTTGATGGCAAAACCCTTGTTGGCAATCACAGAGGTCAGACGTTTCTTGTAGTTGGCCACCAGGTTTGCACACATCTCAGGAGGAATTTTGTCCCACTCCTCTTTGCAGATCTTCTCCAAGTCATTAAGGTTTCGAGGCTGACATTTGGAAACTCGAACCTTCAGCTCCCTCCACAGATTGTCTATGGGATTAAGGTCTGGAGACTGGCTAGGCCACTCCAGGACCTTAATGTGCTTCTTCTTGAGCCACTCCTTTATTGCCTTGGACGTGTGTTTTGGGTCATTGTCATGCTGGAATACCCATCCACGACCCATTTTCAATGCCCTGGCTGAGGGAAGGAGGTTCTCACCCAATATTTGACGGTACATGGCCCCGTCCATCGTCCCTTTGATGCGGTGAAGTTGTCCTGTCCCCTTAGCAGAAAAACACCCCCAAAGCATAATGTTTCCACCTCCATGTTTGACGGTGGGGATGGTGTTCTTGGGGTCATAGGCAGAATTCCTCCTCCTCCAAACACGGCGAGTTGAGTTGATGCCAAAAAGCTCCATTTTGGTCTCATCTGACCACAACACTTTCACCCAGTTGTCCTCTGAATCATTCAGATGTTCATTGGCAAACTTCAGACGAGCATGTATATGTACTTTCTTGAGCTGGGTGACCTTGCGGGCACTGCAGGATTTCAGTACTTCACGGCATAGTGTGTTACCAATTGTTTTCTTAGTGACTATGGTCCCAGCTGCCTTGAGATCATTGACAAGATCCTCCCGTGTAGTTCTGGGCTGATTCCTCACCATTCTCATGATCATTGCAACTCCACGAGGTGAGATCTTGCATAGAGCCCCAGGCCGAGGGAGATTGACAGTTCTTTTGTGTTTCTTCCATTTGCGAATAATCGCACCAACTGTTGTCACCTTCTCACCAACTGCTTGGTGATGTTCTTGTAGCCCATTCCAGCCTTGTGTAGGTCTACAATCTTGTCCCTGACATCCTTGGAGAGCTCTTTGGTCTTGGCCATGGTGGAGAGTTTGGAATCTGATTGATTGATATCTTCTGTGAACAGGTGTCTTTTATACAGGTAACAAGCTGAGATTAAGAGCACTCCCTTTAAGAGTGTGCTCCTAATCTCATAATCTCAGATCGTTACCTGTATAAAAGACACCTGGGAGCCAGACATCTTTCTGATTGAGAGGGGGTCAAATACTTATTTCCCTCATTAAAATGCAAATCAATTTATAACAATTTTGACATGCGTTTTTCTGGATTTTGTTGTTGTTATTATGTCTCTCACTGTTCAAATAAACCTACCATTAAAATTATAGACAGTCTGTGCACAAACGCCACCCTCCCTAGCATTTCGCTTGGGAGACCATCTCTTCCCGGTGCCTTTCCTGGTCTCAGACTCTGGATCGCCTTTAGTACTTCCTCAATAGATGGCACCTCAGCCAGCCACTCACAGGGGGTGACTTCTTCCAATATTTGAGGCACCGCAGCCTCAGCAGGGTTATCCATCCCCACTTTGTCCCACGATGTTTTCCATGTCGAGGGATTTCCCCTCCCCAGGACTTCACAGAAATGCTCAGCAAATCTGCAAACTTGTTCCTGGGGGTCGGAAAACGGATCACCCTTTTTCCCCTAATGATGGTAATAGGTATGGCGCTGCAGGTTACTTTTTTAATGGAGTTAAATAGGGATTTGTGATCGCGGGCCATTGAGGCAGACTCCATCTCCTCAGCAACCTGCGACAACCACCCTTGCAGCGCCTCACAGCTCTCCGAACCTCCGAGTGAAGGCTGCGGTAAGCCTTATCATTCTCTGATGTGGGATGCTGTAGACGATTAGAGTGCGCTTGTTGCTTTTTCTCAGCCAGCTTGAACACCTCCTCTGTCAGCCAGGGTCTTTGGGGAGGTTTTGACTGTGTACCCAAAGCAGCCATTGCAGCTGCCTGAGTCAAAATCCTAAACCTCACCCATTTACCCTCAACATCTGGAGGAGTTGGGGACGATGTGAACCCCAGCCGCAAGAGATGATGAATTATAGCTTGCAACTTTCATCAGCTAGCTGAGACCAGGCAAACTTAGATTTGAATGGGGTCCAGGGTGTACACCTACCACCGGAGTGGAAGAATGGCAGGCGCATCTTACAGATGACTAGTCGATGGTCAGAGGGCAGATCAGCTCCATGGTAGGTCCTGGTGTTAAGGACACGGGCCTGCATCCGCTGGTCCGTCACTATGTAGTCCAGCACATGTTGTTGCTTGGACCCGGCATGCATCCATGATGTTGTGTGGATGCGCCGATGCTGGAACAGCGTGTTGGTAATTACAGGGCAATGGGCTGCACACAAATCTAGCAGCCTCCTACCGTTGTTATTGAGCTGATCTGGCCCATGCCTTCTAATCACTGCAGACCAGGTACCAGCATAATAGGCTAACTCGAGCATTGAAGTCACCCAACAAGATGACTCTAGCCCGAGGGGCCACTTTATCTTGCACCTGTGACAGGAAGTCATAGAAGGCATCTGACTCATCGGCCTTGCGTGCATCCCTCCACGGATGTTCATCTATCGTCGGGGTATAAGTAACCATGACCACCACTCCTCACCTCCGGTTGATGAGAAGGTGAGTCCAAAGTAGCCTGGGGCTTACAGCTTCCCACATTTCACCGCCATGCTCCCATGCCCCCTTCATTCAAGCCACTCCCTGTTCATACTCTTTGGTTCTTTTAGTAAAGTCACGTAGGTATAAAATAAAATAAATCACGACGTTTCGATCGCAACACAAGCGGTCATCCTCAGGCAGAAATATATATATAATCCAGCAGTGGAACCGCTGAACTAGCGAGAGAGCAGTTACAACAAGGTTATATATGTGGTGATGAGCAAGCAAGTGGGGTCTGAGCTGGAACGGAATTCTACCCCCGGACGCAAGCATGTCAGTTGTGTTAATGGGGGAGATTAGGGAGAGAGGGATTAGGGAGGGAGATTAGCATGAATGAGCTTCCGTAGCTGCATGAGAGTTTCATGCCCGCATATGTGCACAACAGTGACTTTACCGAAAGAACCAAATAGTATGGATTCCTGCAGTCACGAAAGCTTCAAATCAAGATTGATATCACTCCCCGTTGTTTGGTAGTATCCTGCCCCGAGTAGAGGACTGTCAACCCCTCATGGTGGCATGAGCCAGAGCCAGTCCACCGGACCTCCTGATTACCACAGAGATCCAGGTGGTAGTGGTCTAGCTCGTGACAGAGGAGTGGCAGCCTCTCCTCCGCAGTGAGCGTTCGAACATTTCACGTGGCCGTAGTGGCTTTTTGTTGTTTCTGGAGGAGCCCCGAGTGTAAAGATTCAATCTGCTGGCTCCTCCAAATGGGGTTTGGCCAAGGAGACGTCATAGACGCCTGTCCCCCCGGGGCCTCCGGCAAAAGCTTATTAATAAAAAAATTCATTTGTGGTTTAGTGGTAATTAATTGAAGCCCCTCGTACCCATCCAGAGCCCCCATTTGGCCGCTGTGGTGGTTACAAACGCCATGAGGGGAAAGGCCAATCGGAATTGACCATCTCCCCCACAGCACTGAACACGACAGCATTGCCCGTCCGGCACCACGAGGAGGTAGGGGGTTGTTTTGCCACACATACACACCTTGACGTACACACATGTAATGTGCGACTTCCGCGACAAGTCGTGTAGAGGGTACTCTTCTTTATTCCACATACAGCACAGGCCAACGTTATCGGCCTCCTCTCCAAGTTCACACTTAGATATGAATTTTCTACAGACTACATACACGGTTGATCACACGGCGGGTTCCGCCCGTCCGCTCCCGGTCTCGCCGCTGGCTGACGGCATGCCGGGGAGGGCGGTGGAACTCGGCAGGATATCCACCACGTGGCCAAATGACGGAGAGAGATGACCGCGAGCAGTGACACAGTCCGGACCCAAGACTCCACACACCGACCCCGAGTCCTCCTCCGCCTCCGCTTATATTTCCGCAGGCGCGGCTAGGCTCCGCCTCTGGCCACGCCCTCTCGTGGAACTTTCTAGCTGATTCTCGGAGTTTCTCGGTCGGCCCTGCCCTTCACCTTTGGCCTAGATACCTCTCCCTTTGGGGATTGGATAATGTTTATAATGGTGCCTGTACCCGTGCTTCTCTTTTCCAACCAGGAGATGCCACTATCTCATTACACACACAAACACATCTACTTACACACACACACACACATCGACTTACACACATACAACGACCAACACACACAATTTTTGTTTTCACTTACACACACATTGACTCACACACACACGGACCTACACAAACACAAATAAATGGACTTAAACACTCACATGGAGACCAGGGTTGCGATTTCCGCATGGAAAATGCGGAAGGAGGGTTCAAATTTTCCCGCATTTTTGCTAAAGTCAACCGCAAACGGTGGAAAGACTACTCCTATGACCGCGCGCTTTTAACAACACGTTAATGCGTTCTATTGGAAAGGATACATGCAAGGCCCAGCATCACGTAGGGCTTTGAGTTACTGATTGGAATGAATATATGATTTCCGCATTTCCGCACAAGAACCACATACTTTATTCAAATGCGGAGCCGTGATTACGAGCACATGTACTTTCACTTCTTCGCATTCTTCCAGCACTTCATGTCGTCTTCGGCGTGAAAGATGCTGAGTTTTGGCTTGTCGCGGGCGCAAACTATAAGCGCGTTCAACTGCTTGCACGAGAGGAGCAACCACTCCTCGGGCTTGATGTTGTTTTGCAGAGAGAAAGCCCTCTCACAGCCGACCGACCTGTGCGCCAAAGTTTTAATCGTTAGCAGTAAAGTGTATATATTCGCAGGAGGTATAAAGTAGCTACGACAGAGGCAAATGAGCGTACGCTGGACGAGGATATTACCTGAGCGGAAACGCGTGTGTATCTGAGCGTATCGAAAACAGCGTGGGTATCTGAGCGCTTGGCCAAAATTACCAGTGGATTTCCCAATGCGCTGCAATCTGAGCGACGATTAATAGTTTTGCATATCGACAGAATATGAATAAAGAAAATGCTACAGTTTATTGTTTTTCCTTTGTCGCTACGAGTACTGCGAGGGCTCCGAATGGCAGACGCTAGGAGACATCATGGGGCTGGGCAAAAGGCCCTGAGCACAGCGCCGGGGGTTGCGTCGATCCGGAAAGATGCAACCGTAGGGATTCCTATCGGCGACAAACATGTCAACGGTGGCGTCGTGTACTTGTGGCAAGTGTGCTTCATCGACGGCATCGACAAGTACTTCGACGCACAAGAGCTCGCGGCTCTCATTGATTTTTTTCACAGTTCGTGCGCACCAACAACGCTGTCTGAATGCAGGAATCCATAGTTCATATATACATATCGTTTTTTCCAGAAGTCAGCAGAGCCAAATGGGCATACGCAAGATATGTGCGCCAACCGCGCGAGTACGGCACCGAGAAAGGCGGGAATCGAAGTCACGATTTGCGGAAGTCTTCACAGGAATCACCGCAAATTGCGGAAATTTGTGCGGAAGAGGGTCACAGAAACTACCGCAAAATGCGGTCGAAAACAGCATGTTTGCGGAAATTGGTGCGGAAATCGCAACCCTGATGGAGACACACACACACATCGACTTACACAAAGATCTCCCGTATAGCCTTAACAGACTGTCAGGGCAAGTGCTGTTAGCGAACACCTATGAAGGCTGGCACGGCACACGAGAGTGTGGATGGACAACACCATGCCCGGCCGCCTTTGTCTCCCCAGTGGCGATGTTTACTCATCGCACCAGGTACTCATTTGAGGCTGATTCGACCTTGGGGAGGCCCGGGACCGGTTAAGATAATTGTCACTGGTGTTGGCCGTGACCGGGAATCGAACCCAGGTCGCCAGGTTCATAGTGCAGCGCGCTAACCGCTACACTACCGCTCTCCATGTACACACACACATCGACTTACACACACACATCGACGCAGACATGCACATCGACTCACACGCGCACATGGACTTAAACACACACATTATAAATGTAAAAATTACTAACTTAATTGTTAGATATTAGTGTTCCACACACACACACACACACCACGCACACACATTGACCAACACACACACATTGACTGACACACACACACATCGAATAACGCACACACACAGCGACTCGCACACACACACACACACTGACGTACACACACATCGACGCACACACAAACACGTCGACTTACACACACAACAACCGCCATTCAACAACCGCAATTCGCCACTAAGTGGCGGTGTCGTCACCACGACGCTTGTGCCAGGCTATGTGCACCTTTAGGCTATGTGAAGTGTCGAACTCCCGCTGGGAGGTCAGGGGGCAGACCCAGATGCCACAGGTCGACTGACTGAGACGACTGGCCGATGCACCACCTGTGCCCCCTACTTTGCCAACTTGCTGTGCTTTAGCCACCAGGCACTCCCCTCGTTGTTGTGAGCGTTGCTCCTCCACCCTCCGTTGTTGTTGGAGGGCGACTGCCTCATACTGCCCAGGTGCGTCCTTCACGAGCTTCCTCCACAGAGGCCGATCCTGACACCGCTGGTATCTTTCATCGGCAATACACACACACATGGGCTTACATACATACACGGACCCACGCACACACATCGACTTACACAAACACATCGACTTACACACACATACATAGACTGACACACACATGGACCTACACACACACATATGGACTTAAACACACAGACATATCGGCTAACAAACACACCCATCAACTCACACGAACACACATCGACTCACACACACACATATATTGACGCACACACACACATCGACTTACACACACACACAAAGACGCACACAGACACATTGACTTATCGACTCACACACACAGGTGTAATGCGAGCGTAAGCGGGGTTCGCTGCTGTCCTCTGGGCCAATCATACGGCCCGGAGTATTGGGGGGCGGAGCCAGTATGCGAGGTGAGTGGGGGCGGAACTTAGGGGCGGACCCAGCAGGGCGCTATGGGGAGGCCAGACCTGGAAGGTTCGGAAGGGCGTGGTGAGAGGGAGGAGACAGGATCACGTGGTGAAGGGGACATAGGTGGGAGCCCGGAAGGGCTCCGAGTCAGTTGGTAGAGTTAAGAAGCTGGACCACGTTGGGTGGCCGGAGGGGATCCGCGCCATCAGCCACGTGGTTGCAATAGCTTCAGCACACCGTCGGCCAGCGGTGTGCGGAGCGGGGGAGCGTGAAGGACTGACGAGAGAGCGCGTGCGGGTGTTAACCCGAATAAAGAGTGACGGAGACCAAGCAGTGCATGGCGAAGTCCTTTATTACACAGGCATCGACTTCCACATGCACATATCGACGCACACACACATATAGACTCACACACACATGGAACTACACACACACAAACATAAGGACTCACACACACGTATCGACAAATCACACATGGACTTACAAACGCACATATCGACGTATAGACACACAGCGACTCACACACACACATCGACTTACACACACATGTACTTAAACACACACATACATAGAGTCACACACACATGGACCTACACACACATCGACGTACACACACACGTATGGACTTACACAAACTCACATATCGACTAACACACGCACACATGGACTCACACACACATGGAACTACGCACACACATATGGACTTACACACACACATCGACTGACACACACATCGATGTAAATACACACCGCACACACACACATGGATGTACACAAACACAGCGACTGTCACACACATTGACTCGCACAACAAAGACAACAACCATTCACAACTAAGTGGTGTTGACGTCACCATGACGCTTGTGCCAGGCTATGTGCACCTTGAGGCCACGTGAAGTGTCGAACGCCCGCTGGCAAGGAGGTCACTGGGCAGACTCAGCTGCCACAGGTCGACTGACAAGAAGACTGGCTGATACACAACCTGTGCCCCCTACTGTGCCAAATTGCTGTGCTTTAGTCATTATCAGAGTTGCTTGTTTTTGTTTGCTTTTTTGACTACTTGTGTTGTGGTTATTGCAAACATGATGCCTTGAATAAAGGTGTCAGTTTTGTACCAGTTTAAAAGGGTACTGTGTACACAATGTTATCTTCATGTAAAAAGTCGGCGTATTGTCCGTCCGCATATTTATTTAGATACTAAACAACGACTCCGAACCACGACTACACGCTGACAAATTGAAGTCAATCGAACACCGACTGCGAGGCACGCGCTACGTGCCCCCCACAACCACGTGTCCCCTCCACAACCACGTGGCCTGCACACACAACCACGTGGTCTCCTCGCGCTCAACAGCAGCAGACGCGGAAGTGGCGGCCGGTGGGGAAGGGGTCACGTGACGCGGCGTCCTGATCCGCGATGGACGCCGCGCGGCGGCACCCGCGGTCCGCTCCGGGCGTCTCCTCTCCGTGCGGTCGCCGCCTCCACCACCTCCACCTCCACCCCCCGCGCCGCCTCCACCTGCTGCTGCTCCCGCTGCTGCTGCTGCTCATCGCGGCGGTGACGGCGGCGCTGGGCGCGCAGGCCGAGCTGCCCGCGCGCCTCCACTCGTACAGGTACCCCGAGGCCTCTGCTGCTGCTGCTGCTGCTCCTGCTGCTGCTCCTGCTGCCGCTGCTGCTCCTGCTGCTCCTGCTGCTGCTCCTGCTGCCGCTGCTGCTCCTGCTGCCGCTGCTGCTCCTGCTGCCGCTCCTGCTGCCGCTGCCGCTCCTCCTGCCGCTCCTGCCCCTGCCGCTGCTGTTTCTGCCGCTGCTCCTGCTGCTCCTCCTGCTGTTGTTGCTGCTCCTCCTGCTGCTGCTGCTCCTCCTGCTCCTCCTGCTGCTGCTGCTCCTCCTGCTGCTGCTGCTGCTGCTCCTGCTCCTCCTGCTGCTGCTGCTCCTCCTGCTCCTCCTGCTGCTGCTGCTCCTCCTGCTCCTCCTGCTGCTGCTCCTGCTGCTCCTCCTGCTGCTGCTCCTCCTGCTCCTCCTGCTCCTGCTGCTGCTGCTGCTCCTCCTGCTCCTCCTGCTGCTCCTGCTGCTGCTGCTGCTCCTGCTGCTCCTCCTGCTGCTGCTCCTCCTGCTGCTGCTCCTCCTGCTGCTGTTCCTGCTGCTGCTGCTCCTCCTGCTCCTCCTGCTGCTGCTCCTGCTGCTCCTGCTGCTCCTCCTGCTGCTGTTCCTGCTGCTGCTCCTGCTGCTGCTGCTCCTGCTGCTGCTCCTTCTGCTGCTGTTCCTCCTGCTGCTGCTCCTCCTGCTGCTGCTGCTCCTGCTGCTCCTGCTGCTGCTCCTGCTGCTGCTGCGCGCTTGATGTTAGCGGCGCTCGGGTCGCGATCTCGATGTGGAGGTGGCCTGCGGCTGGCCACGGCGAGTGGGAGAGGGGAAGGGCTTCAAGGAGACGGAGGCTCGTCGTCGTTTTGCTGTTCATCAGTTTAAGGAGCGTGTACCCCACAGCAGTGGTTTGGGTTGCATGGCCACGATCTTGCTACTGTGGCTCGCCTTTATCAGAATATGTATTTATACTGGAGGAATCTGATGAGCTTTAAAGCTCTTTTGTCACAGATGTCGAGTAGATGTCCAGATAATGGGTGTGTGAGAGAGTGGGAGATGGAATCCAACCTGCACGTCTGCATTGCAAGTCCAAGTGAGCTAAGGGGCCGTCCATAAATGACGTCACGCACCTGGGGGGGTGTTGTCAGACATTTGTGACGATGTGTGACGAGGGGGGGGGGGTGAGAAATGTGACGTCACATCAAAATGCGCAACTTTAGATAAATATAGGCAACACGTTCCACTTAATTAAATAGACTTTTTAATAAATGTTTTCTCCTACAACATCAGAGTGCAGCGCCGCATTAAATACACACTACAATGACAATAGTTTAAAGCGATTTGAAGCATATTTTATTTTCAAAATAGAAATGTTTTTTGGGGGGCGGGGGGCAGAGCTTTGTGACGTCATATTTGAGGGGGGTCTGACTTTTTGTGACGCCGTGTGACGGGGTGGGGTCAAAAATCGTACAAAATCGCGTGACGTAATTTATGGACGGCCCCTAACACGCCACGTGTGGTGGGGTAGAGTCTGGGTATGTTGCAACCCCATGCTGTGGACCAATGGACTAAGCCCATAGATACACGCATAGATACATAGACTCGGATATACATAGAGACACGTTCATAAGAGATGCAGAAACCCGTACAGGTCACAATTGCACTGCTGTCGTGTATTCTAGGTCGCGAGTCAAGGCAATGTTCTACCACGCGTACGACAACTACATGCACAACGCCATGCCCTTCGATGAGCTGAGACCTCTTACGTGCGATGGACAAGACACCTGGGGCAGGTGCGGATGGTTGCGCTTAATATGGGGTGGGGGGCGGGGATGGTTGTTGGTAGTTCAGAATCAGAATCTTTTATTTAGACTGGAGGAATCCGATGACCTCTGAAGCTTCTTTTCGCAGATGTCCTGAAAGCCCATCCGTGCCTCTTGCTGTGCTGTCCACGTGTCGGGGCGTGAGCGACGGCCGACGCCGAGTTGTGGGACACGGAAGGTGCTCGTGTGGGGAGCGATGGCGAAGCGGTTAGCGCGCTGCACTATGAACCCTGCGAGCAGAGTTCGATTCCCGCTCACGGCCAACGCCAGTGACGATTATCTGAATCGGTCCTGGGCCTCCCATAAGTCAATTCGGCCTCAAATGAGTACCTGATGCGATTTGTAAATATCGCCACTGGGGATGCAAAGATGGCTGGGCGTGGTACTAACCACCCACCCCCTCATGTGCCATCCTACTCGCTAACAGCACTTGCCCCCCAACAGTCGGTTAAGGCTTTCCGGGGGATCTTTGTTTTTGTGTGACAAGTACTGTCACTCACGCTTTTGAGAGAGGGCTTTTGCTACGATCACCAAATTTAAGAGTGTGGCGTTGGCAGCAGCAGAGCCAAACGGGCCCTGGTGATCACGTTTTTTATATCTATTTTGCACTCCTATCGTTTTTTTATTGTTTGCTGCTGTAACTTGCTAAGCAGGCCCCTCCTGGACACTTATTCAAACGAAGATTCTGATTCTGATATTAAGAATGAAAATTGCTGACCCGCCCCTACTGGACATCAAAAGAGCTTCATAGCTCATCGGATTCCTCCAGGATAAATAAGATTGTGATTCTGAAACGCATGCATGAAGCATTTTAACTTGGAACAGTTGTGTGCGATATTCGGTTCGCCCAGTGCCTGGAGGGTTTGACTAACTGCCAAAGTGTTTTACAAACAATTGAGGTTTACCATCTCAACGCATTCTGCTCATCTACCAGTCAATTTCAATTGGACCCACTTCGGTATTACAAAATGTCAGTTTGAAAAATAATTTCACCTTTCTTGACAAGCTGACATTCAGTTATATCAACGCTAAATTGGTTTTAACATAAAGTCGATGTTTTATCTGGTATCGATATGTCAGTGTAACTGTACACTGCAGTCAAATTGCGTATCCTTCAAACTGCTGCGATGGTATCTAATGTCGGTCTTGCTGCGTGCTCGCATGCACGCTCACTAGTGACAGGGTTGTCTGGTAGCCAGACAGTAATGTACAATAATTGATTCTTGTCTTCCTTGTAGGTTTTCTCTCACTTTGATTGACGCGTTGGACACGCTTCTGGTAAGGAATATCCACCCGTACGCAGCGTGTCGTTGGTGTAACCTTTCGCTTTAACTTTGAAAAACACTGGCTCATCACGGTGCTGCACAGTTACCTTATGATTAAAGGTGACGGTAGTGTAATTAATAGACAATTATACAGCTACAGCTGTTAGTGTTGCTGGTTAGCGAGCGTGATGTAAAATTCCACCACCTCGGTTGACCGTGCACCAGCGTCAAATTGCTTTCATGTTTCACCTATGCATAAGTGTCACAAAAACGTATGCTCTTACCCCTCCCACCCCCCTTTATCTTCTTGCCCTGTACCTCCTCATCTGCTGAACCCCCTCACTCTCCCCTGTGCCGCGTAGGTTCTGGGAAACACTACCGAGTTCCAGAGAGTCTCTCTCTTCCTGGAGGATGCAATCAACTTTAATCAAGATGTCAACGTGTCCGTTTTTGAAACAAATATCCGTGGTAAGCTACCAAGCTGTGCGATGTGTAGATGTGTCCACGTGGTGTTAATGCGTTGTGTGCCTTAAAAGCAGAACACACAGCCACACACAGCCCGAGTGGCGAATGTATGCATGTATGTTGAACTTCTTTCCACTGTACGTAGCTAACCGTGCTAATCGGAGGTGCGGTTGGAGAAAGCGGGATCCTATATAATGTGAGTGCATTGACTCCACTATTATCGTCTCTATAGTATCCGTACTTATTATCGGGGTTCCCCATGACCAGTGCTTATCTGGAGGTAGCCTCCTGGAAGTACGTACATTTATTTTCACGTGGTAGCATATTTGTCCGATCATTCCGCTTTAACCTGCGGTCCTCCACACTGCTAAAAAGCAAGTGATGCGTGAAACACCGATAGAGACCACCCCCCCCCCCCCCCCCCCATATAAGCGTGTAGAAGAGGAGTGTTGCTGTAGCGGCGGACGCCCTGGATTGCCTCTTATTGGTGCCGACTGTTTCTCGGCAGTGGTGGGTGGCCTGCTGTCTGCACATCTGCTGTCCAAGCAAGCGGGTGTGGAGCTGGAGGACGGATGGCCCTGCTCAGGGCCACTCCTCCGCATGGCTGAGCAGGTCGCCAGAAAACTCCTGCCAGGTATAATTTGGTGTTTTGAAACCCGTTCATGTCGAAAGGTCGCCACAAATGTTTAAACCCCCTGTTGTTACAGCGACGGTCCTAGTTTTGTGAATATTGAAACGTGCGAGCGAGGCGTTTTGTGGAAAGCTTTCGTCCGTTCATTCGTGAAACACAAATCCCCAGCTGCTGTTCCACTTCAAAGGTCCACTCTTATCATTCTCCCAACATCTTAGGGCAATGACCTCTGGGTGCCACTGCAATGTTTGTCTCAGTAGCCCGCTCCCTCCACCATCCTGAACATGTGCCCAGCCATCGCAACTACCTCCGGAATGCATATTCGACTTTTTTGTGCCGCATTAAATGTCCCAAGTCTGCTAACCCTGTTCTGCCATAACATTTCTTGCATCTTCTGCATGTACCGGTTTTCAAAAGGTATAAACTTTTTTTTATTTACTATGTCGATGCAATCAGTCGATATACATGGCATGGTGGATTAACAAAGGTCTGTACAATTTTATCAGCACATGGGCCCCTCTGGATCAATATCTTCCAGCAGCACCTGTTTAATCAAACAAACCGTGGTCAGCAGGTTGCTGATCTTGCAGATCAGGCGATCGATTTCTAAACTGTGACTGAACTTAGTGGGCTGTGGAAAAATTATTGAAAGCAGTGAAAACGTGTGGGTTCGCGAGTCGAGACGCTGGAAGCAAGTTACAGTAGAATGTGGCGTGAAATGGATTTGTAAGAGGGATGCTGGATTTTCATTGCAATCGTAGAACTCATATACCTACTTACAGACAAGACTCAGCAGCACGAACCCAGAGTGAGAGAACTAATGTTTTGGACTTTGGCTCATGGTGTGACGGGTAAATAATACTGCAAAACACGCACACACACAGGCTCACACCAATCAATTCCAACCCCCAAACAAAGAATTCCAACCACAAAACAAAGCAAATTATTTCTAAGGCCCTTAGAATTATTTGCGTCTTAAGGCGCAATTTGAGAAAAAAGGGGGTGAGTCAGCGGAGCGAACATCCGGAGCAGTGTTCTTAATTGCAAGACCTGCAGGCCACTGGCGGCCCCTGGTGGCCTTTAGTGCAGCCCCTGATGTGCAGCGCCTGACAATACACAAATGTGAAAACAGCCCCATCGTGCCATCAAACCCAATGGTTTCAAATGTGTGGCGGTCCTCACACTGATGTGGGCCCCCCCTCTGAAAATTAGTGAAGAATACTGATCCGGTGGAAGTGAATTCTACAGCCTGGGGGCCACACTATGAGGCCCGGTCACCCACCATCATCATACAGAGACGCAACCTCGGCACACACAGCAGCACACGCCGCTGGCTTGCATCCCCATGTGCAGCGTTCCAGACGGCGACGGGCATGCCATACGGCACGGTGAACCTGCGGCACGGCGTTCACCCCACTGAGACGAGCGTCACCTGCACGGCCGGCGTGGGAACCTTCATTTTGGAATTCTCCGCGCTCAGCCGGCTCACCGGAGACCCCGTCTTTGAGGACACCGCTCGCACAGCTCTGCTTTCTTTGTGGACAACACGCTCAGACATCGGTTTGGTGGGTGCCCGCTCCGCTTTTTGTGGCTTGAACCGCGATACTTTATTTTTATGGATTACAGAGATGCCTTTATGGCCAAAGCCGTTGATGTCACCACCACTGTTGCACCTCATTGCCAACGCTTTTCACCCTTTGCAGGATCCCACAGTTGCTGCACAGTAGGCACGCAGTGACCTCCAACTTCTGCCCTGACAGTCTCATCCGACCATATGGTCTTAAGTCTTTTCCTTGGTTTGCCAGATTTGTGGAAACTACTCCAATGCCTGTCTCGGTAATTGGCCTTCCCCCATCCTGCACATGCGTATCCCACCCAGTGCCAACCTTTTACGTCGAATCATCTCGACAACATTCACCTGCTGTGTTCTCTTTCCCGGCATTTCACAGCATATGTCTCAGGCATTTGTGCTCAAATGCCAACAACTATTCCTTTGAGCTGCTTAGCATCCAGCTCTGATAAATACAGAAATACAGATGAGTGCTTCCGCTTCAAATACCCCTTTCTTTAGAAACAATGCAAAAAGTATAAGCTTTACCTGAATTGAATTTTCATGAAAAAAATAAAGTATATAATTTAATTCTCTGAATCGGTGGCAGCTGATGCACATCACACTCTATCACCTATTGACGAATGCGTCACCGGAGAAGAGGTTTGTGTCTAGGTTGCAGGGGTTTAGACCCTACTCTGGGTTGTGCCACCAGTTCGTACCTTTGCTACCATGAAGGGGCCTTGCCCTGTTTGTATGTCTCAATAAGGCTACTGCCAAGTGCTTCTTTATGCGGCCAGAAAACTCTGAGTGGGAGTGGTATCATACAACAGACCTGACTCCCTTTTGATAACTTGAGGGACCCATCTGGAGTCACGACCCACGCTATGAGAGCGCTGCTCTGGTTGTTTTCATCCGCTCTCGTCACGAGTGCGTCTCTCCGTGTGAGATTTTTAGTTTCCCATTATGTGGTGAGCCACTGTAGAATCATTGTGCAGATGTTTATGGTAAAAAGTGCTTCTCTTTAATGGCCGCTTCACATTCTAGAACACGTGGGACTTTCTTTCGGGTTGTGCTTGACCACTGCAAAAAGGTGTCCCCTACCCATGTCCTCCTGTCCTGACATCAACCTGCATCCTGCAACGGTCCCCAACCTTTTTGGCACCAGGGACTGGTTTCATGGAAGACAATTTTTTCACGGACCGGGGAGGGGGGGGTTCATCATTGGGTCTTTCCCCCTTTTCAAAGAAGCTCTCCAGTGACATTTGTTTTTGGCTCATTTTGACTAGAGGTTAGCTTGTGGGTTTACCAAAACTGTGACTGAGACAAGTACGCAGTGCGGGAAAAAGGCGCGGATGGAAGTAGTAAATAAAATAATGGGCGGGCCACGCGCGGACTCACCGCTCACCTCCTGCTGTGCGGCCCGGTTCCTAACAGGCCACGGACCGGTACCGGTCCACGGCCCGGGGGTTGGGGACCCCTGCTATACGGAATATCTTGTCCAAAAAGGTGCAGAGAAGGTGCAAGCCAGTAGCGAACCTCCTTCATTTGCATTTTCTGCACAGACTTCGGCCAGTTTGAACCACTTTCAATGAATCATTGGAAGATAAAAGTTGTGGCCTACTGACGGAACGATACAGTCTAAATCCACCCGTGATATGCACGTGACAAGTAAATAAAAAAAAACGAAGCTGCAAAATATGCATGCATCCTTGCATCGTCTTTGCAGCCAACACACATGGCCTTTGTGTATTTTATTTCTTATCACCTTTAGGTTGGCAACCACATCGATGTGAAGACGTCGGCCTGGGTCGCACAGGATGCGGGGATTGGAGCTGGAATCGATTCATACTTTGAGTACTTAGTCAAAGGGGCCATCCTGCTGCATGAACCAGAGTACATGGAAATGTTCAAAGGTATTTCCATGGCGACTGGAGGAATGAACACGATACTTTGGGCATGCTATAGTGATTGTGACAACAGTTGATCATCGATAATCAGGCACGCGATTATCTGGCTTCCAACATCATTCTGTCTGTCCCAGGCCTATGTGGCAAAACTGCTCCAAAGGCTGTACCCAGTCCGGCGATCGGCACTGGCACCATGTGCGTGACAAAAAAAGTAGCTATGCTTGAAACTTGATTTTAGAGATACAATACATTATAAACAACATCCATCAACTTAAACAATTAAAAATACTGCAGGTATATAGATTTTTCATGACTAATAACTACAGTAATAACAAAATACACAGTGCGATCCGTCAAAGTGTGTGTAATATGACGTTCGCATCAGTCCGGTGATCGTCAAACACAAGTTGTTGAAACAAGAGCGTTGTAGTACGTACATCACCCCATGCAGAGTCTTCGAGATTGGAGTGGTAAGTACGTTACAGTAAATACAGTAACTTTTTACAGTAGGATATTTATTTTTGTCTATTTGTATGTTTATGCCAATTTCATATTGTACACAAATGTAAAACACTAAAACCATACACACAACACCTAAAAACAATGCTATACAAGAATGTGCAAAAATAAGCTATTTTAAATAATGATTAGTGATTATCCGGCGATTTCGAAAACCCGTCGCCTCCTTCCCACCGAAGCTGCCGGATAATAGATGATCTACTTATTTTTTTTACATTTTGGTTAAATCTCTTCACGATGTGTGTAGTTTATACCCAGCAATTTTTTTTTTTATCAATGAACAGTACAGTCAATGGTTTGCATGCGTTTCGTTGCAGAGTATTCGGAAGCAATTGAGAAGTACATGAAGCATGATGATTGGTATGTGTGGGTTCACATGAGCAAGGGGACCGTCTCAATGCCAGTCTTTCAGTCGCTGGATGCCTATTGGCCAGGACTACAGGTACGCACACTCTTCATCACAGTGGGACCCCACTGGTCCTTGTAGAGCTCGTTCCTCGAGGTCCAGGGTACGATACTTCGTGGGCTCAGGTTGTGTGTGTGTGCAATAAGGTGGATTATAACAACATCAGGCAAGACAATTACCAATGTTTTTTGCTGTTTATTTTTCTGGAAAAAAATCACAGAAAATTTGTCTCCCAATAAATGAATAAAATTGAATAAACCTCCATTGTGCTGACCGTGATAAAAAAAAAAATTTTGGTGAGAAATGTATGTACGGCTTGTATCCCATTTTCAGAGTTTGGTGGGAAATATCGACAGTGCCATGAAAACTTTGCACAACTACCATCAAGTGTGGAGGCAGTTTGGTGGCCTCCCAGAGTTCTACAACATCCCACACAGCACCACCGTCGACAAGCGGGAGGGGTACCCTCTCCGCCCCGGTGAGCACGGGGTTGGCTGCTTCTGCATGTAACGAGGGCTGATTAATTAACGTCACTTTAAATGGTGGACCATTGCTGTAGGAATTACAGAATCAGAATATATATACTGGAGGAATCTGATGAGCTATAAAGCTCCTTTTCACAGATGTCCAATAGAGGTGGGTAAGAACATACAATACAAACATGACAGTAGTGCAAAGTATAAGATAGGTAAACAAATCACCCACAACGCATACAGATACAACTAAACCATCTTTCGATTTACCTACTAGGCAAAGCCCACCAAGGTATTAACTTATTTTTCAGAAGCGACCTGGCCACAAATGATAGCTCAACAAAATAGCAGCAAAATAATGGAAATAATCTCAATGCATGCTCCTAAATGTGGAGGGAAAAACTGGAGGACCCGGACAAAAAATCCACACGACCATGGAGAGAACATGCAAACTCGAAATATACAGGCATCAGGGTCGGGATCGAAACCCCGACCTGTATACCGTGCGAGGAGATAACATCTCACCACCGTGATGCCCCTTAAATAAATTAATAAAACATGTTCAAATTGCATCATCAATTCCCAAGCTTCTGAAAGGCAATAACACAGAAAAAACGGTTTCAGATTCTACTTTGTACGATTCCCATGATAAAAGGCTCTGACCATTTGAATGAGAGTCTGAGGTGGTCTGTAATGTTTGACTCGTGCAATACTATCTTATCTAGGCTGCAGCTATTCTTAGCTTAACTATTCCAGATTCAAGCTGGCCAGAATGGTGATTTCATGACAATTCCAGCCAGCCAGAATCGTGCTTATGCGGTGCTGATGCTCGTGCAATGGGCCTGATGCCGCCCGGATTCTCGCATGGCGTTCAGGCAGGAAGAGTGAGCCCGTGGATCTTCCCGGCATCGCCGTTGTGAAACATACGACCACCGATGTCTGTGTAATACGTTTCAGTGGCGATGCCGGTTGATACGGGCTGGCTGGTGTCGACTGGAATTGTACTTCGCAGCGAGAGTTCGGAGCGGACGTTTTGTCTCGTGACGTGATGCTTGAAGCACGATTAGAATATTGTCAGCCACAGTACAATGCCTCTGTCATCTGTCTCCACCTTTTCAGGGCGGCACACCCCCTGCTGCCTGTGCTGTGGTTGCTAATCGTTTGCAGCGCTCGTGTTAATTCCGCAGAGCTTGTGGAAAGTGCCATGTACCTCTATCGAGCGACCAAGGACCCCTTTCTGTTGGATTTGGGCCAGGACATCTTGGAGGCCATTGAGAAGAATGCTCGCGTGGAGTGTGGATATGCAACGGTAAAGGATTTCTTTCAGGATGTTGGTTACAATTGGGCTCATGAACAAGTGCATCAGAAATCCTATTTACCACATTTCCAATGGGTGTATATGATTTATCACTGCCTCTATTCCAATAATCATTTTCAAGTGCAAGACAACCGCAAAAAATACCCCTGCTATCAAGTTATTTGCATCAGATGCAATAATAAAGATGCACAAAGGCTTTGCATAGAAGGAATACATTTAACACTTCACTCAGAATAAAGGATGTTGTGCATTATTAGACTTGGTGAGTGGAATAATTGTATACCCCACTCACCAATTTGTCCACACACTTCCATTGTGTTTTTCTTTGTTTTCGTGGACCTGACTCCATTGTTATTAGACTTGGGTGAGTTGGAATAATTCTTAGTGTTTGTTCATAACCGTTCCCAATGAAGTTGTGTGAATTGCTACCAATGAGTATTTAGCACAAACACGGCCGAGCTCGACCTATTGAGCATCAGTCGTGAATAAACACGAATTAGTTTTCTGCTAAAATGTAATTTTATTCTGAAAGTCTTGACCGCACGTAGACAGTAACATCACATCATAAATACACCGATTTAACAACAATGTGATTTGTTTAACCGTTAACAAACAGTAAACTTTGTACATTTGAGAGCCTGTTCCAAAAGTCTTGATTATTTGCAGGTAAAAAATGTTCAAGATCAAAGACTGGAAAATCGAATGGAATCGTTTTTCTTGGCCGAGACCACAAAATATCTCTATCTCCTGTTCGACCCGGACAACTTCTTACACAACAGTGGTGAGGTATCAGGACAGTGTGTCCACTCCTTTTGGAGAATGCATCCTCGGCGCAGGGGGCTACATCTTTAACACAGAAGCCCACCCCATCGACCCAGCGGCTCTGTATTGCTGCAGTCATTTTAAAGACGAAACTTTGACCCTGAAGAGATTGTTTGAAGAAGCTGTGAATGCAGCGCCCAAAGATAATGCAGGTGGTTACACACCGTCAGACTGGAGTCAGGTTGACAAAGACGAACACAATGGAAGTGTGTGGACCAATAGCAGCAGACCTCAAGAAGCGGGGGCCAAAAGGAAATCTGGCCATAGAAGAACAACGGCCATAATGGGATCGCCAAGCCAGCCATACACCGCAAAGCTGTCTGTTTTAGGACAAATGTTTGTTGACAAGGAATAAAAATCCTGTATCATTACTTGATGCTTGTTGTGAATGTTGCAGTAACTACCATAGACCAAGCCAGACACTGCCACTGATTTGTGTTATATTGGACTAGGATTTGGTTTGCCCTTTAAGAGTAACGTGGCTGCTTTTGCACTGGGTATATAACCCAAAACGTACACGCTTTTACTCGCAGCACAAATGTCTCGCTATAATAATAGCAACTGACATTTTAATGATGAACGTACAAAGCAAACAAAAGTGAATCTTATTCAATTTGAAAAAAGTTCCAGTTTTAATAAAAAAAAAAACAGAACTGACGCCATTGTAGGTTATTCTGAAAACAATGTAAAATTAACATTTCCAATATTTAAAAAAATGGGTTTAAATAACACCTTCCTGGACACTGGAAAGGTAGCATTTGGGTGACTTGACTTCTCGCTACAGTCGTAGGAGTTTTAGCGTGGCCTGAATCCAGAATCACTCCAGCAGGATGACATCGCTGGCTTTGCTCCGTTTGGGCTTGCCGCAGCTCCCCTCGGAAGAGGCGCGTTTGCTCGCGTTCTTCGCGCCGCTAGCTGTGCCGCTCGCGTTCTTCGCGCCGCTAGCTGTGGCCGCTCGCGGTGTGACCAGAGTCCGCCTGTTTAAACACGTGGTAAAGACACCGTTACAATCACACAGGCTTCAGGCCTGTTACGCGAATCACGAATGAGCGTTTCTGGGTTCGCGAGCGCACTTTGATCGATTTACTTAAAACACCGAGACCTCGCACCGACCTCCAACACGCAGGGAGGTCTGGCTCTTGAGGATGCAAAGTCATCCAGGTAATGCAAGCGAAGGCAAGGGCAGTGGACAACTCTGGGAGGAACAAAATCTTAATACCAACATACCGTGCATATTACAGGCTGTGTATGAGTTAGTATTGTGGTTTTTAATATTACAAGGCTTTTAAAAGCCATATCACTTTATAAATGAATAATTTTTTGAGGTATTGCATTTGAATAAAATGCCTTGGCAAAATTAAAGTTATTCCACTTGTGAGCTGGAATTTGTTTTTGTATCATTCCCTTCATCTAGAGCCAGGAGAGAGCCTGGTGACGGAAGGCCTAAATGAGAGGGTAGAATACCTGCGGAAAGTTGTAAAACTATCCTTTTAAACTTTTTCTTATTTTATCAGGTAAGGCCCACTGAGCTATATAGCTCTTTTTCAGAAGCAACCTGGCTGCAAACGATAGCTCAACAAAGTGGCTTATCATATGGACAAGCACTAAGCGCATGTTTCTAAAGAGTTGTTTACGATGCCCTATGGGAATTGTCTTCAATAACCAGAGAATGGCCGCGAGTGAGTGAGTAAGTGCACGAGCGAGCACAAGGCACCTTGGCTGGAGTTTTTGTAGAACTGGGAAGCCACAGGGAGAGGGCATGGTCAGGGTCGTCTAGTAGCCGCGCCTTTTGACCCACCACCAGGTACGAGATGGTCGCAGTAGGGCGTGTAGCTGTACTCTTCCCTGCACAACAACAACAAGGTGAGATGTTGATGCCCATCGACCGATCTTGTGGGGGGCTTTATAGGCTACATTTCTCACCCGAGCTGCAGATGGATGGAACAAAAGGAAGCATTTTATTGAGTCACCTTATTTATAAAGGACAATCTCGTTCCTCATAAAATATGCCGTTCTCGTAAGTTGTGATCTTCCTTGCATTGTTTTATCAAACATACCAAATGTGGCACCAAAAATGAGTATAACAGAGATTCATGTATTTAATATTTTGTCATCAAAGTTAAACAATTCTCAAAGCCAAATTAATCTAATTGAAAATGTGGTTGTAAGGCTTGTTCTTCAACCTACCAGTGAAGCTGAAACGTATTGTTGTGTTAAGTGCTTGTACACGTAGTTAGGTGGAGGGTTTTACTATGTGGTTTAACCCAAAAAAACTAGTGAATTTCAATATTGGCTGGGAAAACCTACGAGTAAAAAAACGTGTTTGAATGATAAAAGGGTGCACAGGAAAACAGGTCCGTGCACGGCAGCAGGGTCCGAAAGAGAACCGGAGTGAAATAATCACGAATCCAACTCACTCCCTCTTACCTGATGTAGCCAAGCATCAGCAACTGCAGCACGATGATCTCGCAGCCCTGCTGAGAGAACGACGGAGTTGGCACCGACGAGACTCGGAGCTTCACTGCACCCCGGCCCTGCCAGGCCTCGAGGAGCCGCAGTGGCGTGAGCTTCTCCTGCTTCTGCTGGGCGTGCCGCAGGATGGCGATGAGGCCGCGTGCTTGCCGTACCACGCTCGCCTCTTCCGCCACTACGCACACACGTGGAGAGATTCCACAACGACACGCCACTCACCTGCATCACTATATGGTGGCGAGATGTTAACTACCTTGCCTGGTATACAGAAGGTCGTAGGTTTGATCCGGACCCTGATGCCTTTATATGTGGCTAGGTCACTTATGAAAAAGAGTTATATAGCTCAGAGGGCCTTACCTGGTGAAAAAATAAAATAGCTTATAGTGTTTAGTTTCCTACACACGTGGAGAGAATGCACAATGACACGCCACTCACCACCACTACACAAAACGAATATATTCCATAACATGCCACTCGCTTCCACCACTCCATTCACACGTTCAGAGAACTCCCCGCGAAACAACACGACAATCTGCACTGACCAGCTTAATTTGGAGAAATAACCCTCACGAGCTATGGGGAGGCCCTCATCTGGCAGTGGCTTGGCAAAAATGCTGTTGTGGGATCGGTAGTGTAAAGGTTAGCAGTGCTGCGTTACGAAATCTGACGACCCGAGTTCGATGCTCGCTCAGGGCAACACCAGTGATGATTATCTAAACTGGTCCTGGGCCTCCTTTCGGTCGACTCAGCCTCAAATGAGTATCTGGTGCGGTGTGTAAACATTGCCACTAGGGGACAAAGGCAGTCAGGCATGGTGCTGGCCACCCCACCCCCTCGGGTATCGTGCCGGACCTTCATAGGTGCTCTCAAACAGCACTTGCCCCAACAGCATGTTAAGGCTATATGGGGGTTCTTTGTCTATACGTACTGTACATGACTTGACACACGTGGCTGCATAACTCCCAAGTGCTGTCATACTACAGATCCAATATCCAATATTAACATCAGTCCAGACCTATCCTATTGTAATTTTAAATGTGTAGCCAGATGTACATGCAGGTCTGCGTATAGAAAATTACAAATGTAATTTGTATGTGTATGTGTGTACAGCGAGAGCCAATGGGAGCCTACCGACACCCCCTTTGCAATGGTCGCACATGCGGTCGCACTGCGCGGCGTCCCACACCTCGTCAAAGTGCTCGGCGATCAGACTCCGCCGACACCTGTGCAAACATCGTCATTGTCATCATCCGTTAAAATAACACGGTCACTATCAAACAATGTCCATGGAACTGAGATAAAAAATAAACTTAAAATGTAATCTAATCGCAAATTGCCACATCACTGAGATTTAAATTGTATTCCAGTTGTGTTACTCTTTCATTTTGGAATATTATTTATGTATCTGAATATTTTACTTTAATTAATACATTTTAGGTTAGGCCACTTCTGAACTGGACATTTGGGTCGTAAGACCCTCTACCACCCGAAAATGCAAACAAAATGACGTCAAGGGTACGAGCATATAACGCACTTGTGAACTGAATTTAATTCAACAATTGGCTACAACGTTTTGCTGGAAACTCTGCGAAGCATCCTTAGAACAAAATCCTGATCGTGTGGTTTGTCCCTTAGTTTTGGTTACTGTTGTTGCTGAATCCTGTTTTTACTGTGTTATATGCATTATTACATATCTGCTGTTCATTAATTTACCACTGTCTTGTTGCACGTTAGAACCTGTTTGTTTTTATCACGTTTGCTATTATGTGAAGTTATTTTTCAAAATTCTTGCCGAAAGCAGAGTATCACCCCGTGTGATATCAACAAACTACTTCAGTTGGCTCTTATCATCACTGGGAACGTTGCATCTTGTCAAGTGGCCTGGTCGAGATATGTTCCTCTCATGCCAACATAGTGTGTTATATTCAGTAGAAACATGCCAAATGACGTGAATAAACACATTAAATTAGTTTTTTGTGTGTGTAGTCATTGATGACTGGGTTGAGACTCACTGTAATTAAGATCTGGTTCAATCATGGTTGGCAACCCAGATTTGAACCTCGGTTCCTCGACAGTGCTGGCTCAATTTTTCGATTTAAAGCTTCCGTGACTGCAGGGATACATCTTCTTGGTTCTTTTGGTAAAGTCACGTAAAATGAAAATAATAAAATAAAAATAAAACATAATAAAATAAACAATGGAAATAATAAAATAATAAAAATTTTACATAATAAAATAAAAATTATTTTATATAGTTTTATTTTTATTATTTCCATCCTTTATTTTATGTTTTCTTTTTATTATTTTATTATTTCCATTGTACGTGACTTTACCGAAAGAACCAAGAAGAGTACTGGCTCAGTGCTCTGACATAGAATTAGCCCTGTGAGCCACTGGGCTCACATCCAGCTCATGTCCGTAACTCTCAATTTGAGCGTAAGATTACGAGTGAGTTTGAGGACATCACAGCAAAGGGACTTTCGAGGTGGCACCTGTTGTAGGTCTGACAGTACGCCACCATCCCGTAGAGCTTCTCCTGGCCCGTGCGCTCCATGGACACCATCTGGCTTTGCCGGAACACGTCCTGAAAGCTGTAGTAAAGCACGCAGTCTGCTGGGGCACCATCCCGCCCTGCAGGTCGAGATGGGAAAGCGTGGTTTATGATGGCCTTATTTAGAACAGCTAGAAGGCACTACTACTAAGAACAAATAAGATTAACATTTATTTATACCGGAAGTACAGCAAAGCACAAAACCGATACAAACATAAAGTACAATTACAACCTCACGAGAAAACAATATCTCGATAATCGTCGTAGTGTTAAATTGGTATTGCATTGATATTGTAGTTACAAATTTATATCGTACGGTATGGTAAAAAAATAGTCTACGTAATGGTATACATGGCGGCCCGCAGGAGGGGTTGCGAGTGAGATGCATCATCACCTGCCCGGCCGCTCTCCTGATAGTAGTTCTCCATGGACTTGCTCAGTGAGTGGTGGATCACAAAGCGCACATCCGGCTTGTCTATGCCCATGCCAAAGGCCACGGTTGCCACCACAACCTGCGTGCAGCAAAGTGTCACAGTTCACTTTCAAAGCAAGTTAACTCCATTAAAACATTTGTAGTGACTGTGAATGTCACTGTGTGGTACCAGGCTTGCGAGGCCACTGGCGAATAGTATGTTGTCATTATGTGCAGCCCGGTTACTGGGCGTAGTACCGGCCCTAGCGGGGCTTGGGTGAGCGCTGGTTTGCGCAGAGGCACCACGTACAATGTGCGGTGCGGGCTCCCAGTGAGGGAGCGAGAGAGAATGTCAGCCAGCCAGGGTTACGTTGGGGCATGACACGCTGGCTGACCTGCCGACACGTGACCGGATGATATTGGAGGGGGGCCACCGGTGGACAGGGGCCGCTGGGTGGTCACGTGGTATAGAAGAGCTTTCGGGAGCCTTCGGGAAAGGGCCAGAGAGATCGAGAAGGTGGGCGGGGCGAGAGGTGGAGCCAGCCTCAGCCCAAGCCGATATAACGGGGGCCCCGTGTGGGGCTCGGGGTTCTTGACTGTGTGAGTGAAGATCCACGTCGGGTTGAAGAAGCCTCTAGCCACGTGGTCCGGGACCCAGCTCGTGATCCGGACCGGGATTGCGGGACCGTGTTTAGTTCTGCCGTAGCGTGGTTAGACGGGCGTTCAACACCCGAGTGTAGGTTACGTTATGTTGTGTTGAGTTGATGTAATAAATAGTGTTGCTCCCAAGACAACGTCTGCGACTCAGTTGGACTCACTACACATTTACAGCATTTCACTGGTCAATAAAGGCAACATCAAAGCTGTGATTTTTTTTTGTAAAGCTTTGGTGCAACTTTTGGTGCCATCTCACCACCATCACCCCCACCACCAAGGCATGAACGCCGGCATTCATTATTGTGCTACTTCAAAACACATATTAACTCTATTAGAACTTCAATAGTGCTGTATTTTGCTGGCAGCTTGGCGTTGTGAACCTGTTCTGAGCACGGGCGCCAATGTGAAGAGATGTTAACTATCTCGCCTGGTATACAGCAGGGTTGTGGGTACGATCCCGACTCTGATGCCTGTATATTTGGAGTATACATGTTCTCCCCGTGGTCGTGTGAATCTTTCTCCGGGTCTTCCGGTTTTTCCCTCCACATTTAGAAACGTGTGTTTAAGAGTAGTGGCTGCTATATATTTACATGATAAGCCACTTCGTTGCAACATCATTTGTGGCCATGTCGCTTCTGAAAAAGAGCTATACAGCTCAGTGGGCCTTACCTGATAAAATAAAACACAGATTCGAACATTAATTTAAAAAGCGTGTATGCAGGTTTCAAGTACAGGACTAAGCGTACTTCTGATTGGACTAATTGTACTTCTGATTGCTTCATAAGCAAAATATGCAGGCCTCACAACCTACGTCTTTAGCAAGTGTTCATCATTTTGTCAGAGGCATTTCATTCCAGAAGCATTTACCACGTATTTTACTTCTTTAATTTAACCTTTTATTCATTGATTTTAAGTCGAGTAGCTTAGACCACCGAGCATTTCTCACTCTTGTTCATGTGACCAGGCTGTGCATTTCATGGCTGTGCACCCTTGTACGTTATCCTTTACAAACAAAAACAAATAACAAGTGACGCAATAATAACAAACGCTTCCTGATCACATTACACCCGTGCTTTGTCTCGCAATGGTTCCACCTGTCACGTGACGCTGTTGACTCAAGTCATTGGTCATTGCTCCCTTTATTGAGATCACCGACCTACACGGGCAACCTATATATCTATATAAAGATAATATATTTATTTCAGCAGGAAATGCCCAATAAGCTGTGAGGCTCAATTCCAGGGGTGTCTTGCGACAGTAGAGATGTTATACAGACCTGCAGGCTATCTACAGACTGTCTTATACAGGCCAGAGGGATCAAGGGAAGCCTAGTCCCTACCCCTGTGATGAAGGTGGCATGGTATGGAAGCCACCAGCGAGAAATAGTAAGGATAAGTGGAGTCTTTGACTGGCGGTGCACGCTGCCGAAGCGCCGGTGTACGGAGTAATCGTCACCTGCAAGCGGTTGCTGGTCCAGTGGCGGTGCAACCTGCTGCGGCGATCAGCTGGTATGTCGCTGTGGTAAGAGCCAGCACCAACGCCCAAACTAGTGAGAGCTGTTGCCACTTCCTCGGAGTCTTTTCGTGAGAAACAGTACACGATACCTGGGCATGACAACAAAGACAAAGATCCCCTGTATATCCTTAGCAGACTGTTGGGGCAAGTGCTGTTAGCGAGCACCCTATGAAAGCAGGCACAGCATGCAAGGGGGTAGGTGGCCAGCACTATGCCCGGCTGCCTTTGTCTCCCAAGTGGCGATGTTTACAAACCACACCAGGTACTCGTTTGAGGCTGAGTCGACCTAGGGGAGGTCCAGGACCGGTTCAGATAATCGTCACTGGCGTTGGCGGTGAGCGA
The DNA here is from genome assembly GCF_015708825.2 of Lethenteron reissneri. Taxonomy (NCBI): domain Eukaryota; kingdom Metazoa; phylum Chordata; class Hyperoartia; order Petromyzontiformes; family Petromyzontidae; genus Lethenteron; species Lethenteron reissneri. The sequence goes on from NC_083827.1 coordinate 2,255,443, forward strand.
GAATGGAACTCGGGTCGTCCGGTTCGTAGCACAGCGTGCTACCTGCTACACTGCCGCTCCCCACTGGGCATGACACACACACACATGCACTTCAGATACACGTAACTTATGAAACTGCCTGCTCTCTGTGCTTTACTCAAAGTGATAGCCCTACAGCCATCACGGAATTCAATGTTGCCAAAATTGTCCGTTTTTTATATGCACGATAAATCCAAATGATTTAAATAAAGGCAATATAAATAAAGTGTGCTGCAACCCCTATTGCTGTGGGACACAATGAGTACCTGACTGGCCTTTGTATTTCTTGTTAATGAGCCTGACCATGTTTTCCATGCAGTCTTCAAATTTGGTCGGCTTCCGATGAACCTGCGATGTCAAATCAAGCCAATATATCACCATAGTTGAACATTGCTATGCAGCATTTTATATCTCACAGCAGCGAGTTACTATTTATTGGAAACACACTGCACAGAGGAAACTACTTCAACTCATGATATGACACCGATAGCACAGTTGTAATACAATTGGGAGACATAGAAATAAATATGAAGAAAATAAATACACCAAAAACCTCAAGCTAACCAATGTAATCCAGGTACCTTATAACGGCTCTACTGTACTGATGAGTCCTAATAAAAATGAAACCATTATCCTGCTGCTGCCCAAAACAAATGAGGCCACATGTTCAGGCCTTTTAAGCCGGTAGCTTTGTCAGGCTGCACGCAAAACACTTGCAGGAATCGTGATGTCATCTTGGTATGCAAAGGATGCTGATATAATCTAATCAGCTTCTGTCACCTAAAACACCTCCATGCCTCTGTATTAGTGTGAATGCAATAAAAACAAAGAAGTGTATTCTATGGTTCTTTCGGTAAAGTAACGTAGGTATAAAATAATGACTTTACCAAAAGAACCAAAGAGTATGGATTCCTGCAGTCACGAAAGCTTCAAATCAACATAGAAGTGCATGACTCGTCTCTCTCTTGGTACCCAAGCCACTGAGGTAAATTCCACATTTGGAGAACCGCGGTGGCGAGATGTTAACTCCCTCACCTGGTATGGAGGAGGTCATGGGGGTTCGATCCCAGCCCTGACGCCTTTATATTTGGAGTTTACATATTCTCCCCGTTGTCGTGTGGATTTTCATCCGGGTCCTCCGGTTTATCTCTCCACATTTAGAATCATGCGTTTCAAAAATTTGCCTGCTATAAATTTACACACATAAGCCATTTTGTTGAGCTATAATTTGTGACCAGGTCACTTCTGAAACAGAGCTAATATAGCTCAGTGAGCTTTACCTGGTAATATGAAAATAGTTTTATAGTTTTAGTTGTATAATTACCACGGCAGAGGTAAATTTATCCATGCAACTAATATTGAATTCACACAAAGAGGCAATACTGAGTTTTTGTGTCTTAATACATTTGCATATTCATGCGTACAAAAAAATCTAATGTTCTTTTCTCTGGGTTTAGTTTTCTCATTGAAATTTGCTGTGGTAATTTAAATAAAGGTTTGGTCTTAGTGTGTGCTTACCAGCTCATTAGTAGTGATACATCGATTTTAATGACCTTGCAGCGATGATGGACTGACTCAACTCATGATTGCAATTTAACTCGCATCCGTAACCCTGTGTGTTGAATCCTCTAATAACAGCACACCCGGGTGGCTTGTTCAATGTATTTTCATACAAATGCACCCCTAAAAGTTTACATTTCTAAGTGTGAATGTTCACACCTTTCCATTGAACTGAAACCCACAACATGCTTTTTAGCAGTGTTTATAGCAGACGAAAGCAACCGCTCCACTTCGTAATTGTGAGAACTGTTTATGATGAATGCTCTGACCTGGTAGTGGAGATTGGGGCGGTTGAAGGAGGCGGTGAACGAGAGAGCGCCGGGCACTGCCAGGATGCTCTTCACATCGTCCAGCACCACGCTGGTGGCCGTGGCGGTGAGACACAGCAGCGGCACCTTGGGGAACTGTCTCTTCAGAATGCCCAGCACCTTGTAATCTATACCACCGAGCCACACACACCCAAACAGTTAAATTTGTTCTGCTTCTAACACAAAAAATATAAAGATTCCCCATGTAGCCTTAACAGACTGTTGAGGCAAGTGCTGTTAGCGACCACCTATGAAGGCCGCCATGGCACAAGACGGGATGGGTGGCCAGCACCACGCCTGACCCGCGGTGGGAGCAGCTCCCTCTGCCATCGAGAGCCGCGCTAAAGTGCTTCGTGTGCGGTCGGTCGGGCCACACTGCTGCGGACTGCCGGGGTGACAAGTGACATTGAAGAGTCACCCGTGCTCATTAAGCCTCATCGGACCGGGTCTCTGGGGCCTACCGAGACCGCCAAGTGGGAGGCCTCCGGGACTGGACCCGGTGGGCGATGCCGAGCGATGAGGGGCCACGCCCTTTGAGCCGAGGACTCCGTCTCCATCGTCTCTTGGCCCTCCGGATTCCAGAGGTGCAGGACCCTGCTGGGACAGGCGTGACCGGCGCCATGGACCGGATCACGTGAACTACATCCCCGATTAGGGGGACTCTCCCTTGCACTGAGAGGGGACTCGGGGGGTGAAGGGGTGTTGGGGTTAAGGGCCTGGGTAAAATATGAAACGGAGGCGATGTGCCGATTCGCGAGCTCGATGTGCCGCGTGTGTGTGGGAAGGGTCGCCGATTCGCGGATGGGGGGCTGTGAAGGAGTCGCCGGTTCACGGATTCAGAGACGCCGCTTGTGTATGGGGGATCACCGATTTGCAGATGGGGGACTCTCAGGGAGTCGCCGATTCTCGAGTTCGAGGACGCCATGCAGGGAAGTGTTGGTTTGTTATTGGGGGGGCACCGGGGAGCAGTGGAATGTGTTGTTGAAGCGGGATATGTTGCGGTTGTAATGGGATTGTGAGGGATTTTTTGGTTTGTTGTTGAAGTTCCTCGGGTTAAGGGTGTTGCCCTGCCTGCCGGCATTTGCTGCTACCATGTTAACAGCTGGGACGGCTGTTTTTTTTAACGGAGGGGGGGTGATGTAGTGAGATAGCGCTGACTGTTGGACAGCAGCAGCAACTGCAGGTGGGCACTTAGCGCACATGCCGCTGAGCATATACACGGGTGTGCCGGCAGGGCAGAAGAACTGGGACAAGGGTCATGATAGACCTCGTGTAGAAGCCCCTGTAAGCCTCTTGAGGATTCGAGAAGGGAGGCGTGGCTAGGGCAGTGCCAAGGTGCGCCGAGGTGAATATAAGCAGCGGGGAGCGAGAGCTCTAGGCTGCCCTCGTCGCTGCCGCCTTCGCCCGATCATTGCGCGGCCGGACAGTGGTTGGCTGTCCCAGTTGATGCCATCGGTGCAACGTGGACAGGGTCGTGTTTGGGATGGGGCGCACGGCAACTGGGTCGTGTGTGAGAGAGACAGGGGGCCCGAGTGGTGGCGTGAGCTCGGCAACAACAACGAATAAAAGAGGGCAGAGCGGTGCCTCCTGCGACCACTTCATCTCCGGCCGACTGTGTGTTCGACGCACGCCACCCACATGGACAGACGACACTACACATACATACAACGCACTGACTAACGCACCACACTGCTCCACTTTGGAATTACCTCTCATTATCTATTTTCCCAACCTCTTGTCACTCCATGAACCCTTAACCATTCGAATTTTGATTGTGCTCTTTGTTCTGGCAGCTGGACATTGTGAACCTTTGGGCCTGTGGTCAACAATTGTGTTTAAAAACACACATCACTGGCATTTCAAATGAAGCTAAACGTTTTAAAGAGTATATCCATGATATTGAAAGTTGACAACCGACCTCCACGGTCTGTTCTTGTGCTCGCCGCTATCCCGATTTATGTTTTCCCACTATAGGGCTTTGGGTCTTTGACTGGATTCAGCTATTTAGACTCCAGGTTATTCTATTCATGCAGTTCATTCAAGAGTTAACTTATTTTCATTTTAAATATACATGTATATTGAACTGCTTTTGCACCATATGTAGCCAACCGTGCTATTCTAGGAGGCAAACAATTCAGACACTGGACCATCTTCGGACCAAATACTGCGGAAGCTATATTATTTCAGTGTGTAGGTGCGAGAATTAAAGTTTAAAGATATAACTTGAATTTCGATTTAAAGCTTTCGTGACTGCAGGGATTCATCTTCTTGGTTCTTTCGGTAAAGTCACGTAGAAGGGAAGTAATAAAACAATAAAAATAAAACATAATAAAACAATTCTCACGACGTTTCGGCCACAACGCAAGCAGCCGTCCTCAGGTGAAGAAACAGGTCTGTCGGGAAGACAGCGGCTGAATGACACGCTCCAGGCTTGGAGCGTCTATTTAAGCTAGGTTGGAGCGAGAAGGTGCGCCTTAACAAAATAATTTGCATATCAATAGGAATTTAGCATATTTATGGGAAATGCAGATATGGGATTAATACAACTTGTGAAGTGCGTAGGAGGTGGGAAGGGGGTTTTAAGTCATTATGCCGCAGTCCACTCACTGGCATTGACTATATATCTTGTATTTTCCGCAGGGAATGGATTCTTTGCTCCGCTGCAAGCCTCCTACCACCACTCTCCCATTGACATATTTCGTTGCTTCCTCTTAGTATCTTTCACGTGACGGTCAATGGTATAGTGTATAGCGGATTGTATAATAATAAATAGTATAACATTGTAATGTTTAATACAATGTATAAAGTAATATATAGTATCGTAATTGTATAGTGAATATACAGCGGTGTGATATACAGTAGGGTGGGTAGAATAATACAATGTATAAGTTATAGGGTGGTGTATAGTAATACAGTATATCATTTAATGTTGGGTTTGTCTATGGCAGTATATAGCAGGGGGTAGACCCGTGTGATGTAAGAGAATAAAGTTTAGCTGGAAGCACATTATATTTTTGCGACACATAATTATAATGTATTACTTACTGTTAGTAGATCAGCTTATTGGAGAATATATTTAGTATACTGATGATACTATGTAATTTATACTTTAGTTGTTTACGTGGTGGTTGATTTACTGCAGCTACATACTATTAACATTCCTTCACTTCATTAATGCTACTCCTACCCCCTCCCTTTGATTCTGTTAATCCTGCATAATGCACGGGCATAATGACTTAAAACCCCCTTTCCACCTCCTACGCACTTCACAAGTAGTACTAATCCCATATCTGCATTTCCCATAAATATGCTAAATTCCTATTGATATGCAAATTATTTTGTTAAGGCGCTCCTTCTCGCTCCAACCTAGCTTAAATAGACGCTCCAAGCCTGGGGCGTGTCATTCAGCCGCTGTCTTCCCGACAGACCTGTTTCTTCACCTGAGGACGGCTGCTTGCGTTGTGGCCGAAACGTCGTGAGAATTGTTTTATTATGTTTTATTTTTATTGTTTTATTAATTCCCTTCTACGTGACTTTACCCAAAGAACCAAGAAGATATAACTTGAAGTTTGGTGATACAATGTATGTATACATACAGGTTTCTATCATCAGCTAAAAATTCAAGGAGATAATTTTTTCAGCCAGCCACGTGTGTGCGGTGTGGGGCATGGTCCGGAATGGCGCAGGAATACTGTGGTGCAGGTAGCCCTGGTCATGGATCTTTGAGGCGATGTTGGGGTAAAGCGGAAACCTCTCCTGACTCTCTATATGTATGCATGCGTGAGAGAAGAGATGAGCTGATGCGGTACAGAAGGATGTGGAGCTGTTTGGATTTGTCAATGACTGGTACCAGCGGAGTCAAGATCGGCCTTTTTGGAGGAAGCCTGTGAAGCAAGCTAGTGGGAAGTTGGAGGCAATCGCCCTCCAACAACAGCGAAATAGCAAGGAGCGGAGTGCCGGGTGGCTAATACGCATCGAGTCGGCACAGTGGGAAGCACAGGTGATGCATCAGCCAGTCATCTCAGTTAACCCATGGCACTTAAGTCTGTCCCATGACCTCCTGCCAGCGAGCCTTTGACACTTCATGTGGCCTCAAGGTTCACCTAGCCTGGCACAAGCACCGTGGTGACATCACCACCACTTAGTGGCGAATAATGGCTGTCGTTGTCGCGATGGACACGAGTGCGCTCAGAATCAGAATCTTTATTTATCCTGGAGGAATCCGATGAGCTAAGAAGCTCTTTTTGACAGATGCCCAGTTAGGGGCGAGTAAGAACATTACAACAAACAAACAATACATAAACAGATAGGAGTGCAATGTATAAGAAAGCTAAGCAAGTCACGAAATGAAAATAAATATAGTATATAATTACAAATTGCTCACCGGGCCGGAAGTCGTTCCCCCATTGGCTGCAACAGTGCACCTCGTCGATGGCGATGCGAGTGAGGCGCTCGCCCTTGTAAGCTTTCTCCAGCTTCGACATAAATATCTTACTCTTGGCGATCTTCTCCGGCGTCACATACAGCAGCTTCAGCTCGTGGTCATTGGAAATCATGGCTGCTTGGACGGTCTTTACATGCTCCTGAGGACGTTCAAACACAAAGCACCGTCAGAATTTAAAACCAGTGTTTTCAAAGGGCCTCTTTCAAGCAAACAACAATCCACCTGACACAATGGAAAGTCTCGTAGTTCTGTTGCATTTCATGACACCAATTATGAAGCGCACATCTTTTGGAAAGTGAAACACTCGTTCCACATTAGAACATGGCATACAATTCCAAATTTAAATAACTTCCTCGGACTTAAATACCAGAATATAACAAAACCACACTGAATAATTAAAACTGGACATTTGACTCTCAACATCTCCTCTCTCTCAAAAACTGAGGCTACAACTTAAATTCATCGGGTAAACCTTCTTACTCTCCCCCACAAGATGATAGCAAGAACGAACTTGCATTGTCTTTTTGTGACCTCACACCAACCACATCCAAGTTTAACATGCTTACGATGCCACACAAGTGTAGTGGTATGGAATAGTAATGTAGCAGCATAGCGCTGGCTGCTGGCAGGGAAGGGGATCTGCAGCTTACGGCAGCCCTGACGTCAGCAGGCCAGGTTATAGACTAGAAGGGGATCTAAGGGAAAGGTCAAAGAAGGGGCACACAAAGAACCCGCTTTTTGCAAGTGCTGAACATTGGGCTGGGGGCTGCGGTGGTCCAAGCGGGTACAGTTTTGGCCCACGCGATGGCCGCGCGCTGTGAGGAGGCCCGCGAGGGGGCTGCAGAGGTCGTTGCCACAGTGGAGTGGGGAGGCAAGTCGGATGGGGCTTGGATGGACATGTTGTGTGGGGAAAATTCTAAATTGTCCGGGGAACAGCAGGGCGAGTCGCGTGCCTTGCTCCGAGAATGAGGATATTTTTAGCCAGGGGAAATTTGATATTAGACGCACGTCACTATTGCAACATCGCATCGACACGAGTAACGCTGCCCCAATATGGCAGAATTCGTACAGGCTCAGTCCCAAGGAGAAGGACCACGTTCGCCAGGCAGTTGAAGAAATGTTGGCCGCAGACATTATCTCCCCTTCCACCAGTTCGTGAGGGGCTCCCATTATCTTGGTTAAAAAACGGGATGGGAGTCTGCATTTTTGCATCAACGTCCGTAAAATTAAATAAAGTTTCTGTGGCGGATGCGTGCCCGCTCCCGCGGATGGATGACTCCTTGGACGCTTTGTCGGGTGCGTATTTTTTCTCGACCCTCGACTTGTTGTTGGGGTTTTGGCAGCTGCCCTTGGATGAAGGATCCAGGCCTAAAACCGCGTTCCGAACACCACAAGGGTTGTTTCAACTCAACTGCCTCCCGATGGGTCTTCACTCTGCTCCGGCCATGTTTCAGCGGCTTATGAAATTGGTCTTGGCAGGTCTTCAATGGGACTCGTGCCTTATTTACTTAGGTGACGTTATTGTGTTCGGGTGCACATTTCAGTGTTTATCAGGGTGCGAGCGTCTAATCTCAAATTTAAACCACAGAAGTGCCATCTTTTGCAAACATCGGTGCGGTATTTGGGCCACATTGTTAGCGAGTCCGGGATAGCCAAGGATCCCGACAAAATTGCATGCGTGCGCACATGGCCAACCCCCACGTCGGTGGGTGAAGTCTGCAGTCTTGTTGGGTTCACATCGCATTATCGCCGGTTCGTCCCCACGTTCGCGATGATCGCTAAGCCGCTCCACGTGCTTACTGCCAAGGGCCAGAAATTTCGGTGGGGGGAGGAGGCCGCGTTTGGCCTCGCCAATGCGCCTCCCCTTGGATACCTAATTTCTCTCTGCCCTTTGTGTTGGATACGCATGCCAGCGACACCGGAATCGGCACTGTACTGTTCCAGGTCGTGAATGGTGCGGAAAGGGTTGTGGCTTATGGGAGCCGTGTGCCGTCCCCTGCAGAGCAGCGTTATTGCGTGATGCGCAGATAATTGTTGGCCATAGTGCACTTTGTGCAACAGTATAGGCTGTACCTTTACGGACGCAACTTTATCGTGCGTACGGACCACGCGGCTCTTCAATATGCCTTAAGGATTGATCAGCCTTCTGGCCAACTTTCCCGCTGGTTAGAAATTTTGCAAGACTACTCCTTCACGGTCACCTACAGGAAGGGTGTACGTCACTGCAACGTGGATGCGCTGTCCCGGTTACCACCGAGGGACCAGTGTGCATGTCTAATGGGTGCTGGCCGATGTAAACCATCGGCTACGGAATTGCTGTGTGCTGTTGTGGCATCCGTCGATGTTCCACCACCCGCGACAACTGCTCCTTGTGACAACACAATTGGTCTCACGCACGTTGAATGGGGATGCCTCAAGGTAGAGGATGCCTCCTTGTTAAAGTTGTGGCGTCGCGTTGGGACAAGGAGTAGTAAAAATGTGCCAGAGGGAATGTCCCTCATAGTCCTTCCTCCATGATGTGCTGTTGATGAGGTGGGATGAGGAGCTGCAACGTCATTGCATTGTAATGCCGACTGCTCTGCGGGGTAAACTTACACGGGCTGTCCACGTGAAATTAATGCACCTTGGGGTGCGTAAAACTGCAGTGACACTGAAGCGTGACTTCTTTTGGCCCGGGATGATGTGTACCACATGGTCAGGGGATGCACTGACTGCGCACAACGCAAGCCGCCGCCGAGGCAGGTCCAGCCGCCGTTACAATCCATCGCGGTGTCTCGTATTTACGAGCTGGTTGCTCTGGACATCCTCGGGCCGTTTCCCACCACTCAGAGGGGAAATAAATTCCTCCTCGTCGGGGTGGAATACCTATCCCGGTGGCTGGTGCCGTGGCCTCTGCCAGATCAGTCGGCCGCATCCATTATGGACGGATTTTTACATGGGTACGTTTTAGACACAGGGGCCCTGGAACAACTCCTTACAGACAAGGGGCAACATTTTTCTTCAAAATTGTTAAAGGAGGTGTGCGATTCCCTGGGAATGAAAAAAATCTGGACATCGCCCTACAATCCCCAGATGGACGGGATGATGGAGCGCTTACACAGGACTCTTACGTCCATGATGTGCAAATAGGTTTAACGAGGCACAGTCGGACTGAGACTTACACATTCCAGGTGTCCTGGCTGCGTATAGGATGGCCCCTCATGCCTCAACAGGATTCTCTCCATTTTACCTCATGTATGGGAGGGAAAGTGACCTCCCCCATGGAGGCTCAGTTAGGCATGGACCTGGGCAAAAAGAAGTCCGTTATGCCCATGCCCATGCAGGTCACGATTAGGCGGCTGACGGAGATGCGGGAAGCGTCTCGAGGGAATTCGGCTAAATGACAGGACGCAAATGAAAAACTTGTAGGGCAACGGGAGTCCAGGACCCCATGAACCGCTGTGGACAAGGCGTGGTTGCATTGTCCTCAGGTGCCCCTGGGTACGTCCCCAAAATTGCACCGGTCGTGGCACGGCCCTGTTGAGATTATTGAGGTTAAAAGGCCGCAATGCGTGCGTATACAGGTCGGTCACTGGCGCTGGTTTATGCACCCGTCTCGGTTGAAGCCAAATATTTTGCCCTGTGTGGACAGTTCATCTCCTCCTAGGAGTGCCGGGTGTCTAACGTGGCCGACGAGCTGGGGCGAGCAACTCCGGAGGTTATGCCTCAGAAGGATTCCATTGTATCGCCCGCAGGATTCCAGCGCCTGACGCCCGCAGACCCACTGGCAGCGCCTCCGAAGGACAGACCAGGGGTGACGGACCAGTTGCTATCTTCTTCCCGGGAGGGGCCGCGCCTGTTAGGCCATTTGCGTATTGTCCCGGGGGTCCCCAGCACATCTATTCCTGTCCCAGCTCGGGGTTCGGCGGCGAGGACCCGCTCGAAAAGTGTTTCCTTTCGATAACCCGCCCCTTTTCCATTGTTCACTTCCTTGCGGTTCAAGTTCGTTGTCGAGGGATTTTGCCTAGAATTCGTTACTCCTCTATGTTAGCTTTGTTGTGTTAGCACATTTGTGCAGTTCCCATTTACATAGGTGATTGATGTCAGCCGGGACGGCTGTTTTTTTTTCACGGGGGGAGGGGGAGCAGTGATGGAGTGGCATAGAATAGTAATGTAGCAGCATAGCGCTGGCTGCTGGCAGGGAAGGGGATCTGCGGCTTATGGGAGCAAAGCCCGGCCACGCTGAGAGTATAAGAAGGGCCCCTGTAGGGGACCTCGGGGCTGTTGTGCGGAGTGGAATCCCCGTCGTGCTGCTGACGTCTTCGTCACCATTCTTCTCGTCTACACCATCCTTCTTGCCATTGTCTCCGTCTTCATCATCTCGGGGCGTCACCAGTCAGGCAGCCTACCAACTGTCCTGACTGAGTAGCGTCGCCGACAATAGACGGACTAATTATAAAGTGTTAACCCTGATGGTGCTTGTTAATAAAGAAGTGCCTCCAACTATTATCGTCTCCGAGTTAGTCACTACACAATGGTCAGGGAGGTTTCCATAAACATAATCTATAATACAGAGATAAAAATCGGGCATTGGATGGAATATCAACGTTACCTTGGTGCTACTGGCACTGAGCATGGCGGCTGGGATCTTTAGTTGCTCCAGCGCCATAATTTGGTCTTCCATCAGCGAGATGAGTGGGGAAATCACCAAAGTGAATCCTACATAAACACGGAAGGATGCCAGTGAACAATCACGTCACTCGTGATATTAGAAATGTAACAATTTGTCCTCCTTCTGATTCAATCATTAGTTTCAACTCTAAGTGGTTAGGGCGCCATGGTGGCAAGATGTTATCTCCCTCGCCTAAAATAAGCAAATCTGGCTGTGATGGTCCCACCTGATGACGGAGACTTGTGTTGCCTCCGAAACGTCGTGATTTTATTGTTTTATTTTTATTAATTTTAATTTCATTTTTTACCTACATGACTTTACCGAAAGAACTAAGAGTATGAATCCTTGCAGTCACGAAAGCTTCAAATCTAATATTTCTCCAGGTTCTCCGGTTTTTCCCTCCAAATTTAGAAACATGCGTTTAGATTATTTGGCTGCTACTATAAATTCCCACATATGATAAGCAACTTTCTTAAGCTATTATTTGTCGCCAGGTTCCTGGCCACAAATTCTGCCAACAAGAGTGTGCGCAAAGAGGCAAATTTTACATCCAATGCATGCACAGTACAACTGTAAACAATTCACACAATCAAATTGAGCAATTGTACCTTAATTGCTACATTTAGTTGTGAGAATTGTTCTTATTCTTACCGGCAAGCTGAAATAATAATGATTGGTGCGTTAAAGAATGATACACAGGACAATTCATTTGTTTAGCTGTGTTGTATGGTGGGGGGACTTAACGACACAAATTTGGACAGACCATTACGTGGCCTAACCAAAAAATATATTATGAAGTATAATAAAGGCTGCAACAAATGCCATGTTAAGTTAAACGTAAACAGTTAATCTTGTGTTGCTATTAACATCTCACCAGAACGAACACGGGCGCCCAAATTATCCGGTGAGTGTGGGTTGGTGAATGCCAAAAAAAACCCATGCACACTTAGTCAATAGCAGCTAACCTTTCGAGCACAGTGCTGGCAGTTGGTAGCAGAGACTTTTTCCTCCTCCTGTTGGCATGATGAGAAACACATCGTGGCCGGCTATACTGGCATTCATTGCCTGCAGCTGCAGAGATCGAAAATTGTCCATCTTGAACACTTCGCGCAGGGTGCATTTCAACTTGGTTGACCACGAAAAATCTGCAATTCACATCAAGTTGGCACAGAGTCACCGATAACAGTTGGGGTTAGTAGAGACATTACTGCATTAGGTAATAGATTGTGCAGCTAGTTCCACTTTAGATCCCCTAAAGGATCAGCCCAAGCATAATGAATGGTGCTGGGAGATCACGTTTGTTTAATGGGGATGGGTCTCTTTAATTCTCCCCGATGTGTTTAGGGTTTTGCTGCGTGTTGTTTGGCACGATGTCCACCGTTTATTTAATTATCATTATGATCCACAACAATACCCAAGTCCTATTTTTTTTTTACAGAGCCCTCTTGTGAAGATTTAAGTGCTCTTGACCATCACATCTGACAATCCACCAATATTTGTTCAACATTCCTAACCACGGATAAAAACCAAAAGGTTGAGAATGGTCCAATGCTGCTGGATAATATTGGCCCAGAAATCCCACCAGCTGACTGAATAAAAAATACTTATTTCATGTGGAGAGACAAATGGTGGCCTGATTACACGGGTCTACAGCCAAAATGCTTCCGAAATAAATGTAGTCCAACTTTACTAATTCTGGGTCACTGAGAATGAAAATGATGCTTAAAATGTTTGATTGGCTCTAGTTTTCAAGATATGCTGCTGGGTCAGTATATACGACCCTTGACTTGGGAATGGCGGAGGATAAGTGAATTAAAAAGGGAATGGATCTCAGTTTAAACCAGAAATGACGAAAATACATCTGACTGGATCTATGAATAAATCTATGACTGATATACAGTAGGTCATGGGTTCAATCCCGACCCTGACGCCTGTATATTTGGAGTTTGCATGTTCTTCCCGTAGTCGCGTGGATTGTTCTCTGGGTCCTCCGGTTTTGCCCTCCACATTTAGAAACATGCGTTTAGAGTATTTGGCTGATATAAATTTCCACGTGATAAGCCACTTCAATGAGCTATAGTTTGTGACCAGGTCGCTTCTGCAAAAGAGCTATATAGCTCAGCAGGCATTCGGGCCATCCATTTAGTACATACGCAAAAATCTGTCAAAACTTAACCCCTCCCCCCCTCCCTGTACCCATGCATACTTTTTACACCCCCCCACCTGCGTACGTACGCTTGACGCACCCCCCCCCCCCCCCCCCCCCCCCCCATTTCCTATAAAACGGCAGATATTTAATCCACGCAGAAACGACGTGTTTAAGCAAACATATATTCCACTGCCGGACTATCTAACTCATTTGAAGGCCAATGTAGACAAATTATTGAGGCTTCACCCACCCCCCCCCACCCCGATTCCTATCCATACGTACATTATCAGTAGACCCCCCATACGCAAGTGTACGCATTTGGGTTAACATCCCCCCCTCCATGCATACGTACTAAATGGATGGCCCCTTACCTGGTAAAATAAAATAAAAATAGTTTAGTTTTTGGCCGAGCACGTGGGCCTCACCTTCTCGCTCCCACTTCTCTGCAGCGCGAGCGCTGTCCGCAGAGCCGCTCTGCTCTTTGCTCTGCTTGCGCTGGAGTTTGCTGATCTTGTTCTGGATGCTCGCCTTGCGCTCCAGCAGCAGCTCCTGCTGCTCCACCAACTCCTGGATCTGCGTCCCGACTCTGTCCAGCTCAGACGACACACACGCCAGCTCCACCTCCAGGTCTGTAGGAAGGTAGAATCTCACTTAGCCGGACACATTCGTGATGCATTATTGTGTCTGCTCTGTGTACGCATCTGTGCAATACAACGGCCATCCCATCTTTTAAAATCCACACGCACTTCTTTCATAGACCATCGTTTGAGAGATTTTTTCTATATTCAATCATGTTCGATGTACTGTGCATGTGGCAGTGTATTAGTATATAAATCAATCTTTATTTTACGTGACAATATCACCACCAATAAAGTAGGCATCAGTTCACATTACAGTAGATCCGAAACGGTACAGGGAGCATAGAGCAACAGGAATACAAAAAATAAACCTGTCACGACCGCAGCAGCTCACACCGACTGAGCAAAATAAATTGCAACCGCGCGCAAAATAAAGTGCAACCGTTTACAACGAATAGCATAAGAAAAGTAAAAAAACGTATTTTTCCCATTTCCTCCTTTATTTCCCTTCTAAAATGTTCGATTTCATGGGAAATTGCTAATATTGTAGGTGACTGAACAACATCCCAGGGGATATTAACATTTATAAACTTGTAATTGTTACAATTACAATGCATTGCCATGTGAATATTTAGCTCATGATGTCTGGTCATTGAGTCTGTATGTATAAACATGTGCTAGTAATAAAGAAGCGATGAGTCCTTCCTATTCTTTGAGAAATTCAGCGATTGCAAGGGTCATAATATTTTGTGTTTAGTTTGTTGTCCTTCCCCTGCATCTCCGATTAGCACAGTTGGTTATGTACGGCGCTAAAAGAAGTTCATCATGCATACATGGCAGACGGTGAATGACTGTGATCAATGGAAGCCACGTGGTATCAGAGGAGTATCAGTGAAGGGCAGATTACCTTCAAGGCACATCATTGTCGGCTGCCTCACGAGACAGCTCCTCCTTCCCCAGAACGTGTCTCAATCAGCAATGACGTCTGCAGACCAGAGAAGGCACCACTGCACGACAATAAACCATCTTTCACACCGACTTGTCTCTCAGTCATGTGTTTATTAAATACTATAAGCTCAAATATTGACAGAACCATGCTTTGTAGTCTTCAACTGTATTAATATATCCACGCGGTATATGCAGACATGTGCATTTAACCTGTAAAATTACAACAAAATGGGTGTTGAAAAGCTCGAAAAACACAAGCGAGTGTGTCATGAAAATCAATGGCAATTATTGAAAGCGAACCGGGTGGGCTAGCAAGAGCAAGATTCAGTGCTTTTGAAAAAAAAAGAAACACTGTATAGCGAAACCCATATGAATACCTGTCAGCCCATACGGTTTACCTGTATTCTTGTACAGGAAAATTGAGTTTTCAGGTCCATACGTTGTACAACCGTTTCAATACGGGGAATTTTTTTTCTATTTGTTTGATTCTTCCTTGTGATGGGACTTTGGAGGATGAATTGGTCTGTAATAAGGTAGGCACTGATAAGTATGTATATGCCGTTGTGGCTCATTAACGTTTTTAATCGGTGCATTTACCCGAAACATGGACGGGAACTTAGGCTGCGATGAAGAGCATTGGATAACCCCCCCTTCCCTCTATCCTTGGTCTCCCCTTGGTATGTTTGTTCTCACCCCCCCACATAAACATATACAAGGACTCCTCTACTTACGAACGAGTTAGGTTCCAGAGGTCTACTCTTTGTTTTTTTCGGTAAGTCACATAGGTAAAAAATAAAATAAATTAAAATGAAAAAAATTAATGTATTTGTTTTAATAAATTAAAATGAAAACAAATACATTAGTTTAATTTGTTTTCATTTAAATTTATTTTATTTTTTACCTACGTGACTTACCGAAGAAAACAAAGAGTATGGACCCTTGCAGTCACGTAAACTTCAAATCTAGAATTCCAGAGGTCTGTTTGTAAGTCGATTTGTTCGTAAGTCCAACTTTCCTCCCGGCGATTCCAAAAATATTGTAGAGCATGGACACTAAACACGGGGAATGGCTTTAAAGGTTGCATAATCTCCCGTAGATGTATATGCCACTGGTTCTTCATGTTCTGCAGATGTAGATGGCACCACCGCAATCTATTGCGCCGGTGGTTGTAAAGGCAACTCGACGTTTGTTCGTATCTCTGAAAGTTCGTCAGTTGGATGTTCGTAAGTAGAGGCGTCCCTGTACATATTCACCTCCCCCCTACGCGGGGTCCCCACTTGTCTGCGGGCCCAATACCAGAGGTCGCAAACGGGTTTTGATTCCTTACCCGTACCCGGCCGCACCAGGGTCGCAAATGGGTACCCGTACCCGGCCGGGTACGGGTACCCGTTCCCTACCCGTACCCTACCCGAAATGAGCGACAAACGGTTACTCACCAGTGACTCACGGCCTACCCGTACCCGTACCCGGCCGCACCAGGGTCGCAAACGGCTACCCGTACCCGTACCCGGCCGGGTACGGGTAGCCGGGTATCGGGTAGGGTACGGGTATCGGGTACCCGGTTGCGACCTCTGCCCAATACCCTCCCCCGCCCATCTATGTACGGCCCCGTCGCGCCGAATGGGGCTTGCGTTTTGTCGATCTCATCCCCCCCAAAAAACCTGTACGTATCATGGGTATTGGTCGCGAAAGCCTCCGTATTAAACCAAAAGGGGCATTGAAAAAAAGGTTGAAAAGTACGAGGACAGGAGGCGCATGCTTGGAATAACACCGAGGCACAGCAGGGGAACACGTGGAATCGGGGATTCTGTAAATTAGACACGAAATAAATGGGCTTGGGTTAGACACCTCACCAAAAGGGATGGCCGATGGATGAGTGGCGAATAATCGGCAACGCAGATAACGCGCCAGAAAGGATGACCACAGGAGATGGGGCGACCGGAGAAGCTCATGCACAAGAGGGCGATGGATTGTGGCAAAAGCAGGATCGTGAGGGATATTGACGGCTTGGGGAGGCTGCCGTCCAGCAGGGCATGGATAATGGTTGATGAGTGCATGCACAGCGCGAGTTAACACATTTCTGCAGAGGGAGCTGGTAGGAACGTTGGGTTGCTCGGTCAATGGCCTGCAGGGTCAACGGCGGCGTGGTGTATTCCGCAAATATGCCCGACTGTGAGGGCGGGCACAAGCCGGCGTGAGTAGGTTAAACGTTCAGTTTTATAAGGGCACCACGGGGTGACCAGCCCCTCCCCACCCAGCCACACCCTCCCCACCCAGTCCCACCCCTCCCACCCCCCCACTCAGCCCCACCCTCCCCACCCAGCCCTCCCCACCCAGCCCCTCCCCACCCTCCCCTCTCCACCCAGCCCCACCCCTCCCATTATTTGATGCACGAAGGACGGACACAATAATCCCCTGTGGGCTGGTGTAACCAGGAGGTTCCTACCAGTATTAAGAGTGCGTAGTGAGGTAATGCGGGTAGGCTGTATTATATCAACTTGTATGTAACGCGCCGCCAATGCACAGGATTCGCTCACCGCTTGTTGTGTTTAGTTTGTTGTCCTTCTAACCTCAGATTAGCACGGTTGGCTACGTACGGTGCGAAAGAAGTTGCATGCACTGAGTGTGAGAAGACGACACGGAGGCGCGCGGTGGAAACCGCATCCAGGAGCAGCCGCGCGGTGAGGAGCGGCCATCAACAATCGACCGAGCTCTGCGGTTCTCTATATATGAAGTTGTTATCAGGATTTGTGAGCTCCTACGTGGACACTGTTACAGCGCGTCCCGACTCGTGTGTACAGTACGTTAGGCTGCGTACAGTACGCACTGTCCAGTGACGCGTACAGTGTGATGGTCGTCCGTACTCAGCTCTGTAGCACGAGTAGCGTACACGGTGTCCGTGTACAGTCAATGTACAGTGTGTACTAGTCCGTGTACAGTCGATGTACAGTGTGGACTGTCAGTGTCGCCGCGCGACCGCTTTATCCGCACGAGTGAGGAATCAACTCGCGGCGGAATCGTATAACGCGATTAGCGACGCAGTGAATCGATTCCTCCCAAAATCCGCGAGCGACGTCGGCCGCACAACGGAATCGCAACCGAGGAATCGGATCGCCCGGGCGGGAGCGAATATGAATGAATTAAGAGGGAATGAGTGAGTGCGACAGGGATGTCCTCTGGCTACCACATTATTTAACATCTATTTCGACCACGTAGTTCGTGAAGCCTTCAATAACTGTACCGGAGGAATTTCCATCTGGTACAGATACAATGGGAGGCTGATCGATGCCCGGGTGCGGTCAAGGGATGGCTCCCTAGTGCTCAACCACGTTATTTATGCCGATGATTTGGTAATTGCTGTTTACTCAGGAGGAGTTAGAGGCGCTGCTGCTGAGCCTGGAGCTTGTCACTAAGATGTGTGGACTTACCATCAGCCCCACCAAAACTAAGCACCTGCCTGGGAATTTTGTACCATCAGACACTCCAACCCCACAACTCCCAATTGGTGATAGGGCAGTTGTGGAGAGTGGAGAGTTTCCCATACCTGGTCAGTGTGCTTATGACCGGCTCCGGTTTGACAGCAGAGCTCTCACTCCGAATCAGTTGAGCGGCATTATCTTTTCATCGGTTGCCTAACGCTGTGTGGAAGCTACCTGGTCTGTCGCTCAGCACGAAGCTTCAGGTCTTCTCGGTCACAGTCATTCCCTCCCTTCTCTACACTTGTGAAACGTGGACCCCCCTAATTGAAAATATTCGCCGGTTAGAAACATTTTGGCTGGCCTGCCTACGATCCATCCTGGGTTTAACCAGGCTGGATTGTGTGAGGAGCTCACAAATCCTTGAAATATCTGGACAAAGCCCCATCGGTGAGCTCCGGCAGGAAATGCTGCGTTTGCTGAGTCATGTAGCCCGTATGCCCAGCCACCGCATGCCTAAACAGCTTTTGTTCGGCCAGATCGAGGGGGCTAAACGGGCGTGGCATAGGCTAGAAAAGAGATGGAGCGATGTGGTACAGGAGGATGTGGAGCTGAGTGGAGGGAAGGGATCTCAATTTAAACCAGAAATTACTCAAATACATCTTTGACTGAATCTATGAATAAATCTATGACTGGGTTTGGACAGTACTTGCTTTTTGAGAAAAACAATGAATTATGTAATCTGAACCTGGTATTGCATCATATATGATATGAATTGCATTATGTCATTCCTAGAAGTCATGGATATTGCAATCATAACTAGGCTTACATCCCTCTGCTGAACAAATTGCCCTATATCAGCTCTAGAAATCATACAGTGTCGTGCTCTCTTATTTGTCGGTGTTTGATTTTGCAAAGGGACACATTTCTGTTTAGCCAAAGTGAGCAGAGATGCCTTGTACTTGTGTGAACAAAGCAGATAATTTCTGCTATGTTTGTGTTGAAGTGACTGTTGGCACCACAAAAGCACAGTATCGCCACTCTGGTTAAGTAAGCCTTTATGTTGGCTGCAAAATTGGAGATCAGGACAAGATGTGGGCCCCACACATATGCCTCAACACTTTACAACAAATATTCGCCAGTGGTTGAACAGGAAAAGGAAATCTATGCTTTTGCAGTACCAATGATTTGGAGAGAGCGAACAGATCATATCAGCAATTGTTACTTCTGCATGGCACCTCCAGTTGGGAAAGGTGTGTCAAAGAAGAAAAAGTGGACTGTGCATTTTCCAAACATTCCATCAGCTTTACGCCAAGTACCCCACGGAGAAGGACTGCCGATTCCTGATGCACCAGAATCATTCTCACTTTTTAGTCAGACGAGGAAGAGGATTAAATTTCTGGTCCTGAACCATCAAGGTCACATGACCAAGATTTTCTCCCATCGACCTCCTCTGAACCATACCTTATAACACAAGGTGAACTGAAAGACCTTGTCAGGGATTTGGAACTACCTAAGAGTAAGGCAGAGCTATATGCTATGGTTCTTGCGGTAAAGTAACATAGATAGATAAAATAATAATCAAATTATATAAATACAAATGAAAATAAAGCTTGTGTTGCGATCGAAACGTCGTGATACTTTATAATTCACTTTCTTTTTATTATTTTGTTATTGTTGTAATTTTTTCTATCTACTTGACTTTACCGAAAGAACCATAGAATATGAGATTCCTACAGTCACGAAAGTTTTAAGTCAAAATTTAAGGCAGAGCTGTTGGGCTCCAGACTGCAGTAGTAGAATCTCCTGGCAGGTGATGTTAGGGTTTCCATGTTCCGTGACCGTCAAAAGGATCTTGTCCCATTCTTCATCATGGAAAGTGATCTTGTAGCCTGCAACAACATCGATGGTGTGATGGCAGCCCTCAACATCGTTCATGATCCAGATGAGTGGAGACTGTTCATTGATTCATCGAAGATGCATCTTAAAATTTTTGCTGCATAATGGAAATGATTTGCCATCAATTCCAGTTGGTCATGCAGTCTATATGAAGGAAACCTTTGACAACATGAAACAACTTTTGAGGTGCATAAACTATGACCAACATCAGTGGCAGCTTTGTGGCAATTTGAAGGTTGTTGCTCTCTTGCTTGGTATACAGACTGGATACACAAAGTACTGCTGTGTTCTCTGCGAATGGAATAGTCGTGCGAGAGATTCCCACTACATCAAGATAGATTGGCTACTCCGACAGTCATTGGGGCCTGGGAGGAAAAGTGTTCAGCATCCATCAATTGTTGAATCAAGGAAGATTTTGTTACCACCCTTACACACCAAGCTGGGTCTGATGAAGAACTTTGTCAAAGCCAAGGACAAAACACAAGCAGCTTTCAAGTACCTCCGTGGAAAATTTCCAAAGTGAAGTGAAGCTAAGATAAAGATTTGTGAACTTATTTGAGATTATGCATTTGACAGTGCACTGCGTGGCAAGGAAAAGACGGCGTGGAAAGCCTTCCAGTTAGTGGCAACACATTTTCTCGGAAACAAGGCAGACAACTACAGAGCGTTGGTGGAAAACCTCCAGGCATACAAAAGCCTTGGTTGCAACATGTCACTAAAGATACATTTTTGCACTCTCATCTAGATTTTTCCCACCGAACTACGGAGCAGTGAGCAACGAGCATGCCGAGCGATTTCACCAGGACGTTGCAACAATGGAGAAACGCTATAAGGGCAAATGGAGCCCATCAATGAGTACAGACTATTGCTGGACAGTGACAAGAAATGCTCCATTTAATGAATACAAGAGACAAGCCAAGAAGCGCCGAGTAGACACTGAATAAGGACTAAACCAGGGGCGGTTTCTTCATTAGGGCGATTGGGCGACGCACCACCAATGTCATTCAACCACAGAGTTACGCTCGCCGTTACTGTGCCTCTGGATATACAGTAGTCCAATCAGCGTCATGTCACGTTCTGTGGAGTACCGCCTCTTTTTGGGCGACTTCACTCTGGCTGAGAATCGCCCAGAGTGTTCCCATAGACTTACATTCAAAGATGTTTTTTTTCGAACGGCGGGCGCTCCAATGCATTCTGTATGGCTTCCGGAAGGGCTCGCACTAACGTGCTTACGTCATCATACGTAAGCACGTTTCAGTCAACAATATTATTTGTCGCCACCTAGTGGAATCTTTAATAAAAGAAACTGAGTGGATTGTAATAATAGTGAGTATAGAAACAAACAAGATGTATTGTAAGAGTCACTTTATTTTTCATTAATATTAAAGAAGTGAAGTTGCCTTTACATGCTTAAGCTGTTAATTTATCCATTGCTTGGGTGGACCTTATCCTTATCAATCATCCAGACATCTGCCCCCCCTGAGAGATTTTGCAGGAGCTGCCACTGGACTAAACTATGTACTTATAAATATGTAATTGTTTTTTGCCTTTTGTTTCATAAATTATTTTATTTATATAATACTTTTGCTGATTTTTTTAAGTGTTACATGAACAGGAGAGGTGACATGGTATCATGTAAAGCAACCATAAACACATGAAATACCTAGGTTTACAATTTATGAGTAAAAAATTCTATCTACACAATACACATAGATGTAAAATGTAAAAACTTATTTATCTTGGGAATAGTATCCAATCAGTTATTTTGTCATATTTGAATTCAGCATATTTAATTGTAGACAAGTGTTATCGTTGGTGTCTGGGCAGAGACTATCAACTTGCTGTAATACATTTGAGTGGCAGGGTGGCAGCGCAGTGGTAACACTTGTGCCTCATAGCAAAAAGTCGAGTTCGATTCCCGACTCAGGCACTTTCTGTGGAGTGTGTATGTTTTACCCCTGTTCTGCATGAGTTTCCTCCGGGTTATCCGGTTTCATCCCATCGGCTAAAACAATACAACGTAAATGGTATTGGCTAAACGTTCCAATGCTCACCCCCTCCCGTGCAAATGCATCAATTAGGATTACAGTACACAGAGGAACCATCGCCCACTACTGCAGAAACTTGGTAGGACCATCCTGAATAGTAGGGTTCTGCAAAGTTATCGACGAATGTGTTAATAGGGTTTTTTTGTATTGTTACGTGAAACATCTACCAAAGCCTGGCTACTCAATACTCTCCCTTTCGTCACTCAAAATTTGGCTTAAACAACCCTCAGCTCTCAACCAGAGCCAGACCCTCCTGGTTCCACTTTTCATATTCCCAAGTTCTGTCACCTCTGCTAACTTTAACGTTCTGACGTCATGTCTCCCCTGCTCGTGCCTCATACAGCCGACTACACCATGACGTCACAGCGCGCGGGTTGGCGTGTTTACCCCGCGACGTCATTCCACGCTCGACGCAGGAGGACGTTTTTATGACGTCACGCGGGAGCCTATGTTTTTATGACGTCACCTCGTCGCAGCGTCACGTCGACCAACGTCACTTCCCGCGCTCAGCTGTAGGGGACGGGCAGAGGGCTCGCAGATATTTTAGCTCCCGAGGAAACTCGGCGCCGTCGTCACACACACACACACCCCCCGCCGCGCACGTCGCCATCGCATTAGGAAGGATTCTACCCCCGGCCGTCGTCTCGTTCCTCCGCACAGCCCCGCGGCGCGTTGGGGGGTGGCGGGCAGGCGAGACGCGGAGCCGCCCCGCAGGCACTCGACAATGGCGGAGGAGGCGCGGAGCGCGGCCCGGGCCGGGTCCCCGCGGCCCGGCTGCTCCTCACACGTGGAGAAGACGCGCAGAGGCAGCAGCAGCAGCAGCAGCGTGGTGCACAGCCTGGCGCGACAGCGGCTCGGGCAGCAGCGTCTCGCCAGCGTGGTGCAGGTAACGCCGGGGATAGAATGGTGGAGAGAGGGGGGTGTGGGTTGACGGGGCAGAGGCCCTCCTTGCCAACGCGGGTGACGTCTTGGCGGCGCGCTAAGCCGGTGGCCATGTTGCTAGGGGAGAGGGGGGGGTAGCTGCCGCTCGTGTAGAGGAGTAAGCGGAGTGCGACTTTTGCGTCACCCAACATCGCAAGTAAAAGTGGGGCCCCCTTTACCTTGGTAAGATGGCCGGTGTGACCGCAATGCCGGAGGCCCAACGGAGTAAAGAGAAACAGAATTAAAAGGCACGGAGGCTGCTGTTGTTGTTCTTCTCCTCGTCACAGTCGAGACGGGGCAAGCGTGGCCAGAGAGAAGGGCGAAGCTCGTTTACTCGACGATATGAGGCAGTTGACGGTGGACGTTGAGTTCGCGAGGTAGCAGGGTTTAGGGGATTCCACCTTATTCTACAAACCCATCCCGGACATGTTTCTCGGTAAACAAATCCATGAAAACAAAATGCCGTACCAGGTCTGAGTTCATGTCAGTCCCTGCCACCCAAACAGATGACAGTGCCCCCGGACTTTACGTGTAAAATCTAGACAAGGTAGGGGGAAATCAGACTGGGTCGAGGCCAATACGCTTGTATCTCCTAGATAAGCAAATTGTCACCATTATAACTATATAGCAAACGTTGTAAGAGGCCGAACGCTGAAAGTTCAGTGCATGGTAAAATCGGACAAAGCATCTGAAAACACGGTGGCGAGATTTTAATTACCTCGCCTAGCGTATAAGAAGAGGTCGTCGTTTAGACCCTGACGCCTGCTGTATATTTAGAGTTTGCATGTTCTCCCCGTGGTCGCGTGGATTTTTCTCTGGGTCCTCCGGGTTTTCCCTCCACATTTAGAATCAACATCACGCATTTAGAGTATTTGTCTGCTATACATTTCTATATGATAAGCCACTTCGTTGAGCTATTATTTGTGGCCAGGTCGCTTCTGAAAAAGAGCTATATAGATAAGCGGGCTTTACCTGCTAAAAGATGTGACAAGTGCTGAAAATATCAAAGCATAGAATACACTGTAAACCCATTGGGAAGAATAGAGAAATGAGAGAACAAAACAATTTAAGATGTCATAATATGCATTTGGAACATAAATGCAGTAAGAAGTTTAAGGTACATCGCTCATAGTAAGAGGGCTAGACGAAGCCACAAAATCATGATTGAGGAATTTTATGCAGTCATATTCCAGATGTCACGCCTGAAGAGGTAAGCACTGATTGACAGGATGACAAAGGGAAGCTCCTGGACCAGATGCAGTCATTGGACTAAACTGATTAGCATCTCAGAAATTCAATATTTATTCTGGAGGAATCCGATGAGCTATAAAGCTCTTTTTCACAAATGTCCAGTTGGGGTGGATCAGAATGTTACAACAACAAACAATACAAAAACACGATCAGAGTGCAAAGTTTAGGAAATGTAAACAAATAAAAAATATACAAATAGAACTAAATTATGTTTTATCCTACCAGGTAAAGCCCGGTGAGGCATTAACTTATTTTTCAGAAGTGACCTGACCACAAATGATAGCTCATCATGTGGAAATTTATAGCAGCAAAATAATATAAAAATAATCTCAATGCATGATAAATTCACTGCTGCATAAAGGGTTGTACAATTTATTGCCATCAGTCTTGTTATGCAACAGTCCATTGGACACTTTCACATAAAGAGAGAGGTCTTCTCAGGCACAATCCCTCCTTTTTCTGCCACTCCATTGTAAGTCTCAGCCACCAACCATCATCTATTCGAGCCACATGGCCTGTCTAATTTAATGTTTCTTCGCTAAGTGATTACTAACTTGTGTATTTTTGTAATCCATTTGTTCCTCTGTCCCAGTGAAATTCCATGTATCCCTCCTCCAAATGTTTATTTGTTCACTTTTACGTTTTTGTTGCATTTTCTTCTTAATGTGTTTGTCATAGAAGATTATATACTCATTAAAAACGTTATTCTTTAGCCACATTTGTTCCTTTTTATTTTTAATTGGAGTTTTGCTTTAAAAGTGCAACCTGCTTCTCATCCAACTCGTTGATTTCTTCATTTGTATTGTGGTCCACCTTCAATCACTGCCCTAGGTAAAAGTAATTAAAATTACTTTCGAGTTGTGTTCTTTGACAGATATCTTTAAATGTTTATCAAACTTATACCTGACTTTTGTTTAGCCTCTATTTGTAACCCACTGCATGCAGCCTTTAATAAAATATAGAATTTCAAATAGTTTATTTCCATTTTGGTGTAATAATTATGTTGCCAGCAAAACTGTGGTGGTTAATATTTTCTCCATTTATATATGTACCTTTCTTTCTGTAATCCAATTATTGAAAAACTACATATTAAACAGGCTGCTGCAGAGTGAAATACTGCCGCTCTAAAACAGTTCTGCACAAATCAGTGACCCAAACCCTAACCCCCTTCCATCCTTTTTGTTCCATCCATGGTTGTTGATTGTTGCTGACAAATCTATCTTTCAATTTACCTATCTCTGTATATCTCCGTGTCTCCCTCTGTATCTCCATTTCTCTTACCTCTCTTTGTGTGTCTCTGTGGGCCAATTGCTGAAGGTTGGTAGTGCTTAACCGAATGGTTTTGAACAACAATTTCCAATATTTAACAAACTTTTTAAAAATAAAAAACTTATATGACCATGGTGACCTCCATAACCTCGATTTACCAAAGGGGGATGCGTTCTTCAGAAAACACGCGTGAAACTACATTTCGTAAATCAGAATGGCTTTTCCCATTAATTGAATTAAAAAAGCATGTGTTTCAGGACAGTCATTCCAACTACTCTTAACCTCAAAATATACACCCACATCACTTTTCACAATATTAAAATTATAATAAAGAATGTAAATATTAAAACGGTTGAATAATAATTCATTTAAAACCAAAAGATATTCTGCATGTTGAAAGAACTGGAAAGGTGATGTAGAGGCGTTACTGTGGCACTGCAGAAATACCATGACTCTATCGTGGATGGATGATGCAGTCTCCCGGATGTTTCTTGTTTGATAATCTCATGGCGTGTGCCTTGTGAAATTTCGTCGACGCGGAAATTTGATTTTGTTCATCGAAAAGTGTCCATAATTTGTCATTGCGTTAATGAAAAATGTCATAAACCCAACATTCATAAATCGATGCATACCTGTATTGAACTGGGTTGCATAATTAGTTTCTCAAAATTAGCAGGTGGTTGTGATTGATTGTACGTTGACGCATGTCACTTCAACAAGTATTGCACTGCCTGGTCTCATACATTCTTCTGTAATTACAGATGCCAGAACCAGTACTGAAGTTACGAGACAAGCGAGCCAAGTGGAATAACATTCCCCAGTCGATTCGCCGTCTCTATGACAACAGTCAACCACACAACATCAATTACACAGAATGCATCTCTACCCTCCAGGTACCCCTTTCAGAAATGATCCATGCCGTAATGATTGTAATTCCGAGGTAATAGCCTAACTTGCGACCGAACACAACTACTGAGGTGTTTTTACTTTAATGTTTTTGTTGGGTTGCTGCTACATGTACTACCAAGTATTATGGGCAGCAGGGTGTATCAATAGTAAAACGTGTGTGCCTCACAGCAAGAACGTTCTGGGTTTGATTCTGCGCTTGGGTGCGTTTCTGTGTGGAGTGTGTATGTTCTCCCCCTGTTCTGCATGGGTTCCCTCCAGGTCCTCACGTTTTCTCCCATGTAGCTGTTCTAAATTTAGGCTGTTCAATATCTTCCATGAAACCCAATTAAAATGCAGGGCATAACATGTTATTCTTTTAACTTGTCCGTTGTCCACAGGATCTCATTTCATTGATGACTGTGGAAGGGATGGAATCCAGTGCCGATTATGGGCAGGTGCCCCAGCCAGCAAAGTTCATTAATGCCGACGTGTTTGACCTCTTTGGAGGAGTGGAGGTATGTGCCACCACTATCAGCCATTCTCTCTCTTGTCAAACTAATGCTGTCACCATCTGTCACGGTCCTGCAATGTCAGCATAAATCTCATTCCTTCACATGAACGGATCTCATCGCTCCATTTTTATAGCAGTTGCCCTCTTTGGTGTGCTCTCTGCTCATGCAATTTGTGAGTATGCTGGTTGAGTGGTGAAATTTATGCAATTTTTTTCACCATATGTAACTAATCATGCATAGTGTTACCCTTCATTTTAACAGTGCACCGTTTGCCTTTAAGTCATCCCATTGTAGTCGCATCTGAACATTGCACAGCAAGTCTGGTGGCCAACTTCATGGGAGGCAGGCGATGCAGTGGTTAACACTTTTGTCTCGTAGCAAGAAGGGCCTGTGTTCTCGATGCCTGACACATGTGCCTTTCTGAGTAGGGTTTGTACTTCCTCCTGTTGTCCAGGATTTCCGGTTTTTCCCATAGCTTACACAAACAGTACAATGTAACTTGTATTGGCCAATATCCCAATGCAGAAAAATTACCTGCAAAGTTGGGATTGCACATAGCAGCATTGCTTCCTCCTGACAGACTATAACTGTCTGTGAAACAGCACGTTTGTGAGAGCCCTGCACTGTAAGAAGAGCGCAAATTTCAAGTGTACTTAATTACTCATTACTTATTATTAAGCATTTATGAACGTGGTACATTATTGTTGTATTTGCTGTAGACTCATCAGCGACTCAAGTCTGGAGTTCTCAGCCACTGTGATAAATAGCGTAATTTTGAATGTAAATCGTTTCTGAGGAGCATTGCTGTGCAATTTGGCGATCGTATGCACTGATCCCATCAGTATGTAAAGCTATGGTTTGCAAGATGTTAACAACCTCGCTTGGTATGCAAGAGGTTGTGGGTTTGATCCCGACCCTGACAACTGTATATTTGGAGTGTGCGTGTTCTCCCCGTAGTCGCGTGGATTTATCTCCAGGTCCTCCAGTTTTTCTTTCCACATTTAGAAACGTACGTTTATAGTATTTGGCTGCTATAAACTTACACGTGATAAGCCACTTCGTTGAGCTGTCATTTGTGGCCAGCTCGCTTCTGAAAAGAGCTATATAGCTCAGTGGGCCTTACCTGGTAAATTGAAAATTGTTTATAGTTGTATGTACCCATAGAGTCGTTCAACAGTATCTTCATTGTTGTTCAAGGCCTTTTATTAGTGAGTCAACCTTACAAACAAAACACAATCCCACGTGTGTAGTGCAGATTACACTGCATATATAAATATTCCACTAAAACCAGTGGTGGAATTTCCTGTCTTATGCTGGTGACCCAATTCTCTCTACTGGACAACTACAAGTTGAGTTGAGGGTTAATGTGCCATGCAACCATGTAGAGCCTAGGCCATATGGCATGCAACACAGCTAGTAATATCCTGAGTATTGCGAATGTCAAGACACATTTAACTCGTCTATGGTATGCTCAGAGATAAAGGTTTGATGACAGACACCTACAGATGTAAACGTCTTCGGAGAGTCAAAATCTAAGTGTCTCGCTGCTCAAACATTTATGGGGAGCTTCACATCCTTTTGCCACTCCTCAGTCAGTTGTGGAAATTCCGCATTCCAAAAGCAGAGGTCAATCTCCATAGGGTCACCACTGGAATTGTCGCATTGAGACCTATTTTATCAACCCTGGAGGGATGATGGGCTGAGTCTGGTCTCCACCTACAGTTTTAATAACTGCAATTGTGCGAGTACAGATTGTGAAATGTAAATTTCGACTTCGTTGTGTACCTAGTATTCAATAAATGTGTTAAAATAAAAATGTTTACATACGTCTAAAATACACGTCGTGTTAAACTATTGTCTCCCTTGTATTTCACTTCTCAGCTGCTCGTGGATGTCCTGATGAGACCAACGTTACTCCCACAGGACCAAAGCAAGCTTAGAAGTAAGCCATGTGTTAATCCATTGTGGATAATGATGGAAATGTTGCAGTTAACAAACAATCACATGACGGTGTAATACGTGCACTATTCTCGATTTTATCCCGTGATGTTATAATGAGGGGCAATTTGCTTGTTATTTATTCTTACAACTTCAGTGCACAGAGTAGCAAAAATAAATTAACTGCTGAATTAGCTCAAATTGTACACACTTTCATTTGCAGTCAGGACTTAATGAATAATTTCGTTTAAATAATCCGAAAGTTACAGCATAAGCGACTAATGGAGTAGGGGTGTGTATGTGACAAATATTGAGTGTGAATCTGATACTCGGACTACTGACAATGATAATTGGTTCTTTACCCTTCTATCTGGCAACAAAATTGACACCTTTTTTTGTTGCCAGATAGAAGGGTAAAGAACCAATTATCATATTTTTACTGGCAAATGAGGTTCCCATAGTACTGACAATGAGTTTGCACACCTGTTATCTTTCATCTCGTATATCTCTCACCCCAAAACCTTGGAGATGGCATTTTAAAAATTAATATCATAAAAATCAGAACGATGTGTGCAGGTTAGTGAAGGTGTAGAGCATAGATGTGGGAGCAATGGATTTCCCACGCATTGCCCTCTGCTGCCCAAATACAGCTGGCAGCCTACAACACTTGTTGTAATCATGAAGGTCACCCATCCAATCACTCTCCAGGATCAAATCTTGCTTTTCTTGGGAGATCTGACCAGTTTGGGCACATTCAGGGGTGCCACGGTGGCAAGATGTTAACTCCCTCGCCGAGTATACAGGAGAGGCCGTGGGTTCAATTCCAACCCTGACGCTTGAATATTTGGAGTTTGCATGTCTTTCCCAATGGTTGCGTGGATTTTTCTCCGGGTCCTCTGGTTTTTCTCACCACATTTAGAAATTTTCAATTAGAGTATTTAGCTGCTATAAATGTCCACATGATAAGCCACTTCATTGAGCTATCATTTGTGGCCAGGTCCCTTCTGAAACAAACTACATAGCGCAGTGGGCCTTACCTGGTAAAAGTAAACAATGGTTATATATACTCTGAGTTCTTTCGGTAAAGTCACGTAGGTAAAAAATGAAATTAAAATTAATAAAATAATAATAATAAAATCACGACGTTTCGGAGGCAACACGAGTCTCCGTCATCAGGTGGGACCGTCACAGCCAGATGCAGCAAATCTGGCTGTGACGGTCCCACCTGATGACGGAGACTTGTGTTGCCTCCGAAGCGTCGTGATTTTTTTTAATTTTATTTTTTTACCTACGTGACTTTACCGAAAGAACTAAGAGTATGAATCCTTGCAGTCACGAAAGCTTCAAATCTAGAATAAAAAAATGGTTAGTTTATTCTGGGTGATATGGTCACTGGCAGAAATATAGCTGCTGTTGTGTAATATTTAAATGGACATGTTACCTTTCAGGTTCCACAACCTTATAGTCTAGTCATGAGAAAAAATTAAGTTGCTGATGCAGGGACAAATTTAAATATTAAAAGAAAACCTCCCCGAACATGCCTATTTTGATGCTTCCTTCCAGCGGCATTGCCATTTAATGTTTAATACAGTATTCCCTGTGTGAGCACTCATGTCACATGTGTAAGTGTTAATATGACATCATGGATTTGTGACCTGGTGAACTTGTTTTTGTGTTGCAGTACAAATGCACCTGACCAAAGCTGTGCTGGAGGTTTTACACAATGTCTGCATGTGTGTAAGTATGATTTGACAGGGCACACTTGGGATCTTCTAAGTCCCTGAATAATTTCAATATCATTAGTTATGACACTGGAGTACACGAATGAAAAATGAAAAGAAATTTAATCGTGTGAAAATGTGTTTAAATATAATTTGAGCATTTGTCATTATCATGGTCATCAACGGCTGTGTTAAGTCCTCTACCGGATGAAGGGCTCCCCCATGTTACTATCCATGGCCTTGTTATTCGTGTTTGCTATGCACGTGGCAACCTGACACCCTGGAAACCCTTGCAATTGAGATGTTCCATCTCAACGGATTTTTCACGCATGTGCCCATACCCTCCCAATTTGTTCCTGCCCCGTGTGCCTTTGCTCTCTTGTGTGCTCCTGCCCTTGTGTGCTCGTGATCTTGTGTGCCCCTGCCCTTGTGTGCTCATGATCTTGTGTTCCCATGCCCTCGCGTGTGCCCATACCCTCTCGTGTGCCCATGCGCTCTTGTGTGCCTGCCCTCTCGTGTGCTCCTGACCTCATGTTCCCTTGCCCTCGCGCGCCCATGCCCTCTCGTGAGCTGCAGACGGAACGCGTGGCCAAGCGTCTCTCCGAGCGGCTCGAGTTCGTCATGTATCTCTTTACGCTGATGTCAGAGAAGAGAGGCTACCTGCAGGCAGCCTCGCTCATGGAAGACGTGCTGGGCACTAAAAAGGTGATAAAACACCTCGCTGAGAACCCATTCTCGGTTCCTGTTCCCTTTACTCTTGCTTTGCAAAATCCAATTTAATTGCTTATTCTGGTGAATATTGACAACAATTGTGACAGGTTTTATATATGTCATAATTCATATGGAAACGGGTTAATTTTGGTGCAGGTTTGTATCGTTTTTATTCGAGCTTGATGTATATATGTATAACTTATTTTGCACCGTACGTAGCCAATCGTGCTAATTGTAGGTGTGGGGAAGGACAACAAACTAAGCAAAATCGTGTGCTGGGACTAATAAGAATAGGTTTTATCCTTTCTGGCAATATAACATGTTCAAATACCAAATAGATACCTTTTTGCAAGGCATCAAGTTTGCATTAACCACACATACTTGTGGCAAAACATGCAAACAAATGCATTGTCTTTGAAACTGATTGTCCTACACCAGAGACACACCAGTGTTAGACCAGAGAAAGGCGAATAGTACAAAGACATTGCAAGTATCGGTGCACTTACAGGTCCGATACTAGGACGTTGCATCACTGTCGCACTACACACGGCAGACGTGTGAACTTTGGCGTTGCGCACGTTGTGCCCGACCGGTGTGGCGTCTAGGAGATGATCCTTCTGGAGGAGATCCCTGACCTGGTGAAGCTCGTCGCCCGCTTCGACCGTCACCAGTTCGCCAACTTCTGCCGCGTGCTCTCGGTGATGGTGTCTGAGCTGGAGCCAGTGGGAGACGAGAACCAGACGCTGCTGGCTCAGAACGAGCAGCTGCGCAGGCACTGCAACCCCACGTCGGCCGAGGTGAACCAAGGTGAGTCTGGTCATATTTTATTGGAAAGCTGGTCAGGATATATATCTACTTGCTGCTGCCCCCATTTGAATTCCACTGTGCGCTATTTAGCAGCAGAGGGGCGCAGTGGTAACACAGCAAGAAGGGCCTGTGTTTCCAATTCGAGTGACTTTCTGAGTGGAGTTCGTATGTTGTCCCCCTTTGATGCATGGTTTCTTCTAAGTTCTCTGGCTTCTACAGAGAAAAACAGTACAATGTAACCGGTATTGGTCAATACATCCCTTTGCTCAAAAATAACACGCATATTACCAAATTTAGATTATACAAAAGCAATCATTGCTCACAGCTGTAAATACTTGGCAGGGACTCTCCTGACAAATGGTCTTGATGCTCAGGCTTTCCTTGATAAAACAAGCATCTTAATAACAGCATCATTGTGATTGATCTTCCAGCAATGCTGCTGAACATCCCGGGAATCGTGAAGCGACTGTGCGAGCTCGCGACACAGAAGTCGACCGAGAGGCAGAGCCCTTTCGTCTTCCTGCAGGAGCTCGAGCACTGGCTCAACCTGATGGACAACTCCGTCGCCCTGGACATGACCACGTCCATCGTGGACGAGAGCGGCTTGGATACGAGCATGGGTAAACCCGCCTCTCCGTTCTCACACCCAGCGAAGGGAAAGCACCACCCCGTGTGGTGGTTGGCTCTCACACTTTTCAATATTCAGCGCCTTGCGATCTCCAGGTGAAAGCTGCTTTAGATGTGTAAATTGTTATTATATCGTGACACTTTCATCAACGCTTTCATTGTAACTTGCCTGATCCGCCCCCTTACTGGACATCTGTGAAATAGAGCTTCATAGCTCCTCGGATTCCTCCAGGATAAATAAAGATTCTGAAATAAAATAAATATTCTGATTCTGAACGTACCAGACGAGTAACCTCGTCATACTTAAACTCAACACATTTGTCAATAACATGGTGCCTTTAAAAAAAAAAGGCGACATTTTGGGCAATGACCATAATTATTAACACATGGTTATACTGGCATCCATGTTGTATTATTAGTGACCCCCATAATTTTTTTAGTTTTATTTGAAATTAAAGACATTAAAAATGTTACATTAAATATTGTTATAAGTGCAGTTGATTATAACAAGATTTTGAATTATAGAATTTAAATTCTATAATCATGCATTTAGATCCCGTCATATCTCGGAAGCTAAGCTGGTTTGAGCCTGGACAGCGACTGGATGGGCGACCACCATGCGAGGCAGATCATTATGGGGTGCGGGGATAGCAGTGCGGTGGGCAGTACAGAAAAAGCGATTATTGTACTGTACTTCTATGCTCCCTCTTCTAAATGTCTGCTTAGTACCCGCTTTGACTAGTGCGGTAAAACATGGTCAAATATTAAAAAAATTACATTATATTGACCAGCGCAGCAGGGGAGTCCCCTAATCCAGTTGTTGGTTTCGCAAAAGGGCTGCACGTGCATTAATTGTGACAACGCTGCAGGTTTAACAGGACGAGTGTTGACCATGTGCGCCGCGGCAGCGAGACATTAACTACCTCACCTGGTATAGAGTGGGTCGTGGGTTCGATCCCGACCCTGATGCCTGTATTATATGGGAGTTTGCATGTCTCTCTCCCTGTGGTCATGTGGATATTTCTCCGAGTCCTCCAGTTTTTCCCTCTACATTTAGAAATATGCGTTTAGAGTATTTGGCTGCTATAAATTTCCACATGATAAGCTACTTTGTTGGGCTGTCATTTGTGGTCAGGTCGCTATATAGCTCAGTGGGCCTTACCTGGTGAAATGAAAAGTTTTAAGTTTAGTGCGTGCGTGTGAACTTGTGCGATGTCAGATATGGAGTACAGTGACCACCCTATAATTGACCAGCTCCCGCTCACCATGCACGAGGTGTACAAGGTGGAGGTGCTCTACCTGCTGTGCGTGCTGCTGACGGGAAAGCACCGCGACGAGGTACTACCCACGGCCCCCCGGGGCCCCCTCCCTCCCTCCCTTGCAAGAGGTGGGCATAGCCACTTTACCCCACCGACTGTGGTATACTCATTCCTACTGCTGGGTGGGGGGGATTTAAGAACCTTGCCCCATTATTTTTCACGTACAGGGCTGGGAGAAATAATGCAGAGTAATACCATTGTTTAATCATTATGCGAGTTTTAAGGATTGATTCAGTTTCAGGGTTTAATGATTAAAAATGTTATCTGTGTGTTCAGAGTAGGGAAACAGAATTCGTCTCTGAATAAAATCAGGGTCACATGATAACACTGTTGTTAAGGCTGCTTTAGGAGAATGTGAGGCTGTGTCTTTGTTGTGAAGGTACACAAGCTGCTGGCAGAGTTCCGCTTGATTCCTGGCCTGAATGATCTCTTCGAGAAGCTCATCTGGAAAAACCGCTCGCACAACCACCGGCTGCACAGCCCTAACCAGAACTGCGACTGCAGCCCAGTGAGTGAAGCACTGAGAGCAGTAATCGGTGAATACGTGAACCATAATTATCGTTCTGTTTGCCTCCCTCTGGATAGACTAGGACCCTCTTATTATTACACTTGTTTTACCCTGGGGTTTTTCGCTGAGTCTTAAGGGGTTTTTTCACGGATTATTATTGCCAGTATCAACCAATCACCCTCTTAATGTCCTTTGCAGGACGTGGCTCTGAAGATCCAATTCTTGAGGCTCCTGCACAGCTTCAGCGACCATCACGAGTACCTACACGCATTGCACTTCACTAAAATTGTTTCATGTTCACGTTAGGCAACCTTAACCTGTGAGAAATAACGTATTCTTGCATGAAATAAGAATCGGAATCTTTATTTATCCTGGTTGAAATCCGAAATGTTTTGTGTAGGAACAGACTCAAAAATGTGATAATTTATCATGCTAAACTACCTATATGTGTATACAAATTATGACATTTTCCGATATTAGGAAGCCACTGGAGCTATGTGCTTTTAAATCTAGATTGAAAACTAATTTCTTTGGAACTGCATTTTGTGTTTAGTTTGTTGTCGTTTCCCTGCACCTCCGATTAGCACGGTTGGCTACGTACGGTGCGAAAGAAGTTCAACACACATACGAAATGAAATTGGGAATGATTGCCTGATCATATATTGTGTTTTTTGTTGCAGGAATAAGTATTTACTTCTGAATAGACTGGAGCTGATGGAGCTCGGTGCCATTGCGCTCGAAGCCAAAGTCTCAGAAACCAAAGCGGTGGTCAACACAAACAGGTAACGACACACGGTCAGGATACCAGCAAGTGCCGCCATCCCCCTAGTTTAGGGGTCGGCAACCAAAATAGCAACAAGAGCCATTTATTTAGAATTCGGTAAAAAAACCCTCAATATTTCAAGAGCCACAATGCATGTGAATACGAGACCCCGGTGGTCCTTAATAAATAACGTCACGAAGCAGTCCCTGAAGGAGCGGCAACGTGGCTCCGGAGTCGCACATTTTCCGAACCCTGCATTAGCTCATAAACAAAACTCGGTATCGTTAGGCAGTGATGTGGTCCAGGTGTAGCACGGTTGCCACTTGTTGCAGAGATTCGGTTCGAGTCTGGTGGGTGATCCTGGTTAATGCTGTGGGAGTGTTGACCGTGAAATACTTCGTGCCGCCTGCTCCACAGTGCACGTCATTCGAAAAGTGCAGGCCATTGTGTGCTGGTGTCATGGTCCAAAGTTGCCAAATTTGAAGAATTGCCTGCAAATTACTCAGTTGAGATGGCACAGCAATATTTTTACCATGTTATTAGAGTTGAATATTGCACTTTGTTTAAACGAACAAAATAATATTTAGTTAACTCATTTTTGTGGCTTTCCCCCTGCAAAATGTATGCTTAGAAAAATAGGTGTTTCTGCAGTATTACAAACA
Source organism: Lethenteron reissneri (assembly GCF_015708825.2). Lineage (NCBI taxonomy): Eukaryota > Metazoa > Chordata > Hyperoartia > Petromyzontiformes > Petromyzontidae > Lethenteron > Lethenteron reissneri. The sequence goes on from NC_083827.1 coordinate 2,291,359, forward strand.
GGAATACCTTTTCATATCTGGGTACTGTCTTTCACAACAAGACGTGAATCATTTCCCGTGCGAGTCATTGTGGTTGGAACTTCCCCTGCGGTGAAGCCTACTTGTTGTCGTGGACAATGCGTGTGCCCCCTGGGTATCTTCCAACACATGGGGGCAAACTGTTGCTATGGTGATATGAAGTGGCTATCCATGCGATGACTGACGGATCACCCCACATTGGTCCGTGGCCACCTGTATCCACAGCAGAGATGTCGTCCTGCTGATGATACTGCCCTTCAGTGTCCAAACACTGCCGCTGCGTCATACAATATATGTGGTTATGTATTTTCATAATTCTTGGACACGCATGATTGTGGTCCGGCATACAGGTTTTCACAAGTGGTACTTTTTAAGAGTTGTGTAACGTGCTGCCTGTAATTTTAGGCGACCTTGATGGACAGTGGAATGGGCTGTTAGAGCAGCCGGGAGGAATTTTCATTGATATTGTGAACGCTCGTTGATTGGCTGGATTGCCATTTTGACACTCGCACTGCATTCCAGGAGGCTGGTGTGTCTAGGGGATAAAGGGCTCCTCTCCAAGCTCATCGAGGTCATGAAGGAGGAGCCCCCCGAGTCTTCGTTCAGGTTTGTTGGGGGTCACTTTGCGGTGCATTTGGGATTCATGTTGACTTCATTGTGACATTTTCACTTGTCAACATTACAATGTGCACGTCATAGCTTGATTATCACCCGACTTTAAATAAAAGTGAGAAAAGTAAAAGTGAGAAACTCACCCGTGTGTTGTGCTGCATCTTTGGCTCTGTCTCTGATGTTTGACGTTTTTTTTCTTTCAGATTTTGGTTAGCAAGGGCAGTTGAGAGCTTCCTACGTGGTACTACCTCATATGTTGATCAGATATTCCTTCTCAGACGAGGGTTATTAGAGGTACGTGCCTCTACCTACACTTTACCCATATATTTACATTCCCATATATCTCTGCACAAAATTAAAGCAATTTTTCTTACACATCCTATCAGCCACATGGTATTCTAAAAGTTATATTTTTCAATTACATTAGTTTAATGCTTACAAACTCTGAACCGGTGTTGAGGTTGTCTCATCAGCCTTGCATACACAATGGTAGTTTATGAATGGTAATGTTATCAGTTTCCCACAGAATGCAACGCATTCCATACTGTCAGGATCCTACTTCACTGTTTCCCTCTCCCACAGCACATCCTGTCCTGCATCATCGACAGCGAAAGCACATCCAGGGACATCTTGCAGAGCAACTTCGATTTGCTCGGAGAGCTCATGAAGTTCAACGTCAAAGCCTTCAAGATGTTTGACACATGCGTAGACACTGAAGAAAAGGTAAACTGACGCAACTCTAATGGTGCATCAATTTGTAATACGTGCATCAAATAATTCGAATGAGAATCAGTCTTTTACCCTGGTTTAATTTTAAAAATAACAGTAACAGGTACCTCCATATACATCCCAGTGCCTGGTTGCATAAACCGAACACAAGATTTACCTAAATTCGCATTTACATAGGAAACTAAGGAATTTTTTTATTTAAGTGTTTTTTTTAATGCACTCCGGCCTAGGTCAATTATGTTAATTCCATGTCTAAAGTCAACAGGCTTTATCCTAATGAATAATGAAATGTGACCCGTGTTGGTTGATGTGCTGCAGTTTCAGAAATTCTTGGTGCAGATCAACAGCTCTCTGGTGGACTCAAACATGTTCATCCGCTGCATCGTGCTGTCGCTGGAACGCTTCTCTCAGACCGACGACTCCACCGGTACAGAGCCTATGGCAGTGCACACCCACGGAGCCTATGGCAGTGCACACCCACGGAGCCATGGCAGTGCACACCCAGAGCCTCGTGTTACAGCCAAAATTCACGCGGGTTAAATCGGTGTCATCAGCTGTGTGATTAATGCCCACCCCCCCCCCCCCCCGCGTATATCTCTCTTCAGTCGCGGAGGTGATGCTGCAGTGCCGTCTGCTGACGTACATGGCGAGCGTGGAGAACCAGCTCACCATCCTGATGCGCCTCATCAGCATTGTCCAGGTGGAGACACTCACTCAGGTATGAGCGCTCAACAGAAGCGTTGCATTTGCACTTAAAAGTATTTGACAATTGCAAGCAATGCGCCTGGTAGTTGGCCCAGCAGTAGAGTAAGCATCTTGCAACGGGTAAGTTGTGAGTTTAAATCCTAGTTGGGGGTTGGCTCAGCCCATAGTCCCTCCAAGGTCGATATTAGTACAGTAGTTTCTTGGTTAAGTGACATCGGTTAACATTCCGCCTCCCATAGGACGCCATGGTTTCAATGAACGTAAACATTTTGATGAACGGTATGTTTACGCTATGCATGCCAGTCCGAGCGCTTGTCAGTGGGCTGAGCATGCCCTAGCCAATCAGCGACGCCCATTTACGAGCATTTAGACCTTGACTGGCTTTGTTTACATTATGCTTTCTATATTCGATTAACAGTTATTTCAGTTAACAGTAGTTTTCGTGGAACAGATTAAACTGTTAACCGAGGGACTGCTGTACTACTTTGTGGGGAAGTCAATCGTGGTTGTCTATGGATAGACTTTCCCCCACCTTAGCAATGTGCAATTCCCGCACTGCTCAGTTTGTATGTTCTCCACCTCTTCCCTTTTTTCCCTTTTACTGTGTATATATAGATACCATCTCTGAATTCTTGTTCTTCAAGTTCATTTATTAGGTATAGCCCTGTGAGCCATTCAGCTCTTGAATCTTCTGATTGAGTTTCCTCAGAGTTCTCCAATTTCCTCTCATCGCTAATATATTTAACGAAACTGGTGTTGACGAAAACATGCCAATGCTGAAAAGTAATCTGCAAATTGCTCAATTGGTATTACACGTAACAATATTACCCCCCCCTACTTTGAAAACCTGGCACAGCCTCATGAAAATGTGACACTCGGTGAAGGCTTTTCTGGATAATTAGTAGAATAATATTTTTCCACTTCGAAAAAACTCATGCCACTGCAGAGGCTCCTGTGACGTTGTGTAACAAAATGTGGTGTCATCAGCCTCGTGTAGAAACAAAACTCCAGTGAGTTTTAACACCCTGTTACGGTTTTGGCTGCAGGAGAACGTGAGCTGCCTGAACACGAGCCTCGTGTTCCTGATGCTAGCCCTGCGGCGAGGGGGGCTGCCCATCTACCTGAACGCGCTGCGGGAGAAGGAGCTGGCTGACAACAAGCCAGGCCACGTGCTCACCAACTTCCACTCTCTGCTGCAGTTCTGGCAGACGCACTACCTGAACAAAGACAAGGACAGCACCTCCCTCGAGAACGTATGCCCTCATTAAGTCGACAAGCCACGTGTTGAACGAGAGTGTGAATGAGCGGTTATATAAATGCATCGATGTGTGAGTTGGTGGGTGAGTGGAGAGGTAGTGCAGTGGTCAACAAATTGCTATGAGAACCCAGTTACCCAAGTTTTGGGTCCCTCACAGTCAACATCCTTGATTGGTATCTGCTTCGTTTGTTCATATAGATTTGATGCGTGTGCCTGTGCAGAGCTCCTGCATAAACTTCAGCTATTGGAAGGAAACCGTGTCCACTCTGCTGGACGAAGACCGCAGCTCACCCTACGCCCTGCTCAGCTACGTGCGGCCGTCCTGCCTCGGCACGGACTCCGAGAACACCTGCAGTGAAAACTGATCGAGCCTCCGCCAGTCTTTGTGCAATGTCCCAAGAAACAAGTGCTTATTATTTCTGTTTGACACGGGGATGCTGCTGTGTATTGGGTTTGGGGTGAAGTGTTGCTGATGACTGGGGTAGGGGGGGAAATAATGTCTCTGGAGAAATTTTGTGGAGATAATGTAAATTCACCGTGCATCACATTTTAAGAAAAAATCTGTCTAAAATGAACAACTTTTTATTGGACAAATAATTAATTTGTAACAAAGTACATAGCTAAATAAAGCAAATATTGAAACATCAGTTAATTTACAATTGCCACGCTTCAGTTATTTTACTGTATAAAAATGTGTATTGAGAATCTCAGTATGTGCCTTTAAAGCAAAGGCTCTGTTTGGGATGTGTGCTGTGGCTTCCTAATTTTTGTTTTAAACTGTTCAGAGAAAAAGTATTATTAATATTACTTTTCTGTATTTGGACTTTAAATCAGCATTTGATTTGTAGTTTTAGTATGGTAAAATAATTTTTGAATTTTTTCAAACACTTGGTTAAAACTGTAACATTTGTTAAATAGCACCTTAAACTCCTTGTATAATTATTACTGGTGACTTGGATAAAGATTAAATGCATCTATTCTCAGAAAATGTTTATGTAAGCAACCAGCCATTTAGTTTGTATGAATTAAGGTTTAAACATTAAAGTAAACTTTTTATTTTACCAGGTAAGATAGAGCCCACTGAGTTATACAGTAAGTCCCCGATGGAAATCCGACCTTACATAAATTATGTAAAAAAAAAAAATCAACATGTGGAATTTTTCGCGTTTCTTAAGCGCAAATAGTGCAGGGCGGTGAGGTTGCAGATGAATTCCGGAGCAATTTACACCAAAGTGCGCAGCTTTCACTGAGCCCCGAGGTAAATGGAATGTTTTGTAGCATTATGTAATTGTTTTATATGCTTACAACCATCTTTTCCCCATGTTTGTATTGCTAATTTTCTTCATTTTAAGTTTATTTCACGAGTTATTTACTGTATGTACCTTATTTAACACAATTATACTTCGATTGCTTATGGTCTTAGCTAACAGCGATCAGAGAAGTCTAGGCCTAGCCTAATGCACGGTAAACGGGCATTCGGAAGTGACTGCTTTCTGTTAACAGTATAAAAAAAATGTTTCGTGGTATTTAGAAACAATTGGATACAGTATATGTTCCATTAGTTTAATTATGGGTAGTGTTGGGGTAGATATTCGATTAAATGAATCCTAGGAAGTGCAGAGGGTATGCACAGCGATGCGATACAGGTAGTGATTGAAAACGGACGACAGCGCGATGCAAGAGATAAAACGAACTAGTAATTGGGTAGGGGAGGCACAACTGTTTTCGGCGATGGGATTTCATCTTGATTTTGGGGGAAAATTGTTCAGTTTCCGACATACAGAAAATTTGGGTTACGGATCGTTCTCAGGAACCCCTAACCCTTCCATAACCCATGGTGCACGTGACCACAGGGAGAACATGCAAACTCCAAACACAGGCGTCGGGGTTTATGATTTGCATACCAGGCAAGGTAGTTGACAACATCTCCCCACCACGGCACCCCAGGATGATTGACTCGAGGCTCGTCCAGGGCACAAGTCATCAGGCACGCATTGTGTTTTGTTTCTGACACGTTCACACGGGTTTGCTGCTAATTTAATATTTTCAATATGTTCTTAAACACGAATGAAATAAAAGCTTATTACATTCAGTTGGGTAAACTAAAAAACTTCCAAATTTCAGTTTTGTAACATGACACATTCTGTTGACTGCACATAGAATGTCTATTTTTATGTTAACGAGTATTAATGTCATGGCGCTTTGGGTGGCAGATGTGCCAGAAAATGTGCCACGTGTTTAAGCAAACATAAAATTGACTTGACAACAGTAATTACAATATTGCTAATGCCCCAGAAAATAACATTACATCAGGGATAAAAAATATTGTTCCTGCACTGTCACAGAAACGTTTCCAACAATGCAACGAGCCATATATGTGGTGATCTATAAAAAAAATAGCACAACCGTTACGGTTTCAAAATGACTGTACAACATTAAACTATCTTTGAATTAATTGCTGGTGCCATAACTTCAATGAACTCCCGAGTGAACAAGACCATACACGTCTGATGCCAACAACCCCTTTACAACAGTTAATTGTGACCCTGGCACATCACACGTTTGGACCATGATGCTGCCTTTGAAAGTAATAATTTCAACTTGTAATGCACCCCACGGCGTACGCTCATTCGGAGTGAGGTGCGACGAGGAACCACAGTGCAGTCTGAAGTTTTTTCTCAGCCAATGTGGAAGTAAACCCATCCATGCGAGGGGACAAAAGTGAGACCATTCAGAGCAGTCAGTGACTGTAGTGCGAACATTGCGTTATTCTGGGGGTTGTAATCTGCACAAGCTGGCAACTTGTTGATCAGGCCATGTCTGTTTGGCATGGCAAGTCCATTTGATGCTCAAAAGCATCCTTCCTAGCAGCTGCACTTTTAACTGGAAAATGTTTTAGAACTTATGCTGAAGTAGATATTCATAAACCCTGAGAATCGACTGGGGCTCTGACCATTTCCCCACAATAAGGCAGCATTGCAATGTCCACACCTCATAGTTGAGATTGAGCGAGATCGTAGAGCATCAAATAGGAAGTGGTGCATGCTGCTCTCATGCGGTCTCAAATACACGAGCGCTTGATGTATATTAAGTTTTGAATAAATTAACACCACTATCTGCAGCATCATGGTCACCTAGTTTGGCTACTTGGTAGGGACTTACATAAATGGCCTTGAATGGGTGAAGACAGGCTGTGAATATGTATGAATTTTGAACTTATTTTCCACCATACGTAGCCAACCTTGTTAATCAGAGGTCAATCTGTCTGAAAATATAACAAGTTCTAAAAGTCCTGCATTAGAATACTCTATATAATGCCATAACGTATCTGAATAGGTTTAAAAGTAATAATTGTAAATTAACGATATACCATGTTTGAATCGTAAAACGTGCTGTCAATAGTGGTATCTGTTCACGCTAAAGCTATTGCCGATTCGGTTGTCATTGAAGAAGCCAGTGCTGCGGCTCTAGCTGGTGGCTGTCCCCGCTCGTATTATTTTAAACAATGCATTCACATTGTTCGTTTTGATAGCTTCACGGCAGGCAGATATCACCAACATCTTTGGTTTTCCCGCTGCGAAGAAAAAACAGTCACATAGAATGAAAATACTCCCACCACATTGATTAACATTTCTAATTAAAAAATATATAAACTCTTGTTTTGCACAGTGGCCATTCTTCCCAGCTTAGAGTAAGGAAATATACGATTGTGAGAGCATTGCACAATATGTATCCATTGAATAATTTTACAGATAGCATTTGCAGATTTAGTTACATGGATACATGATGGGAACAGTGAAAAACAGGTATATGGGTAAGGGGAGTTGCATGGTAATTTATAACCAAGTAACTAATGACTCGAACAAGCTTGTGGCAGGATTAAAACTCCAAACACTACTATTGTCAAAGCAAATAGTAATTCTATGAGCACACCGTGCACAAGGTAGTTATAGGGTCTGCAAAATTTCATGAAGGATAATTTTATATGAAAAGAAAAACGGTACTGGGTCGACCTGTTAATGAGCTTACCCAGAATGACTGAAGCACCTTGTCTAATGTTGCCGGTTCAACGGGACGAACGTTAACTGTATACGCCTTGGTGGCTAGATGTTAACTACCTCGCCTGGAAGAGGATGTGGATTCAATCCCGACCTGATGTCTTATATATTGATGAATGATTAGAAGCTCTTACCTCGGAGTCGTCCAGCTTTCTGGATAGTTTGGTTGACTGTCCGTAAACAGCCGAGTAGCTCGTTGTGATTGTTGCAGCGAATCTTGTAACCATTTATAAGATCTTTGTTTAAATTAAAGAGTTGTGTGTAGCCTTTTTTCATATTTTTTCTGGAAATCAACAAAGGCGTGGGTATTAAACGTACACACGTGTCCTTCAAGCAAAGACAACGAGTATCACAACACTTGAATTGACAGTTTAACCAAAATGATCGTTTTCAATACTGAAACTAGCTTCATACTAGGCATCATGCTGGTGCAGTGGTGACAATTGTGCCTCACAGCAAGAATGGCCTGTGTTCGATTCCCAACTCTTACTGCGTGGAGATTTTAAATTCTCCCCCTGTTCTGCATGGGTTTCCTCTGGGTTTCTTTTTCTGGTTTCCTCATAAGCTAAATATACACAATGTAACTGGTATTGGCCAAACATCCCAATGCTAAAAAGAACAAATCACTAATTTAGGATTACATACAGCAGCAGCAATATCACCCGCCTCCTGCAAACACTTGACAGGACCCTCCTGTAAAAGAGTCTTGGGACTCAGTGAGGGATAACAAGCGTCTTAACAATAATAAAAACACATCAATGTAATACAGTATTCCCTCGTTATTCGCGAGGGATACGTTCCAGAAATGTTCATGAATAGCAAATAAATACATCAATAAGCTATTAAATACATGACAATTATAACAAAACAAATTTTGTTATAATAAACAAAGTAAATACAAATAAATATTGAAGTATGAAATAATCTATATATGCAACAAACTTGTAATTTGGCATATGGGCAGCTTCCAGACTACACACAATGCAAAAAGTATAAAAATAGACCTTTGTATTTTGGAGGGGGGGGGGCGCAATAATGGATATATTTTGCACAGCAAGTGAGTGGTGACGTCACATCTGTGATGTCACCCGCATGCGGCAGCATCCCGCAATGTGCCTGCTGACGTCACGCATCCCCCCCCACCCTCTGCGTAGGCTGTGTATTAATCCAAGACAAGAATCCAAGTCTTGGGCAAAGCCGAGTAGTAAAGCTAGTCGTTTATAAATTAACGTACATGATGATGCTGCGCAGTACAAGGATGCAATGACGATGCAATGACGATGCTGACGACAATGACGATGATGATCGTTGTGATGTCGTTAACGCTCCGAAATAATAGACGTAGAGTTCCAGATGCGATTCGCGGATCGCCAAAATCGTGAATAGCAAGGTTCGTGAATAATGACGGAATGCTATACACTATACTGTTCCCAGCGCCAAGCATTCCAGCAAGCTGAGTCTGCTTGGCTACTCTGTGATGCGAATTCATAGGTCTTGCATGTGTTAACAGGTGTGTGCTTACATGTCGCCCATGAGCCGAGAATCCTCGGCACTGACAAGCATGCTGCGCACCATGTTCGAGTGGTCAGCCATCTCTGCAGTCAGCTTCTGGTGCACTGAGTGAAACTCGTCCACCTACGAAGGTCGGCAACAACAACAACAGCAGCAGCGGAAGCGGTATTCACTTATACCACTCAAAGGGTGACCAGGCGACTGAGCTCAGATGAATAACCGAGTACATTTAGTATTTATACCATTCTTATAGCGCAGGGCTATCCCGAAGGTGCTATGCTTCACAGACACAGTCTGTTTGTTAGGGGGCAATTACTGCTGCATGTAATGGCAATTAAGGAATTTGCCAGTATTTTTTCAGAATTTGGATGGTTTTACTGATACCAGTTACAAATCACCAAGCGAACTCCGGTCATCATCGCAGCGGCTTTTGGCTAGCCATGGGACAAAGATGGTCACTGCCGCTATACAATTTTAAAACTAGATTGATAACTAATTTCTTTAAAACTGCTTTTTGTCTTTAGTTTCCTGTCGTCCCCCTGACCCTCTGATTAGCATGGTTGGCTACGTACGGTGCAAAATAAGTTTAACATATATGCATACATACGTAGATTGTGCTTGTTTTTTTTTATCAAATAATTTTAATCGAACCACTCACCGCTACAAACCAACACAAAATGTGGGGCTTTGACAGCAAACGTACCTTGATGAGGGTGAGTCTCAGCTCCTCCATTTCAGCAGGGAAGTGTGCCTCTACTTGCAGGTCCTCTATTGCCAGGAAAGCCACGAGTGATTGTACGATGTCTCCTGCAAGGTCCATATCATCCGTGTAGATCAACACCTGCCAGGGGAAACATCACATATGTTTAGGAGGTAAAGGCGATGTAGAAATTTAAGGCAATTATCATCGAAAGTTGTTACCGTGCAATGGTTTCTGCACCATTTTATATTGTACAAAAAAAATTGCGTTAAATCTAGGCAAATTCAGTCACTACAGTATTATTATGCTAACTTACCCAAGAATGCCTCACAGAGTCTCAAGACTCTTTTTTAGGAGTGATGTTGCTGCTGTGTGTAATTACAATTGAGTATTTTGCAGACAGTTCTACAGCATTGGGATGTTTGGCCAACACCAGTTACATGGTATGTTTTTAACTAGCTATGGGAGAACTTGGAGCAAACACATGCAGAACAGGGGGAGAAACATACACACTTCACACAGAAAAGCTCTCGAGTCAGGAATCGAATCCAGGCCATTCTGGTTATTGCTACTGCACCATCTGACTTCTTGTCCTTGAGAATCCGATAGGAATGTGGAATTCCAAACAATGGCACATTAAACACAAGGCCACATTGCTGTTTAGAACTTTCTTATGATTTGTATAAACCCAGTGACAGTGATCAGGATCTGCTGTGCAATTCATACCTCTCCACTGGGCTTCATGGTGATAACGAGAGGACCATTCCCACGCTGCGACTCGAACGCTACGTGCAGGAAGCTGCTCTCAGCATTCACACTCTTCCGTTAGCAGGAAATTCTGATTCAGCCACAGGATAACCTGCCAGAGTATTACAGAGATGCATGCAAGACGTTAAATATGGCGACAATTATATTCCGCACATTTGCAAAACAAATAGTAGTTGCGTTCAACAATTTCAAACGTTTAGCTGTAGTATTTTAAACCATGTGTTATACCTATGTAGCGGGTTCAACTGAGTCGCAGACATACTTTTGGAGGCAACACATTTATTAACACCAACACTCGGGTTAACGGGATAACAACCTATGGTGGTGACCACCAGGCCAACTACACTAATTACAATGTAACTAGCTACAACGGACCAGACCACAGCTTGGGTCCAGGTCCACGTGTTGGAGACTCTTGTAGGACTTAGAATGTTGACGAAGGTTTCTTCAGGATGAACAGCAGCAGCCGGTCCCTCAGGGGGACCCGGCTTATATCCTCTATGGTGTGACTGGCTCCGCCCTTAGTCACAATCACCTTCTAGAATTTCTCGAGCAGGATCTCGACCCTGACACGTGACCACCCCTAGCCCCCACTTGGGGGCCCTGTCTTGACTTAACCGGTCATGTGTCCTCCAGGGTCAACCAGAGTGCCATTGCCCTCAGTAACCCCATTTCCATGGCCGGCACTCCTGCACTCTATCCTGTAGGGGCCGGCACTGCACGCAGAGCGTGGTGCCATCCAGCACTGTCAGTCAGCGCTCATCTAGCCCCTCTAGGGGCGGTACTGCACCCACATCCAAGTGGTGTCCGCGATGTCGTTACATCGCACGCCGTGTCTTTCTCGGGCCGGCATTACACAGTGACATCCCGCGATGTCACAACACCTATGTTGCACTCACATTAGAGAATAATTAGTTTAAATATAAATGTTTTGGGTCACTATGTGCTCTCCCAATTGTCCACACCACCATGAGCTCGCTTCATCAGCAGCGCATTCCAACTCTGCTACAGGAGGCCCATTTGCTGGGTACACGGCTTCAGAATCAGGACTGGCGGCTTCCAAAGAGACAGAAGGCCTAGAGAGAGCCTCAGCTGCCTTCGCTGGACGATCGCAAGTCCCGGTCGGGGTATAGAAGGTGGACAAGGTCGAGGATTTGTGTACTTAGCCAGTAATGTCCATAATGCAGGGGCTGTGAGAAGGAGGTCAAGAGGCCAGATTATTTCATGGGCTATGTAAGCCACTTTGGAAGAGAAGACAGATCGGTCTGAGTGCGGAGAAAAGCGGGAAGGCCTGTTGTCGAGACAGGCATTCGAATATATGTATGTATGCTGAACTTTATTCGCACCATACGTTGCCAACCGTGTTAATCGGAGGTGCGAGGGAAGAAAAACAAATTAAACACAAAAAGCAGTTCCAAAGAAATGAGTTTTCAATTAAGATTCAAAAGTGCACTATAAAAGTGCATTGGAATGCTCTGAGCGTCCGGTAATGAAGGCAAGAACCAAGGTAAGATGGTCAGTGTGTGCCGAGCTCTTACCCGCTGTATGCGATCGTTGACAGAGAAGCTGACATAGCTCTGAGGGTCAGGCACCTTGTCAGGACTGCACATTGCGTACATAGAGAAGCGAGGTAGCTGTCGGGTCAGCTCAAACACGTGGAACTGCATACTGCGAGGCACAGCACCAGGGAATAATTGTAAGTGTGTGGTATTAATGGCAAAAGGGCATCGTGGGCAGTGCCAATGATATAAAATACATGTTGACGATCCTCAAAGAAACTGACAATGACAATGCATACATTATGACTGATTGCACAAGAGCTCGATGTGAAAACCACATGTTGTGGTTGCCGATTTCTAGCACAGCAGAGCAGCCTCGTGAACGTGGCTCTGGTTGCAGTGACGGCTGGACACCCTCACCTGGTCTTGTGCCCAACAAGAGCCTTGATGTGCAGGTCCACGGGCACATCCTTGGGTGGGATCATGGGAACCCGCATGTGGCTGCTGAGGTTGTTGACGCTGGGATGCACTACGTGGCTCTCGCCCTCAAAGATGCCTTCAGCAAATATAAGCACTGCCCGGATCACTGTGTCTGTATTACCGCCCAACACACACACACACACAGTGGTTTTATGGCCATTTTTATCATAACTATATAGGAGAGTTTAAATGCGCAGCAACAACTTTACTGCAGTAAATACAGTGTGGATTATCTTAATAAACCAACAATATTGCTGTCTATAAATATACCTGACTTTTCATACGAGAGTTTAGTTTGTACACAGAATGCATGAACACCTAAACAGAAAACAACATTTACCGAGGTATTTCAAAACAAAATTGGCATCATAAGAGAAAATAATAAACGTTTAAGAGGCTTGTCACAGACACTTGACAGGTATAAACTGACAATCATGACCACAACAAACTTTAGCAACAGCAGTCTTCAACAAAATGTGGTTCGCAATGTTCAGAGTATTTAAATGAAATTTGCAGCAGTGATGCTCTATCAGTTAAGTTTTTTGTCCTTCCCCCGCACCTCTGATAAGCACGGTTGGCTACGTACGGTGAAAAAGAAGTTCAACATAAATACATATAAAATAACGTTATTATATCGGGGGTTTAACCCTAAATATCAAAACCATGACCTCCTGTATACCAGGTGAGGTAGTTAATATCTCGCCAACATGGCATCCAAAGCGTAACAATATTAGTAGCAGCAGCAGTCACAGCCATGCTCTCGAGTGCTCACTATTTGAGGTGGAGATGGCCAGCTCCACATGTGGTGGCAGCGTCTTGCTGCCTGGGTTGACTGTCAGCGAGGTCTGCAGCTGGGTGTTGGCAGGGATGGCCCCAGCCTGACTCTCCACATCCCCTGCATTCGCATTCTGACCAACCTTCACACACAGAGAACACGTACGGGAACAATTACAGCAGTAACCAAGCTGGTCACGGCACTTAATAAGAATACATATGCTGTACATTAATTAGAGCAAAGCAAGCTTAGCTCTTTGCACTTTTAGTTCATGCTTTTGCAAGCTTACATTTGTAGAAAAAGTTATGTTTGTATTTGTGTATGTGTTATTTTACCAGTAAGCCACGTATTAGATAGTACCCACATTTTGCACCACCATATGGGACCTTGCCATTTTACACTGCTGGGTGGATAAGAGGCGGTGAGTGGTGGAGCAATTCAAAAATACTTGTCCCATTGTTTCAACTTCCACTTTAGGAGATGGAATCGAATCGTCGACCTCTGGATTGAAAGTCCAGTGTGCTGCTGCTAACCCATGATGCACCACTGTGACAGCTCCCTTCATTTCTCAGTTAATCGCTAGACATTTATACGCGGTTATCAGAAACGCAAAATAAAACAAGCGATTTTAACCACCCTCCGTGCCCCTCAGCCGCTCTCCCTGTGCGGAAGAGAAATCGGCGAGAGCACCAGGCTTGCCTTTGAGTTCTCGCTGTAGTTCTTGAGCTCCAGGAGCAGATTCTGCTTACGCTGACTCAGCTCTCGCAGCAGGTCCTGCTCGGTGTTGGAGTCCATGAGGCTGCCTCTCACCTCGCGGCTCGAGGGGAGGTATCCACGCACTGCGCACACCGCACGCGGAATTCATTCATTCGCGACGTGCTCATCGGTGTCTTCCCAGCCGCTCAAACCTATGGCTGAGAGACGACATCCTGAATCGACATTCAACTTTCAATACAGATGTGGGAAATTATATATGGTAAATATATGTATAAAATGAGTATAAGCTTACAAAAACACAAAATGTTATTCTGTGGTGGTATTATATTACCAATAAGTGTTAAAATTGTATTTTTTAAAGTACCATATAAATAACAAGTGCTTAATGTATGTTTACATATAACTGACACATGAAGTCATGAAAGAATGAGAAAGGTATCCCTGGAAAATCATTAATAAACTGATGTACACACATTGCTCTAAAAGCAGCTGTAAACATGTGAATAATATAGAGAACAAAACCTGAACAATACCCCAGGATTGAGCAGAGTCTCAAGGGAAAGAAATGCAGGCAGAGCCGAAGATTACCTTCTCCGTCAACAGAACAGCAAATGAGCTGCGTCTTGCCATCCATGCGGTAATCCCCTTCCACAATCCCAGCAACCGAGGACGAGAAATTATCCTTGAAGACCACCTCTCCAGTCCTGTCACTGCGAGCATCAATCTGACAGAAGAAAGTGACGTTGCCTATTGCATGATGTCGGAGGCATGATTCTCATTAAGTACAGCAATCCCTCACTTAACTCGGGAGTATATACGTTCCTGAACAGTTTCGCATTAAAAGCGAAAAATGCGTTATCTGAATCACGTTTGTACTGTAAAATTATCCTATAGTCAGCAACAGCAATAATCGCCATTTGCCACGAAGTGGCGGTGATGTCACCAAGGCGCCTGTGCAAGGCCAAATGCACTTTAAGGCCACGTGAAGTGCCAAACGCCCGCTAGCAGGAAGTCACGGGACAGACCCAGGTGCGATTGGTTGAATGACTGAGATGACTGGCCGATGCGCCACCTGTGCCAACTTCCTTGTTTTAGCCGCCCGGCACTCCGCTCATTGTTGCGAGCGTCACTCGTCTGCCCTCCGTTGTTGTTGGAGGGCGACTACCTCCAACTGCCCAGTACCGTCCTTCACGAGCCTCCTTCACAGAGGCCGATATTGACATCGCTGGTACCAGTCATTGGCAAGTCCACTCAGCTCCATGTCCTCTCATACCACATCACTCCATCTCCTCTCTAGCCTGTGCCATGCCTGTTTAGCCCCCTCTATCCGGCCGAACAAAAGCTGTTAAGGCATGCATTGGATGGGCATGCAGGCTACATGACCTAGCCAACGCAGCCTTGCATGCCGGAGGACCTCACCGATAGGACTTTGTCAAGATCTTTCAAGGATTTGTGAGCTTCCTCACACAATCCAGCCAGGTTAAACCCAGGATGATCGTAGGCAGGCCAGCCTAAATGTTTCTAACTGACGAAGATGTTCCGTTCGGGGGGTCCATGTTTCGCAAAGCATAGAGAAGGGAGGGCGGCATGACCGTGGCTGAGAAGACCCGAAGCTTAATGTGGAGCGATAAACCGGGTAGCTTCCACACAGCGCTACACAGCCGATGAAAAGATACCGCCACTTGACTGATTCGGAGTGAGACCTCTGCTGTCAAATTGAAGCTGGTCATAAGTACACTGCCCAGTTATGGAAAACTCTCCACAACTGCCCCATCACCAATGGGGGAGTTAAGGGAGTGGAGTGTTTGATGGCACAAAATACCCAGGCAGTTACTTAATTTTGGTGGGACTGATTGTAAGGCTCCATCTTAGTGGCATGCTCCAGGTTCAGCAGCAGCGCCTCCATCTCATCCTCTGAGTGAGCAGCAATCACCAAATCATCAGCATACATAAGATGGTTGACCAATAGGGAGTCATCCCTTGATCGCATCCAGGCATCGATCAGCCTCCCATTGTATCTGTACCTAATGGAGATTCCTCCAGTACAGCCATAGGCAGCTTCACGAACTACGTGGTCTAAAAATGTTAAATAATGTGGGAGCCAGAGGGCAGTCCCTGTCACACCCCAAGGTAGTTTTATCCGGGCCTGCCCACCATCATGAAGGTCCTTAATGATTGTAAGCAGAATCAGGGACTCCGAAAGCATGAAGAACTGTTAAGACAAGCATCTGAAATGAGGGTACGCTGGCACGTACTGTATCATTCCACGTACTGTAGTATACCACTCAGCTGCGCAGCTCAACACAGTAGTTAGTTGTAAACCGCGTTATAACAGGCGTGATCGGCGTTATGACGGGCCATGTTCCGCATTGTGAAAAGTGTTCCAATAGAAGGACCGCATTATAGCGAAAACACGTTGTGTGAACTTAAATGTATAATCTTACTCTGCGCTACAATTGGGGTACACAGAATCCGAGAGGTATCGCCATTTGAAACTTTGGGTGAATTCTGCACACGTTTTACCTTTCCATTGGACCATCCGGTGATGAGCTCGTTAACTCCATCCAAGTCCAAGTCAAAGGCATGGATACTGACGGGCTGATTTTTTGACTAGAAAAATAAATTAAAAAAAAGCACAACAATATAATTTCTGCTTCATTGATGAGTTTTAGTACAAGGAATAGTAGAAACGTTTAAATAATTATTTATTAAATTGTCATAACATCCTATAAATATTATTTTGGAACTACTTTTCTACATAATAAAAGTGGTACAATTAATTCGACTGGAACTATCAGACCTTTAGAAAATCCACTCTTAGTCTTACGACAAATCATGCCATGCCAGAATTATCTTCTTATAGCTAAAGAGGAAATGTTCAAGCCATTGTGAAAGTATGCATGTTTATTGATGACATTACCATTAACGTTAAGCATCAATTATATATATAAAAAATATTTTAATTATCGTTTTGGCACCAGTCACATGCTGATATTTGGTAAACAGGGCACCTATCAATTACATGTGTAGTGACTATGTATTGTATATGATATTTGACAAGTCATTGGATATCTGCTGACTTTGTCACAGGGGATAAACTTCATGGCTTTATTATTACCCCATATATTAGATGTTAACCACCCTGGTGACAGCACTGCAATTACACACCTGTGGATTGGATTTGGGAGAAATATTACCAGACCATACCTCAAAACCAACTGTTCCTAAAATTTGATCTATAAAATTACAACTATTTATTTCCTTTAATATAATAATTACATTTTACAATACGGTTGAGATTCATAAATTAATTCATATGACCGTAGAACACCAAATTTAAGCACATTCTGAAAAGACAACAGTCCCTTTTATGCAGATCTGAAATGTATTCATGGGACTCAATCAGAAGGGTAGAGACACCTATACAGTGTAGGAGTTTTTGAGGCTAAAGTGATCATGGTCAGCGCATAGTGACCTGACCATTCCGTGAACTTCGACAGCTTTGCGGTCAGCAGTCCATTGGCCTGAAACTCACCTACCCCACTCGCTCACCTACTCACACACCCACTCACCTACTCAGCGGTCCATCGTCCTGGAACTCACTACTGTATGATGTTCGAGACCCTTTACAGACATTTAATGAGTTCGGTAGAAAATGCACGACAGACATGCTCAATAGAGCTTACAATGTATAAATATCGCTCACTCGTGATAACCTAGGTTATAAGAGTTGCGTGTTTATAAATATACTCATGGTGTCCATAACAACGAGTAGGAGGAAGTGAATGACAGCTTGAAGCAGACATTAGGACTACCAGCATGAAAAAAAACTGTTAAGAGTTCAAACAAGCATAACGGTATGAATTAAATGATAAATTACAGCTTTTAAATAAATCTTACCTTAATTCTCCAGTATCTAGTCGTTCTATCGTAGACACCTACTGTCCCGTTAGCCAGCGAGTATCCAAATCGACTGCCTTGCAGGTGACACAAAGATGTAATTGTCTGTGAAAAAGCAGAAATTGTGAAGAATATTTTAAAAAATTCTGGATTTTTTTTTATCCTCAGTTTGTAAACTACCGTGATACAATATTCATACTAAAAAGTGAGTGTGGAGCTTTGTTGACCTAACTCAAACTGCATGCGTGCAAGTGAGCGAACGTGTGAGTACGCATGTGAGTGAGGAGCATATACGTGAGCAAACATGCAGGAGAGTAAACATGCGTGCGTGACAGCGAACATGGAGAGTGCATTCGTGAGCATGTGGGCCATTGAGTAAGCATGCGTGTGCGATGTGCTGTACTAACCTCTGTTTCAGTCATTTCAGCCACTATTTCATCATCTTTAAACACTCGGATGTCAAAATCTTCTGAGCCCACCAAAAGCTGTGTAATACAATGCAAATCATTCAAACAAACTACTACATCGTGCTACTAGCGGCTGCCTTCTCAGGATGTGATTTCAAACGACAGAGATAGAGGCCGAGAGGCACAGTTGGGACAATCCGACAAATCACGTCTCGTGTCGAGGCAGGCACGACACTGGGTGCAGTCGTTCCTAACTCCCACAATTCTCACACGGGCGGATTAGGTAGGCGCAGGGGAAAACAAAGTAGGCAAACACAACTAGGCCGCCTCTTTCGATGGCTCGTGGGCACAAGGTGTGGGCGCGTACAACTCAACGTCAGCCTGGCTGACAACAAACGTTCTCCTCCTACCCCCAAAAAACCTGAACACAAGGTCAGAAGAGAGGCCACGTTAGCACTGTCCCGTTCCCGCACTTCTGATTAGCATGGTTGTCTACGTACGGTGCAAAAGAAGTTCAACATACAATACATACACAAAGCCTTCGATGACTGTTGCATGAGTCGCTACTGCATATGCTGCATTTCTAAAAATATAAAACTCGAATGGCATTCAAATTAAAACACATCTGAATGTATTGTAATAGCAGCTAACAGTAAAACTTACAACAACTGAAAAACAACCAATAAGAGAGCACTGTCGATGGATCCTATGTTCAAGACTGAGAGCAAGAGGAGCAGTGAAGAAAAGCCTCACCTCATTTTTTCCATCACCACTGAAGTCACACAGCGCGAGTGATCGTACGTTATCTCCAGTAACCTGCACAGGGCCATCACAGCAAGTTAACATTCGCACCCAGTTGAAATCTATAATGTGGTAACAGCCTGGAACAGAATTAAAAATGTCACATCTAATATAATGGGAACATATTCAGAAGGCCCTTCTTCAATGGGCCTTATTCAGAACAGAAGGCAATAAAATATCTCTGCCTGGTATGCAGGTCGTGGGTTTGGTCCCGTCCCTGACACTCGTATGTATGGAGTTTGCATGTCCTCCCCATGGCCGTGTGGATAATTCTCCGGGTGTCCCCGGTGCTTCCTCCCATTTTAGAAACACACGTTTAGAGTATTTGGTTCCTATAAATTTCCACATGATGAGCCACTTCGTTGAGCTGTCATTTGTGACCAGATCACTTACCTGGTAAAATATATATTTTTATCATTTTGACTATGAGGTGCATCAGGTATGCAAATAATAATTAATTGAATACTTAGGTATAATTATATTTACACGTAATACAGAACACAATTAATTGACACTTAATAACATATAACTTAATATTTACAATTTACAGTAATACAACTTTAAAAAAATACTATTGCATAGTTTCATACAGGTTACGTTCCATGATCGTAAAGGCAGATTCTAAACCCAAGAAACAGAGGCCCCTTCTCACAGGTTTTAAGAGTTTATCAGAAATGGTACTGCACGACCCTGACTGAAGTGCAGCTTAATCGGCCAGTGTTAATTGCATTACTGACGTAGTTAGCCTTTCCGGCTTACCCAGTCTGGCTTCAAGAGGTTTGACAGTGGTTTTAACATCAGCTGACATAGTGAGAGATGCTTACTGTCCAGAAGAGATCTGTTCCTTTGCAGTCGAAACCCTGAATGGCACAAGTGCCCCCAATGATGACCATAGGAGCTGCAATGGAGCCGAGTTCTCCAATCACCACAGCATTTGCTCCATCTGCCACCTGCATGTGAACCAACATTGACAATATTGATATTTTCGTTATGAGATAATTTGTGGGAAGGTAAAACAAGATGGATACATTCAGAGGAGCTGCAAATGAGAGTATTACACCATTGGATATAGTGGGTGAAAGGACAGGTAACATAATTAATCATGGGTAGCGATTGCGAGTAATAATGTGGGTCACCAAGTTTTTGACTTGATAATTGTGCTAAGCAGGATTTGTAGGCATTGTAATTAGACAATGCAGTGTCTCTTTCCTAAAACACATCAGCTTAATGTTCTCCTGTTTCTGGGATATTTCAATGCAAAAGTAGGCATTGAGTAGAGAAAATGGGGATATGTGCTAGCCCAGGCATAGGACGAGAGAATCACAATAAAGCTGCTTGAGTTTTCAATGGCAATAGGCTCGTGATATGTAATATCTAATCCCAAGATAAAAATTACACGAGATAATGCATTTTTTAATGTCTCGAATGTGATGCCAAGAAATTACATTATAACATGAGATCAACACAGCACATGTTTTCACGACTAAAACGTACTTCTGCTGCTTTGCCAGCTTAAATTAAGTCACACAGCGGGAGTATGTGGTATCGCTCAATTTTCACTTGTTGGACTCAACATCCACAATGCTAGGTGCACGAAGATTCACGTAATACTAACGGTGGGGGGAATGCGTGGTGCTCCGTACATCTTTATAGAAGAGGTCAGAGTTGTTGTGCACATCGTAGGCCAGGAGGCTGCTGTGGGTGCCCACGGCCAAGACATCCCACGAGAGGCTGGGGTCGAGGCGGCCCGCGGCCACACAGCTCACCGCCTGGTTCACGTTCAGCAGCGTGATGTCTGACTCGGAGCTCACCTGGCTGGCACGGGGACCGCTCACCACACTCCGCGTGTGAGGGTTGTGAATGAATACCTGCGAAGTTAATTGCGCCGTCACATGTTAATCCATTTTATTTATTTATTTAACCCTACGTAACTTTACCGAAAGAACCAAAGAGTATGTTAATTCATGCCAATCCTTCCTAGGGCATGAATGCGTGAACCAAGCACAGATTTTCGAGTAATGGTGAGTGCGGAGTCAACTGCCAACTGGAAGTCGTGCACGTTCTATCAATGTACAAAAATAAAATGTCTTCCTTCGGAAGTAAATTGTTTATTTTACATAAGTAATGTAAATATAACTAAAGCGAAATTACCAGTGTACAAAGTAAGCAGACAAAACGTCGCTTTCCAATATCTGTCCCTCCAAATCAAAAAGTAAATCATTTAAACATCTCATCGCCACATGGCCTTCTTTCAGCATTATTGGTTCAATAAAAGCAACACTCCGAGACGTTTTTTTGTTGCGTCTGGTGGACTGCAAGATGTTTGGAGGCAATGACCCTCTCTCCCTGTGTTATAGATATCGATCCAGTGGACAAGAGGAAGGAATGAACTTTTGCAGACGATTGCAATCATTGGGCACCTTTCCAGCTTGGGTGGCAGCAGTGAGGCACGGGTGCTTCCCATCGTAGCATCCCAGCGTCACCATGCGCGGGTTGATCTTATGACCAAGTTTCAGTGTGAAGATGGGCACCAGCATTTTCCCCAAGTAACTGTTCAATGAGAAGACGTTAACAAAAAAAACAAACTTCAATAAGTTGCTTTGCTATGGTGAGATACTACATGACAACTGTACCCATGGAAGGGAGGGGAATAAAGAGCAAATTGCATCACGTCAGCGTCCTCATGTCAGGAGCATACGTTTAGATTATATAGATCTGTAGAAACCTGCGCTTGATATTGTATTAGTTAACCAATGCAACCGTGCAATATACGGACGACATGGTTCTCCGTGGATGTTGATTGGTGCCGTGGTAATGCCACACTCCGGGTGGCCGGGTTACCCTGCTCCAACTCTCTGTAACGGCGTTACCCCTCCTCCCGTTACCCCACTGCAATGACCCCACTGCACAAACACCGTTACCCTCTGTACTCCCGCTGTAACGCAGTTACCCCGCCGTAGGACACTGCAACATTCAGTAACTCCAGCGTAACGCTTTTACCCTGCGGTAACTCCCGTTACCTTCCCCCCGCGGTTACCTATCCACGACTCCGTTACCCCGCGGTAACGCCATTACCTCCGCGTGGTAACGCCGTTACCTCCCCGCGACTCCGTTACCCCGTGGTAACGCCATTACCTCCGCGTGGTAACGCCGTTACCTCCCCGCGACTCCGTTACCCCGTGGTAACGCCATTACCTCCGCGTGGTAACGCCGTTACCTCCCCGCGACTCCGTTACCCCGTGGTAACGCCATTACCTCCGCGTGGTAACGCCGTTACCCCCCCACGGTAACGACCCCCCCCCCCACCGTCTCTCCGCGTCACCTGGCAACGGCGCGACGCGAAACCGCAGCTCCCGCCTGCAGCCGAGCTGCGGGTCTTCAGAGGCGCTAGAACAGCCCCCCCCCACACCTCGTGTCCCTTATTGCGCTGTCGAGGAGTGGAATCTCTCCCCCTTCGCCCTGCCTCTCTCCGTCTCCCCGCGCTGCGTTCCTCCTCCTCCTCCTCGCCCGCCGCTCTGGGAGGCTTCCTCAGAGCGAGACGCGCGGCGCCTCCATGTTGCGAGTCACGTGAGCGCCGCGTGCCAATCCAGACTACGATTTACAAGACTCCGCGTTACGTTGTCACGGTTGGGTCTCTATGCGCATCCGTACTAGCATTTTAAACGTGACCACCACAGTGGTGATCACCACTTGACTTAAAGCTTGGGGGCCGTCCATAAATGACGTCACGCGATTTTTGACCCCCCCCCCCCTTCGTCACACGACGTCACAAAGTCAGACCCCTCCTCAAATATGACGTCACAAAGCTCTGCCCCCCCCCCCCCCCAAAAATAAAACATGCTTCAAATCGCTTTAAACTATTGTCATTGTAGTGCGTAATTAATGTGCCGCTGCACTCTGATGTTGTAGGAGAAAACATTTATTAAAAAGTCGAATTCAGTAGAACGTGTTGTCTATATTTATTTAAAGTTGCACATTTTGATGTGACGTCACATTTCTCAAACCACCCCTCGTCACACATCGTCACAAATGTCTGGACCCCCCCCCCCCCAGGTGCGTGACGTCATTTATGGACGGCCCCATGTCTGTATATATGGATGGCTTCATGAACAAATCTTCGTTGATAGCCAGTGGGTTTGCAAAGTACCTTCGCCTTAGAGAAATCCATTTCGTGTGAGCCCACCACATTAAAGCAATAATCAGCCACGGCCGAGGTATTGGTCCTACCGTGTTTCAGATCAGATCTGCTTTATGTTCACGGACTCAGTCCGAGACATGTCGCTTAGTTTCCCCAATGTAACTACTGCCGCAGAACCAACTTAGTTTGTAGACGCCGGGGTATTGCATGTCAGGGATCACATCCTTCACAGTTATCAACCAGTTTAAGTCATAACTGGCTGTAATATTTCCATGTTAGACCTGGTAGCCCTTTAATTGGTGGAAGCCTACCACCAGCATTATCACTGCCCACTACTACCATCACCTCTCGCAGCAATCTCCACCGTCAGCAGTGTCGGAGTGTGGAGCGAGGTGCAATGTTTGCCTGGCGGCCCTTTGATTGGAGACCCACTGTCGGTGTCGTTTGTTTTCCCCTACATTGACATTAGCTGCCCCGCCCATGCTGCTGACACACTTGGGCTACACCCATCTTTAAACCTCTATAAACAGTTTGCCTTTAGAGGCTAACCCCCTTTTCCTGATGACGACCGCTTATGTTGCGATCGAAACGTCGTAGTTTTTTTTTCTTTAAACCCATCTACGTGACTTTACAGAAAGACCCAAAGAATAGTTATAACCACTGATAATGTCTCATACCGATCAACCCCTTATCAGTGCCTACCTTATTAGAACAATTCAGACCTTATTGGTCGCCCTTAAAAATCTTAACGTTCATCCTTCAAAGTCCCATCACAAGGGAGAAACACAAATATTATTTTTTTCCCGTATTGAAACAGCTGTACGCCATATGGACCTGAAAACTCAATTTCCCTGTACAAGAATACGGGTAAACCATATGGGTGGTCAGGTATGCAGTCTTCTAATTGTTTATTTCGCGTGGCATTTGACAACACAGACTACAGTTGTGCGTTCATTATTGTAAGCCATTCTACCGCAGCATTCCAGCGCTGAGCGGAGTAATCAACTTTTTACACCAGAACACAGCGTGGTTGTGTTGAGGCAGTCACCAGTGATAAGATGCCTGATAGTTTCTGCATTTCACCGCAATTGGCAGTTTCGGTGAAGTCCACGTTCTTGATCTTCAATCAAGGACTCGCTTTGATCTTCCATCAAGGACACGAGCAGAACTCAGAATGCCAGTGGTGGTACTGGTTCAGCAGCACACTGTGAATTGCAATCTTGATTTTGACAGGTCAATTGCATCTCCCGTCGAGGCTGTTGATTTTATTTGTTCCACGGATGTTCCCATTTATCCAGTTTCCCGGGTATACATCATCAACATTTGCAGAAAATGAGTGCAGCATCCAGAATGAACAAGAATCTTTATTTATCCTGGATAAATCTTTTTTTTACAAATTTCCAGTAGGGGTGGGTTAGTAAGTTACAAAATGACATTGCACGAGGTATTTAACGGTTGTAAACAAAACGCCGCAAATCAAAACCGCTAAACACACGACTTTTCACCATGAATACTAATTATATCACTTGTTTTAACCAGGGAAGCCTCACTGTGGAGTCTCAATACTCTATTTAAGACGTTGATGCGCATATCTTCATCAATGGATTATTAAAGACCTGCCACAGTGAGACTGCGCCCATACAACCCAAACTATGGACCATATAGTTAACCAATGTAGTCTGCACTCCTTCAACAGAGCAATTGCAAAACTACACAAACTCTTTCTTGACGCCCTCTCATGGCTAGCATTCAGCTCATGGAAATATTGCCATATGCAAGAATAGTGGGGTACAAAGTGGTTGACAGCAAGACATCTCTCTTACCGAGGCTGACGAAGACACTGCTCAGTTCCGAGTGTGCACGGGCATGAGAGTCCAGCTGCACTGGGTGTTCCAACAACTGATCAGCCAGGGGATTGGCGGCTAAGCCCGACACGTAGCATTCTAAGGGCACGGGATAATAAAAAGCTTGCAGGCCAGGTAAGGAGGCCAGGCAGGTCGTCAACTGCAGCAGGGCCTGTAGGGAGAGTGGGTTGTTTTGAGCACGCAGCTTCTGCAGGGCCTGGCAGGCTGGCAGGGCTGCCAACAGCGCTGGGATGTGATGATCAGCCAAACCACAGCCAATAAGACTCAGCTCCTGGAGACGGGCTGTGGTGCGTCCCAGCAAGGAACACAATCCTGAGTAGAGATAGTATAGAGTTAGCATATGATTCGACAAGACATCGATATTGTTATCCAGTAGGCTTTTTTACAAATAACAAATGTGAGTGAGTTCATGTCAATCAAAAAGTCACCTGAAATTAATTCCTGAAATATATATTTGCTAAAAAATGTTCCATTACCTTTAGTATTGTCTCATATTCTGGAAACATACACCAAATGCGAGATAGGTTTGGGCCTGTAACTTTTTATTTAATGAAACGAGTAACATTTTGCTGTTGCCATTTGAGAACTTGTAACGTTACACCACCCTTCGAATCTTGGTTGGAGATTCTCAACCCATCATCCTACTTTGTGGATAAGTACACAGTGGTTGTCCAATGGATAGACTCGATCCCAACATAGGAATGCAGAATTTCTGTCACTGGCTCATGGCTGTTAATCAGAAGATGAGTAGGACATCAATTTAAATTCACATTGCAGCAACAAGGTATCACTGCAAGGAAGTCACCTGGAATCAGCTGACCAAGGCCACTGCCACTGATGTCCAGACAGCGGAGACTCTCCGTGTGGTGTGAGGCCGTAAGTGACGCCATGTCGCCAGGGGTGAGGGAGCAGTAAGCAAGCCCCAAACTCTCCAGGGGAGCAATGCCACTGCATACACACCACGCACAACACTTACGTTTTTCATACCATACGAGGAATCACACAAACACATGCATATCATAAACCTCCATCTATGTTTACACAACACATTCCTGCGGAGGGAGCTGGTAGGAACGTTGGGTTGCTCGGTCAATGGCGGCGTGGTGTATTCCGCAAATATGCCCGACTGTGAGGGCGGGCACAAGCCGGCATATGTTAAACGTTGAGTTTTATAAGGGCACCACAGGGTGACCAGCCCCTCCCCACCCTCCCCACCCAGCCCCTCCCCACCCCGCCCTCCCCACCCATCCCCTCCCCACCCAGCCCCTCCCCACCCTCCCCTCCCCACCCGGCCCCTCCCTCCCCACCCAGCCCCTCTCTGCACGACGGACACAATAATCCCGTGGGCTGGTGTAACCAGGTTCCTACCAGTATTAACATGTATATATTTAGTGCATCAGCCTTCCAGCCTAATGGTTTTCCAGCAGAATTTGTTCTAAGCAGCAAAATCCGAACTGGTTTCAATATTCTGGGCCTCATGAGCTAAAAAATATACTGTTCTATATAGTTGCTCTTGACCAAATATCCCAATGTTGAAAAATTATCCACAAATTACCTAAATTAGTATTACACATAACATTGCCCCCTCCTTCAGAGACTTGGCAGGACCCTCCTGAAAAATAACATTGAGATTCAGTGAGACTTTACTAGGTAAATGAGTGTAATAATATCAGAATGGGAATATTTATTTATACTGGAGGAATCCGATTAGCTATAAATAGTTCTCATCGATGTCCAGTAGACTTGTTAAACAAGGCTTGTTAAACAAACTTGAGTGCTAATGCATTGATACATCAAAACATATTACTGTTGGGATTTATATACTGTTTTAGATACAATATCTACCATGGAGTGTCGTTGTCAATGATTATACAATACTGTATGTAGTTTTATAAATATGAAAAGGTGTGTGTTCTGATTATTGCGACTAATATGGCATTCTCCAGAACCACATTATTTCGTGTTGTGGTCTATAGTTTCACATCTGACTAGGAACTATATATCACAAGAGAGGGTCCTCGCCTATAAACATCTGGCAGTTCAGAATTTGGTTAAAGAAAGCCTGATTTCTAATGGGAAAATGAATGTCGAAACCGGTGCAGTGCTTCTGAATTATATACTAGCAAATGAAGACCGTGTGTGCTAATGGGATGTGTAAAACACTCAATGTATTTTTTTAAGTGAGCCCCATGGTGGCGAGATGTTAAATATATCGCCAGGTATACAGGAGGTCTTGGGTTTGATTCCGACCCTGACCGCCTGCTGTATATTTAGAGTTTGCATGTCTCTCTCCCCGTGGTCGCGTGGATTTTCTCCGGGTCCTCCGGGTTTTCCCTCCACATGTATACACGTGCGTTCAGAGAATTTGGCTGCTATACATTTCCACGTGAAAATCCACTTCGTTGAGCTATCATTTGTGGCCAGGTCGCTTCTGAAAAGAGCCATCATATGGCTCAGTTGGCCTGAGCTGGTTAAATAACAAAAAATTGTTTAGTTTTGATGTTCGTCGCATGACCGCCAAATATTGTCCAAATCGTCTGCTCATGAGCGTTGTTTACCTACGTGACTTTACCGAAAGAACCTAAGAGTATGAATCCTTGCAGTCACGAAACCTTCAAATCTACAATTGTTAAACAGAACCCAGCGAGGGCTCACGGCGCTGCTGCTGCTGCTGCTCACGCCAGCAGCTGGTGAAGGCGGTCGCTCAGCCTGGACGCCTCCAGATTGAGCTCCTTGAGGGCGCCGAGCTCCTTGAGGGCCTCCGCGACCCTGCAGAACGTCTCCTCGCCCCCCCTCTCGGGCGTGCCCTGCGGGAGACGTCTCACGTCCACGTTGCTGTAGGCGAGGTTGAGGCTCCGCAGCTGCGGGAAGCGGGCGAGGCGCGGCAGCAGCGCGGCCAGGCCCGGCAGCCCCATGTTGTTGAAGCCCAGGTCCAGCTGGCGCAGCGCGGGTTCGCGGGCCTCCAGCGCCTCGAGCGCCTCGAGCAGGCGGCACAGACGACGCAGCGACAGCTCCTCGACGCGGAGGTCGCGGCAGCGCAGGCTGAGCGCAGAGCCCGCCCGGCAGCTGCTCTGGAGAGCCGCCAGCAGCGTCTCGTACGAGCTCACGTTCACCACGAGGTTCGCGTGGACAACCACGCGGCGGTGTCGGCGGCGGTGGGTAGGAGGCCTCGGGGGGGACCCGCCGGGCCCGTCCACGGCCTCCCACCTGCGCTTCCCGTCCCCGAGCACGGCCTTGGCGAGAGCCACGCTGCGGGACCAGCTGTTCGTGCTTCTCCGAAGGGCCGTCTCATTCTCCTCGTCCGGCAGGCCCGTGAGGTCGAGAAGGCGGAGCGCGCACGGTGAGCGCGGCCCACCTCGGCCCTCCGGCCCCTCGGCCTCTTCCATCATCACCTCGTCGTCGTCCGCGCCCCGCTTCACGCGGCGACGCGTGAGCGCGGAGATGCAGGCCTGCATGCAGGGCGCGCTGGGCTGTGCGAGGCCCTCCGCCCTGCCCCAGCAGGCGAGGACCTCGGCCAGGTCGAGCACGGGGAAGGGCCAGGCCCGCACCAGGTCCCCGGCCACGAGCGGCCGGTCCCCGCGCAGCGCCGCGCTCAGCAGCAGCGGCAGCAGCGAGTCCGGGACGCGGCGCAGCTCGTGGCGCGCCCGGCCGTGGTCGGACACCAGGGAGCGGGCGCACAGCGAGCACAGCGAGGCCACGGGGAGGCCCCGGGGGGGGAGCCCTGCCATGAATCGTGGGCCACCACCACCACCTCCTCCTCCTCCACCTCCGACCGCTCACGCGAGGCCGCAGCCCGTGGGTCGAGTGGCACTCGGCGGCCACACTTTCAGCGGAGTGATTGGAAAGATAAATCGATCGATTCCCGTAGTCGACATTTGCTGCTGTGCGTGCATGCGAATCGAAACGTTGGCACCGTAGGGGGCGCACGAGGTGTGCATCGGTCAGTATTCTCATTCAGTCGATTTGGGTCTGCCCCGTGACCTCCTGCCAACGGCCGTTCGACACTTCACGTGGCCTCGACGTGCACGTAGCCTGGCACAAGCGCCCTGGTGATGTCACCGCCACTTAATGGCGAATAGCGGTTGTTGTTGCAGCGAACCGTGCGTTTCGGGAGTCGATGGTTTACGATACATTAGTGAATGTAACATCGGTCAGAAGAGAGATACAATAAATAATAGGCGACGTTTCGGACAAAGAATGGGTCATTGCCCGAAACGTCGCCTGCTATGTATTTTAAGCCAAAGTGTTGTTGACGAGCTGCAGCGACAGGCTGACGCCGCAGGTAACAACTCGTGTCTCACAGTCAGAAGGATCTGGGTTCGATTCCCAACTGGGACGACTTTGTGTGTGAGAGTTTTTGTATGTTCTCCCCTTGATCTGCAAGAGGTTCCTTACAGCGCCCCGGTCTCCTCCCATAGCTAAAAGAAAACCCCAATGTAAGTGGTATTGGCCAAACATCCCAATTCTGAAACACTGCCTGCAAATGGCTCAATTGTGATGACATGTACATAGCATCAACATCGTCCCCTTATATGAATACTTAAAACTTTTTTTAATTTTACCATATACACACAGCTCTTTTTTAGAAGCGACCTGGTCACATTTAAATGATAGCTTAACGAAGTGGATTATCATCACGTGGAAATTTATAGCAGCCAAAAAAACGAGACTCAGGGAGGCGCTCCCGAGCAAACAGGCGTAACAATATACCTACTGCACCCAACTATGGATGTCGTGATTTAATTAAATGTTATTGTTCCTTGTGTTGGTAGTTATGTGGTTTAGGAGTTTGGTGCCGATGTCGAGGTTTGTTCGCCACTACGAGAGGGATTCATTCAGTGCACAGAGTTCGTGTTTTGCTGTTCCTCCGTTTAAGGAGTGTAGAATACAGTTGTGTATATTTGTTTCAAGTGATTTGTTTACCTTTCCTATACTTTGCACTCGTATCGTATTTTTTTATTGTTTGTTGAAATGTTCTGACCCTCCTCTACTGGATATCTGTGAAAAAGTGCTTTATAGCTCAGATTACTCCAGTATAAATACATATTCTGATTATGTGTACTATATAATTACTATATGTCAATATAATTGTCATGATGCGAAATGTTATTAATTTCACTCTATGAAGTGTTTTTGTATTTCACAATTGTATTGTGTTTTAATGTACTCGGTAAGATGTAATATAGCTCTACTTAAAAGTGAGCCACTGCAGTGCACTCAGCATCAGGCTAAGACTCTTAATCATAGCAACTCTACAATCAGTAATGCGTATGAAGGTGTCATTTAGCTGTATTGTGAAGAAACATCTCAATCTTATAACGTGCCTCCCACTAGTAGGTAGGCGTACAACTGTGGAAACATAGCTGTTCATGGGCAAAGGGTGAAAAAAAAATTAGGGCGCCACCTTTCACAAGAATTGTGGCTAATGTGGTCTCGCAATGCACGGGATTTTCCACAGCTTACAACCCGCTGAGCAGGTGTGCGAAAGTTCGACACACGTGTGTAGGTGCGATATTGTTTGACGATAAGACGTTCCCTGGACAAGTATCCAGGGTGCACGAGGTTGAGTAAGCACGCAAGAGGGCTGGTTGTGCGGACCTTGAAGGTAATAATGTCTTACGCAACATTTTTTTACTCGTGTATATATTTAAATTGTCACGTGTATTCACATAAGGCTATGGTGGAAAAAAATGCCATTGTGCGCTCTTGATTCTTGTTGTTTCACAAATGTAATTCATGACGTGCTTTGATGTTAACACAAACAATTCTAATG
Organism: Lethenteron reissneri; assembly: GCF_015708825.2. NCBI lineage: Eukaryota > Metazoa > Chordata > Hyperoartia > Petromyzontiformes > Petromyzontidae > Lethenteron > Lethenteron reissneri. The sequence continues at coordinate 2,322,074 of NC_083827.1, forward strand.
CATTAAAAACAGTTTACACATTCGTATGACTTCCAGTACACACGTGAATGAAATCGTACGAGGCAAGTTAACTAGTTAGTGGTTGTAGTGCACATACGGGATTTGGGGTAATAAGAACGGTTCATTAAATGTTCAAGAAGTTATTTGATACTTAAGGGTACAACTCACTTGTGGATGGGTTTTCATCTCGTTACATTAATGCATTTCGTAAATGTATTACGCTCACCGAGGCTGCTCACAGCAGCATTTGGAGGCTTGCCATCTTTTCTCTCCGCCTGATGAATACCTCTTGTGTTGCGATCGAAACATTGTGGGTTTTTTGCTTTTATTTTAATTTTATTTAATTTTCTATCTACGTGGCTTTACCGAAAGAACCACGAATATGAATTCCTACAGTCACGAAAGTTTTAAATGCTCACAGCTACTTGAGAAGATGTTTACACAATCTGGATAGGAACAAAGGCATAGACATGCATTGAGCACATGTTCACACTCTCAGAATTTCTGATGACAGTCATGAATGGTGGAGCCGTGGCGCAGTGGTTAATACGCTGCACTATAAACCCAGCAACCTGAGTTTAATTACGAGCCATGACCAACATCGGTAGCGAGTGATATCAGAACCAGTGCCGGCCTTTCACTTCACCAATGTGCACTGACTAGTCTGGTGAAGTCTGGTCAAACAGCCCTTATGACCGGCATGGATATGTTTTCATCAAATCGTGGATTGACAAAGGCTGGAATTATGTTTTAAAGTAAAGCATGCGTTGTTGCAGTCTTATTAAGATTCACAATAGATGTTTGGGTTAGGCCACTGAATGATATGCCCACAATTGTGTCGTTAAGACCATCCACCACTCGACACAGCCAAAACATTTTTTTATTTCCACGTGTACAAGTGTTTAACGTGCCAATTATTTCAGCTCACCGGGAAGTTAAAGAACAATCCTCAGCCAATTTTAGCAAATAGATACGCGACGTTTTGATTGAAACTACATCAACATATTTTCATACTATTATCTTTGAATTACATAGTCATAACAACCAATTCAAATGAACTCGAAGGAATGATTGAAGAACTTACAAAAAAAGGCCTCCAAAATTGGAATACAAATAAACTGTATATCCCACAATATATACACGCACAAGTCACGTACAAGTTTAATAAACAATTAAAGATATGGCTAAGGAGTGAGAGCGTGGTGCAGTGAGTGCTTTTGGAAAACTGAGTGTGATCATGGAAAAGCAACATCAATGTGCCTGAAGAAAAAATAATAAATCAGTGCAAGTTTATCGGTCAAGGTTGATGATGGAGTGGCAGCCAAGGCATGGAACGTTTTCCCGCACCTCCGATTAGCACGGTTGGCTACGTATGGTGCGAAATAAGTTCAACATACATACATTCCCAAAGGGAACGTATCCCTGCGTGTATGCGCGATCGGGACAATTTACCACGAAGCATTGCAACATAATGCATATTTATTTATTTCCAGGGCTGACATGATGACTACATTCGGATGCTTTATTGTGTTGCTTGCCACATGCTGTACAGAGGGTAAGTGTGAAATTATTACGCGTTATTATGTTTAATTATAAAGTCGTTAAAGTACAAAAAATGCACGATATACTTTAAAAACGCATAATTGTAGCATGTCTGTATGACAACCATTGCAACAATTTCTGGGTACATTGCGTTTATTGTGTATCCACGCGTCTTGTTGCATGTGCTGTATATTCCATTGTGTGTGTGTGGGTTTGTGTGTAACTTGCTCCAGTGAGTAGTGCAGAGTGGTAGTGGAGCGGTTGTCACGCTGCTCTGCGAACCCGGCCACCCGAGTTTGATTCCTGCTCACGATCAACACCAGTCAAAAATAATCTTGAATCAGTCCTAGGCCTCCCCTAGGTCGACTCGGCCTCAAATTCAGACCTGGTGTGATGTACAAGAACATCACTACGAGGGAGACAAAGGTGGCTCGGCGTGGTCCTGACACCACCCCCTCGTGTGTCGTGCCGGCCTTTATATGGCGCCACGGTGGCGAGATGTTAACTACCTCAGTTTGATGTAGAGGAGGAGGTCGTGGGTTCGAACCCGCCCCTGACGCATGTATATTTGGAGTTTGTGTGTTCTCCCCGTGGTCGCGTGGATTTTTATCCAGGCTGCTATAAATTCGGCACGCGATAAGCCACTTCGTTGAGCTGTCGTTTGTGACCAGGTCGCTTCTGGAAAGAGCGATATAGCTCATTGGGCCTTACCTGGTCAATAAAAAAAATGTTTCTTGCTAACAGCACTTGCCCCATAAATATGTTAAGGCTATACGGGGGATCTCTGTATCTGCCTGTATCTCCATCCCACTCTTTGCTTCTCATGCGACCCTTCAGTGTTCACCAATAGCTCAACGTTGTCCCTGCCATCAGGCTTTCTGACGCCAATTTTACATTGTAACCTTTTTTTCCTAAACTCATACATGTCAACCGCTTACCACCCATCATCCTCTTATCCCCAATGCTGTCACCCCCTGGGAACAGGGTATTGTTGATTCTTCTCATTATTTCTGAATCCTCAAGGATGTTTAATAAATCATGGGGATAAGATTTGTATATGTTCAGGTGTAGCTGCAATGAGGTGTCTGTGCTATGACCTCTCCACTGTTTGTGTCACGTGGTTGTGTGTGCAGCCCACATAACCACAGATTCCCAGTGCTTCATGGGTGCGGTGACACTGGTTTGTCCCTCACCGCTAACTCCAGCACCTGGCTTTCTCGTTCATGGATGATCTTGACGGCGGTATGATATTTTAATTTTAATCGTCAGTCAACAGTAACAACGATAAGCACAATTAATAAAAATCGACAAATATCTATTATCCCTGAGCTGTGTTTAGTGGCTAAACACAGCTCAGGGATAATTGCCAAGGGAATAGAGGCTGCGTAAGAACGGAAGGAGGGTAGGGCTGTTTTTGGATGTTTATGAAGGAAGAGAGGGTGATAGCAAGAATGGCAAATACGATCTTTAAATAGATATAAAATTGTACTGGGAGCCAGTGGAGGGATCGGAGTGTTGGTGTAACGTGGTTTTGTTTACGGGTGCAGGTAAGAAGTCTGGCAGTGGAATTTTGGATCACGTGGAGGTTGGAGACGATGTATTTGGGGAGGCCGTTGAGGAGATAACTGCAATAGTTGAGTTGAGAAGTTATGAAGGTATGGATGAGGGTTTCAGCAACATTTGGGGTAGGGAAAAAAGTGGATGTAGGAGATTTCGCGTGGATGGAGGCATGACGTCCTGCAGAATTGAGTTATGTCGATTGAGAACTGGAGCTCAGGATCAATGCCATTTCTGCCAGCGCTATTTATCCTTCATGACTGCTGCTGCCACATCCATATTGGGAATATGGACACGCTACAGGCTCCATCAGGGCACTGTCTTGGTCCCCGACTAAAGCGAGGCTTCGTCTTCTTTGCAGATCTCGCGGTCAATAGGAATAAAGTAGCGTCCACCCGTGACGTCTTCTATATTATAATATAACATTTTACTTCTTTATCCAGAAAATCACACTAAGTCATATGACTCTTTTTCAGGAGGGTTCTGGATTGAGTTAAAATGTTAAGTTGTTTTCAGCCCGTTAATGATGAGTGCTCATACACGGGCGAGTAAAACGGAGCACCCAGAGAAAACGCACGCGCGCAAGGGGGCAACGCTTAATACCCATACATTGGAAACAGTCTGGCACCGCAATGTCCACTTGCCGCCTCCACAGTGCTGGATTAGAGGGGCGCGCTACCACACTCGCCTTATCCGTGCCGCCTTTGATAAATAGTGGGAAGGCCGTGTCTACGGATCATGAGAACCTTCGCAGAGGCCCTTTGAGGCCATGTGGGTAACACGAGTTGCGGGCGACAGTCGCAGACAACTTCTGGCTTCCTATGTAAGTACGTTGAAGTTCTTTCGCACTGTACATAGCCAACCGTGCTAATAGGAGGAGTATCAGTTAATTTTCACAGCATTTAGATGATGATGATGATGAGAGAAATCTGAAGGCTTTTTGATAACCCATGAAAACTGCTGCAACTTATGTTCGTCAGGTTGTGTTGAGTGAATTCACCCAGACGTGACAACGCAGTCTTGCCAGAGCAGAGGCCCTCTCCAACGATCATCCTGTCCAGCATATATTTTGAGATGCTTTGGGAAAGCACATATTAATTCTAAAATATGGGTTTCAGTGGTAAATCTGTCTCGCCTTTCACATATCTCTGCAGGATGTTGGTGATTTACATGCATTCCTTTGTGCATTAACAGAAGCAGAACACAGCTAAGAGTTCATTATGCATTATCTATTCACGCCTGCCTGCCCGCCCGCTAACACATATATTACGGGGTATACATTTATAATTTATTATTATACAGATGCGATATATTGCGAGATTTGGCTAGTTGTTGATTTGTAAAATGTCGTCATTGCAAATATTAAACAATTACGTGAACTTACAACACACACCGGCGGTATGGACCCCTTGAATTTAAAGGTCGTGTTTCACACGTGTAACAATGATGTTTAATACATAAGTCACAATAATCACAATTGTCAACATAGCAAATTATATCATGAATCTTGATTTGAAACTTTCGTGACTGCAGGAATTCATACTCTTTGGTTTTTTCGGTAACGTCCCGTAGATAGAAAAATAACTAATAGATCACGACCGTTTCGATCGAAACATAAGCAATCGTCCTCAAGGTGAAAAAAATACTTATCATAAACATAATAAATGCATTGTGTCAGCAACATTTTATACATTTATTTTAATTCAAATTGCTTTATTTAAAGTAATGCTTTTGATTATTTGGAGATTTGTCTTGTATCTCAAAAGCTACTACAATTCACAAACAAACACCTTGTGAAAGACCCAACACAAGATCCCTAGGTTTGATTTTACACAAACCTCTTGGTCCACCCTAAACCACATCCGCACAAACCATAGCAGATTCGGCTACCTGATGCACTAGTGGAAAATTATAAACTCTCCAGGGTGCGGCTGTGGTCGTCCAGAACAGACCTCACAACGTACATTGACGCAATGCCTGATCCACAAATAAGAAGCAGACATCACGGCATTACACTGCCCATTTAAAAACAGGTCATCGGATAAAACATAGGAAAATTTTTTTTTATCCGGCCCCATGTTGTGAACCAGTGCAGTCTCCAACCCTGATTAACTCTGTTTCTCTGGCCTCTGCGTGCTGTGAAGAAGGGCCATTGCCCGAAACGTCGGCACTTATATATTTATTGTAAAGCCACTGCTGTTGACGAGTGTGTTGAGTTTGTTGTTGTTGTTTGTGCTTGTGCACCACTGCCAAAGCAGCAGCAGCATGAACACATAATGTTTCTTAAACTTCATCTATTTAAATGTGTAAAATATAACCGTATTATAAAGTAAATGCGAAAGCATGGAGACAAAAAAATGTAATATCAATGTAAGATTCAAAATATGACATCCTCTATTTAATGGATTACGAATTGATTGCTGCCTGGGTATAATGCATGACTCGGGCAACTGTTACGGCTCAAATTGCACGCACAGGACTAGTCCATGCACTGCGTTCTCAATGTTGCAAGCCTTGCAATAACACGTGGCTATGAAAGACACAACTTGATAACTTGTTGTCTTCGGCTATGGACTACAGATCTAACACTCATCATAATCCATACAAACGATGCGATCTACGGCATGTGCATGAATAAGTGCAGTGTCGTGTTTTATAGATTCACCACTGTGGCGAGGTCGTGGGTTCGATCTCGACTCTGTATATTTGGAGTTGATATGTTCTTCCCGTGGTAGCGTGTATTTTTCTCCAGGTCGTCCGTTTTTTTCCTCCACATTTACAAACGTTCGTTTAGAGTATTTGGCTGCTACACACGATAAGCCACTTTATAAAATTATAATTTGGAGCCAGGTCGCTTCTGAAAAAGAGCTGTGTAGCTCAGTGGGCCTTACATCGTAAAATAAAAATGTTAAAAGTTTAATTTAGGGACACTGTTCTGTTTAATGTGTCTGTGTTTACGTCTAAGAGACAATGCTACATGGCTGTAACAATTCTGAATGGGGTTTGAATGAGAGTACACTGATCAGTTTCATGATAAAATATAAGATAATTAAAACACTCAGTTAAAATCAAGCATACTATTCATCGTGAAATAAAGATAATTGTGTGAATATTAAAAATATGTCTATGCTATATATATGTCCCACACATTGTGTAATCATAAATGCAGATGTACTACGATGTAATATATCTACATTATTTCAGTTATTAATGTAATATATACATATCGTGTCGATATGAAAATGCACTTCAACTTTTTAAAGTATATGTTAGAAGATAAACACCTTTACCTCCATATAGTGTCTATACATTATAAAATAATTATTTATATATTTAAACGTACCCACCATAAACACATCGATTCATGTTTACTGGGACACATCGTGAGGTTACCACGGAGAACGTTGACGGGAGTTGTATTTTCAAAAGCCCAGCTGCAATTTTGCGGCGTATTTTCTCCCAACACTGGCCACTTCCCAACCACCACGAATGGGACGTTGATGTCAGTCCGCAGGTCAAGAGAACACCTCCTACGCGTCCGTGGTGGCTGCCGAGGGCTCCCAGATCGTGCTCCCTTGTGGCGTTGCTGACGACTCCGAGAGGCGGCGGGTTCAGCGGATCGATCGCGCGACGGCCCACAGCGGCGTGTGCACCCAGCCTGGCACAGTCGCGATGAAGACGTATAGGATGTAGGACGGCTGAGAAAAACGAGGCACCGTGGTAGATGCGCGGGTTGTGTTGAGCGTGCGTTTTTTGTATTATGTCATCATTGAGCAGTGAAAATAATGAATTGAACAGCAATGTTAGTGCAGAAGTGTTGAAAACGATACACGCGTTTTTAGATATGCACACAAGATAATGATTGTAGAGAATTAAAATATTACACCCCATCACAATGCCTACAACATTATTCAACAGAGTGGTCAAATATGTGTTGCTGATTTTTGCTTACGTGTGTGTAAATATTACGAATGTTTTGGTTTTATTATCATAGCTTCTGCTTTTTATGTAGTTGTCAATGTTTATTTTATGTTTATGTTCAGCATTTTTAGTTTTTTGTAAATCCCTAAAATCCAGGGTTTTGCTTGTGCATTCACTGTTTACATACTGTAAAATATTGCATTGTTTAAGCTTTGTTTTACAATTGTCAAGAATAAAAATCAACTGATAGTTACTAACAATGAAAATGTTCTTTAAAAAAAATAAACTTTCCATTTGCGAAAGAGACTGCGTATTTTGACCATCATCATCAGCCAAAGTCTATCCACTGCTAGATGAAGGCCTCCCCAAGTTGTAATTTTTTCGGTCCTGTGATGCCACAATTTCGGAATGAGGTTTGGGACGTTATCTCCACGCACACTGTGGGTTTTCTCTCATTCTCTAGTTTCCCAGGGACACCGCAACACATTGAAATCCAATACAGATTGCTCAAGATAAGATTTAATAACCAAACACAATGGAGAGCTGATTTATAGAATGTCGCATGGTATCAGTTTGGGATCGTATATATTTGATAGTAACCTTATAGAGGTATTTGGTTTAAAAATACATATATCTGACCGTGCACTCCCCTACCAAGAACATCTCCTTCGTGTGGCTGATGTTGATATAGAACAACAAGTGGGATTTTACATTGAGGTGGTTGAGCCAGATGATTGCATCAGTCGTGAATCGATGTGAAGACGCCTCCTTCGTATTTGCGAATCGGGAATTGAGTTCCGCGGTTCGGTTCTGGGTGGTGAGCACAATCACATACTGCCGGCGAATTTTTCATATTACATTTGTGCATCCAGTGGAGTGTCATCATATGCTGCCTGTCGTGCATTGTGCAGTGAACGCGGTTTAAATAGTTAATGAGGGGTTGTGGCGCAGAAGCTTCACGGAAGATTGTAGCCAGTTCGGGGTCTGACGATGAGCCACCAGTCAGCCAATGGCACAACAGAGAGAGTCTGGGAGGGTTTGAAAATTACACCAAAGGCGACTGAGCCTCCAATAGGCAAATGGCATCCACAGGCAGGAGTTTTAGCCGGACCGCGAGGTCACCATCTCATGGCTCGCCAGGGTATGGCAGTATAGCGAGTGGATTGATTTACATCTGTACGGGGATTTAGTGTTTGTTACCGTCGTCGCACATGCGGGGTTTTTTTGTCGGAGGTACATCAGTTTCCTCCCTCATGCATAAAGATTCAGTATTTATGGAGTTGGCCTACTATCCCAATATAGTGCTACAGAGCTTGGGCAATTGTTGGCGCCAGCTGTGGGTGCCACGGTGGCGAGATGTTAACTACCTCGACAGGTATACATGGGGTCGTGGGTTCGATCCCGACCCTTGACGCCTGTATATTTGGAGTTTGCATGTATCTCTCCCCGTGGTGGCATGGCTTTTTCTGTTAGTCTTCCGGCTTTTCCATCCACATGTAGAAACATGCGTTTCGAGTATTTGGCTGCTATAAATTTCTAGATGGTAAGCTACTTCGTTGAGCTGTCATTTGCGGCGAGGTCGCTTCTGAAGAGTTATATAGCTCAGTGGACCTTGCCTGATATAAAACACGTTACTTCGAAGTGGGCAGGTAGGAACTTGGTCGGACAGCACATTTGTTGCGATCCGTGTCATGCGGCGCAAGCTGTGTGGGGCGGCGCGTCACGTGGTGCTGAGCCCGCCCGAAGCGCTCTATGAAATACAACTCGAGGGCGTGGCTATGCACGACAGACAGACAAATAATCCCTGGTGGGCAGTGTGGAACTGTTGTTCCTCCCTGAAAAAAAATAGTTTAGTTCGGTTTTAATGGCTGCCTTCTCGCCTCCCTGCGATATCCCGTGTCTCTGAATAATTATTTCTCTCTGAGAGCGAACAACTGTGGCCGCTGCAAATATTCGTTTGTATTTATATGTTTAAGTGTATTACAATGATTGTAGCATTATAACAAAAAGAAAATTACAGCTGCATAGAGGTGCATGTGAATTCAAATGGACCTAGTGAAGGTCTAAAACACCAAGATTTGGTCCTTTGGAATGTTCTTCATGTCTTTTGTATCACAGCTCACTGACATCCAATAATTCGTTGATATTGACCAGGCCCCAAGTAATCAGTATAATGCAGAGCAGTCTACTAGTTCTGGATCTCTTGTACATCTTTTCAATGTACAGGAGGATATCACTGTCATGGCTGTAGTGATGCAATAAAAATGTCAAGGTTCATATGGTAATTATTCTTGGTAGCAGCACTTTGGAAGACTCGGCTCGCAATTAGAAGGGCGTGAGTTTACATTTCAGACGGTGGTCGACTCGATACTTCATTCTCGTCGGGTGAATGAGACAAGAACCGATGTCGTCATCTCGACTAAGGGTTGATGCCAATGACATATGCTGTCCTCTCTATTCTACTCTTGTGCGTGATATGTTCAGGAGATAAATGTCAATTTCGGGGTCTGCTGTTGGCCAGGAGAGGGCTTAGGAGAGAGTTCGTTCGTATCATTTTGCTGTTCCTCCTCCATTGGGAAGCGCTGGCTGATGCCCAGATTGTCCCTCCAACCGATCTTCAATGTTCTCCTGAACAAATCTTCGTAATGACTATGTCATTTCACCCTCTTGTGATGTGCTCTGCATTTTCCAACCTTCCTGCTATCAGACCTCCCGACAATTCCTGCTTTTGTGCTGCCGATTTCGGTACAAATCAAGTCCCGCCACTTCCACACAGATGCCAGTTCTCAAACTTGTCTGGGCAAAATCAGGACAGGTACCTACCCTTATGTACAATCGTGACCAAGATTTTACCATGTTAACCGTATTGTTGATAAATAAATACTGTATCATAAACCAGTTGCACAATTAATTAACAATGGAACAAAAACTCAAAAGTGCCCAAAGAAGCATGGAGACACGTGTGCTTGGTATTGCATTGACAGACAGAACGCGGAATACATGTGTAAAGGAGAGCCGACACAAGGTTGCAGGGGGTTCGTCTTTTATTTATTTTCTCCCATCCACACCTGTCCCCAGCCGTCCCAATCTCGTTCCCGCCAACCCCCCCTCTTCCTGCCCGTTCATTCCCTTATATCTCCTCACTTGCTCCTTCTCCTGTCACCGTCCCACTCCCCCTCCTATTGGTGGGAATCCTTCCCCTGACACCCCTACACATGGATTAGCGAACATATGCAGATTATTTACCGAATTCAAAATGTTAAGAAAGCGAAGTGGCCTTTCATAGCGCAACATTTGCGAGAAGGGATGAGATCTGATGGTCAGGAATAATGATGATAGACTAGCAGCCAATGAATGGAATGGCGTCAACCGAGGAGCTGTAGCGATGAAAGCCGTTGGTGTGCAGGCGCTGGGAGGATTACTGCTTCATAGCTTGGGTGAGACCTTCATCCAGCAGTGGACTGACCAAGCCTGATGATTATATAAATGATCTAATAATTACGTAGGGTAAACACCGGATGTTATTACTATCCATTACAACCCCATGTTTGAACCGAATTTCTATGTAACACATTGATGGTCATCTCTCTGTATGTCCCAGCAGAGGCAGGTGAAGCGGGCACGGCTCAGACATCCAGCCGTGCCGCGGGGTGCCCCCTGGCACCGGCGCAGGCGTGCCCACCACCGCCACCACCACCACCACCACGCACGCCGCCCAAAACTGGCAAATGCATCTATTTCATCCCCTTTGTTTGCACCGCAGCGTTGGCTGTGGCTGGCCTCTTCTTGTCGGCTCTTCTCGCCTACAAATATTTTCATGCGCAGAAAAGTGAGTTGAACTTCACTCATGAAGCATCTGCAACGGATTATAAAAACAAAAATGTAAAGTATTTTTTACACATCCCATCACCTACATGGCCTTCTGGAAATGATTAATTGCAAGCGGTATTGGTTCAATATAAGGCCACTCAGAACCAGTTTGACATTCAGTGTCTCGTCAGCAGAGTCAGGCTTGGCTTGAGCCAGTACTGGTGAACTGCCAGATGTTTATATACAACGGCCCTAAATTTCGATTTAAAGCTTTCGTGACTGCAGGGATTTATCTTCTTGGTTCTTTCGGTATTATGTTTTATTTTTATTATTTTATTATTTCTATTCTACGTGACTTACCGAAAGAACCAAGAAGATACAAGGGCCCTCTCTGTGAGATATGCCCACCGTGATAATCAGCGGTGCGGGGGAAGGACAACAAACTAAACAACAAAGTAGTTCTGATATGGGTCTTAGTTTGACACGAAACTCTATAATAAAGCAAAATAATAATTGTCGTAATTGTGGAGAATATAAGACCTTCTCTACATATCTGTTCCACCACATTAAACATTAAGTTGTTTTTTACAGTAGGCTAAACAGCTGATGGAATGTGTATAAAATGTTTTTTGTTACGTGGATGCAGATATGGGAAGCAGGCATCTCGTCTGTTTACTTCGTTACTTATGTACGCCACATTGACGCTCAAGATTATTTTGTGTCGCAGCAAATTAGATCCATATAATCCGGTGATTCTCCGAGTTGTGGTCCCCAGACCACGAGGTAGTCAGTGACGCTCCTCCAGGTGGTCCGCAGGGCTGTGACGCAAACGCAGGTTGACCAGAAAACAATGACGTTAATTATACCTTTTGTTTTGGACACTAATTGATATTTTACTCATGATATTTAATACAAAAATTAAGTTAGGTAAATTACGTTGGATTAAACTACCCTAACCCTTATATCTAAATGCCACCCCTATAAAACTTATATCCGTGTTTAAAGAGAGGGTTGTATGTTCCGGTAATATGAATCATTTTGTACGACTGGTATTTAGAGAGAGAAGTGAAAGCGTTTTGTCACCAGAAGTGAGGGGGCTGAGTGGTCCGCGGAAATGTTTGCATCAGCGGAGTGGTCCATGGGCCAAACAAGTTTGAGAAACACTGACTTAATCGGTTATATCCATTGCATCTAAATGTTTAATCGGTGCACATTTCCTGATGTACGTACTACCGATACATTTCACAGACTATCCAACTCTTTTTATTTTTCTCGTCTCACTCAGGCTTAAGGGCGCAAGTCAAAGAATCTGCCAGACAAGTACCGTGACGATTACATCACATATTTCATATATCATAGCCAGTTCATTGTTCTAAAGTCCTATATTCTCCTGACACAAATGTAACACTACACACACACACAAAACTACACGTAAATTATATATTGCGTGATATTTGAGCTCTAATCCTGGGACCTTTTTGCCATAATCAAAGTATGAAAAATACGAGTAGGTTTTACCATTTCTGGCAATAAAACAGCTGTTAAGATGTCCAAACGTCAAATAGGTTCATTTTGCAAGGTATCAAATCTGCATTAAGCTGTTTGTCTTTTGGCGTTCTCTGGTCTGACACTGGTGAGACTCGGTCATAAGGCTGTCTCTGATGTAGGCCAATCAGTTCCAAAGACAACGTATATATTATCAGAGCATGTTTGTTTGCATGTTCACCACAAGTACGTGTGGTTAGTGCAGACTTGATTCTTGGCAAAAAGGTGTCTATTTGATTCTTATGGCGGTACCCCGGGATACCAAATAAAAAAAATGGCCGAGGCAATTAAATATTTTATTTCTGGGAAACAATTTTTTCCAGTGGTGTACTTAACTCCGCGACTGGGGTATCAATCAATCCAAAATCAGTGCTACCTTGAATAGCGCATCGTGTACAGCTCGTCGAGATGAGTCGATTGCCGCATCGCCGACCATCAACAGACTAAAAATGACTACACCACGGACATTATGGGAGAACCGGGGTAAAACCTGTTCTTATTTTTCATAGCATTAATCCAATTGTAATTTTAAATAAGCGTCAATTGGCTAATATTGTTAATTGAATTCGCATTATGAAGATTAGCACTATGAGGAATTATTGATATGGTTAATTGACGAGATTGTGTTACATTGTTATAATAAATGATGAATTAATGTATTCTAAATGGTTAGAGTTGTATAACTGTCATTTTATTAATTTAGCTATATACTTTAACTTACAAATGATAAATAATACCTACGTTAATTGGGTGCATAATAACCGGTGTAGACTAGGTGAGTAATCTGGGGATAACCTTATTTACAAGGAGGAAAAATTGAATAATCAACAATGACATACATGGATTGAATGCGCAAAACTCGCCTAGTTGGTGTTTTTAACCCTTATGTTGCTAAGAAAGAACTCAAAAGACCTGGATAGAGTCTCATTTTTAAGAGTGTCTGGCCTGGGTGAATACAATTACAATAACAAAATATCATGAAACAATGGAAACAATGAATCAAATAGAATGCAGGGCAAAAACAACTGGTGTGCTGTACTAGTGACGAATTGGCATGTTCTGTTTACGTGACGACCCTTACTAGTTGACTGTGTCGGGTGGTAGCGGGTTTCACGACACATTCATATATTTACGTGATCTAACCAAAAAAAAACATCTATTATGGAAAAACAACTGTGTTACGCAAGAAATCGAAAACAGTGCACATACATTGATCATTATTAAGTTGAATTATTTCCAGTAACAAACGTTTGCACGGAACTATACATTTTAAAATTCATTCTTTGTTATTGTCACGTGGACTTTACTTGTTTTGTATGCTGCAATATCCTTTGTTCTAATAATGTGCAACACTTGTGTTTGTCTTTTAGGTTTCTGAAACAAAATCTAAACATCTTTATACCCACCTTGAAAAACAACAGCAAGATTGTTCAGCCTATGAGTCAATTAGCGGCCAGCATTTGTAAATAATCGCTGATTTTTTGAACTGTTCAATATAGAGAACCATATGTTTACGATACTAGTTTGCCAATATGAACACATTATGCTTCTCACGTTGCAAAGTATTTCCATTATACATGTTAAAAAAAGTCATGAATCACATTTTATAATGCCCAGTTATGAGGGTTTCCACCTTTAACACAGACTAAACCCAGACACATTTCCAAATCAGCCTACCTAGGTCTATTGTCACACCCGCGCCTCTGACTTGCGGCCGTTACGTCCGCAAATTTGCGCGCGTTATAAATTGCATTATTATTATATACTTGTGGTGAACATGCAAACAAAAAACATGCTCTTGTAATATATGCATTGTCTTTGAAACTGATTCATCCACACCACAGACAGCTTTCTTTAGAGCCTCGTCTCAAAAGTGTTAGACCAGAGGACGTCAAAAGGCAAACAGCACAAAGGACATTGAGAGATCGGGGTGACCAGCTACATCATTGGGATCTCTCTTGCCAGTATCAAAATATAAAAGTAGGTTTTACTCTTTCTGCCCATAAAACAGAATATGTGAAGATGTTAAAACACCAAACTGAAACCTTTTGATTCCCGCCATGTTGACACAGGTGGCAACCAGTCATTCACACTGTCAAGCCCTTGAGTAACTCGTGCTGAGATTAAACAGACCCTCCTCCTGTTTTGCATAATCTACGTTAAATTAGGAATAATTGTACCACTGTGATAATCTGGTGACTTAGCAACGTCATGACTGTGCTCAGCTTCTGCACAAGATGTAATCAACAAGGTTATTATCAGATGGTATTGCTAAATAAAAAGTGCAGGCTGTTAGCAGGGCATTCAGTGGGAGCTCTGGCCCAGTGGTGTGAGCTCTAGATTCTTATGGCAGGTGCAAGTCTATTCACAGAATGACTGTGGAGGACGCCTATAGACCGACTCGTCGCTCCCACCATTTGCGCGTCGAATCCTCGGCTTATGACGCGATTGCTAAAAAGTGGTCTGTGTTGATGGAAACAGTATATACGTTTTGCAAGATCTACGTATATCAATCAAAGAAAGAGCTTAAGTGTTTGTTGCATGAGAAAGAAAAATAAATAACATTTCATCATTTGAGCCCTGATCTTCCGGACTGTTTCATATACGTTCAATGCACACGTGTGTTTACGCAAAGCGAACTAAAGACTGTTTCATCAGCCCGGTGGAGGTCTTTGTGGTACCTACTTACACTGACCAGCGTGGTGAAGTATACCCGACACTGTTTCGATTTAAAGCTTTCGTGACTGCAGGGATTCATCTTCTTGGTTCTTTCGGTAAAGTCACGTAGAAGGGAAGTAATAAAATAATAAAAATAAAACATAATAAAATAAAATAATTCTCACGACGTTTCGGCTACAACGCAAGCAGCCGTCTTCTTCACCTGAAGACGGCTGCTTGCGTTGTAGCCGAAACGTCGTGAGAATTATTTTATTTTATTATGTTTTATTTTTATTATTTTATTACTTCCCTTCTACGTGACTTTACCGAAAGAACCAAGAAGATGAACCCGACACTGTGTTGGTAAGTCTTCATCCAGCAGTGGGATGAAAAGAGCTGTTAAAATATAGAAAGGTGGAATAGTTTCCTTTTGCATATGTCGTTGCTGTAGCTTTTAGTAATGTGAACGGTTTTTACGAACAGATGCTTGCAATTGGCTGCTGACATTGTTATTTAGATACCTCCACAATGACGCTAATCATAATTTTGTGTTACACATTATCGAGTTTTGCGTCGAGCTCGGACCCATATCTAACAGAGAGAGTCCTTGCCTATAACATCTGGCAGTTCACCAGCATTAATTCAAGTAACCCTGACTCTGCTGCTGAAGAGATAAAACATAGCAACACCGGTCCAGAGTTTGCTTCTGTTAAATCAATGCTGTCCAAATGATGCACTCCCAGAAGGCTGTTGGGTCGATGGGTGTTTGTAAAATAATGCTTTTACCATATTTATGTGGGGAAACAGATATCTGAAGATGTATTGTCTGATCACAGGGGCAGTTTCTTCATTAGGGCGATTGGGCGACGCACCACCAATGTCATTGATCCACAGAGTCACGCGAGCCGTCACTGTCAGCCTCTGGATATAGTCCAATCAGCGTCATGTCACGTTCTGTGGAGTACCGCCTCTTTTTGGGCGATTTCACTCCGGCTGAGAATCGCCCCGAGTGGCCCCATAGACTTACATTGAAAGATGTTTTTTTTCGACCGGGGGGCGGTCCAATGCATTCTCTATGGCTTCCGGGAGGGCAAGCCCTAACGTGCTTACGTCATCATACGTGCTAACGTCATCATACGTAAGCACGTTTCATCCAACAATATAATTTATCGCCACCGAGTGGAATCTTTAATAAAATAAACTTGAGTGGTTTGTTTGAATAGTGAGTATAGAAACAAACAAGATGTATTGTAAGAGTCACTTTATTTTTCATTAATATTAAAGAAGTGAAGTTGCCTTTACATGCTTAAGCTGTTAATTTATCCATTGCATGGGTGGACCTTATCCTTATCAATCATCCAGACATTTGCCCCCCCTGAGAGATTTTGCAGGAGCCGCCACTGTCTGATCATCTGTTTTACTGACATGGATCAGAAACGTGGACATTGGCAAATAAAATGGGGGGGGGGGAGCGGAATCCGAAATACAAAGACGAACGGAGGGATGCATGCTGAAATTCACACCAAGAGACAGCATGAGGAACATATGACTGAGAGAACAATTGCAAATTCAATAAAAATCACACTTCGCAAGCGCCTACTACCCTCCACCAGGCCCCACAGACTATGCATGTATGTATGTTGAACTTCTTTCGCACCGTACGTAGCCAACCGTGCTAAGCGGAGGTGCGGGAAAAGGACAAAAAGCAGTTATCAAGAAATGATGCACAGGAGAGGCACAGGACCTCCCAGTTCTGCCCTGACAGTAACTTGAGTTTTTTTTTATTTTTACAAATCTCTGAAGGTTATTGTGTAACTTTTCAGTCGGTAGAATTTTATATAATAGCCAAATAATGTTAATATGAAAAAGCGACATTTAAATCACAATGTAAATTTCCAACACTGTCTGTTGTTTACACATACAGGTCATGCATATAATAATACCAACAATAATATAAATACGTAAACATTTGCCCAGTAAAGTCACACTTGGCGCAAAGATTATGATTCAGGAGAGTCCTGCATCAAAACGTTTGCCCAGCACCAATGACTGTGTGTATGTTTCTCGCTATGGTAGGAAACCAGAGAAAACCGGAGGAACCTCGTGAGGAACAGGGGGGAGAACATACACACTACACACAGGCGTTCCAAGTCAGGTATCAAACCCAGACACTTATTGCAGTGAGGCGCAAGTGTTACCACTCTTCCACCCTGGCATCCGTATGTTAGCAGACTCCAAACAAGACCCCACGGCGGAGCTCACACGGCTCTCTCTGGCATTTGCGTCCAGACCTCAACAGTGAGAAATTGCTGTGGTCAATGAAGACTCCCACCGCGCCCCAGTACTTGGGCTTTTTCACAATTGTGAGGCAGAACTCCGACTGGTGCTGTCTCACCCTCACGATTTCCGTAACGTCGCGATGCCACCACGCCGTCCTGACGCTATCGGAGTCGTCAGCAAGGAAACGGGATTGCGACGTGGTGCGTGGAGTCGGATGTAAAGACAGAAATTCGCGAGTGACGGAGTTGAGCGATTTGAATTATGGCGATCGTCTGCAGGGGTGAGCTTAGGCTTTGCACGTAAAAAGTTAAGTTTGATTCGACAACAAATCCCAAAAGTAAATTTTTTAACATTTGCTCCCTAATCCCCCCCCTCCCACTCATTAAAGTTTTTATAAAGGTCTCAATATGAGTAGTTACAAATAATGCATTTACACAAAATGTGAAGGGCCACATTCATGTTACATGATGGACGTGTGGGGGCTGACGCCCACCCCCCGCTCCTCGTGAGCGGGGGGGGGCGGGGCGCGACGTCCACCCCCTCCACTCCCCAACCTCCTCCTCGGACGCTTCTCGCCGGGCCCCCGCCGATCGGGTGATCGTCCCCCCCGCACCAGCGTCCTCCCTGAGGGACATGTCTGCACGGCTGGCTCACCACCACCCGGGGTTATTTCACACCCGCGCGCGTAAACACGCGCAAACGACGGCGGCTGTAAATGTAGTAATGCACGCGCGTCCCACCGTTAATGCGATCGTCGCTACATAAACACACTGCGTAAACGCGCTGTGTAAACACGCACGCGAGCGTCAGGGATCGTTTATGATTGAATACACGCGCGCTTCATATGCACGCTCGTACTCACACCACACCTACGCTGCAGCTCTGCAGCTCTCCTAATTACTCACAAGGCTGTAGGCGCGCGGCTTCTCCAATCGCGCGCGTTTACCCGCGCAGCCAACGGCGGCCGTATTGATGGTAATGTACGCGCATGTGTGTGTGTTGTGTGGAGGGGTGCGACGGGATGGCAGTGCCAGCAGAGGTGCTCCATTGCTGTGGCACTACAGACGTACCAGACAAGGTTCAGTGCTTTCTCCGAAGTTACTCACACAGTTGACATGAAGAGATAATTTCTGAAAACCACGTAATTGGAGACACAAAGGGATAGATATTAATGAGAGAAACATTAACCCTCTCAAATTTGCTTTTGACACGCTCCTTGTGACGTCCAATGAAAACATTCACTTCAGAATCAGAATCAGAAACGGTTTTAATCGCCATGTAAGTTTGCACAAACAAGGAATTCACTATGGCGGGACGGTGCATACATTGAACAAGTAGGAATCTTAACTTATATAAAAGGTATACACGCTAACTATACTAACGTTACAAAGTATAAGTAATACCAAAAGGCTAAAATCTTTAAAATTATGAATAAGTAGACCTTATAAAATGCGAATGTAAAATGTTAATTAGCCGTATTAAGCAATCTTAAAATACAAAAATACAAATAAGATTACACGTTGTAAGTATGGAAAGGTGTAATTATGTAGATAAAATGTTATAGTAAGTGTAACAGTCATTTTAAGTGTAAAAGTCATTTTAAGCCCTTGGCCTTGTTGAAGAGGCCAACAGCAGATGGGAAAAAACAGTTTTTATGACGTGAGGTTTTGGTCTTGATGGACCGCAGCCTTCTGCCGGAGGGGAGTAGCTGGAACAGAGAGTATCCAGGGTGCGAGGAATCGTCCGCAATCTTCCTCGCTCGCTTCAGGGTCCTCAAAGTGTGCAGGTCCTCAAGGGTTGGTAGATTACAGCCAATCACCTTCTCAGCAGTGCGGATGATACGCTGCAGTCTGCTCTTGTCCTTGGCAGTTGCAGCAGCGTACCAGACGGTGATGGAGGAGGTGAGGATGGACTGAATGATAGCTGTATAGAAGCACACCATCATTGTCTTTGGCAGATTAAATTTCTTCAGCTGCCGTAGGAAGTACATTCTCTGTTGAGCTCTCTTGATAAGGGAGCTGATGTTCAGTTCCCACTTGAGGTCCTGGGAAAGAATAGTGCCCAGGAAGCGGAAGGACTCAACATTGGTGACTGGGGAGTCGCACAGGGTGATGGGGGTGAGTGGGACTGTATTCTTCCTTCAGGAAATGTATGTTAGGATAACTTGATAAAGATGACTACAAACATTGGGCTCGGGATAAATGAGCACAACAAACATCGCGTTCGACAAGTTTGCTAAACAATTGGAAGACATCTGTCGGATGGACACAACTAGAAAATACGGCAGAATAAATTATTCCCTGATGAGAATTATAGTTTATGTTTAAGCATTGTTCACACTGCTATCCTGCAACATATTTTGATATAACATATGCAATATATTTACAAAGATGTCCATATTTCCTGAGTATTCCTTATATATTAAACATCAACTCTGATGTAGTTGTTTTTTTAATGTGAAGATTAATAAAAACTAGAGGCTGTTCTCCACAGGCACGGTTGAATAATGTTGTAGCCATTGTGATGTACCTGCTGAAATGTTGACTTGGAATTCAAGTTTGTGGGTAATCTCAGAAGACGATGTTTTGAACCTGCAACTGTATTTTCCTTTGTCCTTTTCGCCAAAATTTGGAATCAACAGTGAGAAATTGCTGAAGGAAAATATGAATACTGTATAGCAGTATCATTTATTTGCACAAACAATACACATCTGACAGAAATTTATAAATGTAAAAAGCAGATATATTAAAAACATGAAAGTTACTCTATTTTCAACTGGGACACCAGGACATTTTTGAGCAGGTATTGAACAGATTTTGGTCTGCTTCAAAATATATTTTTGGGTCAGATCGCGTAAGTAAAAAGTGTGTCGTATGCACCCTCCTCCACCTGGCGCAGCCAATTATAGTAAAAGCGTCATCAGGTGGACAAACGTGGCTAATGTATTACTGCTTCAGCACATGCTTGTGTTTGAAAGCATTTTGTTCAATGTTGCAGACTGCTCTCCTACATACTGCACACATAATTGAATTGTGTGTCCCTCGGTTGTCCGAGAAGTAGATGAAATTGTGGAAGTGGTTGAATTGTTTATTTCAGCGCTGTGCTTCCATTCGTATTATATTATTATTAATATGTTCATCCTTGATCATTGCTTTATGAAAGTTGGCTCTTATGGCCTTCTCCATTCTCACAAGCTACCTTGCTGAGGAGACTGTTGGATTGTTGAATATGAGTTAGGATTTAAGGAAGATGTTGGAATTGTTCTCATTCAATCACTGGTTTAACCTTAGTTTGCGCTGGTTGGCTTCTTGCTGTAATTTTGGTGTTTCGGAGCACGTAGAGGCTGTGTGTAGAGGACCTAAAGGCGGACTTCCAATTCAAGAATCTGCCTGCATCTCTCATTCCTCATGTGAGCCCCGAGTGCCAGTCGGCTCCCTCGAGGGGCTCCCCATACCATTAGTGGGGAGGTGGCAGGTGGGGGAGGGGATGAGCTGAATCTATTGGCAAGAAGGTCTTGATATCCTCCATGTTGCGATCCATTGATCAGATCCTATGACATGCATTTTGGGAATAAAATATGAACCGGAACACAATAGGGGCATGGTCATAGAGCTGGGAATTGTCTGTGGGAGGATGATTTACTGAGGGCTTGAGATGTGTGTCGTCTTTTTACTGTGAATGTGTTATTTGCCATCGGTCAATCGTATGGGCAATGAGATCTCTAATATAATTACATTGTTTTGGTGGGGTGAGCTTTGTCCAGCCATAGGTCTTGTGCTATGTTCCAGTCCACTCCGGCAATGAGTGTTTGGTCACATTGGTGTAGGACAGTACTCCCCACTAATATACTGTGGAGGGCCACCACATCAGAAAGTTGTGATTTTACTAGGCCACATATAACTTATATTCTTTGGGTCTTTCGGTAAAGTCACGTAGATTACTTTACCGAAAGACCTGCAGTCACGAAAGCTTGAATTCAAGATTTCACATGTAACTTACCATTATGCATTGGAGCTTCATATACATCCGCGCCAAGAACCTCGCATCACCTTGTAACTGTTGTCTGATAGTTACAAGAGACTGATCTCTTTCAGTATTTTGTCTTTGGAAATGTAGCGTACAGAATTTCAACAGATTCAATGAAGCACTCCTTTACATTTTTACATGACTTAACGACTTCTCATGTTTCACCAAAATCCATACAATTTGAAAATATGATTAACTACACACTCCTGGTAATTCGGGGACGCTTTTAGTTTCTTTCACGCGTCATTAGCTCATTGTAGATCCCTCTGGAAAGCGTACTGGATAAGTTCTGTGCACTGTTGTTCTTAAGAGCATCTATTTTTTTGTCATCACACATTTTTGCTTGGCCTTACTTGTGTAGGTTGAGGGCCTACGGCCTGGCTCAAATTGCCTTCAGAAAGTTCTGGAGACTCACTTGTTGTAATTTGGCAGGAAGCAGTCTCGATAAGTTCATTGAAGGGTGTGCATCCTCCTCGGTTTCAGATATTGCTCATGTTGCCGGTCCGCCCTATCTTTCTCCTCTCGCAAATCGTAATGAGGGGGATAGGTCAGCTAAATAGACAAGAAAAGTAATAACGTTCGGAGACGATGAGTGGATACTTCGCGATGTGTTCTGTCCTCTGGAACAGTGGGCGACTCCACAACACCAGAGCACCAGAGGTTTGTGAAACGGAAAAGCTTTATTCCGAAAAAAAATTGCGTTTCTGCATTAATGAACAGACACATCCTCCCCATCACAACACCACAGATCAGTCCCTCAGCACGGAGTCCGTCCAAATCTAAATTGGGGACGTGCCCCATTCTCTGCTGTGCACGTGGGCCTCTGGGTCCTGTCCTTGATCACCATTTGCAGTTACTTGAAATAAGAAAAATGCACCTGGCTACCCGTAGCTATTGCAGCTTTGAAACGTAATACAACATGTGATAATAGGGTTTCCACTTTTTTCTGGCAACAGAACAGGTGTTAAGATGTTAAAACACCAAACTGAAACCTTTTACAAGGAATCATGTCTGCATTAACCGCAATGCTTGTGGTCAGAATGCAAACAAAAAACATACTCTGATAATATTGTCCTTGAAACTGATTGGTCCACACCAGAGACAGATTTCTTTTCAGCCTCGTCTCAAACGGTGCTAGACCAGAGGATGCCAAAAGGTGTACAGCCCCAAGATAATGCATTATCAGAGTAATGAGAGCTCGGGTGAGCATCTACATCATGAGACCTCCTTTGCCAGTACCAACATATGACAATAGAGTTTTCCCCTTTCTTCTGGCAACAAAATAAGTGTTATGATTTTTAAACACCAAACTAAAACCTTTTACAAGGAATCATGTCTGCATTAACCACAGTGCTTGTGTTGTGAGGTTGTATACATCGATGTGGTAACGACTGGCATATAGGGCATCCAATATATGGGTTTATTTGAGCGACAGGACATCAATGTTTAGGGGTCTCATTATGTTTGCGAGATACTCGTTCTTTGCCCAGGAGAGTCCCTCAATGTTCAATTGGAGGATCCTTGTCCCAGGGCCTATCTGGCGTGTCGATTGTCCCTGAAAAGGACCATTGTAGTGGATTGTGTTGTTGCTCTGGAGATCGGGAGATCGATGATCGATTTTCGGTCAACTCGTTGATGGCATTACTCATGATTTCTCACTTAACATAGTAGGCCACGTGAAGGCTGCCAATTTCTACTCTATCGCTCCAACTAATTACTGGATAATTGCGCTCAACAGTGTAATCCAGGTATTATTCATAATCAACGTTTTTGGGTTTAGATCGCGTTATTTATAAATGTGTCGTAACCCTCCACCACCCGACACGGCCAATCAGTAAAAAAGTGTCACGTTGACAAAAGACAAATAGTTCACTGCTTTAGCCCACCGGTGTGTTGAAGCGTGAAACCACAACATTTACAATTTGAGTACGACGTTTTGCTGGTAATTGCATCCAGCATTATCGGGCAATCCAGGTATTGATGCACTTCTATAAAGCAACAACCAATAAGAAAAGTAGAGATATGGTTACATTCTTTTGATTGGCTAAATAAAAAAATGGGTGAAAGAACCACTTAAAGTGACAGTTGAGCTCGTGAAAAGGGGAATTAAATAAGTAATACTTTATAAATTATAAATACATACGAAACGCATAGTGTACGGGCGAGGCAGCTTACGGGCCACTCTTTGGGTTTTCGAAAGACACTTTTGGCCTGCAGGACAATGAGGAACACTGGTGTAGGAGTTTGCTGATTATTTTTAGTAGATGAGAGTTAATTGGCTGAGGAGGGGGGGGTGTATATGCGTTCCATAGTGTGATTTTTTTCCGCTATTGTACCTTTGATGAGAACAAACCGACCCAGGGGGCATTCATGTTCAGAGATGTGGGAATTTAATCCTCAGTAGTATACTCCTCCTCTACTACTGGAAGCATGCATGGAGTGAAATACCTGGCTAACTGAACTACATTTGAGCTTCTCCGACCGTTGGTGGAAAAGGTGGGTCTCCTGGAGGCTCACTGCATGAGCTCACGAAAGCTTAAAATCTAGAATTGAAAGCTTCAAATCTAGAATTATGTCAGAGTTTTCTGTCTCTTATTTGTGTGATTGAGAACATTGACATTTAGTGATGCAGTAAAAGCCCGATATAATGTAACCCGTGCCCACTGTGTCTTGTTCTTATGTCCGCAATTATCGTTAAATCTAATTGTCAGAGATGAGTAGCGCTCATGCTTCGCATATCTCTGTCACCCAAGGGCATCAGCGCTCCTCACTCGCACTCGAGGATAGCGGCGCGCCACTCTCTCACTCTTCAGCCACCACACACACCGGGAGCCTCCAGTAAACTAACGAAACAAAACTTTTTTTAATTTACCAGGTAAGGCCCACTGAAC
Organism: Lethenteron reissneri; assembly: GCF_015708825.2. Taxonomy (NCBI): domain Eukaryota; kingdom Metazoa; phylum Chordata; class Hyperoartia; order Petromyzontiformes; family Petromyzontidae; genus Lethenteron; species Lethenteron reissneri. Next base: position 2,346,304 of record NC_083827.1, read on the forward strand.
TACATGTATGTTTCTAAATTTGTAGGGAAACCCCAGAGGACCCAGATAAAAATCCATGCAACCATGGAGAGAACACGCAAACTCCAAATATACAGGCACCAGGGTCGGGATTGAAATTACAACCTCCTGCATACAAGGCGAGGTAGTTAAGATCTCGCCATCACGGCGCCCCAGAAGATGTTAAATAACTACAATGGTGCCCTTTTATTTGCACTGACTCACCAATACGCCAGCAAACTAACACGCCGGTACACCAGTCGTGCCGGCAATGTCATTATCCCAGGTCATGACTTGGCTCGGCCACACACCACATCCCCCATGCGTCTCTCACGTGCTCTGACGCGGGGTCACGTGACTACCCACGTGTATCTGGGAGAAGGGACCGCAGCCTAAATTATTGCCCATCTACCCTTGGCCAATCATGAGCCAGTGTTACTCATGCTGTTATTACGCAATTCCCGCACAATTGCCACGAGGTGGCGCTAATATACGCCCGACCGATAACATAACCACACCCGTCACAATAACACCACTCATTCATTACACCGTGGATTGGGACATACCTCCGAAAAAAATACAATGTAAATTTAATTGCATCGCTGAATAGATCGTGCCTTCTGCTCACAAGAACACTTCTTCCCACAATGCAATAGGACAACAACATGCTATTTTGAGCATATATGAGCTTATTTAGAATACTTTTTGATAATTTAATAGTGTATCTGTTACTCAATAGCAATTATTAGGTCAATATTCATATGCCTATTTCAAAATAGTTCATTAGAGAGCATTGTTTAAATAAAATTTTCATCAGACCCCCATATTGTAAACAAGGGCAGTCTCCGACTTTAGCCGCTCAATGTGCTTTCATGTATGTTGCCAGTTCAAGGTCATATTGTTATTGACACTGTGTTGGATTTTTATGTCGTTTTCATGTCTCTCTCGATGTCCACGTGAATGTTGGGGGTCTCTTTGTGGCTCTTGCTGGATTTGTGTATTTGGCCAAGTTCTTTCTACCCCCCTCCCCCATTATGACTGCATACAAAACAAACAATAGTTACTTTAATGTAATTTCTGTAATTTATTTATCAAAAAGTGTTATTTCTAAAATAAAATGCCAAAAAAGTGTTATTAAGCACGTGTAAGCAGTTTTTTTCCATTCAAGCCAGAAATGGAACATTTTAAACTTTCCACCAGAGAGCAATGGAAAAACCTCCAGACGTGACCAATATTTCCAGTAACTGGCTCTAAAAAAGAAAGATGATAATCTCTGGCAGCAGTGCCGTTCGCTTTAATTTATCAAAGATCAACAATCCCGCACCTGTAGGAAGAGATGCAGAAGTCTGATTCAGAGTTCACCTCTCGTGTAGTTTGGTAGCAGCTTCACGCAATGCGTGCGTTGCAAGCCACATTGTTTCATGCTCCGCTTTAAGCCAAAAGGTAAGCTCAACGCTCCCTTTTCTCTCAGTCTTCCATCGTCTCTTTTGAAACTTTCATATTTTCCTGATTTTGCAATGAGGTGATCTTAAATTCTAACAGTCGACTTGTTTTGTCTCTACCAGTTTAACACGCTTTTGCGACCAATATTATTCACAATGAAGGCTTTTTTTGGGTTAGATCGCGTAAATACAAATGTCGTTAACCTACCAACACCACCCTACACAGGGAAATTTTAAGGTATGCCACGTAAAAAAACCGTAACAATTAGTTACTACTTCAGAAAACCGGTGTGTTGGAGAGTAAACCTACCACATTCACAATTTGAGTACGACGTTTCTCTGGTGAATACAACCAGCTTCATCAGGCCATTTGCAATTCTGGCGATTGACAATTATAGCGATTTGTAATTCTGGAAAATCACCTGATGAAGCTGATTGTTGTAATCACCAACGAAACGTCGTCTTCAATTGGTAAATAATGTTGGTTTACTTTCCAACACAGCAGTGTGCTGTACTAGTAAGGAATTGGTATGTTTTGTTTACGTGACAAACCTTACTAGTTGGCTGTATCAGGTTGTGGCAGGTTTAACGACATTTACATTTAATTAATCTAACCTAAAAAAAAATTGTCTTTACCGTGTTGCATGCACTCGGTTACAATAAACTGGTTTTCCTTTGCATATTCGTAATATTAAGAGGATGAATGTCCCATGTGCACTTATTTTTTCCTCCGCTATACGTCTACAGTTGACATCATACCCCACATGTGTTATCCTGTACGAATAGGCAGATACGATGACTACACATTTAAATGTGGCATCAAATGGCAATAAATACGCCTGGTTATACCTCTATAGCAATCACATGGATTGCATTCATAAATGTTTACATTTTGCGATGTAATTGGCTTCAACTAAATAAATACCTGGCGATTAATAATAACTTGAGTGTGTACTGCATTAACGGCCACATGGTAGGTGTGTCTTTGGAGTAAAATTTGAAACAGATATCAACGTCTTATTTAAGTAGAATAGAAAAAATGCCTTCATAAGCAATATAGTCTGAACCGAGCCGTATTCAGGATCCAATGGAAATAACCCTGAGCCAACCTCTTCGGCTGCAAACGTGCCATTTCGGCTCCTTCACAAAACTAAAATATGGGCCACCTATGCTTGCGAGGCCCTCGGAAATAGGTCAGTCGCTTACAATGAACCGTTGGCCCCTGTGCTGCAGCGCAAGAGGGGATCAAGAGCGGCAGGCGATGTGACGCGAGGTCGTGACCGTCTTGCGTTGAGATGCGTTGAGGCCATGAACAACGTACGATGTTGTCATGAACGCTCACAATCACCGTATTAGCCGTTAACGTGGCGACGAGGGACGCAGAGTTGGCTATGAAAAGCGCCGAGGTAGGAAATTTGGAAGCGGGTCAAAATACATTTTTAACGTGACAACAAACGGCACAACAATGTTACAACAGAAATGTTAATTGTCGTGCACATCGGCGTGCTGCTTTCCATAATTGAGTTAACATTTTCAATACTGATTTAATTGGTTTAATACGTCGGCTTTCGCGACCAATATTATCTATAATAGAAACAGGAGGATTTCTCCACAAATCTGGCTGTCGCCTGATGATGCTAGTTGCAAATACCGGTGAAACGTCGTACCCGAAATTGTAAATGTTGTGGGTTTACTCTCCAACACACGGGTGTGCTGCACTAGTAAGGAATTGGCACGTTATGTTAACATGACAAACCTTACAAATTGGCTGTGTCGGGTGGTGGTGGGTTAACGACACATTTATATTTACGCAATCTAACCCCAAAACACCTCTATTATGGACAGATTCAATTGTCAGTGGTTTACTATTTATATTTTAAGGTACTGTATTTTATTATATTCTTGCGTATGGAAATTTTTTCGGGAGAGTTCGTGCAGTTTTGCTGTTCCTCCCCCGTTAAAGGAGCACATACTACAGGAGATGACTGTGTGGTGCACAGGTTGGGTTGCATTGCAACAATCACACGACTGTGAGTTGTGTCTTTCAGATCATTTGGCTGCTATAAATTTCCACATGATAAAGCCACTCCCTTGCCCTATAATTTGTGGCCAGGTTGCTTCTGGAAAAGAAGCTAATAGCTCAGTGGGCTTTAACTGTTAAAATAAAAATAGTTTAGTTTTGTTGTATTTGTGATTGATTTGCTTACCTTTCCAATATTGTTTGTTATTGTAACATTGTGACCCGCCCTTATTGGACATATTAAAAAAAAGCTTTATAGCTCAAACTTGATTTGAAGCTTTCGTGACTGCAGGAATTACTCTTTGGTTTTTTCGGTAAAGTCACGTAGATCTAAACCCAAAAACGTTGATTATGAATAATATTGGTCGCGAAAGCCTACGTGTTGAACTGAAAGTCACGTAGACTTTACCGAAAGAACCAAAGAGCTTTATAGCTCATCGGATTCTTCCAGTATAAATACATATTCTGATTCTAGCCTGTTGATGCTCTGATGCAGTTGTTGGTTGCACATGTGTCTTAGAGGAGGAGGAATATGAAAGTCAGGAGGTGCAATGTTTGGGTCTTAAATGATGTTGTGTTTATTCTGGACACCTGCGTTGTTCCATTGTTCGCCGTTGTTCTCGGCAAGCAGCCTCTTTATATGTGTACTGCATTTGCATAATGCTATGCGGAATGCAACCAGTAAAACATTTCTGGTACCTATTTTTGTCATTTACAATTTCGTCATATTTTCACTCTTGTGTTGTGTTTTTGTGTTGGCCGACAATTAGTTAACAAGTGCTCCTTTTTGAAATGTTTGCCATTATATTACGTATGCATACATTAAACAACAAATGGAAAACTTTGATTCTCACAAATGTTCTGTTTTTTGTTTTTCAGATTCAAAAATGTACTTTCTGGGAAATATAATTCTGTTCTACATGGTGTTTCCAATGAGTAAGTTTTATTTAAACTAATTTAGGTTTTCCATTAGTTTGGATTACATATCAGATCTGAACAAACAAGAAGGCCCATCGTACGCACTCACTCACTGCAGCTTATCTTATTTTATATTTATAGAGTTACTTAGCGAGAGGGGCGCCACGGTGGCGAGATGTTAACTACCTCGCCCTTTATTCATGATGGTTGTGGTTTCGATTCCTACCCTGATGCGTGGTGTATATTTAGTTTGCAGGTTCTCCCTGTGGTCGGGTGGATTTTTTTCCCTCCACATTTAGAATCAACATGCGTTTAGAGTATTTGGATGCTATATATTTCCACATAATTAAGCCACTTTGTTGAGCTATCATTTGTGGCCAGGTCGCTTCTGAAAAAGAGCTATATAGCTTTGTGGGCTTTACCTTGTAAAATAAGGTACGAAAAATAGTGTATAATTTAGTGTAGCTTACAAACACGACCACCACTGCTGTCGCGAGCCGAACCCTCCCCGCGCTGCGTTTATATATTTTGTTTCTTCTTAACTAGAATTCAGTCAAAACAAAACATTATCCTATAAAATATCGAGTGGAAAACAGTACCAAACATGTAAGCTGACTGACGTTTGCAAATACTTACTAACAGCTCCATTAAAATGTGTAATGATACGTGTGCTTGTTTGCCAAATAATAGTTTGTGTTTTTTTTAAAGTTGTGCGAACAAGGCTCATGATACTTTACGGTTCTCACTGCCAAGCCAATGTAATTCTCACAACTCTGTCAATGCTTGCATGCTAACAGCATAGTCGTTACTTATCAACTATGGACAACTGAACACACATGCACTTAATTCTGCAGAATTGTTAGCGATTACATGGATAACAATGGTCAAGCAATGTGCCCATGGTCACCCTATGAGCTACTTGAGGCCCTAAGTAATGTATATTCTACTTCTGCCCTGGCTATGTGCCACCGTGACCGTGTGTAATGTGCGTGACTTACACTTGGTAGGTTGTAAGCACAAATACAGGTCGCAGGTCAACTCAACCGATCTCCACCAACACTTACGATAATTCACAATTAAGTGGCGATAGTGTCACCTTGGCACGTGTGCCAGGCTAGTTGCACTTTTAGGGCATGAGAAGTAACAAATGCTCGCTGTCCTGTTGTATTTTGGGGTAAACCGTTTGGGATGTCGCAGTCCCTCGTGCGTTTTTAGGCAAGCGAAATGTTACTACTACAGAGGGGTCTCCATCCCCATTGGAATTCTCCATCAATAAAATGTTCCTAATAAATTAACAAGGTCTATGTAAGACTGAAACGGGAGGCTTTTTCCAAAACTCTGGCTGTCGCCTGATGAGGCTGGTTGTTAATTACCGGCAAAACGTCACGGTAAATGCTGTGAGTTTACTCTCCAACACGCTACCGGTGTGCTGAACTCAATAACGAATTAGCATGTTTTGTTAACGTGACAAACCTTACTAATTGGCTGTGTCAGGTTGTGGCGGGTTTAACGACACATTTATATTCACGCGATCTAACCCAAACACCTCTATGATGAACAACCATGTTATTTACGTTATTGGAATGGAATAATTAATTACTATTTTCCTATCAGATAATGTAATAACATTACAATACGCTTTGAATTCATACCTTTTTTTAAATTTTCAATGAATAACAGTTGAGTTAAACTGTATTTCACAGTATTCAATTGGAACTTCACTGCACACACGAGTTCTACCCTTCAATGCGTGCACTAAGTCATCAGTCACACACACATATATATTCTTTATGCAGTACTTCGAATTGTTACTCACAACTCTGATCACGCCGTTCTGATCAATCGTCGTAAGTCACCTACATACGTATAAACGGTACCCCGTGTGAATGCAGCAACTTTTATCTCATTTATCCATAGCGTCGGTACCTTGAAAAATGCATTAATTAAAGGAGTGACTATACTCATCGTAAACACGCACTACATTCAATTTTCAGCACTAAATTAGTTTGTGGATTTGTAGTAAGTATTGCTGCTTTGGTAATTATACAACTGACTATACTTTCGATAAGCACGCTTGGACACGTACAGTGAGACAGAAGTTTCACAAAATGTACACTATATATTACTTGTATGTGAATAATGTAAGATTTTAGTCCAAAGTCACCCTTTAGCCTATTGCAGCACATTACAACAACGAGTGTTTACGTGGACACATCATTAATACCACATCCAATAAATATCTATATGTATCTTGCCGGTATATACAAATCTACATGCCTCAGTGATATTGAAACATGCATAAAAATATGAACTTTGGTTAAACGATCGTTCAGTCTATGCTTATAATTATATCAAAACGTGTTCACGTTTAAACCTAGGCCTACGAGAGCTCACACACCACTAGGTTTTGAAGTGTCAAAGCCACAGTGTCCCCCTATTCACATAGTCAAAGCCACAATGTCCCCCTATTCACATCGTCAAAGCCACAATGTCCCCCTATTCACATCGTAAAAGTCACAGTGTCCCCCTATTCACATAGTCAAAGCCACAGTGTCCCCCTATTCACATCGTAAAAGTCACAATGTCCCCCTATTCACATAGTCAAAGCCACAATGTCCCCCTATTCACATCGTAAAAATCACAGTGTTCCCCTATTCACATTGGCAGAAGTCGTGCTCATCTCAATTGGCGGCCCTGTGCCTGACCGTGCCGATTCCACATTCCTCTGCTGATGATGCGCGCTCATTGCACAAATGTGCATTGCACTTTAACGATCTTGCACATACACGACAAACGAATTTCATATTTTAAGTTACATGTAGCTTTCCTCGTGTACATGCAATATAATTAATTTAAAATGTCCTTATGAACGTAAGTCGAATCAAAACTACCTGTACAAGACATATATATAATTGCATGACGGTAATATATTGGCTTACTTGGGTAAGGGATGGGCAATGAAATGGGAGTGTTGGGTTGTGGGTAGACAGCACCCTTGGACAAAGCAGCTCATAGACCACGTTATTGATCCAGTGGCCACCGTGCAAACCAGTCACATAACTGCTTGAATGTAAGCATAATACATAGAATGAGCTTAACAAAAACAGATAATAACAAATTATACTGCGTTCATTTCCACAAATTACCCACTTCAAATTACGTGTTTTTATAAAAAATTAACTTTTATCATGGAAACCTATTTATGTCTTACAGTTGTTCTTCAGTAACGAGATTACTAAAGCTGTAGAAGATATGATACATTTATAACGTTAACTAGCCAATATAATTGCTGTATACAGTGCACTATGTCATGCTGCGTTTGTTTAATAACATTACAAAACAGACCCCCTGAGATTGTGTCACATCACATCCACCTGTCCCATATAAATATAATAACATAATTTAAAACAAGATATCATAACACATGGATCGATCCTCGTTTAAATGTAGCTAAGCGAACACTGCTTGCTCAATTCCATTTAGGGCTCTGATGTACACACTTTCATTTGTGTCGTACACATATGTGTGCCGAATACTGCACAGTATTTCCATATGGAAATGGGGTACAACTGCTTTAAATATATACGTGTGCATGTGCTTAAATATATGTATATTGACCTCTTCCCTATTTTTTTCTCCCCCCAATCCTTGCTATATCCCTCGTCTTCCCGGCCCCTTGTCCCACCACTCCTAGGCACCGCCAACGAAACCCGGGACATATTGGTGACTGAAGGAGATCAGGTTGTGCTGCCCTGTGGTGTTGATGATGGCTCCTTGAAGAGGTGACGTGGAGAAGAGTCGTGATGTACGATACACGGATGGTGACACGGAGCAAAACGACTTCAGAGCGATTATATGGACACCGGAGAATGCGCTTTTGAATAGTTGGGTTGTTAACGTGTGGATGGGAATTGCGCGTTGTCAATCATTTGCGAGGCCCAACACCATTTCTCTCTGCTGATACCTGTCTTACGTATTGAGAATCTGGGGTCATTCCGCTGCCTATACACTACGAATATTTCTAAAATCATGCAGAGACTAGAATATCAACTCATCATAAGAGAAAAAGGTAAACACCAATGGTGAACTGTGCAACCAACATCGGACTACGGTTTCGTTATTTCTGTATGGTGAAACGTTTACAGCTTCGTATTTGTGATGAGTTTGGGATATAAATTCGGATGTTGTATTCGTAAAGACAATTTCTCTCAGATCTTGTTTGTTTCAGTCACCAGGAATGTAAAACATATTTGTGGAGAAAATCGTGACGTGCCACGTGCAACTAGTTTTGGCGGGAAAAGCGCGGCGCCGACCTCATATTTGTGACATCACTTCAGGCTCGAGGATTATTCCGATATTAATTTCTAATGATCTGAAACCTCACATCCAGGCCTGATTTTTGTTTTATTTGTTATGGGGTCAACACAAACATTGCAATTGCATTCCTACCATATCTATGTGTCCACACAGCTGTAGGATAAATAGTAACAAATATGTGTTACACATGCAGTGAGCTAATATTGATTTCACTGACGTCCGCAGTTGCTTGATTTATAATTTACTTAACGATTAAGGTGTGACACAGTGGGCATATTTTGAGACATTCCAAATAACCCCCATTTCTCCATTGGAGTTGATAACGTGGAATAAACACTTGAAACACTTGGGAGTTGTGTGTGTAAAAGGATTCTTGCATGCAGTGGTCTGTGAGTGCCGGCTAAATGTCAGTTTATTTGGCGCTGTAAGTGTGGCTCATCGGATTCTTCCTATCTAAATAAAGATTCTGATTCTGAACATCGTCGTGTTGTTAGTAGCAGTCTATCGTGCGACACGGCTAGGTGTAGTATTCAAGCAAACGATACGTGACGTGCGATTGTAATAGCAGGCTCGTCGCTATTACAACCATGCAACTTCTAACAGCACAGGCTCACTTATTAATCAGAAGCACGTGGGTAGAGTCAAGGAGGACTGGCTGAACGAGGGATGCCAGAGCAGAATAATAGCCATGGGCCATCTGACGAATCAGAAGCCAGAGGTTGGGCCAAATAGTCCAGCGGTGGGAAATTCAAACTTAATTTAGTAATTTGTTATCCAATAATGGAAAGGGCCAAATGAGCATGTACATTTAAAGGCAGTAGGTACTGGCGAGGAAATATGGTTGCAAAAGGGCCCGTTTAGCGCCGTCAGACCAATTCCCAAACAGAGCTCTGGGTGATTTAAGAACAGCAATTGTCTTCTCACAAACAGAACCACTGAACACAGCCACCATCGCAGGCAGCGTCCCAGATTACGTGGTCAGGGTGACCTGGCCAGCCAGCCAAGACGCCAGTGTTGGTCAAACTTAAAACTAGGATGAGCTGAGCAAATGCTGCCTCTGGTTTATCACATGCCCCATATATGTAGCAGGAGCTGAGACAATTACCCCGATAGGGCCATCACATGCTCTCTTCCACCAGCCAAGTAAGCAAGGTTATTATTTTATCAGCGCCGAGCCCGATGGTGGGATGATACTCCTTAATAATCAGGCAACTCAACAGAAGCCTGTGGGATTTTTAAGAGCCAGCACATTTTCTTGCATCATAATAATAGATAATGTTAGGCCAGTCGGCCGGCACAATGTGCCAGATGCCCCAACCCGTTACAGAGTAATGAGTATACAGTTAATAAATAAGTTCAGAGCAAGATTGCGGAGGTGTAACTATTGGGGAGTGGCAAAACGGCGATTATGTCGCTCTCGTGACAAGTGTGACGCTGCGGTGCATTGGACATCAGAACCAACATATTTATTTAGACTGGAGGAATCCTATAATGCGTACTGTTATGCGTGAAGAACTGGGTTGAACTGAAACCCCAAGATTGTGTACGCATGCTGCCAATAAACGTTGGCTTTTGTTCTAAAACTCTAATTCCGTCTCTGAATTTATTACAGGCACGCCCCTGACTGACATTTTTTTACGTAAAAAACAGGGCCATTAGTGCCGGAATTGGCTGATTTGCATTGTTTTTGATTAGCTGAGACAGGCAATCAGAGTACTCGTTACCCGATCACATTGCTCGCTCAAACACACATGGGCTATGACCGTACAGCTTAGCATTCTTTTTACCAGTGGGGACTCCTCATATCCACTTTGATATAAGGCACTGGGTGCATATCCTGTTGTCGATGATTATCCATGCCAATCATGGGTACTAGGAGGCATATACAATGTATGCAGTATATGCTTTTAATAGACGAGGCAGTTACAGAAAAAGAGGAAGATCAGTCACGTAAAAGTGGCCCCGTGTTAGCAAGTTTCAAAAATTTCCAGACGACTGGCTGCGTTCACACCCTCTGAGATACAGCCACATACACGTATAATTGTGGTTTTTGGTGGCACGGTGTAAAATGATGTGCAAACTCTTATAGTGTGACCTCGTGTCGGGTCAGCTACTTTGGTGATCCATAACAACATTCCTATATTTAAAACTGTTAAGCAATGCAATTTCAAGGGGATTTCATAGTTTCACAGTTTTCTATGGTCAGTGAGGTTAACGGGCTATAATTGTGAGTAGCGCGGTGTAACAATTCACAAGGCAATGTGTGTTGTTTCTAGTGGTGTAATTAATGTTCTTGCTAATGTTCACAGGGACCGAACCAGTGGGAAATGTCACCACGAATCCATCAAGATGCATCTCAGAGGTGGCCAGCTCAGGTCCTTCTGGCTGTGAGAACTCACACACAACTCAAGGCACTGAATGTGACAACACATTGAGGAAATACAAGATGCTATTTTTCATCTCTCTTGCAATGATGGCTGTTTTGATAACAGTGTTGGTCGTGGTAATCTTCAAACTGGTCAAGCAAAAAAAGGGTAAGAAAAACTATTACATTGGCATCTCTATAAGTAGTCAGTGGTTGGTGATTATATATATACAAAATGCACAGTGTGGTATAATTATGCACGTAAAATGTATGGCATAGGTAGTAGCATGTTAATAATGCTCGACAGAGAGATGAGTGTTGTGGGGATGGGATTCAGGATGATGAAGGTCTTTTATTAATGTGGAAATGATGCTCGTGAAGTACGACATTCGGGGAGACTGGTGAGAGAATTGGGAGTGCGAGTAGAGGGGACACTGGAAGAGGAGAGGACGGGGCATGCATAGAGAGAGGCACGTTGGAGACCAGAATGGCCCTTCTAATTTTTTCAAACTTTTTAGAGAAATAAGCGGTCAGTTCCTCTGACCTGACAGTAGACCGAGTGCCTATGGAATTTATACCCCCTCCTCCTGATACCAAGGGGTACATGGGCAAGTTTTAGGACTGTTGCTCATGCAGATGCTATGGCTGCGTTGGATACTCAGCCCAGACCTCCCAATATATCCTGGCTCAGTGGTGAAGAGCAGCCGGTGTTGATGTTGCACAGCCCTTGTCAACCCACCACTGGATAAGGGTATACCCATGTCGTGCAGGTTTGTAAAGTTTTTTTTTACCATACTTCACCAATCTGGTTAGTGCGAGTTATTTAAGGGACATGGGCGAATACCAATCCCCTACAGACCGCACAGAGACGTTAATAACGTGGGATTTTCCAGTCAAACGCCTTATGAAATTAATTTTAATGAGTTGTTGTTCCAAAACCAGGAATTCCCACACCGGTGCCAAGAGAGAACACCCATCTCACACGAGGACATACTACGGTACGCGTCACACAGTAACAAAAGAACAATCACTACATGTAAATACTACCATTATATATGCATGCAAATACTTGTAAATATGGTGTTGCCTTAATAACGAATGATACCACCACAGAATTATGAATGGTATGTTATAATAATAATGGCATCTATAACGCACCAGATTTTTCAGACAAGTCAGGGCTGCTCGAAAACCTGAAAGTCAGAATGCATTTGATGTTGCGGATGTGCAAAAGGAGATGGAGTTCCACACCAAGGGGGCGGTAGCAGAGAACCGACGTGAGGCTGTAACAGTTCGATACCTTTGTTGGCCTAAGTAACATTTTAGTGACGCTGCTGCGTAGGGGCTCTGCCATGAGCTTCGGTGCAAGGCGAGATTAGTGAGGTGAGGTGTGGCGGTGGGAAATTGGTGGTGAAGGCGCGATGACAAAGGCGGGAGATTGTATTATTCGTCCTGCTGGCGAAAGAGAGCCAATGCAAAGCACGGAGAGCAGTAGCTGAGTCGACTCGCAGATGAAAGACACCAAGGACAACATGATAGGAAGGATGGCAGTTTGCCCGTGTTGAGACGTGTGTGGTTTATATATGCAGGTGCTGAAGTTAGCTAGCCCGTCATATAACAGACCATGGAACACAATCTCGGATTCATAAAAAAACGTAGGAGTCATCATCACAGTGATAGACTCCGCTACCCCTGACGTTATCATCTGGCTCGTTAACCACCTCAATGTAAAATAACAGCTGTACCACTACATCAATATTCGTCACACCGGGAAGAAACCTGTTGTAATCACTATCAATTCTGGAATATCAAGGTTCCGTACTGTCTCCAACATTATTTTTTATTATGATAAAGGTTTTTTTTATTACTCTTTGGTTCTTTCGGTAAAGTCAAGTAGGTATAAAATAAAATAAATCACGACGTTTCGATCGCAACACAAGGGGTCGTCCTCAGGTGGAAAAAATATAATCCAACAGTGGAATAAATGGAAATCAACTACAATTTTCGCTGTCCAAGCTGCTGAAACGTCACTCTCTTCATTTCTGACTTGAAAAAAAAATCGTCGAGTGGGGTGATAATAACCTCCATCACTTTCATTGTAGAGAAAACCCAGTCAATGCGCTTATCATTTAATGTTATCATGCATTCTATCAGCATGTTTAATTATGCTACTCTTATCCAAAGTGAAGCCCTCAAATTGCTTTGAATAAATAGTTATCTGATCTGTCATGGAACAGTTGCATAATGAATCATGTTTGGGAGTAAGTTTTTCCCATAATGCACCAAGTGCTCTATTGCATGTTTCATGCAGGTAGGGTGTACACAGTAGTAGTAATTGTGTTTCACAGCAAGAAACACCTGGGTTCAATTCTTGACTCGAGTGCCTTTCTGTGCCGAGTTTGTATTCTCTCCCGTTGATCTGCGTGGGGAACCTCCAAGTTCTCTGGTTACCTCCAACAGATTAAAACAAACACCATGCAATGTTACTTGCATTGGCCACACTTCCCAGTATTTGAAACATTATTTGGTAATCACTCACTTGGGATTGCGCATGGAAATATCTGCAAAAAAACTTGGCATGATATTTGTGAAAAAGCGAGATTGCTGGGTAAACAAGTGCAATACAAATAACAATGTATGCATGCGTTTAATTTTGATTGCAGGATATTGAAGTGGATGGCCATGTCCATTATGCTAGCTTGGATCTGGACCAGAAGACCCGCAGAAAAAACTCTGCAGTAGTGAAGCAAGAAAAAACCATCTACGCCTCTGTTCAGCTGGAATAATTGTAGCTTTCTTCGATACAAATGTGGATGTCTTTACTGCAAATATTACTGACACAAATAATATCTACGTTTTTATTCGTATATGTTTTTTTACTAGTGGAATAAAAACGTATGCAGAACATGTATTTGTTGAAACAAATGTTTTATAATGTTAATATTTTTGTGCATTAATTTTTAAACCATTAAATGTTAACGAGGCAGCCACGCAGACTAGCTTGGTTTATGGGTCTGGTGTAGGGTCGCCACTTTTACCACAGACCAAAACTCAGATATATTTTTCAGTCTAGGTCTACGAATGCTGTGCAGTATCCTTCCTATATCCTAGGCTGATGCCATGTCAGGGGCACTCAGCCAAATGGTATTTGGTCAGCATCACCGACTTGGCTCAAACTTGATTTCAGCCAAATGTAATTAATCTCGGTCACTAGTGGATCAAGCTGATGATCGCCAATGGCCTGCACAACACAAATATCATTGTACATATGGGTCTGTCGCTTAATTTGGCCCATTTCAGCTTTGGAGACAAAACAAAATGTGGATTTACTGCCACATAAGAAACCTTCCTCAGAGACACAAGCTGTGTTGAGAAATAACCACTGGCGCCTGGAAGGCTCACCATGACCGAGCGTCCACACCGACTTAGTCGAGCAGACTACAACCAACGGTTACCAAGGGAGGCCCTCTCAGAGGGCTGATTCAGGATAGCGAGGCCAGTGACATCACGCGACCGCGTGGGGCAGGTTAGGGGGCATCGTTTTGGAGGCCAATGCAGAAGAAAATGAAGGCCAATTGAACAGACGCAACATAGTCCTCCGAGTACTCAATCGGATGACACAAGTAACATCACTCATTGCATCAGTGATGGGCAACCTAGACGAGTCAGTGGGCCACGTGAGCACCCCTCCTTCACCTCAAGCGGGCCACAAGCTTGACATCGTTGATTGTGCACTAATCGTGACTCCAAACATCACCTTAGACACAGACCAGGTCACCAAAAGCGGGAGGGGGGGGGGGCTCCACGGGCCGCAGGTGTCCCACCACTTCCTTACATTATGTGGACAGCCTCATTTGGAAGTTTGAGAATGTGCAAGGGAGGTGAATTGGCTGGGTCAGTTTGGTTCAACTCACCTGGTCCAGATGCTAGTAGGAAATGGAAACGTGGCGAGCTTCGTGTACTCATGGGTAGAACGGAATTTATGTCGTTATTGTATGAAAAATCTATAATGTAAGCCAAAATTGCGCCTATCCGATACTGGTTTGTTACTCTTTGGGTGGGCTTGAGTGCATATGCATGAGTGGGTGGATCGTCAACGTTTATTGTGCCATTTGATAGCTCTTTGTGTCGGGACACGATGTTGATCGCATATTTGGGAAATCTAGTGAAACAACAGTGGGAAGGAAAGGGGAAAATTTTAAAGGTAAGAAAATATATTATGACTTTTTCATTTTAGTTTTGTTAATAATTTTTTTAAACTGAATCCCAAGAACATGAAATATGTTATGATAGTGCACGATTTATGTGCAGGGAAATTATCTGCAAATTCTTTTTTTATAATTACGAATTTATTCAAAAGCCCAGTTTGATATGTGGTGTATTCGTGAGATGTATATTTGTTGAAAATAAACCAAAATGTCAGCAAATTACTAGTTAGTTTTGAAAGCATCATTTTCCAGCAGTTGACACAAGTCTAATGTAATTACACAAACGTTACATTTAAAATAGATTTTGGGGATCATAAAAAAAAGTTTAAGTATGATTTACATTCACAGCTTTAAGATATTGTAACGTTCATTATAAAAGTGTAATTGTACATTTTAAATTCTGTGTTGGAGTTTTAAGGTACATGTAACACCACATGCAAATATATTGTGATTTGTGTTTGAATTATTTCTCCACTGCTTTTTTTACAATTGTGACAATTCACCTTAACCCTGAATTGAGATAATTCATCAGATTACTGGTGGGGGATTGGATCTTTACACGCGTATTAATAAATATTGTATTCTTTGGGTCTTTCGGTAAAGCCACGTAGATAGATCAAATAAAAAAAATAACAATATCATGACGCTTCGATCACAACACAAGCAATCGTCATCAGGTGATAAATATCGCGGGAGAGCTGATGAGAATATATGGTGGGAGCGCTGCTAAGGTAAGGAGTGATAAAGGGTTTGGGATGGGTGTAGCCCAAGGGTCAGTGGGAGGGGCTAGAGATGAAATTTGCATGTAAATGTAAGATCGAAATCTTGACAAACGAAGCTGTGGGGGTGGTCATTGTATTGTGAGAGATTAGCATGTCAATGTAAGAAATGTGCTTGTAAATGTAAGCTGAATGCAAAGATAACCTGATTTCCAAGTTAAACCTCCTTTCCAATAAGAAGCCAGATTCATGCATTAAAAATGTAGATGGTGACAAGATTGTCATCAATCAGAGCAACAGCCCAATTTCTGACAGTCTAAAATCGGTTCTCGCTAAAAGGTTGAATTTCGGAGTCACCCCTAAACACATCCCAGTTGATGATTTCATTGCCCAGGTCGACGTCGCCCTAAAGCGTTTGGGACACATTCCTGCAGACCTGGCAAGATCGGAAATCGCTGCAATCCTCAAAAACGCTAAGACACCTATTAGCAACATCAGCAAGGATGAGCGCATTTGAGCTTTCTCAACTAAAAAGGAGAGATGACAGAGTCATCCTCTCAGCCCACAAGGGCAATGCCACTGTCATCATGGACAAAACCACATACAATAACAAAGTTCAGGACCTACTTAATGATGTCAGCTATACCAAAACCAATAGAGATCCTACCAACCGCCTGGTTTCTTTTGTATGAACAATCTATGAGGGCTTTATTGGGGTATCTGAATTAGCACTAAGAATAATAAAGATGGTAAGCATTGTTTCAGAAATAAAAATTTGTAATAACATACGTTTTTTTGTACTGTACTCACAAGTGTATTTTACTGTAGCACAGTTGATTACGTACAGTGTGAAATAAGTTCAACCTATATGTTTAATGTAGCTCTCTGAGACGCCGTCTTGTCTTCTATATATTTATATTCTTGGTTCTTTCGGTAAAGTCACGTAGAAGGGAAATAATAATAGAATACAAATATTGTTTAATATTTGTATTATTTTATTATTTCCCTTCTACGTGACTTTACCGAAAGAACCAAGAATATGAATCCCTGCAGTCACGAAAGCTTTACATCAACATTCTATATATGTGTAATAAAGAACTCGGACGCTCTCTCTCCGTGTCCTTTATTTGGGTTCTTATGCTTTTCCCTCACGGCACTCCCCCAGATACTCTTCGTTCGGCAGCCCTAGGCTGCTGTCGCTCACGTAGCCCACTTTCTCTCCTAGCAGACCCGCTGCTGAACTCCTCGTGCAGACCCCCGCTGCCCAACTCCCCTTTTGCAGACCCGCTGCTCTCTGCAGCCTCCTCGCTGCTCCTTGGCTCCGGGGTCGGTCACCGTTGGCCGACGGTGCCGAACCTCGGGGTCCTTGTATGTGGCGATCTCGCCACTCTCCCTCTCACACTCCGCCCTGCGTGGCCTCACCCTTTCCCAGTCTCCGATCACTCCCTTTCCTCTTCCGGTTTCCCCCCTTATAGACCTGAACCCTCTCCCCCACGTGACGTAACTCCTACCCCCATGACGTCACTTCCGGGAGGTCGTTTACGCCCGCATTACACTACCCTCCCCCGTAGAGAAAATCCAGCCGACCTCGGCTGAACACAACTTCAACAAGCAATGCGAGCGAACACGACCGAATACAAAAAAGGACACGAAGCATACAATAATCTATCGAAAGAACAAGAACACAACACAACAGTTAACGAAATGTGAGGGACTTTGAGCGGGTGCGGGTCGCCGGGCCGTCCCGGACGGTCGGCGGCCCTCCCGCCGAGCGGGAACGTGGCAGGGTTTTAAGAGCGACAGGCTGAAGTTCGTCTGTCGCTATTGGAGGCCTGCCAACGTCCCGGTCCCCTTTTCTCGAAGGCCCAGCGTCAGAGGTGTCCCGCAATCGCGTTCGCGGCGGTTTTGGAAGGGCTGGGTGTCTCAGAGTTTCCGCAGCCGTGGTAGGCGCACCCCGAGCCGAGTCTCCGTTCTCCTGCGGCGTCACGGCCGGCTTGTCTGTAAAAGGCACGACAGGCGCTCTTGCAAGGTCAGCGGGCACAGGCAAAGGCGAGTCGGCAGCGACAGACCCCGGCAAGGCAACCTCAGGAGATGACGCATCGGTGAGGGGGGTGTGCCGGAAACCGCTCTCCTTGATGGGTTGCTGATGTGGAGGGAAGGGATACAGGTACGCTGGCGTCTTGTTGTACCGGTATCATTGCGGTACGAATTGATTAGGACTCTGCATTGTGACACGCTTTTACATCTGGGGGTACAGAAGACCCTATTGACGCTGCAGCGAGATTACTATTGGCACGGCATGACGACGGATGTCGTCGGGCACGTTCGCGCGTGTCCCGATTGTGCCCGCCGGAAGCCACCTAAACATCCATATGCGCCGCCGATACAATCTATTCAGGTATCTCGAGTTAATGAATTGGTGGCGTTAGATATTTTGGGACCCTTTCCGCCATCCGCTAGGGGAAATAAATATTTGCTGGTAGGGGTGGAGTACCTCTCCCGCTGGCCGATGGCCTGGCCTTTGCCTGACCAGTCAGCGGCGTCTATCACAGACGCCTTTCTATTTGGGTATGTTATGGACAAGGGGGCGCCGGAGAGGCTCCTTACAGACCAAGGCCGGAATTTTTCGTCTAAATTGTTGGGGGAGGTGTGTGCGGCTCTTGGAACTAAAAAGATATGGACATCTCCCTACCACCCACAAACGGATGGTATGGTTGAACGGCTAAATCGGACCCTGTCCACCATGTTGTGTCACACGGTTAGTGAAAAACAATCAGATTTGGATTTGCATATCCCTGGGGTGCTTTCAGCCTACCGGATGACGCCGCATGCGGCTACGGGATATTCGCCGTTTTTTCTTATGTACGGTCGTGAAAACGTGCCGCCGATGAATGTGCAGTTGGGAACCGGAGCGAGGGGACCTGCTAAGCCTCTTCCTGATTATATTCAGGACACCGTTTGCCGTGTCACTGTGGCGCGGGAAGGGGCCCGCATGGCTACGGCCAAAGCCCAGGCCCGGAACGAGCGGTGTGCTCGACGTTCAAAGGGGGAATGCCCCTGGAAAACGGGGGACCTGGCATGGCTCCATTGCCCACAGGTGCGGCCAGGTACCTCTCCTAAGTTACATAAACCATGGCAAGGGCCGGTTCGCCTCATCGAGGTTCCCAACCCACAGTCGGCGCGTGTTCGATTTGGATCTCGGCGTTGGTTCGTTCACACATCTCGGTTGAAACCATACGTGGCCCCTCCACCTGATGCGTCATCTCCTGAGGTTGCCTTGCCGGGGTCTGTCGCTGCCGACTCGCCTTTGCCTGTGCCCGCTGACCTTGCAAGAGCGCCTGTCGTGCCTTTTACAGACAAGCCGGCTGTGACGCTGCAGGAGAACGGAGACTCGGCTCGGGGTGCGCCTACCACGGCTGCGGAAACTCTGAGACCCGCAGCCCTTCCAAAACCGCCACGAACGCGATTGCGGGACACCTCTGACGCTGGGCCTTCGAGAAAAGGGGACCGGGACGTTGGCAGGCCTCCAATAGCGACAGACGAACTTCAGCCTGTCGCTCTTAAAACCCTGCCACGTTCCCGCTCGGCCGAAAGGGCCGCCGACCGTCCGGGACGGCCCGGCGACCCGCACCCGCTCAAAGTCCCTCACATTTCGTTAACTGTTGTGTTGTGTTCTTGTTCTTTCGATAGATTATTGTATGCTTCGTGTCCTTTTTTGTATTCGGTCGTGTTCGCTCGCATTGCTTGTTGAAGTTGTGTTCAGCCGAGGTCGGCTGGATTTTCTCTACGGGGGAGGGTAGTGTAATGCGGGCGTAAACGACCTCCTGGAAGTGACGTCATGGGGGGAGGAGTTACGTCACGTGGGGGAGAGGGTTCAGGTCTATAAGGGGGGAAACCGGAAGAGGAAAGGGAGTGATCGGAGACTGGGAAAGGGTGAGGCCACGCAGGGCGGAGAGTGAGAGGGAGAGTGGCGAGATCGCCACATACAAGGACCCCGAGGTTCGGCACCAGTGTAATAAAGAACTCGGACGTTCTCTCTCTCTCCGTGTTCTTTATTTGGGTTCTTATGCTTTTCCCTCACGGCACTCCCCCAGATACTCTTCGTTCGGCAGCCCTAGGCTGCTGTCGCTCACGTAGCCCACTTTCTCTCCTAGCAGACCCGCTGCTGAACTCCTCGTGCAGACCCCCGCTGCCCAACTCCCCTTTTGCAGACCCGCTGCTCTCTGCAGCCTCCTCGCTGCTCCTTGGCTCCGGGGTCGGTCACCGTTGGCCGACGGTGCCGAACCTCGGGGTCCTTGTATGTGGCGATCTCGCCACTCTCCCTCTCACTCTCCGCCCTGCGTGGCCTCACCCTTTCCCAGTCTCCGATCACTCCCTTTCCTCTTCCGGTTTCCCCCCTTATAGACCTGAACCCTCTCCCCCACGTGACGTAACTCCTCCCCCCATGACGTCACTTCCGGGAGGTCGTTTACGCCCGCATTACATATGTATTAAGAATAAAGTCCATTGACAACTCAACAAGAAATCGCGAGTGACTCCGTACCATTGGGTGATGAGACAACTGTATTCTGAAACACACAGCTTCCTATCTCAAGACAGCTCGCAGACGATGTAGAGACGACTCGATCCCAGGCGACGACGGACGGCAGTTCCACACACCAAGCAGCCCCAAGCCTCCACTCACGCTGCTATTTATCCTCGCCCGGTCAGGCCACGCCCTATTCCTCAATCTTCCTCACCGCACCTGGCTCTGCCGCTCCCCGCCATTTTCACACTTCACCGCCATTGGATCCCGGCTCAGTAATCCTCATTAGCTCGTCCATTCGTAACCATGATCCCGGGAAGACACACCGTCCACCCTCGCTCCGCACTCTCATTACACATACATAATACGTATTTCCCATTGAGGAAATGTTCCACATTTATTGATTTAAGAACACACAATGTATAATATATTTGATAAAATCTATATCTAGTAACAACTTATTTTTCACACGTTTGTTTGTGAAAATCCTGGTAATTCCACGACGCGATAATTGATATAAATATTTGAAGATATAAACGCTACACACACGTACATTAAAAAAGCCAACACAGAAGCAACAAGTTTGGGGGAAATTGTAAAACTTGCTTTAATGTAAAACATATCAGGTTCAACTCCAACGTTTGGAATGTGAAATACTCCAAGGCAATGGTGGAAGACGAGGATGAAGCTGCTGCGCTCCCAATCCAAGGTCTTTTGTGATGCCCCGAGTCAAAATGTCAGCAGTGAGATGTCTTTTATCTGGAGCCTGAGACTCTATCCTGGTCTCGTGAGTCTTCACCTTGATCAATGCACTCTGAAAACATTGATTTAAAAAATATATATTTTAAATGTTTTATTATGACCATGAATCGTGATAAACGAATCGCGAGGCTTAGAGCGTAACTCGCTCTCATTGGCTGAGCGAATGATGGGGGCGGGTACGTTGTGGATATTTTTTTTAATCTTACATTTCTCCAGGACAAAGAGAACAAATCAGCATTCTACTGGGTTGTGCAAAGCGAGGTCTGCCTGTATAAGCATAACCAAGAGTAGCAGTGTGCTGCTGTGCCTGATAAGAACTTCGTGGCAGCCCCCGAGATACTGTGCCTTGGCCCAACATCCACCCTCGCCACCCCTTGGTGTTGTGATAACTCGCGAAGGCCAGGCCCGAGGAGTTCACAACACATGGCTTTATGCCATCGTGAAAGTGTGAAATGCATTCACCAGAAGCTTCTCTGCTCAAGGGCTCATAAGCAGCCCATAATAATGTGAAAGCATGGATATATAATGGCACCTAATGAGGAACTCAATAATGTATCTGAGCTACATCCGGTCATAAACTATCAGATCCAATAATAAGCACCTACTCAATATGATGCCGCCCCAAATAATTGCAATTGTGTTTGGACCATTTCACTATCCAGCAACTAACCCGGGGGGGATTTGTTATATTGGTACTTGTAGAAATGCCAATTCTTGAACTCTCCGGGTCAAACCCAGAAAGATGTCAAACCCAGACAGCTGGCAACCACAAGAGAAAACCTGACCAGCCATGGGAATGTGGATTTTTTACCAATGGATTGCCACAACCACTGGAGATGCAAACCATACCATATAATTGCTTGTTGAAGCAGTGAGGTATATGAGGGAAATGTAGTTGAATGAAGCTGAATTAATACATTTCTGATATTTTCACGAAATTAACGTCGAGGTTAACAATTTACAATAAGTATAATCGTATACAGTACTATTCCTTGGTGGCAACATAACAGTAGAGAGGTGATCAGAGCAACCTGGAATAACGAGGATATAACCGTGACAATTGTCAATAAACCAGCACATTGGGAAGGTGTGGGGCTTTTGCTGGATAAGAAAAATTTCTCTCTGCTGATACCCAGTCGGTACACAGTCCCAAGCTTGGCTAGGGCATTTTTGTTTAACTTTTTAATTTAAGGGCCGGCTACTGAAAATGTTCAATACTAAGTAATAGATGCAGATTAACAAATGTATATGCGTATTAGAAATATTCCAATTATAATAATTGTTGTTTATGGATAAAGCAAAATACTGCTAACACTGGTCTACAGCCAAAATGCTTCCGAAATAAATGTAGTCCAACTTTACTAATTCTGGGTCACTCAGAATAAAAATTATGCTTAAAATTGTTGATTGTCTCTATTTTTCAAGATATCCTACTGGGTAAGTATATACGAGCCTTGACTTGGGAATGGGGGAGGATAAGTGAGTTATAAAGGTAAGGGATCTCAATTTAAACGATAAATGACTAAAATTAATATTTTACTGGTTCAATTAATAAATCTATGACTGGGTTTGGACAGTACTTGTTTTTGAGCAAAACAATGAATGATGCAATCTGAACCTGGTATTGCATAATACAGAGGGAAAAAAGTATTTGATCCCCTGCTGATTTTGTACGTTTGCCCACTGACAAAGAAATGATCAGTCTATAATTTTAATGATAGGTTTATTTGAACAGTGAGAGACAGAATAACAACAAGAAAATCCAGAAAAACGCATGTCAAAATGTTATGAATTGATTTGCATTTTAATGAGGGAAATAAGTATTTGACCCCTCTGCAAAACATGACTTAGTACTTGGTGGCAAAACCCTTGTTGGCAATCACAGAGGTCAGACGTTTCTTGTAGTTGGCCACCAGGTTTGCACACATCTCAGGAGGGATTTTGTCCCACTCCTCTTTGCAGATCTTCTCCAAGTCATTAAGGTTTCGAGGCTGACGTTTGGCAACTCGAACCTTGAGCTCCCTAGTGGTGCTGCCACCGTGTGGTGAAAGGAGGAATTACATCTGTAATAAAAGACTCCGTCAGGCACTGCTGGTCTCCGCTTGTCTTTTATTCAGGTTCTTCTCCGCACCCCACTGGTCTCCTCCACGGACCAGCGTCGTCTCTCGCGCGCCCCACACACGCTCCCTCTTGCATGCCACACGCGCTCCTCCATTAGCTCCTCCACTCGTCCTCACAACCCCGCTGGTCCTGACAAGGAACCAGCGTCTCCTCTCGCGTGCCACGCACGCTCCTCTCGCGTGCCCCGCACGCTCCTCTCGCGTGCCATGCACGCTCCTCTCGCGTGCCACGCACGCTCCCCCGTCAGCTCCTTCTCGCGTGCGCCCCGCACGCGCTCTCCCGTTAGTCGCTCCGCTCCTCCCCGCTCCGCACACCGCTGGCCGATTGTGTGTCGAAGCCCCATCAGCCACGTGGCTGATGGCGTGGCGGCCACCCAATGTGGTCCCGCTTCTTCACTCCATCAACTGGCCCCGATCTCTTCCGGGCTCCCCTCTATATCATCTCTCCCAAGGGACCCTGACTCCTTCCTTCCGGATCGTCAGATCCGGCCTTCCCATACTGCCCTGCTGGCTCCACCTCCATTCACCTCGCTTCCCATTGGAGCCGAGGTGAATGGCGGCCCCTCTCACACGCCCCCCATACCGGGCTCCGCCCCCAATACCCCGGGTGGTGTGATTGGGCCAGAGTCCAGCAGCAACCCCATTTACGCTCGCATTACACATCTTTAAAGTTTTATGATGTATTTATTCTGACAGAGCTAGCGAGCCATAAATAACACATTATAAGACCGAAGCTGCGGGCCGTATAAAATCTGACCGTGGGCCGTCATTGGCCCGCGGGCCGGACTTTGGACATGCCTGCTCTACATGACGTGCCGCGGAAGTCGCTCATTACAGTAGTATAGACTAACTGTATAGCAGTATCTACTGACTCTATAGTAGTATCTACCGACTCTATAGCAGTAACTACTGACTCTATAGTAGTTTTTTTGGGTCTTTCGGTAAAGTCATGTAGATAGACTCAAAGAAAATAACATAAAAATACGACGTTTTGATCGCAACACAAGCGGTCATCATCAGGAAAAGGGGGTTAGCTTTTAAAGGCAAACTGTTTATAAAGGTTTGGAATGGGCGTAGCCCAAATGTCAGCAGCTAATGTTCATGTAAGTTGTGGGCAGCAACCACGATGGTGGTTGGTTTTCCACCAATCATAGGACTGCCAGGTGAAAATTATCATGTTAATGTAGTGACATCGCTGGATGTCAACATGCTGGGTGCAGTGCCGGCCCTAGAGAGGCATGGCGTGCGGTGTAGCGACATCGCGGATACCACAATGGTGTGGGTGTAGTACCGGCCCTAGAGGGGCCCGGTGAACGCTGAATAATACCGCTAGATGGCACCACAATTTACGTGCAGTGCCATCTCTACAGGACCGGGTGTGTGGGTCCCAGGCAAAGGATGGGGTTATGTTAGGCCGTGACACTCTGGTTGACCCGGGAGGACACGTGACCAGTTAAGTTGACAAAGGGGCCCCAAGAGGGGGCTAGGAGTGGTCACGTGATTGGGACCCAGATCCTTCCCGAGGATTTTGGAAGGTGGACGTGGCCATGGGCGGAGCCGGCCACGCTGCAGAAGAAACCCTTCATCTACATTCTCCGTTCAACGAGTCTCCAACACAGGCTGAACCTGTTGGTCCCAGTCCGCAGTAGCAGTTACGTTGTAACTAGTGTAGTTAGCCTGGTGGTTACCACCATAGGTTGTTATTCTGTTAAGGGAAAAGTTACCCTGTGTGTTGGAATGTGTTGCCTCCAAGTCTACGTCTGTGACTCAGTTGAAACCATTACATTAATGTAAGATTGGTTGAGCGGCCTCCATGGTGCACGTGCTGAGGTGGATATCTTAACGTGAGAGATTAGCATGTTAATGGAAGATCGCAGAGCCGCAACCTTTAGGTTGGCGCATGAAGTGGCTGTGTTAGTGTGAACCTGCTAATGAACAACTAACATCGGAAGGTGGTAGGATGGGAACATCACAGCCAGTTAAGACTTAAACTAGTTGATAACATCCTTACAATGATTGCCCAGTTTGTACCCATCTTCTCGGTTGAAATTGTGTCTGTGTCTGTATATATGTATGGCTTCATGAACGAATCTGTGTTGATAGCCAGTTGGTTTGCAAAGTACCTTCATCTTAGAGAAATCAATTTCCCGTGAGCCCACCGCATTTAAAACAATGATCAGCCACGGCCGAGGTATTGGTCCTACCATGTTTCAGATCTGCCTTATGTTCACGAACACGGTCTGAGGCATGTCGCTTACTTTCCCAACTGTAACTACTGCTGCAGACACAGCTTAGTTTGTAAACGCCAGGATATTAAATGTCAGGGATCACATCCTTCACAGATGGGATCAGATCACGAATTCTATGTACTGTGTTAAATCGAACATGGATCTTGTGTTTGCTCATGATTTTGGAAATATTTTTGGTGACGCCTGCTATATATAGCAAGGTGATGGTTTTGATTGGGTCCTCAGATAGTTATTTCCCAAAGGTTGGGATGATAGCTTTACGGATTGTGTCGTCTGAATATCCATTTATCTTGAGAGCTTGGTGTACGTGTTCCAGTTCACTGGCTAGGTGATGGTCGGAAATACATCGAGCTTTATGGTGTCGAGTTTTGATGAGGGAATTCTTCTGGGATGGATGGTGGTGGGAGTCAGGTTTTAGATATGCATCCGTATGGGTGGCTTTCCTGTAGACAGTGTCCCATTTAGCCATCTGGTCTCTTTTAGATTACAACATCCAAGAATGATAGCTTGCTATCCTTTTCCACCTCCATGGTGAATTTGATGGCTGGTGCACGGAATTGATGTGGTTGAAGAATTGGTTCAAATCTGGTCGGCCATGTGGCCAGATGATGAACGTGTCATCTACGTACCTCTTCAACAAGGAAGGACGTAGAGTGGATGCCTGGATGGCATCTGTCTCAAATGTTTCCATGAAAACATTGTCTACAAATGGAGATAAGGACAAACCCATTGGGGTACCTTCAACTTGTTTGTAGAATGTTCCATTCCAGGTGAAGTGTTGGTGAGGCAGTGTCTCATAAGGGCCGATACATCAGCATTCAGTCCTTGTTGGACCAAATTGTCAATGACTGCAATGGTGTCATGCACAGGAACTTTGGTAAACAAAGAGACTACATAAAAACTAACCAGCAAAACACTTGGAGATAGTGAGATGTCCTTAATTAACGATACCAAGTGAGCTGAGTTAAGTACAGCTGACGTGGTCTTACCAGTGAATGGTTGTAAGGTCTCAGATACAAATCGGCCAGTTTGTAGGTGGGTGAGTCAATGGTGGAGATGATAAGACGAAGGGGTGTACCTTCTTTATGGATTTTTAGTAAGCTATACAATCTGGGTGGTCTAGCAGCAGAGGATTTTAAGGAAACTGCTTGGTTGGTTCGATTAAATACGTCGAATCGGTGATGATATTGTTGGTTTTCTTAACGAGGCTGTTGGTAAAATCTCTTTAAATTTTTGTAGAGCTACCATCATTAGGTAGGTCCTGAATTTTGTTATTGTATGTGGTTTTGTCCATGATGACTGTGGCATTGCCCTTGTCGGCGTAGAGGATGATGATGTCATCTTTCTTTTTTAATTGATAAGGCTGAAAGCGCTCATCCTTACTGATGTTGCTAATAGGTGTCTCAGCTTTTATGAGGATTGCAGCGATTTCTGATCTTGCCACGTCTGCAGAAATGTGTCCCAAACCTTTAAGGGCTACGTCAACCTGGGCAATGATATCATCATCTGGGATGTGTTTAGGGGTGACTGCGAAATCCAACCCTTTCGCTCGAACCAATTTTAGTCTGTCAGAAATTAGACTATTACTCTGATTGATAACAACCTTGTCAACGTCTAACTTTTTAACGTGTGGATTTGGCTTTTTCTTGGAAAGGAGGTTGAACTTGGAAATCAGGTTATCTTTGCATTTAGCTGACATTGAGGTGGCTGAAGAGGGTGTCATGTTACCTACATGTTTCCAATCAGATGTAGACATTTTTCCGTCAATGTTTAGTGTGATTTCAGGAGAGTCTTATCTAAATCATCTAGCTCAAATCGGAGCAATCTTATACTCTCTGAGATCAAGGCTAAGCCGGCCCTGAACAAGATCCGTTTAGCATTGGGAGAAGTGACAGCAGCAGATGTCAATGTAAAGGCGATTGGTATTACCTTAGTGTCGCGGCATCTTTTCAGGAATGTGAGTGAATCGATTAGATGAACCTTCTTGTTTAGAAGTTTGTTAAAATATCTAATAGTATTTTCCACTGCCTATGACTATAGTAGTAACAATTAGTTTTACAGTGGTATGTGTTTCATTTAAATGTGTTTAATTAATTTCGAGAATTCATGCTCAAAACGTGATCACCATACCGTGTGATAGATGGATGTAACTGGGGAACCCCTGCCCTTGGATGCCTCGGTCAACCTGCTCTTCTGCTGGACCGCTCTTTGTTTACATTCATTTTGGATTTGCAGCAATACCCCAATTCATGCCTCCCTCCCATTTGTCTTTTCGCAAATGCGTTGTCACTTTATTCATACTATTGTAGGGGACTGTATATCGGAGTGATGGTCGAGGCACACGTTGAGATACAGTGGACGCATAGGCATGGGGAAATGTAAGGGGAAATATCGGGGAATGCACACGTTGAGTTAATTAAGAGCAGGTGATCTGTCCACGTCGGGACACCATCTGATCAGGGCCCAAACTCAGTGGGACAAGACTGCAAGAAGACGACCAAGGTGGAGTGTAGCTGGGCTGGGTTCAACAAAACTGTACCGACTATAATTGAAAATACTTACCCTTTTTGAAATGGACGCCTCCCAGGGACCCTTTTTACACTACTACCTGATTTACGTCACCTCAAAACATACTTACATCGCTGATAGTATCATCCATATTTTCTCAAATCCGTTGCCTCAGCCTACGCTCCATCCCCGGTGCTGGGTAGCTCCATCGCCCGCACTGGTTAGTTTCCTCACCACACCATGCGATCAGCAGCTCCCTCATCACCCTAGGCGGTCGACATTCTGCTCCATCACCCACGCTGGGCAACTCCTTCTCCGACTGCTGTTACACTCAGTCGTTCTCATTGGGTCTTTACCGCCGGGTTTTGAGGTCGCCGACCTGTCCCATCGCTCATGCTGGATTGACAGGTCTCTCTGCAGAGTCTGGGCTGGTCCGAGCTCCAAAACATGTGGTTGCTCTGTTGCCTCCCCGGGCCACTCCGGTACCCGCTGGGTTATGTTATCTTCCCTCATGGCTTTGCCAGTGCGCTCTGGCGTCGTGCCGGGTAACACTGTTTTTCTGCTGGGCTGTGTTGGCGTCTGGTCGTCTCCCCCCTGTGATGCACTTATGCCCTACTGGGTCGTGCTGTTGCCCTGCTGGGCTTCACCCCTACTTGAAGCTATGTATTTTGCAGTCACCGGCCTCCAAGTAACTGATTACATGTGGAGGTTCACTCATTTGGCCGTAACAGCTTGCTTGTACTGCTCTCCTCTTCTAGTCTCCAGTTTGATACCATGGCATCGGGCTACTTCTAACCCCTCTCTCGCCCTCCCACAGCCCAGCGTCGTGCTCTTCGAGCACACCACATCGACCCAAGGCACCAGCAGCACAAGTTGAAAGGGTGGAGGCGCCTGCCTCACGTTCCACCCCCTCTCGACTTTAAATTTGAGGCTACCATGTGGTCACGCTGCACAGCCGCACCATGCCGCCCAATCCCTGTCTTTCTATCTATCCTCTCTCCCTCTCTCCCAAGGCTCCTTCCCTCCTCTCATTCTCTCCGGGGCTCATTCCTCTCCTGTCAGTCTTTCCATCCTGCACACGAGACAATGCCCCCTAACATACAGCGTTTACCGAAAGCGATCGCAGACTGAAGCCTATCTGAATGCAGATTCACATCATCACCCAGCTCAGAAGTAATCTCTTATCAAGACACTCATACATCGGGCAAAAACAGTGTCAGATGGTGAAAGTCTAGTGAGAGAGATTAAACATGTTAAAGAAGCACTACGACAGAACGGATACAATAATGCTCAAATTAACAGAGCACTGAATGCCAAATCACGATCGCAAAGTACCACTGCTGAAAGCAATAAGATTGTCAAAACAATTAAAATACCATATCTCAGGAGTAACTGACAAATTAGCCCTTGTTTTGCAAAAGCAAAACATTAAAGTAAGATTTGGTACAGTACACCAAATTCAAAAACTAGTACCTTGCACTAAAGATGAATTACCTAAATTATTAACAGAAGGTGTATATCGGATTAATTATTTATGTGGCAAATGCTATATTGGACAGACGGAACGTAACATCAGCGTAAGAGTAAAAGAACACCAAAGAAATATTAAATTATCTCAAACACAACTGTCGGCAGTGCCAGAACATGCTTGCCAACAAGGCCACTCAATGATTTTGATAACGTTGAAGTGTTGTGTAAAACGAATTATTATTGGCAAAGACTAAGAAGAGAATCCATTGAAATTGAGAGAAATATAAATAATTTTAATCGCTCTGACAGCTACAGGCTTAGTGTGGCCTGGAAGCGTATTATTAAACAATACATACAGTATTACAATTCCTTATATAGGGGAAACATATACTAACTAACGGATTACCAACGTATTATAAAATTACAATAACCATCTCCCCCCCACCGCCCCCTTGTGATGTATGCCCCTGCTTGGGTATAATAATTGGGTTAAGCTATTGAATAATACACATTACAACTAATTACTAATCTACAACTGATTACTAATCATAACAATTGACTGATTACTAATCTATTATATAATTACAATACCCCACTCCGCCTCAAATCACTGCACCTGAATGGGTTAAATGACGACGTCACCCTTGCTGCTCTATTTAAGACTGGGAGCAAGTGGAGGGCTTCACCATTTTGGCACATTGCCCGATGATGCTGGATGTAATTGCCAGCGAAACGTCGTACTCAAAAATTGTAAATTATGTTAAATCACTCTTCAACACACCGGTGTGCTAAAGTAGTGAACTATTTGTCTTTTGTAAATGTGACACATTTTTTACTGTTTGGCAGCGTCGGGTGGTGGAGGGTTACGACACATTTATAAATATCGTGATCTAACCCAAAAACGTTAATTATGAGTTTTAAGTATTAATTAAATGTTAGGTTTTAATTACATGTAAATGTAACATACATATGCAATGTTTACTTGTTTGCAAGGTCGGCCAGAAAGGATACAGTTCTCAATTATTTTATTTGTCCAGCTTTGAGAGGCGTCACTTTGTTGCTGCCCTGTTTTATTGCCGATGGCTCAGATGAAATTGAAACAGCTTGGTGGCACCATAACAGCATAGAGCACAGAGGGTAACAGCCCGTTTGGATGCTGTGTAATTTTTTGAAAGAATTTTTCTTTTTGCAAAATGTTGTACAGTAATACCCCGGTTTACGTCGGGGATGCGTTCTTGAAAGTGAAAGGCACGATGAATATCAAAACGACCTAAATCAAACCAATTTTTCCTCGTAAGAATGAATAGAAGGGGGGGGGGTGTTCCTAATGTGACTACTTCACCTGCTATATTTAGATTTGTACCTATTAAATTACCCTTTTTGGTTAATGACGGTTATATTCAAATACACATGTAAATAAAATGAAAAATAAATTACCTGAAATTTAAATGAAAATAAGTAACACTTTTTTTATTTTAATGTTTATTACCTTCATAACTAGGCTGGTTTCGCTTGCTGGGTAGGGGGTGTTGGGGTGAAGACACACACAAACACTCATAGATCGACACACAACAACAGCCACCATTCACCACTAAGTGGTGGTGACATCAACACTGCGCTTGTGCCAGGCCAGGTGCACTCTGAGACCACGTGAAGTGATGAAGGCTCGTTGACAGGTCACGGGACAGACCCAGGTGGCATGGGTTGACTGACTGAGATGACTGGCATATGAGCCACCTGTGCCCCCCTAATGTGGCAATTTCTGGCATTTTAGCCGCCCCGCACTTTGCTGGTTGTTGTGAACAGCACTCCTCTGATCTCTGTTATTACTGGAGGGCGGACTGCCTCTAACTGCCTAGTAGTGTCCTTCACAAGCCTCCTCCATTGAGGCTGATCTTGACACCGCTGGTACAAGTTTTTGGCAAGTCCACTCAGCTCCACTTTCTCCTGTACCGCATTAGTCCATCTCTTCTCCAGTCCATGCCGCACCCGTTAAGCCCCCTCTATCTGGCCAAACAGAATCTGCATGCGATGACTGGGCATGTGGGCAATATGACCCAGCCAACACAGACCTGCCTGCCAGAGCTCATTGACGGGAATGTGTCCATATTTTTCAAGGATTTGTGAGCTCCTCACACAATCCAGCCTGGTTAAACTCATAATGGAGGCCAGCTTTAATGTGTATGACTGGTGTAGATGGTCCATTAGAGGGGTCCACGTTTCACATGCATGGAGAAGGAAGGGAATGACCGTGACCGATAAGATCCGAATATCGTGTGGAGCGACAGACCAGGTCGCTTCCACACAGTATTATGCAGCCGATGAAAAGATAATGCCGCTCGAGACCTCTGCTGTCAAACCAGAGCTGGTTATGAGCACTCTGCTTTCCATGGCTGTACTGCAGGAATCTGATTGAACTACGTGGTCGAAAAATATAATAAGTAAATGTGGAAGTGTTCTATGTGTAGTGTGATGAATGGAGGCACACACTGGAGTTGGAGGCAACACGTTTATTTAACAACTCCTCAACAGGGTAACTCACTAAACGTACACTGGTTCTACTGCTAAGTGATAGCTACACAGTTAACTATGTGAGCGGCGGGTTAACTACACGAACGGGTCAGTCAGCCTACATGCTGCCTGACCCACGATGCTGAGCAAAGACCGAAGACCTGGAGATGATGAAACACAGCACCAAAGGTTGATTTCACTGACAAGCCTCGATTGCTCTCAGGGCTTCCCCTTTACCCCCCCGACCCCCCGAGTGCGGCCTTGCTCCGCCTTCGGCCACGCCCCCTTCTGGATCTTGCCAGAAGGCTCTCGGCTCCCCGTCACGTGTCCCTCGAGCCCCCTTGCTACCCTGTCTCGGTTACGTGCCCTCTCGAGTTCACACGAAGTAGCACGTCCTCACTTGCTCTCCTCCAACCCCCACCAGAACCATGCCCCCTGTGGCCAGCTTCCATGTCAACCTATGGTCTGGTGGCAGAGAGGACTCCCGACGTGATTTTCCACTCCTGCGACAGTAGCTGGCGCCAAGTGCCATAGTGACACCCATAACGTCACTACATCACCCCCCCCCCGCCTTCCTAAACCCCAGCCGTCGTGGCTGTCAACCCCCCTTGAGGTTTGTAACAATAAAATAACTCAGGGAGCGCCTCTCAAATGATGAAAAGCGTTGCGACGAAGATCGCAACCGATGCCAGTGCAATAAATACCGCATTATATACACAATGACCGTAACAAAACAAAAGGAGAGAATGTATAGAAAAAGAGTTTCGAACAAAAAGAGATTTGACCGGAAACGTCAGCAATTTACAGGGTTCGACCCGACCGCCAGGCAGCGAGTGCCCCCTCAAGGGATTAAAAATGTCGCGATGAAGATTGGAGCTAGCGGGGGGACACAAAGGGAAGGGTAGAATAAAAAAATGTAGGCACTGTGAACGCACCAAGAACGCGCCAGCACGACCTCCCGGCAGCAGCATAACCCCACCCCCGTATGTGAGTCACCACACACGACACGAGAGGGGCCAGGATCAGCCAATGACTCATCCGGCTCGTGCATGAGACCACAACACACGATGTAAAGAAGATTTGCTTGCTGACAAGGGTCACTTAAACCCTGCAGTTTTGGAGCGGGTCCTTGTCGCCAAACCCCCAGGCGGGGTGAGTGTGGGCTTGTCAGGGGTCCCAGAGACAGGTGGAAGATGGCCTAACGGGCATGGCCCCTCCCGGGAGGAAGAAGAAAGTCTGGCAGGAGTAGAAGGAGCAGATGATGGCCGTTCCTCCCCTCTCAGTCCAGAACCGGTCGGTGCAACCAGCTGCTCCAAGGGCTCTAGGTGCTGGGGTCCTGTGAAGGGAGAAGCAGAACTCCCCTGAGGAACAACCTCCGCAGACACGCACCCCAGCCCATCGGGCACACCCGACACACAGTCCTTGGTTAGTGGAGATGAAGGGATTCCGTAAGGCGGACAAAATGGTTTCAGTCACAACGAATGCACAAACCAGCACCTGCGACCGAACTGGATGCATACACTTTTCGGACTCATAACCTCTATAATTTCCATGGGACCTCGCCAAGATTTCTACAATTTTGTGGATGTACCCACCGGAACTTGGGGGCAGTGAAGCCAAGCCCTATCATCCGGTGACCATTTGGTCGCAGATTCCTGGCGACCAACCAGCAGTTCGTTCGCAGCTTGCCGCAAGGCCGAATTTCCTCGAGAAGCTTCCCTCGCCTCCGCCAAGCGCTTGAGAGCAAGGCATACGGAGTTAGGCATTTTGATATTTACCAGCTCCGGGTTAAATTGAACTTCAATAGGTGGATCCTGCTCCCTCCCATACATAAGGAAAGACGGTGAAAAGCCGGTGGAAGCGTAAGGAGCTAATCTGTCCGCCGCGAGAACACCCGGAACGTGCAGGTCCCAGTCAGACTGGTCCTCATTGACCTGGTGGCACAGCATAGATGTCAGGATCCTGTGCAGACGTTCCACCATGCCGTCAGTCTGCGGGTGATAAGGCGAGGTGCGAACCTTTTTGGTACCCAACAAGCCGCATTCCTC
This sequence comes from Lethenteron reissneri, assembly GCF_015708825.2. Lineage (NCBI taxonomy): Eukaryota > Metazoa > Chordata > Hyperoartia > Petromyzontiformes > Petromyzontidae > Lethenteron > Lethenteron reissneri. The sequence continues at coordinate 2,380,483 of NC_083827.1, forward strand.
TTTGAGCCATTTTGAAGAAAATGATTTTTCCCTGGTCCGTGAGAAGACATTCCAGGGCTCCCTTATTCAAAGCGTAACCGTGGAGGAATGCATCAGTAATCATCACAGCCGATAGGTCCGGCACTGGCCAGGCCAACGGACACCGAGATAGGTACTCGACACCCACCAACAAATATTTATTACCCCGCGGGATGGTGGGAAATGGACCGAGCATGTCGAGCGTGACACCAAGATGCATCACTCGTTCATGCATCGCCCATATCAATTTGCCCCGTAAGGGAACAACAACATTGTATTTTTGCAATTCCCAGTCCCATCTCATCAATAGACCCCCCTCAGGATCATCGTGGACAAAGCTCGTCTGCCCCTGCCATCCTCGGAGTCCTTAACACGGCATTTTATTTTAAATAAGGAGGCATCCTCCAGCTGGAGTCGCCCCCACTCAGCATTGGTGAGGGCAAGTGTGTGATCCCGTATGTCAGCAGCGCCTGTGTTTGCAATGTCTGCTGCAGCAACAACAGTACGAGGCGGTGCTGTCTCAGCGGGCTTGCATCATCCTGCACCCGAAAGGCACGTACACTGATCACTGGGTGGCAGTCGTGACATTGCGTCAGCGTTTACATGGCGAACACCTTTCCTATGAGAGACATCAAAAGAGTAGTCCTGAAGGACCTCCAGCCATCGGGAGAGCTGGCCTGATGGCTGATCGGCTTGTAAAGCATACTGGAGAGCCGCGTGATCCGTGCGTACCTCAAAGTCCTTCCATATAGGTATGGACGGTACTGCTGAACAAAGTGAACTATAGCCAGCAGCTCACGGCGCGTCACACAGTAGCGCTGCTCAGCCGGCGACAGTACTCTACTCCTGTACACAACCACATGCTCCACTCCATTTCCAACCTGGGATAAGATGGTGCCAATGCCAGTGTTACTGGCGTCAGTATCCAGGATGAAGGGCAAAGAAAAATCGGGGTACCAAAGTGGAGGTACGTTGACCAGGCCGTCTCGCAGCATGGCAAACGCAGCCTCCTCCTCCGCCCTCCATCGAAATATCTGTCCCTTAGCCATGAGGAGTGGTTTTGTGATCGTAGCGAACCAGGGGACAAAGCGTCGATAATAAGAGGCGAACCCAACTAAACTACGTGCTTCACCCACCGACTGGGGGGTTGGCCATGTGCGCATGCATGCAGTTTGATCAGGGTCCGTCGATATCCCGGATTCACTGATAATGTGCCCCAGGTACCGGACCGATCTTAGCAGCAAATTACATTTGTGGTTTAAATTTTAGTTTAGCAGTCCGCATTTTGTGAAAAACTGCCTGCAACCTCCGCAGGTATTCCTCAAATGTACGTCCGCAGCAGCTAACGTCTGACCACGAGTGTGCTGAGGTATTGTTCAGAAAGAAGGAAGAAGAAAGAAGCAGAAGGAGGGACATTAATTTTACACTCACTTTATTTTACCTGAACGTTGTACAGCTTGTGGGCCAATAAGAATCTCAGCTTGTATGCCTCACGCACCATAACAAGGGGAATGTGTATTGTCGTGTTACCATAATAAATTAGACCATTGTTTTATTTTAAATCACGTGATTGTGAGATCCGATCGTTTACGTTTTCTAATGATTTGACACGCATTTTATGAGAATGTATTCTGTGCGAATATTGCCATTTTGAGGTGTTGCCTATTGTTCTGTTTGAACTACGTGATCGTGAGATTTGACCATTGATGCTTTTATGATCATCCAGTATGGATTGATGAGTACACACGCAGACAAAGTAACTCATAACACAAAGTCACTTAAAGCTAATCAAATACTACATAAAGCTAGTAAAGTGTTGCTAAAATAGAGAATACAGCATAATATAAGTGAACCAAGTCACATTTCTAAATCCTTACAGATACAAATTAGTAAGTGTCTCTAGAGATTACTGGAATATAATCGACATAATTACATAACAATCAGCTCAATGTATTTAACAAAACTAACACTACCCAAATGAACAAATTTGCTAGACGTACTAACAAACAACTCTCAACTAAAAATGAACGTTTTATTAACAAAAAGGTTATCAACATGACTAACGTTGGATTATCCAGCGATATGTTTCAGTCCAGTTTAAAAGTCTTAACTTTGCTGTTGCACCACGTATAATCCATCTCTATGAGAAAATTGCTAAAGTGGAAATCAGCAGTTAAACTAGGCATGAAGTTGCCAAAATTATTGAGAACAGTAAATTGCCAAAACTGATTTTAGTTTGAAATGACCAAAAACATCAGTAAATACAAACAAAGCTGTTAACCCAGAAACAAACAGACCAATAATGATAAATAACCGCTCTACAACTGCATTTCAAAAGTATTGGCAGCCTTAAATGTACTCTCACTAAAACATTTCAAGCCTAACGCAGGAGCTAAGGCCGTGCTGCCCTGTGGTGTTGCTGATGCCTCTACTGCACTAGAAGCGAGTGTGTGGTACTGGACTCCACTCCATACTCGGAAGAAACAGACGCACGGCACTTCGCGCTGCAAATCAGACATGTCGAGATAAATCCTTTATATGCTGAAGGCCACGGATGTTGTAGCAATAAGGAGGGGCTTCTTTATGTCTTTGGGGGTATGGCTAAATCGCCACAACCACACCTTATAATTTAAGGTGGGAGCAAAAAAATCCTTAAACCCCTAAATCTGTCAGCCTTGGGTTGTGCCCTCACCTCCCACCAATCACCAACCTCCCTGCACCAAGCTTCCTTCTCGTGGACTTAATTACATTGTGTCGTCATAATTGGTTATCCAGGGTCGCAGCGTTATTATTGCAGGGCAAAGGTTATGAAGAAGGTTCTTTGGTTGTGTTTTGTACGATTTACTGAACATTTCAGTCTTGAGTCTAATAGTGCAGAACTCGTTAAGAGAGACAAATCATAAACAGCACGGAGTTCCACAGATGGACAGCCTGGGAGCCATAACGCTACTTTCTCGGTGCGTGGGACCATGATGTCGCCAGACGCCAAGCGGCCAGTAACAAACAGGACAATTTGAAGGTGTAGAGTCATAAGAACCACTAATACATTTCTTGAATTGAGAAATGTATGAACTTGGAAAAAAGAGTCCATGGGAGGAAATGCCAAGGTCGAGGCATACACAAAAATATTGATCGTTGTAAAAAATCGTGCTATCAAGAGAAGCACCAATTTAATGTAATGCCGTTGTTGAAATGCCAAACCTATTGCAGCCCAATGCAGGTTTTTCAGCATATATAATTTGATATTGTACCAACATCAATTGATATATAACAGTTTAGGTTTTTTTTGTCACCGACAGATGACAGCCTTTATTTCCTATCATTCATTATTAAATAATCCATAATGTTTTTTTGGGTTAGATCATGTACACATGGGTCATTAAAACCGCAACCCCCTGAAACAGCCAATTGGTAAGGATTGTCACGTAAACAAAACGTGTCAATTACTATTTAAGTGTGTTGGAGTGTAACCCACAACATTTACAATTTGAGTGCGACGTTTCGCTGGTAATTACAACCAGCCTCATCAAGTGATGAGCCATAATTGTGAAAAAGTCGTCCTGTTTTGGTCCTTAAATCGAGTAAAGGTGATGTCATCACTGTGAGCCTATCAAGTGTGAAGAACAGAGGGGTGTTGATGTAGTCATATACGTTACAATAGATCATTTTAATCTGAGAATATGCAGTACCTAATATTGGTTTGGTAATTAAAGTGTAATCAAGTCTTGTCATGAGCCATACTCGATCAGAGGGTTGGCTGCACCATGGGCAACCCTTCGCCACTGACTTCTGCTCTACTGCTAACTTCATTATCTGTTCCCACATGAGCCTCTTCCATGCTTTGTTATCCATCTATATAATCCTTGGTCTTCCTCGCATGTGAACCAGGTATTGTGCTTTGCATAATCTGCTTTTCCAAACAAGTTACATTTTTCTCATGACATGACATTAGTATGATAGCTTTCTTGATTGTATCACCTCTTAACAGTTTTCTGTCAACATCAGCTTTCTCCAGAACCCATTATCCGCCCAAGTTCCTTTCATTTCAAAGGCGTTTATTCGTGCCTCGTCGTTCTTCTTGATTGTCCAACTTCCACAACCACATGTAGCAACAGGCCACACAAGGGCATGCAGAAGTCAGATTTTCGTTCCAATGGGGATGCTGTGACTCTTCCAAATTTTCTTCAGGGATGACCCAATAGCTTGACCCTTACTCAGTTTAGTTCGAATTTATTTTTAACACCTTGCATCTTTAATGACTCATCCAAGACATGGAAAGGTGTCCACTTGCTCCAGCTGGATGCCTTACATCAAAATATTGCAGGCTGCTCCATTACTGCCCATCACTTTGGTCTTGTCCACATTGATGCGGTCAAAACTTGCAACTAATCCAATCTAAGTTATCCGTCAACTCCTGCAGATCCACCTCGGAACCAGCAAGCAAAATTATGTTATCAGCATACCGATGATTTGTGACCTCTCCTTCCGATCTGGATTCCTCCAAAGAAACCATCAAGTATATCTCATTACCGTTTAAGTGACGATGTTAAATAAGAATGAAGGACACAACCCTGTCCAACTCCCTTTCTGACTTAAAATCATTCTGACAGTGTCCCCGCCACTTTGACTCTAGCAAGTTGTTTTGATAAAGTTGCCAGTAAGTCAGAGTCAAACGCTTTATTGAAGTCCACAAAGCACATATATAGTTGGCTAATGATGTTCTACTGTTTTGTGCATGATGATTCTGAGATTGGGGATTTGGTTTCTGGTCCCACTCCCTTTCCGGAAGCCAGCTTGCTCATCTGCACTCTCGTATTGTCTTCAAGTGGATCTGTTCCAGGATGATCCTAAAGACTTTGCTAGCATGAGAAACCAGTGCTATTGTCCTGTAATTTATATCCTTGGTTATTTCGGTAAAGTCATGGAAATCGAAAAAAATAATAGGAATAAAATAATAAATTCAATTTATTATTTTAAATTATTTTTTTCTATTTACGTGACTTTACCGAAAGAACCAAGAATATGAATTCCTGCAGTCACGAAAGTTTTAAGCCAAAATTTGTCTTGTAATTTGTACACTTTAGAATCGCCCTTCTTCGAAAGTGGCATAAACGTAGAGTGTCCAATCCTCTGGCTATTCACCAGTTTCCCAAATTGCCTACATTCTGTGCATCCTGTCAAGTATCATCTCATCTCCTTAAACAATTCCACAGGGACGTCATCTGGACCCGTAGACTTACGACTTGCAATCTGATGAATGGCTCAAGCAACTTTTAAATGAAGAGCAGGAGGCTCGTGCTCCTGGTAATTTCGTTCCAGACTTCCCCTGTTGTCATCACATAGGTCTTCACAATACTCTCGCTACCGCTTGGTAATGTGTGAAGCTTCTGTGAGATTTTCTCCAAATCGCATTTTGGATGCATTTCAATCGAGGTTGAAACTTTATTGTGATCGACTTGGCTGCCTGGAAAAGTGTACAAGTGTTTCCTTTTTGGTTTGCTGCTTCCAGTTCTTCACACATACCATCCAACTGCTTTTGCTTATCTTTTAATAGCCTACGCTATACTCCGGCTTCAACTTCTGATATCGTTTGAGGTCTTTGCTTTTCACTTCCCTTTTCTCTTTAATGTCTCAGAAATCCAGGCTTTCCATCTCCTAGTCTTGATGGATCCGAGTTTCCTTAGAAACATTCAACTGTACTGTTTTTGTGCTTTCTAAAGTTATTATGTTTCTTCCTCCTTTAACAACTCCAGAGCATTGAACCCGTTAGCCACTTCTACCATGCACTGTGCTGCGTTCTATTCTTTAAGTTCCTCGGCTTCAGTGGTGGGATCGGACTTTGTCTTTCTTCCTTCTTCAGGGTTGCCACCAACAAGTGATGGTCTGAGTCAAATCAGGAAAAGGATATGTTTTTCAGTTCATCGCTGTGCTACTGCAATATATATCAATCAGATTTCTTGTTTGTCCATCTGGAGAGGTCCAGGTGTACAGCCACCTCGGATGATGCTTGAACAATGTATTGGCCACTACCAGGCCATGTTCTGAACAGAATTCCTGCAGTTTTTCACCAGCCTCGATCTTTCCTAGTCCTATTGGCCCATTATGATTTTGAGTGCACATGGCTCATTTTCCCTTTACTTTGGCATTGAAGTCGCCGATGACGAGCAACATATAGTGAGGGAAAAGGGTATTTGATCCCCTGCTAATTTTGTACGTTTGCCCACTGACAAAAAATGATCAGTCTATAATATTAATGGTAGGTTTATTTGAACAGTGAGAGACAGAATAACAACAAAATCCAGAAAAACGCATGTCAAAAATTTTATAAATTGATTTGCATTTTAATGAGGGAAATAAGTTTTTGACCCCCTCTCAATTAAAAAGATTTCTGGCTCTCAGGTGTCTTTTATACAGGTAACGAGCTTGTTACCTGTATAAAAGACACCTGTTCACAGAAGAAATCAATCAATCAATCAGATTCCAAACTCTCCACCATGGCCAAAACCAAAGAGCTCTCCAAGGATGTCAGGAACAAGATTGTAGACCTACACAAGGCTGGAATGGGCTACAAGACCATCGCCAAGCAGCTTGGTGAGAAGGTGACAACAGTTGGTGCGATTATTCGCAAATGGAAAAAACACAAAAGAACTGTCAATCTCCCTTGGCCTGGGGCTCCATGCAAGATCTCACCTCGTGGATGGTTACAAACTGAGTAATCATTGGAAAGATGTGATAAACCATGCAAAAAAGATTTAACTACACTTATTTGGACCATCCTATTTGACAGACAACTATTACAGGTTATTGATAGACAGCCAGGCTTGTTTAACCATGTTTAGTTGTTTCTTTTTTCACACTATTGTTATGTAGGCCAGGCTTAGTCACAAACCGTACCTCTCCATAACAAAGGCTCAGCCTCTTAAGCCTCACCTTACCATATTAATAAAAAAGTGTGACGTACTTGGCCCTTCCCCCCTCTCCAACCATTATATATACGGAGTGGTAGCTCTTGCAATCTCTCATTTACTTGATACAGCTGTCGTGGCTGTGACGGTTCCACCTGAAGATAGAAGCTTGTGTTGCCTCCGAAACGTCGTGATTTTTATTTTGTTTTACTTTTATTAATTTTAATGTTTTACCTACGTGACTTTACCGAAAAAACCTAAGAATATGAATCCTTGCAGTCACGAAAGCTTCAAATCTAGAATTGATCATTTCTTTGTGAGTGGGCAAACGTACAAAATCAGCAGGGGATCAAATACTTTTTTCCCTTACTGTAGCTCTTTTAGTAGTCTGTTCGGCTGCCCTGGACTGATTCTGATGGAAGCCTTCCACTGTTTCCTTCTTGCCAGCTGTTGTAGGTCCATAGACTTGAATTGGAATGTTTAATGGCTTAGAACTCAGTCGCACAACAATAATTCTGTCAATGATTGGTGCATATCCAATGAGGGCTCTGGCAATTTACTGTGAATCCATAGTGCCCTGCACATCGAGGCCAGAGTAATCGACGGTCTGTCCCTACAATGTTGTGAAATGTCTTTGGCTTTCCCAGTACACTTCATCCAAGCAGCTGTATGTTACCTAGTTGCAGCATACTGCGCATATTCCATGTGCCCAATCTCAGTTTCTTGCGCATCTGAAGTGGTTTGGAGTGTCCTTGTCGCAACATCAGTGTCCTTGTTTCCTTTCCAGGAACGCATTTTCCAAACCTGCCCTCTCAACATTGTCCATAGTGCTGTTTGGGGAAATAAGATGGTAGGTCCCCTGTCACATTATATGTAAAATAAGTACGTTTGTGCCCTACACTATGGATAACTTTTGGGGTGTGTTGGGTTGTGCTTAATTTAGACCACTCTGAGGCCTGACTGTTAGGGATGCCAAATTTTATGTCCTGTAGGAGCTGGCACCAGCCACTCCTTGCAGGAGCAATAGTCTGAGATGACTACCATAACAGTGGGTTTACACGTCAAAACCCACACACACCAAATCACCCTTACGGCTAGCGCATCCCCGAGACTCACACAAACACAATTTAGAGGGTTGTATACCTAGCACTGGGACAGCTTAACCTTAGTGTTCTGGTGTAGTGCTGGATCAAGTTTCGACATCCCGCCACACCATGAAGTGCACTCTCCTTGAACACGTCCGTTTTTGCCCATCGGTAGCTCTTGCTATTCACAATAGAACCACCCTCACTCCAAGAAGGCATCTTTCACAACATTTTACCTTCCCTGCACTCCACGTTCCTTCAAGCAGTTATGCACATACGCACTAAGACACAGCCAAGGAGCCAAAGGGAAAGCCCAAGACCACACAATGCTAGGCCGAGACCAAGCTGTTGGTGGTCTTGCTCCCCACTCCTGCTGTTCTTGTTCACGCTTCTGCTTGGAAATGTCTGTCATTGGGTTGCACCCTAGGCTAGCCGCTGGGAACAGATAATAACAACCAGACTAATGTTTACTACCTATTCAATAAACCCCTTTATTCTAAAGATGGAAATGGTGGGCAGTGCCTCAGTCTACTCACAGGTAAAGCTTTCCCACCCTTCACTCGCTTGTGGCCTGCATATTGTAGTAGCTCACCCTGGTGATGCTGCTGCAACGAAGTCTCAGCCAAACTGCTCATTCAAAGCCAGGCCCCTCATTGTCTGGGCTCTCCCCAGATTGGTCAACCACCTGGCCAATTACAATCGACCACCTCTCCACACTGCACCTGGATCCCGACACTCCCCTCCTAGGTGTCACTCAAACGAGTTTCGAAACTGGTTTGTCCCCTGTTGCTGTGCACATGTACAGTGAGGCCACACCCCATGCTACAATTTTCAGTTTTCCCTACAACTTAAGCAACATGCCTCACACACTCCCTTCCTCTTTCCATTTTGCAGTAAGGAAACCTTTAACCAGTTGCACAAGATATGCCTTACCATCTTCACAAGCTGGCTTTTGAACCTTTAACCAGTTGCACAAGATATGCCTTACCATCTTCACAAGCTGGCTGTTGCCATAACATGTCGTGATAGAAGACATGCTGCTGCCCAAGTCTTCGCTGCCTATGTTAATAGCCAATTATTTTCAGAGTTCCTGTTGAGCCTGTCCACCTCGCGTAACGCACTAGGTGGTTTCTTCAGTCATAAACTGGCACCCCTGATGGCATAGCCCTCAACAGGCAATTTCCTACTTAGCTATTCACTCCTTCACCACGTTAAGGTGGTGAATACTTATTTCACAATTCTGGTTAATCGCCTAATGAAGTTGGTTGTAATCGCCAGGAAAACGTCGTTCTCTAAGAGTAAATGTTGTGGGTTTGCTCTCCAACACCGGTGTGCTGAAGTAGTAACTAATAGGCATGTTTCGTGATAAAACTTACTAATTGGCTATGTCGGGTGGTGGCGGATTTAACGACACATTTATATTCATGCGATCAAACCCAACACTTTTTTTATGGATAATATTGTTCGTGAAAGCCTCCGTGTTAACCATTAATAAATAATGTCGTTCATGAATAATTACAGTTGACTCATTGATACGCTTTCAGTACGCTCTTGGATTTACTACAGTTTTAGAAGTCCTAAAATTTGATTAATAAATGAATATTCAGCTTTTACTCGACAATAAAAAAAATATATTTTTTAATAATTGACATTTAGAGGTGTCATTTCTCACTGCTGATACCCAAGACCCAACAAGCTGACAGTGGGGATTACAGATGCGCTGTGAGCTTTCGTGGAGCAAAGATCCTGCATGATATAGAATATCAAGTCATCATAAGAGCTCAGCACTTTAAACCCCATAAGTGAAACTAGTTGTCTTAACGTTCTTCACTTAAAAGTAAATAATCTATAAAAACTTACAGGAATGTGGCAGTGAAATTCACTGCTTTAAAAATGTAAACGTCTTCTTGATAGCCAGTCGAATTATATATGCGCTAACAATGACTAATTAACTTAATGCATTATTTTAAATGGTTGCATTGGTTAAATAATTTTCGCTGCTCTGGGTAATATCATTGTTGTTTACAGTCTAAAATCGAATACCCAGCTGTCATGTAATATAATTTTTACCCATCTTTGTTTTTCCTGCAGTTAGATTAATCCCTCTGACTCGTATCACAAAAGCCCGCGATCGCTTCTGGTGTTGAATTAGTTGCAGACATTGATGTCTACGACAATCTAGGGTTCATTACTAAGCCTATTATTTTTCATAATATTGATACTGGCAAAATGTTCTCATAGATATCACTGCTCAAACCCGAGCTATTAATGCTTTGATATTTGCATTGTCTTTTATGTTTGCATTTTGACAATCTTTGGTCTAACACTGCTGAGACTAGGTCCCAAAGAATGCTGTCTCTGGTGTAGGCCAATACGTTTCAAGGACAATGCATGTATAGGAAGTCCTCGCTTAACGCGGTTGATGCATTCTTGAAAAGTGCCGCGTTTAGCGAAGAACGCTTTAAGCGAAAACAATTTCACCATAAATAACACTATGTAACTCATTTATTTTGGTCCTGGATAGTAAGTATTATTTCCTAATTGCTTATGCCTCAAAAGTACAGAAAATTGCTATTTTAAAATCCTTTATATTAAGTTCGCTTGCTTGCTTACGACCGTGCAAATCTTTCGGTCGTTTTTTAACCCACTTCCCGTGATCCAATCGAGCTGACATTTTCCACACAGACTCGTTGTGCGTGACAATTAATGGTCGTAAAAATATTTTTCCAAAATTTTACACTTTTTAGGACAAAAATATTATATTTAATTACCAATTGCTTAATGCTGCCATGCAATCATCTGACCCATAGGTGGCAGCCATCTCAAGACAGAGGACGAGAGGACTCTAGCCGCCACGCATATAAATAATTTATAGTGAAAAACTTTGTTTTTACGGGTTATACTTGTTCCACATAAACATTGCTTTTGTGACCAGAACATTTATATTTTGAAATGTACCTATTTGCAATGAGAATTTGTGTCTTTTCGTTCATGCAATGTCAGAAAACAACATATGAATAAAAATGTATGTGTATTTATACTGAAGTAATACAAAAATTACTACAAAAGATTTAGAAGTGAGTAGTTTTTCGAGATTTACGATTATACTGTAAATCACTTCCAGGGATCAGCCCCCAAATGTAGTCTCCCATCATGTTCTCATTATATCCTGGTCGAAGCGCTCGCCTTGCTCCTTCGAGTACGCTTCTATGTTTTCCTTAAAATTAGCAAGATGAGCATCAATGATATGGACTTTGAGGGACATCCTACAGCCCATTGTACCATAGTTCTTCAGAGTCTCAACCAGCTCCATATAGTTTTCGACATTGTGATTGCCCTGGAACCACTTCGACAAATCTGTTTCAAGCCACTTTCTCCTGACTAGTGAGCGTCTTGGGGAATTCATTGCACTCCAGTATCTTCTTCATCTGTGGTGTGATGAAGATACCGGCTTTGACCTTTGCTGCAGACAGCTTAGGAAAGAAGTCCTGAAGGTACTTGAAGGCTGCCGACTCCTTATCTACAGCTCTGACAAATTGTTTCATAAGGCCCAATTTGATGTGCAGTGGTGGCAACAGCACCTTCCGGGGGTACACCAGTGGCTCCCACTTGACGTTCCTCCCCAAAGCAAACTCGGTCTGCTGTGGCCAGTCCCGCTTGTGGTAGTGCGCCTTGGCGTGCTTGCTGTCCCAATGACAAAGATAGCAGGGAAACTTGGTGAAACCACCTTGGAGACCCATCAGGAATGCCACCATTTTAAAGTCTCCGATGACCTCCCAGCCGTACTCATCATACTTCAAGGCGTTCAGCAAAGTCTTGATGCTGTTGTAATCCTCTTTGAGGTGCACCGACTGAGCCAGGGGAAGAGATGGGTACTTACTACCATTATGGAGTAGCACAGCTTTGAGGCTCCTGAATGAGCTGTCAATGAAGAGGTACTACTCATTCTAGTTACAGGCGATTCCGATTGCCTCGAACAGACTGGTCGCATTGTGGCAGAAGCAGAGCCTATCTTGATGGGTGAAGAAGCTGCAAAAAGGTTGGTGACGCTTCTGATCTGCGACTTGCACACTTTCATCCAACAAGTTCCACTGCTTGAGCCTAGACGTCAAAAGCTCAGCATTGGACTTGGTGAGACCAAGATCTCTGATCAAGTTGTTGAGGTCTTTTTGGTTGGGGTAGTATGGGTTTCTCTCAACTCCACCTCTGAAATTGTCATCTGGATCTACAACGTCTCCCTCGCTCTCTGACTTGCTGCTCGCTTCTAAAGACAGCTGCTCTCTCTCCGGAGGAGTGGGTACGGTGAGCTCATGGCAGTGTGGCACCGGGGCGATGGATGAAGGAAGGTCCGGATATATGATAGCAGGTGCATTCTTGCCAGTTCAACGTTTGGAAGGGTCCATCATGCAGAAGTAGCAGTTGCTTGAGTGGTCAGTGGGTTCCCGCTAAATTCTTGGGATAGTGAACTTCATGGCTCTCTTTTCCCTTCTGTACCATCCTACAAAAATACATTTCACCCATGACTAATGTGTAAGAGATTCTCGCAACATTTTTCATATATGATGTACTTTTTCAATAACATTGAAAATTGTAAAACATTTTTTTATTAAAAACTTTTACAATAAAATTTTTTAAACAAATTTCATAACATAAAATTCCGAGCAACAATTGTCCATCTTACCTTCCAGAGTTTATTTGCATTGCTCGCAGGTGAAATGAGGTGCCCAGGGTTTGTCTTGATCCCCGACAGGCATGCCGAAATATGCCTTGTAGGCCTCACATATCTCAGCAGATTCTTCCACAGAGTACTTTTTCGCTCTTGTCTTGATAAATTGGCCGCAGACATAGCAAAATGCGTCTGCCAGATGCTTGCAGCCTCTTGATGCCATCTCAGAAAAATGCAAATATGTATCCACTTAGGCAGCTGGAACTAAACTGAACTGGTGGACTTAAGGCCCCTGTATTTATACTACTATTTGTATTACTGGAAAGTTCTAGAATGTTCTAGATGCTACTCCAAGTTTACTCAGCACTGAATCTATCTGGAATGTTCTGGAAACACTCTAGCCAGCTGACCTATGTATGCCCTGAGAACGCGGCTCGGTATACCATCCGGGCTGGCAGCCTTGCGAGAGTTAACATGCTTGAAAAATTTACTCACGTCGGCTACAGAGGTAGAGAACCCACAATACTCTTGAGCAGTGGGGACCCGCGTCGGTAGGTTGGTGTTGTTTTTCCCGAATCGAGCAAAAAAGGTGTTTAGCTAGTCTGGGAGTGAGGCATCAGTGTCTGTAACGCAGCTGATTTTCCCTTTGTAATCCGTGATCGTCTGGAGTCCTTGCCACATGCTTCTCGTGTCTGAGCCATTGAATTGCGACTCCACTTTGTCCATGTACTGTATTTTTGCCTCTTTGATTGTCTTTCAGAGGTCGTAGCTGGCCTGTTTGTATTTGTCCATGTTCCCAGTTGTCCTACTGTGGTTAAATGCGGTGGTTCATACTTTCAGTTTTGCACAAATATTGCCATGTATCCACGGTTTTTGATTGAGATATGTACGAATCGTCAATGTTGGAATATCCTATATGCACTTCTTGATTAACCCGGTGACTGAGTATGTACTCGTCGATGTTACTTTAGGAGACGACCCGGAACATTTCCCAGTCCACGGAAGCAAAACAGTCCCGAAGCACAGATTTCGATTGGTTAGACCAGCGTTGAACAGTTCTCGTCACAGGCAATTCCTGCTTCAGCTTCTGCCTATAGATGTGTAGGAACAGGATGGAGGCGTGATCTGATGTGCCGAACAGTGGGTGGGGGAGGGCTTTGTATCCATCCCGGAAGGGAGAATACCAGTGGTCCAAAGTCTGGCCTAAGCGCGTGTGGCATTTGATGTCCTGGTAAAATTTTGGTAACACAGTCCTTAAATACTGTTAAAATCTCCAGCCACAATGAATGCAGCTTCTGGGTGTGCAGCACGTATAAATCCTTGAGAGCTCGAGTGACGTCGGCCTGCGGGGGGATGCATACAGCCATGAGGATAACAGAAGAAAATTCCCTCGGGAGATAATGGGCTAGGTATTTCATCGTCAGGTACTCCAGGTCGGGTGAACAGAATGATGAGAGCTTCTCCAAATTGCTGTGGTCACACCAAAGGTTGTTACTCATGAAGCATACCCCTTCTTGGCTTTTCCCCGACGCCTTTGTCCTGTCCCCCCATTCGATGGAAAATCCAGCGGGCTGAATCGCTAGGTCCAGCACCAGTGGGGAAAGCCATGTTTCAGTCAAACAAATGACATAGCAGCCTTTCACATCTCGTTGGTATGAAATTCTCGATCTAAGCTCATCCAGCTTATTCTCAAAAGACTTAAAATTGGCTAACAAGATACTGGGAAATGGGGGGCGATTGGCCCATCTTCTCAGCCTTACTAGAGCGCCGGCTCTCCTGACCCATCTGCACAGGCGTTGCTTGGGAAGAGCACTGGGTAAGATAAACGGAGCTTTTTCGGGGGTCCGAACAAAGAGTCCAGGTCAGGTAAGTCGAAATGGAGGTGTGTAACTGACATTGTAATGCCCAAAAGTGCTTGGCGGTCATGAGACAAAAATATCAAAGACGTTCTGAGTAAAAAACATATATGACACTAAAAACAACAAAAAACTGCAAGCTTGTGTAGGAGCAAGCAACAAGGCTACCTTCTCTGTCGGCGCCATCTGATGACATGAACGTTAATGGTTTGCCATCTCGGCGTCCGTATGACTAACGTCCTCAACGAGTGGGCAGCTGGATGCATGTGGAAATGTGTGAACGTGCTGTTGTGTGTCGAGGGTTAGATATTCGCCAAAAAACATACACACGCAAAAAACATACATCGTAAATAAATCGTTCTCAGTCAATTTATTCATACCTTTCATGGGATGCACTCTCACGGCACTACTTTGCGAATCGGAGATGAGAATCTTAGCAGTATCAAACTGCGTATAGCTGAAACATCACCCCCGTGTTCCTGGAAAAAGACCTCATTAGGGAAACCGTGTATAGCCAAAACACGCATTCGATCAATCTACGTTGGACAAGGTTTTCCTGTTATCAAAGCATGTTTGTTTGCATGTTTACCACAAACATGTATGGCTAATGCAGACTTGATGCCTTGTAATAGGTGTCTTTTTGGTGTTTGAAGATCTTAACAGTTTTTTCGAAAAAGATAAAAAAAAATATTCCGCCATGTTGATACTGGCATGTGATGTACTGTCAGTTCATTGGAGCCTTTCAAAACAGGTTGCACGTGTGGCATGGGAGGGAGATAGATTGAATGATTTTAGCCTCTGATGGGTCTTTTCCAGGATTGAAAAGTGCTTCTATTCGGGCTTGCCTTCATCACTACATGATGAAAAATAAAAGTGTCGCAATACTGTGTGAACGCTTGACTAGTTTTTATAAAGTCCAATAAATTAAATTTTAAGCACAGTAATTAACTAGTCATGAAAGAAAAAAGCAAATGTCTTAACATTAGCATTTTAACGTTCCATTCCGATTCGGTCGTTCTGCCCTGCTATATTGATGATGTCTCTGAGAGTCTGCGCGAGGCGTGGTGGTACCACATGGGCACGTCTAAGGCCATTGAGCTGTTCAGAGCAAACTAGATTGGCGTCCCGAGCCTTGGTGTGAAAAGCATCTCAACGCCGTTGCTCGTGATTTGTGTGTTTCCAGAATTTTCTGCTGTTGATGTCCAGATAGGAAACTGTACACTTGTGTTTGAATAATCCCCGTGCCTGAGTGCCAAACTATTATTATCTGGTTTACCGATAACGCAGAAATCATAAAACAAGTGATAACGATTGTGGTCATGCAATTGTCCATTAGAGGAAGCGGCAAAACATAAGCAAATGCTTCTTATCTTGTAGCTACGTTCAGAAGCTGTGTATTCTTTGTTGTAGCATACGAGTTTGAATATTTGTATCCACAATCTCTACACATAAAACAAATAACATTTCGTTAAGATTGTTGTTGCAATCTCTACACGTATAAAAATAAATGCATTTTTGTTAAAATATTTCAACGGATTGTTTTAAAAAACAAATAGAATTTTGGTTTAAATATTTTAACTGGTGCTTCTCTTGGTAGTACGATTATGTTTGAAACGAATGATGCATCAATATTTTTGTATATGCCTCGACCATGGTATTTCCTCCCATGGACTTTTTTTCCAAAGTTTGTACAACCTTGCTCAATTCAAGAAATGTATTAGTGCCTGTTATGGCTGTACACCTTCAATGGAGCTGTTAGTTGCTGGCCGCTTGGCGTCTCGTGACCTCCTCGTCACACGCAACGAGACAGTATCGTTGTGGCTCCCCGGCTGTCAACCAGTGGAACTCCGTGCTGTATATGATTTGTCTCTCTTAACGAGTTCTGCACTATTAGACTCAAGACTAAAATGTTCAGTACATCTTACAAAACATAACCACAGTGCCCTCTTGATAACCTTTGCGCTGTAAGAATAACCACATGTCCTTATTCATATATATAATGTATATAAAGGAATTCACTAAACATATTTGTGATTTGCAGATCGAGGTTATGTGCGTCTCTCTTCTGAGTGTGGAGTAGAGTCCAGTACCACGCAGTCGTTTCCAGTGCAGTAGAGGCATCAGCAACACCACAGGGCAGCACGACCTTCGCTATTGCGTTCGGCTTACAATGTTTTAACGAGTACATTTAAGGCTGCCGATACTTTTTAAATGTATTTTTAGAGTAGTTATTTATCATTATCGGTCTTTTTCATGGGTAAACAGCTTTGTTTGTACTTACTGATGCATATGAGTGTTTTGGTCATTTCAATTATCTGAAGTGCGTTATCAAAAATAAATGTTTTTTTGTAGTAAACCCCTTCCAGCACGAACAATTTAATAATTTGGCGGATGCCTTTCTGGTTGGGAGGGTTTGTCAGGCACGGTGACTTCGAAACAAAATAACAAATCTATATTGAACCATATCCTATTACGTATATGCATAATTACAATTCTCCTTTGTTATTGTTAATCAATGATATACATTACAAAATGTAACTCTCTCCAAATGCAATTCATATTAAAGTTATAAAAGGACGACTAATAAGAATGGCAAGCTACCATTCCTGGATGTTTTGATCGAGAAGAGACCTGATAGCTCGTTGGGACATTCGGTCTACAGGAAAGCCACCCACACGGATGCCTATCTAAAGCCTGACTCCCATTACAATCCAGCCCAGAAGAATTTCCTCATCAAAACACTACACCATCGGGCTCATTGTTTCTCCGACCAGCACCACCTAGCCAGTGAGTTGGAGCACGTACACCAAGCCCTCAGGATGAACGGATACTCGGACAGTACAATCCGCAAAGCTGTTTCCCCAACTATGGGGAGACAAACTTTTAAGGATCCAATCAAAACCATCATTTAACCATACATAGCAGGAGTTGCCAAAAATATTTCCAAAATCTTAAGCAAATACAAGATCGAGGTTCGTTTCAATACAGTACACAAAATCCGTGATTTAATCCCATCTGTAAAGGATGTGATTCCTGACTTGCAATACCCTGGTGTCTACAAACTGAGTTGTGGTTGCGGCAGCAGTTACATTGGGGAAACGAAACGACATGTCTCGGACCGCATTCATGAACACAAGGCAGATCTTAAACACGATAGGACGAATACCTCTGCCGTTGTTGATCATTGTTTTGACGCTGTAGGCTCACACGAAATGGATTTTCCAAGACGGACGTACTATGCAAACCTACTGGCTACCTTCAGAGATTTGTTCATGAAGCCATCCAGATATATAAACACAGACACAACTTCAACCGAGAAGATGGGTACAAACTGAGCAATCAATGGAAGGACGTTTTTAACCAGGTAAAGTCTTAACTGACTGTGATGTTTCCATCTTACCTGCCTATGTCAGCCGTTATTTCCGACTCTCTATGTCTCTCTTTCTCTTTATGCCTCTCTCTTAGATCTCTCATGCTCACATGTCCTTTGCATTGCACTCTCATGCCTTTGGATTGCACTCTCATGCTCACATGTCCTTTGCATTGCACTCTCATGCCTTTGGGTTGCACCACTCTTCGTTCTTACATTAACATGCTAATCTCTCAAATTAACATAGCCACTTCCGTGCCCTCGTCGAGGTTCTTATTTCCGCCTTCCTGTGTGTGTGTCTCTCTCTCTATGCCTTGCACTCTCATGCCGTTGGATCGCACTCTCATGCTCACATGGCCTTTGGATTGCGCTCTCATGTCTTTTGGTTGCACCACTCTTTGTTCTTACATTAACATGCTAATCTCTCACACTAACATAGCCACTTATGTGCCGTCGTCGAGGAGGCTGCTCTCCGTTCTTACAGTTACATGCTAATTTCTCACATTAACATCACTCGCCCCGCTCTCATGCTCACATGTCCTTTGCCTTGCACTCTCATGCCGTTGGATTGCACTCTCATGCTCACATGTCCTTTGGATTGCACTCTCATGCTCACATGTCCTTTGGATTGCACTCTCATGCTCACATGTCCTTTGGATTGCACTCTCATGCTCACATGTCCTTTGGATTGCGCTCTCATGCCTTTGGATTGCACCACTCTTTGTTCTTACATTAACATGCTAATCTCTCACATTAACATAGCCACTTCCGTTCCATCATCGAGGAGGCCGCTCTCCGTTCTTACAGTTACATGCTATGATAATTGTTTTTTACCCTTTTATCTGGCAACAAAACTGATACCTTTTTTACAAGGAGTCATGTTTGCATTGACCACAATACCTGCAGTCGGAATGAAAACAAAAACACAACTCTGATAATGTATGCACTGTCCTTGAAATTGATTGGTCCACACCCGAGACAGCTTTTCTTAGAGCCTAGTCTCACATGGTGTTGGACCAGATGACGCCAAAACGCGCACAACTCAAAGGCAATGCACCATCAGAGTATGAGAGCTCGAGGGTAAGCATTTACACCATTGGAACCTCCTTTGCCAGTAGCAAAATATGATAATTGTTTTTTTATCCTTTTATCTGGCAACAAAACTGACACCTTTTTTACAAAGAGTCATGTTTGCATTGACCACAATACCTGCGGTCAGAATGGAAACAAAAAACACAACTCTGATAACGTATGCACTGTCCTTGAAATTGATTGGTCCACACCGGAGACAGCTTTTCTTAGAGCCTAGTCTCACATGGTGTTGGACCAGATGACGCCAAAACGCGCACAACTCAAAGGCAATGCACCATCAGAGTATGAGAGCTCGGGGTAAGAATTTACACCATTGGAACCTCCTTTGCCAGTAGCAAAATACGATAATTGTTTTCTTATCCTTTTATCTGGCAACAAAACTGACACATTTTTTACAATGAGTCATGTTTGCAAAGCTGTTTCGGGTGTGGACCAATCAATTTCAAGGACAGTGCATACATTATCAGAGTTGTGTTTTTGTTCGCATTCCGACCGCAGGTACTGTGGTCAATGCAAACATGACTCCTTGTAAAAAATGTGTTAGTTTTTTTGCCAGATAAAAGGGTAAAAAAACAATCATCATATTTTTCTACTGGCAAAGGAGGTTCCAATGGCGTAGTTACATGCTAATTTCTCACATTAACATCACTAGCTCTGCCCACTTTTTTATGACCCATGGGCTACACCCATTACAACCTTTTAAAACAGTCTGCCTCAGCAGCAGATCATGCTTTCCAACCTGATGACAGATGCTTGTGTTGCGCCCGAAACGTCGTGATTTATTTTATATTATACCTACGTGACTTTACCGAAATAAATTTCGATTTAAAGCTTTCGTGACTGCAGGGATTCATCTTCTTGGTTCTTTCGGTAAAGTCACGTAGAAGGGAAGTAATAAAATAATGCACATGCATATGCAGTACTAATCACATTCCTGCATTTCCCATAAATATGCTAAATTCCTTTTGATATGCAAATTCCTTTGTCAATGCGCCCAGCTTATATATATGCTCCAAGCTCGTGTGCTGTTTCATTCAGACTCTGTCGCCTCGACGGACCTGGTTTTCACCTGAGGACGGCTGCTTGCGTTGTGCCGAAACGTCGTGAGAATTGTTTTATTATGTTTTATTTTTATTATTTTATTACTTCCCTTCTACGTGACTTTACCGAAAGAACCAAGAAGATTTACCGAAATAACCAAAGAGTATGGATTCCTGCAGTCACGAAAGCTTCAAATCAAAGTTAATAAGATGCCATAATTATTTCATGTTATGTTATTCACTTAATTTAATTACTGCAGGCATTTTCTTTAAAGAGCATCAGTACTTTTTACTGCAAGTTAAACAATGAAAGGCAAATAATTGAATAAAGGCATAAACTTATTTTTGAAATTTCTTCGATATTGTAATTGTATTGATATAATGTTAAATAGCATTTACATCTTGCAAAAGAAGCATACATCATGTGGGAAAAGTTGATAAATTTATGGATGCCCCACTTCTTCCCAATGTGTTGGTTTATAAGCAATGTTCACGAGTATTCCTGCTTCGCTTGCACTTAGAATGAACAGCTCTGAATTATTTAGATGCCACCAAGCACGGGTTAGTACTGTAGAGGCATCAGCAAGGTAACATAATCAGCATCATCCATTGTCTATCTACAGCTAAATAAAGGTGTTTCCATGCTTGTGCCACTCCCATGGTCGTGAGATCATGGTAGTAGCCATCTCACCTCTCAACAAAGCGCTATGCTTGTTCGGATCTCTGTTAGGCTAAATGCAGTTACTGTCACGACGACGGTTGGATCTACAAACGCTGAACCTGTCTTCCTCAATAGGCCCTCTTCTTCTGCTCTCAATTCATACATAAAGTCTTGGGGGTGGGATCTGAGTACAGAAAATGTGCATGAATCCCACCAGGTAGCGATTCACATGGGCTTCAAAATTGCAGAGTACAAAATGCAGAGCATCTGTGCGCGTCTCAGGGAGATCACAAACATGGACACGTGACAGTAATTGCTAGGGATTACGTCATCAATTCCTCAACTATACCGGCCAATCTGCTGCCAGGAAAAAATCCTGATGCAACATGGCCGCCATGACATCATCGCGGCGTACACTGCAGCCAGACTGTGGCTAAGGTAAGTTGCACGTTTACGTTATTCATAGTTTAAGTAAATGTGTGGGAATTTTGGAGGCGGCGCCACCCGAGGCCTTGCCGGCATGGCGAGAGCTAGTCCGGAGGAACCCCTCCCCCCACCCTCGTGCACCATCATCGCTATACTCTCTGGCATGCCGCCTGGCTGGATCACGTGCCCATTGGGACCGCCCCTGGCCAGTCTCGCTCTATCTCTCAGTGTCCTCTCCTACCTGGAAGGAAAGCCTTTCCCCTGAGCGGGCAGGTGCTGCTAGCTTGGTTGCCGGGGGCCGACCAGGAGTGGCTCACCCCCACGCATGGGGGGTTAGCCCCACCCCTCGGGCCTTCCTCAACCAGGCTCTTTGCACCAGATAGCTCTCGGCACCAGATGGCTCGGCCGATTCCACATCAGAGTCCTGGAGTGTGGGCAGGGGGGGAACAGCTCTGAGCCACACTCGCCCCGAGCGCAGCCCCTCTGAGGGGTACTCCTCCCCACCATGTGCACTAGCATACGCTACAAACTTATGATCCCACACTTCACCTGGGAAAGCAGTCCGCACCTCGCAACCTCCCATTGGAGTTAATAGTCCACTCCGCTTCGTTGAGTAGAATGCACCCGTGCGACCATCGCTTTAGGTGGGTGTCTGTACCTATATGTAACCTTATATGTGGGTGGGTATGGATATGTGTATCTCTCCACAGGGGTGGTGTGAACCCAAACCTATGGTCGGCCCTTCGCATCCACAGCGAATCTACACTTTTCCCGCCTTTTCGCAATCTCTGGCGGCACGGAGCGGTTATATCAGGTCGTGCCTGGTCTCGAGTGATAGAGGGGAAGCCGTTTTGTACAAGATACAAATTACTCAGTGTTAGCCCTTCTGTGCGCAGGGTGCACAATTCCTAGTTGGTTCCTTGCCCCACGTACCCATGCCCCAATACACCCTTCCACCAGAGGCTATGTGGCCTTCCCACGGCTCAGGGAGACGGCTCAGGGAGACCGCTCATAGGGGTGAAGACCCTGTGCATGCCTCGCTGGTGGCAGGGAGGGCTTTCTCAACTGAGAGCCTCCCGTTTGAGCCGAGCCCTCTCAGAGTTAGCTACCTGCATAACAACAGTCACTTGCACACCCACAACGCACCACCAATATGAAGATCAAGATGACACATAGTGTAACTTAAATCTCTCACCTAAGGTTTGGCTGGGCATTGACCAACTTTTTGAGGTGACTCGACCTGGTGTGCACGGCGCGGTGGCACTGGGACCCAGAATGTGAGAGTTCCCGCGGAACAAGGCATTCCCGTTCATCCACACACACCCACTCTCCGGCTCGCCCTCCTCCAGACTCTGCGACTCATGCCCTATGCCTCCCCTTCCTGGTTTACGCCTACTCTGGGCCCTAGCTCACCTATTCGCTACCAATAGGGGAGCGGTTATAAGGGATCCGCCAGTGCCAATCCCGTGACCCCGACTCTCCCCCCCCCCCCGTCATGCAAAGTTAGAAATAATAAATCATCATCAAACGCCCGCTGTCAATCAACTTTTGAATTACTCTCAGCGAGAAGCAGTCGTTCCCACGTGCTTGGGCGTGGCCATCTCTATGACTGCCACGTATTCGATCAATATTGGACCTCGTACATTAGGAAAACGCATCGTGAGGCCTCCAACTTGGAGTGACTTGGCCGAAAACCTTTTGTCCAAGGTGTGGGGGATGGTGGTCCTAGCATTAGCAGAGAGAGTGATCCATAAACAATGTCTCCCACATTCTGCTTGTCCCTGCGTCCCCAAAGCAGGGACCCTTATCCCGTGGTTCCTTTGTCCCCTGCTGTATTGTGTACCCATGTACGTTTGTGTGGCTGGATAGCAACTATGGGTATGCACTTATGTTAATCTGCTACAGATGCACCCCCTGGGGCGCCTGCCCCGCACTCCATTATATTTAGCTTGAAAGTGAATGTGTTTATGAGACACTGTGGCTGAAATTCAAGATTCATAATAAAATCACGACCTTTCATACACGAGAGAAATGGGGAAGAGTAGACCAAATCGCTTCTAGGGATTTTTGGGGTGGGGGGGGGGGGGGGCTGCCAGCAGTGGTACAAGAATTAAATTTAGGTCCACACATAAAAAAATATATTGGCATTAAATCTATGTTTTACTTTATATGTCATGTTAAAATGTGGTACTAAAATTTACGTCTAAATAGTAACATATTGGACGTCTGTAATATAAAGAAAATATGACAGGTTACAGCTAGCAAAACAATATCAAAGATAAGTCGACCAATCAAACTTCTCACTGCTGATACCTCAGGCACAGCATAAGGACAGCGGGCAATACAAATGTGTGCTGAGCTGGGGCGCCTCTAAACTCATGCAAAGTTAGAAATATCAAATCATCATAAGCATATCATCACCACACCATCACACCGACCGGGGAGCAACGTTATAGCGTGAGCATTTCGGGAATTGTATTCTGAAGTCTTTACACGCAGGGTAGTTTAAGTGTGTACTTTACACCATTTACTACAGACCAACCAACGAAATTGATTACACTATAAAAACATGTTGTTTTGCAGTTCTTATAGAAAACTAGCAGGAATTACCTGGCTTTGCCCTGGGGAATAATATATTTCAAAACTTATCTTCTCTTAAAAACATAACATATACATACACAAATACTAAGCAATTGTGAAAGCCCGGCGTTCCGTTTGTCTGTCCATTTGTCCATCAGCAAATTTATAAGAGGCTTGCAGAAGTCCTGAATAAAAAAAAAATAGAAAGTGGTGGGTAAATAGTTGATCTTAAAGGTTGCCAAAAATCGTCGACTCCCCCCCCCCTCTAAATCTTTTTACCCCCCCCCCGTAGGCATATATATCTACACACTGACTCTATAGTCGTATCTACTGACTCTGCAGCAGTATATATTGACTGTAGTGGTATCTACTACTGTAGTAGTATGTGCTGACTAGATAGTAGTATCTACCGACTCAAGAAGTATCTAATGACTATAGTAGTATCTACTGAATCTATAGTACTATTGACTCTACAGTAGTATCCACTGACTATAGTAGTATCTACTAATTCTATAGTAGTATCTACTGATTCTATAGTCGTAACTACTGACTCTACAATAGCATTTAATGACTATCGTAGTATCTACTGAATCTATAGTAGTATATCTTGACTCTATAGTAGTAACTACTTACGTTAGTAGTAACTACTAACTCTTTAGTAGTATCAACTGACTGCAGCTATATATTAACTGTAGTGGTATCTACTGACTGTAGTAGTATTTACTGAATCTATAGTAGTAACTACTGACTGCAGTAGTAGCTCCTGACTCTACCATAGTATCTACTGACTCTACAGTAGTTTCTACCAACTCGATAGTTGTGTCTACTGACTGTACAGTAGTATCTACTGAGTGCAGTAGTAACTACTGATTCTATAGTAGTATTTACTGGCCCTATAGTAGTATTTGGCTCTACAGTAGTATCTACTTACTCTACAGTAGTATCTACTGACAATAATAGTATCAACTGAGTGTAGTATGATCTATCGACTCTATAATAGCATATACCGACCCTATAGAAGTATCTACTAACTCTACAGGAGTATCTACTTACTATAGTAGTATTTTTTAATACAGTAGTATTTACTTACTCTATAATAGTATCTGCTGACTCTGTAGTTGTATCTACTGACTGTACAGTAGTATATACTGACTCTATAGCAGTATCTACTGACTGTAGTAGTATTTACTGACCATAGTAGTATCTACTGACCATAGTAGTATCTACTGACCATAGTAGTATCTACTGACTGTATAACAGTATCCACTGACTATAGTAGAAACTGCTATCTCTATTGTAGTGTAATGCGAGCGTATGCTGGGGGGTCGCCGATTGGTGGGGTGGGCTTCGCCGCCTCAGCCTCTAAGCCAACCAGGTGACAGGAACCATCGGGGGTAAAGTTCAAGGGCGGTGCCCACAGGCGCTAGGTGGTGGTACTCTCTGGAAAGTTCTTGAGGGGTGTGGCGAGGGGCGGAGTCTGGGTGACGTGGGAAGGGGATATAAGAGAAAGCCGGAAGGGGCTCGTGGTCAGTGGGTAAGGGCTGGAAGCGGGGCCACCTCTCGGGTCTCCGTGAGCCATCGGCCACGTGGCGATGCGGAGACGGCTCTCAGTGCGTCATCTGCCAATGGTTCGCGGGAGCGGAGGAGCAAGAGGGAGAGTGGCGCAAGAGCGGGACGCCAGCTCACGCGATGTGCCACGGGACGGAGGAACTGAGCGGAACGCGAGCTGTCCAGCAAACAAAGAAATAAACACGGAGACCCAGTCGCTTGTCGTCTACCTGATTTATTACAGTAGTATCTGCTGACTGTATAGCAGTATCTACTGACTCTATAGCAGTATCCACTGACTTTATAGTCATATCTACTGACTCTACAGCAGTATATACTGACTGTAGTGGTACCTACTGACTTTAGTAGTATCTACTGACTCTACGGTAGTATCTACCGAACTCTATAGTAGTATCTACTGACTATATAGTAGTAACTACTGACTCTACAGTAGTATCTAATGACTATAGTAGTATTTTCTGAATCTATAGTAGTATCTATTAACTCTATAGTATTATCTGACTATATTAGTAACTACTAACTGTAAAGTAGTATCTGCTGATTCTATAGCAGTATCTACTGATTCTATAGTCGTATCTACTGACTATAGTATCTACGGATTGCACAGTAGGATCTACCGACTCTACAGTAGTATCTACCGACTCCATCGTAGTATCTACCGACTCTATAGGCGTATCTACTAAGTCCATAGTAGTGTAGTTCTTGACTTAACACGACAGCTTCTTGCTTTTCTCTCTCACTTTATTTGGCTTATACCGATATTTTCTTCTCACCCAAATGCATCAACGCTTGTGCGCATCGCGAATAAGTTTTCCCCTCAAGCACAACGGCACCACAATACACAATTTCTGCAACACGACATCCTACCTTACTAGGAGATCGTCTATGAGCCGAAGGGAGCACCGATCCTCCGACCCTTTAGAACGGGGGGCCCGAAGCCTCATTCTGATTAGCGAAAAATCGTTCACCTGTAAGCATGCCCAACAATCCCGTGATAATCCAAGTAACCCGGGCTTTTTAGCAGGGGCCCCGTCAATTTGGCCCGAATCGGCTGCAGCGGCCATGGCCGGAGTGCCCTGCAGCGATGGACCGCAGCGCAGCGATCCCTTGGTACATCTACACGAGCCTGATGGCTGAGGCAATCGGGATAGAGCGTCCGCATTGACATGATGCGTCCCTTTTCTGTGTTGGACCGTAGGAGTATCTCTGCAGAACCTCAAGCCAACGGGCCATGTGACCTGAGGGTTGGTCAATCCGCAAGGAGTACTGCAGTGCTGCGTGGTCAGTGCGGACCAAGAAATCCCTTCCGTACAAATATGGTCGATACAACTGCACAAAGTATACAATCGCCAAGAATTCTCTGCGCATTACACAATATTTTTTCTCCGCCAGCAGACAGCACGCGAATGCCGTATGCAACGACTCTTTCCACTCCATAGATTTTCTGCGACAAAACAGTGACTATGCCTGTATCACTGGCATCGGTGTCAAGAACAACCATCTCTCCAAAATTTGGATATCCGAGCGGCGGTGCGTCTGCTAAAGTGTCCCAAAGCGTTTCAACGAACGCTATTTCTCGTCACCCCATAGGAACTTTTTTTTCCTTAGTGGTCAGTGTATGCAGTGGCCTCGCAATCGTAGCAAATCTTTGACAAATCGACGTTAGTACGACGCAAATCCCACGAAGCTACGCACCTCCGACCCCGTTTTCGGCACTGGCCATGTGCGTACACAACTCGTTTTCTCCGGGTCAGTGGTGACTCCCGCTGCACTGACAACATGACCCAAATACTTGACAGACGTTCTCAACAAATGACATTTTTGGGTTTTAAATTTCAAATTGGCGTTCCATACCTGGCCAAACACAGTTCGCAACCGCAAATTCCCCTCAAAATCCTTACTGAACACAATGACGTCGTCAAGGTATATCAACATGACTCCCACTGCAATCCGGTGATGTTTCAATAGGGACATGCGACCGACATCATATTTCCCTGAGCTAAAGACGTCCTTAAATTCCAAAAGCAGCTTACGAAGACGCGACCGCTGCTTGGATGTCAAATCATCATTACATTACAAATCCCGGAACCATCCCGGTTCCTCATTACTCTGCGGCAGCGCATTTCCCTCGCTCACTGCCAAGCACGCATCCCCATCTGAGATCTGCGCAGCCGATGCATGCGCTAACGTAGTCCCTCCTTGAATAACAACTGACTCGTGCCCCGTATTAACAATCTGTATAAATGGTTCACAATTTTCCAGCACCATCATAAAAGCTCCGACCAAGGAGGGCGTCCGTGCCACGGCGTCTAATGGCGTCAACAATATACCTTCCCCCAGGTTATCCAATGGCAGGCCCTTTTTCATGCACAATGGCACGAGCATCTGCGTCGCAGGCGGAACACGCACTGTTCGACTAACCACCGCCTGCACCACGGCATTACATGAGCACATTTAGATGGAGTTCCCAAAAATTTAAGGCATTTCCCCGATGGCAATTCCAAACATCATCCCTCTATTGAGATCTTATAGGCATCCTTCGTAAGAAAAGAAATCTGTGCCCAACAACATGGCACGGCCAGAGCAGTCGAACCCAAATATCTCCCATTACACACACCTCCCCAACTTGAATTGTTGCGAGCACGCGACCCAAAATTCCCAACTGCCCCCATTTGCCGCTATACATGTAGCATCCACTGGTTACAAAGCTTGGGGCGAGGTTGGCAACGAACGATAGTTTCCAAAGAAAAGAGGGTCGCTGAAGCCCCCGTATCAACAATCACTCCAATCTGTACCCCTTGAGCAACGCCATCACATCCGATGAACCCGGCGCGGTACCCAAAACGTGATGAACTAACGCGCCCCATACAGCATTACCGTGCGATTCATATGAAGGGGGATTTACAGTGTGTGGTGTCTCGGATGAGTGATGTGAAGGATACGGCCATGTATTAAAATATGTCGCGACTCGCCTGTTGGTCCCGGAATGGGGAGAATCCGCGGTTGTAGTCTCCCGTCGTCCTTGGGAAGACGCCTCTCCGTCTCCAGCAGTCCCGTGCGAAGTGTCCACGACGCTCGCACTCTTAGCACATCTGTGGGGCGCCACCCCCGTACGTCTCGGGGCGGCGGGGCAGGCTCGCGAGCGGCCATGCGGCCACTGCTGCCAGCGACCCCGGTTCTTCCAACTTCGACGAGCCCCCGGCCGCACCGGCGCACACTACCAGAGGCCATGCCATCACCGCCGCTGGTTTGTCGCGAAGCCTCAATCGTTCCACGTGCAGCCGGTGTCGTGAGCCCGGAGTCGGCAACCCCGGCGCCTTATCGGTGTCCGGCTCCGTTCCTGGCATAGCGGGAGACAAAGCTGTGCCGTCGGCCACCGCTGGTGTCGCAGGCTCGTGCGGCGGCTGGTCCGATCCCGTCGGCGCCTCTCGTATCATTTTCGAACTCGTTCGCGAGCGCCATCATGTTGGCCTCCCACTCAGCCATCGCATCCCTCCACACGTGAGGTGGGCTTGGTTTGTCATCGTCGTTCGGGTCGTCCTCCTCCCGCGGAGGCGCCCCACCATCCAGGTCCGTCGTGGGAGCGACAGCCTCCAGCCCCGACGGGGGTATCACGTCTGCATTGCTGCTGTCGGCCGACGATCCCGCCGGTACGTTTTTCTTCTTAGCGACTTTCTTTGACATGTCGGCGCGGTTCTTTAATCACTTCTGACGCCAGTTGTAGTTCTCGACTTGACACGACAGCTTCTTGCTTTTCTCTCTCACTTTATTTCGCTTAAACCGATCAACATACCTCCAGCTAGCACCAATCAACATTCCTCCAGCTAACACCGATCAACATTCTTCCTCCGTGCTCTCCGCTCGCTGCCCCGCCCATGCTGCTGACACTTGGGCTATGCCCATTTTAAACCTTTATAAACAGCTTGCCTTTAGAGGCTAACCCCTTTTTAAATCCTTTATATTAAGTTCGCTTGCTTGCTTGCTTGCGTGCGCGCTTACGACCGTGCAAATCTTTCGGTCGTTTTTTATTTAAATCCTTTATATTAAGTTCGCTTGCTTGCTTGCTTGCGCGCTTACGACCGTGTAAATCTTTCGGTCGTTTTTTTACCCACTTCCCGTGATCCAATTGAGCTGACATTTTCCACACAGACTCGTTCTGTGTGACAATTAATTTTCGTGAAATTTTTTTGTCCAAAATTTTACACTTTTTAAGAACAAAAAATTATATGTAATTACCAATTGCTTAATGGTGCCAAGCAATCATCTGACCCATAGGTGGCAGCCATCTCAAGCCAGAGGACGAGAGGACTCTAGCCGCCACGCATATAAAGGATTTATAATGAAAAACTTTGTTTTTACGGGTTAATTTTTTCCTGATGATGACCGCTTGTGTTGCGATCGAAACGTCGTGGTTTTTATTATTATTATTTTTTTTTATTCACTATTATTTTTCTATCTAAGTGACTTTACCGAAAGAACCAAAGAATATGAATTCCTGCAGTCACGAAAGATATAAGTAAAAATGTAAGTGCCAATTACTATTTTAGCACACCGCTGTGAAAAATAAACCCACAACATTTATAATTTGAGTGACGTTTTGCTGGTAAATACATCCAGCTTCCTGATTATTGTGAAGAAGCCTTCCTGTTTTGGTCTTAAATAGAGTAAAGGTGAAGTCATCACTGTGAGACTATCAGGTGCGAATAAGACCAGAGGGTGGTTAATGTAGTCCTATACATTTCAATGGATCATGCTAATCTGAAAAAATGCAGTACCTATTATTGGTTGGGTTGTTCACAGTTAATCAGCATACAGTGGAATACTTATTTCAATATTGTGGCTAATCACCTGATGAATCTGGTTCAAATAACCAGCAAAACGTCGTACTCGAAATGTAAATGTTGTGGGTTTTCTTTCCAACACACCGGTGTGCTGATGTAGTAACTAAATGTCACGTTTTGTTTACGTGACAAACTTTATTACTCGGCTGTGTTGGATGGTGGCGGATTTAACGACTCATATTTATGCGATCTAATCCAAAAACTTTGATTATCGATAATATTGGTCACAAAAGCCTACGTGACTGCAATTGGTCTTCATCAGGCCTGATGACGACAGCTTATGTTGCGATCAAAACGTCGTAATTTTTTGTTATTCTCTTTGAACCTATCTACGTGATTTTACCAAAAGACCCATAGAATATGAAAGCCTACGTGTTAAACATTATTAAATTATTTCGTTCATGAAGAATGCCAGTTGATTTTTTATACACTTTTAGTACGTTTTTGCATTCACTGCACAGTTTTATGACTCGTAATATTTTATCAATAATTTAAAATTCAGCATTTACTTGACAATAATAATCTATTTTTATAATTCACATTATAGAGGTCAAATTTCTCACTGCTGATACCCAGGGCCCAACAAGCAGACAATGGACATTACAGATGCGCTGTGAGCTTTCGTGGAGCAAAAAACATGCTTGATATAGAATATCAAATCATCATAAGTGCTCAACACTTCGAACCCTGTAGGCAAAAACCATTTGTCTCTCTCTCTCATTGTTCTTCATTTAAAAGTAAATAAACCATAAAACGTTGTGAGCAAAGCAGAATGCAGTGTTATTACAGAATATAGAGTGTGAAATTCACTGCTTTAAAAATGTAGAAAAAGTTTTATATCCAGTTTATAAATGCAGTCACAATTACTAACGTACTTACTGTAATTATAAAAAATGGTTGCATTCCTTTGATAATTAGGCTGCTTTAAGTAATATAATATTTTGCTTAGAGTTAAGTTTAAAATAGAATACTAGCTGCCCTGAAATTTGATATGAGTAGATCTTTGGTTTGCCTGCAATTATTTTTTCCCTCTCTTTGACTCGCACTGCACAAGCCCGTAATCGCTTCTACTGTTGAATTAGTTGAGGACATAGATTTCTATGGCAATCTAGGGTTCAATAATTCCTTTATAAGCATATTATTTATCATAGTCAGTGGTAAAAAAAATTGCCCAATAGATATAACTGCTCATCCCAAGCTAGTAATGCTTTGATATTTGCATTGTCTTTGTGCTGTTCGCCTTTTGGCATTCTTTGATCTAACACTGGTGAGATAAAGGCACAAAGGTGGCTGTCTATGGTTTAGGTCAATTAGTTCCAAAACAATGCATATACAGGAAGTACTCATTTAACGCGGCAGATGCATTATTGAAAACTGCAGTGATAAGCAAAATAACCCTTTATGCGAAGAAAAAATCTTCATAAATAATGCAACGATAAAGTTTGCCGAGATACCATGTACACACATAGTGAAATGGCAGGGAAAATTACTGAGGGTATGCTGCCATGTTACTGTTTCATTCCACGTACTCTATCATACCGCTCAGCCACCCAGCTCAAGAAAGTAGTTCATTGTCGACCGCTCAGAAACTCCATTAGAACGGGTGCATTCCGTGTTGCACAAAAATGTTTCCAAAGGGAATAACAGTGTTGTTGCGAAACTATAAAGCCAAGACTTATCATACAAGCAGACCTCACCAAACGGTGGGAAATGCTGTGTTGGGCAAAACTGTGTTTGACAATTAATATACCTTATGGGAAAAATAGTATAGCATTCAGATGTCCAAAATAAGTTTAACTAATTCTACAGGATATCTCTGTGCTGTGACCATGTAGTGGTGGAGAGACTAGTGTGCGCCAAAGCCCCTGAGAGCTATGCTGGTGGGAGCTTCGGGCTCTTGGCAGGTTTAACCATACCGGATTGGTTTCAGGCGAGAGGCCAGACAAAAGCCAGCATACTGGCCTTCCAGGTTGGGGGTTGGGTGTGGCGCTAACAACACCACTCCGTAAAAAAACTGAATGTTAAAAAACTACAATGATTGAAACGATGGACATCAGGCCCTGAGTAGACTCCAGTGATCATACTGCCACTCGAGCCTCTCGAGTGGCAGTATGCTCACTCCTGAAAGCCGACCGGAAATCAGGAGTGTGTCAGAGGGCCTATTGGGGCCTAAAACCAAGATCCACCATGGCGTGTGGAATGTCAGAACCATTTACGATACCTCCAAGACATCACACGTCCTCAGCGAGATCAAGAGGTTCAATCTCGAGATCCTGTGGATAAGTGAATGTTGCTGGACCGGCACTGGACATCGTGTGATGAATGACGGATCAGTGGTGCTGTACTCAGGCCATTAGGTCACCCACACATGGTGTTGCCATGACACTCTCTAAGGAGAGAGCCAGATCATTACGAATGGGAGCCAGTGAATGAAAGATTACAGTGCACCTCAACTCGAAGTTCTCCAAACTCACCATGTTTCAGTGCTATGCACCAACAAATGAGAGCAAAGAGGACTGGTATGAACAACTACAACTGGCTGTTTCAAAGGTACCCCAGCATGACATGCTCCTGACTATTAGCGATAATGCTAAAGTGGGATCCGACAACACCAACTATGAGAGAGCAATGGGCACACGCGGAAGTGGTGTGAGGAACAACAATGGGGAACGACTAGTTGACTTTTGTATGAATAACCTTGTCATTGGCGGGACCATCTTCCCCCACAACAACATACGCTCACCTGGAAATCTCCTGATGGTAGGACCATCAACCAGATTGACCACATTATTATCAACGGCAAGTGGCACAGGTCACTCCAGGATGCTAGAACATACCGTGGTGCAGATGCCTATAGCGACCACTACCGTGTCACTGTTACTAGCAAGCTCAAGAGCATCATACCACATGATCAGTGCCAGAAACAACTGGACATTGCAAAACTTAAGTGCCCTAAGAAGAACAAAGAGTTTGTCATGGAGCTAAAGAACCGTTTTGGTTCTATAAATGCAGCCACTGAAAGTGGAGGAAGGGTAATCAACAGAAAATGGGATAACATCAAGAACATTGAAGCAGCGCAAAGGGTCCTAGCTTTAAAACAAAAGGGGGCTAGAGTGGATAACACCGGATACATGGCAGAAGATTGAAGAGAGCAAATAATTTAAAACAAAGCTACTAAACTCCAAGTCACCAAGACTCCAAGAACAGGCCCAGATAGCGTACACGAACAAGGACAAAAGTGAAGAGGGTGCCAGGAAAGAAAAGAGGGCCTTTGTTGAGAACCTGGCTAGTGAAGCTGAGATGGCTGCAGACAATGGAGATTTGAGCATAGTCTATAAGATCACCAATTGTCTCAGTGGCAAAGATTACAACCATTCTGCTCCCATTACAGATGCAAATGGCAACAATTAACAAGCAGCCAAGTGGGTCCAAAATTTCCAGGAAGTGCTCAATCTCCCTGGCCCAGAACAGCCAGCCACCACTCAATCAACAGATGATGCCCTTGACATTGACACCAGTCCTCCTGACATATCTGATGTTAGAGCCGCCATCAAATCTCTGAAGAATGGCAAGGCATGTGCAATAGATTCAATCCAGTTGGAGATGCTAAAAGTAGACATTCCACAGCTTCCAAGATTCTTTCCGACCTCTTCTATAATATCTAGGCCACAGACAACAGTCCTGACGACTGGACTGAAGGTCTCGTTAAAATACCAAAGAAAGTAACCTCAAGAACTGCAATAACTGTCGAGGGACCACCTTACTATCCATTCCCAGCAAGGTCTTCTGCAGAGTTCTCCTCAACATAATGGAGACATCCATTGACACCAGGCTCAGGCAGGAGCAAGCGAGATTCAGAGGATGTATAGACCAATATTTGCACTGCAAAACATCGTTGAGCAGTGCTTAGAAAGGAACACACCTTTGTTCATTAACTTTGTGAATTTCAAGAAAGCCTTCGACAGTGCACATTGGGATACCGTTTGGAAGATAATGCGCTCTTATGGAATTCCATCCAAAATCATAATCATCATAGAAAAGTTCTATGAACACTTTGAATGAAGTGTAATCATGGGCAACACCCTCAACAAGTGGTTCCCTGTAAAGTCTTCACTGCGACAAGGGTGGATCATCTCACCCATCCCCTTCCTCCTCACTATAGACTGGATCATGAGCAATGCTATATTGGACGGACCCAGAGGCATCCAGTGAACCCTGTTCAACCAGCTGGAGGACTTAAACGTTGCCGATGACCTCGCTGTCCTTTCCACCAATCACTCTAACCTACAGGAAAACACTGATAGGCTCGATAACAATACCAAGCAAACAGGTCTAAACATCAACACTTCCAAAGCTGAAGCGATGTGAACCAATGCCACCTCCATGAGACCCGTTATAAACGGTAACCCACTGGAGTTTGTAAACGACTTCACCGACCTGGCAGCCTCATCAGCAAGGACAGTGAGGCCCATAAAGACGTCAAGGCAAGGCTGGTGAAAGCTAGGGGCGCCTTCTGTCAACTGTGAATAATTTGGAAGTCCAAACAGTACAATCTTAAGACTAAAGTTCAAATATACGTCAAGACCATCCTGTTATATAGCTCTGAATGCTGGAGGGTGGGGAAAGCAGACACGAAAAAGCTTGAGGCTGTATATTTTGGCTAAACAAAATTTCCAGTTTTGAATTGTACTTGAGGACCCGAAGCAGGAACATCACAAAGGAAATAAAACGATGAAGACTGCGATGGCTATGGGGGGGGGGGGGGGGGGGTGTCATAAGAATGGAACAGAACCACATACCTAAAATTGCCCTGAGATGGACGCCTCCAGGCAAAAGAAAACCGGGGAGGCCAAAAACCACCTAGCAAAGAACTGTTACCGAAGAGCTTGGTCAGATGAACATCACATAGGGAGAGTCACAGCAAGCAGCCAAAGACAGGAAAAGATCGAGAGAGCTCATTGTAGCCTTATGTCCCATAGCGGATAAAGAGGAGTAAGTAAGCACAGAATATCTGCCCTTGTTATAATACTAAATAATTCTGAGTCACTCTTCACTTCTTGTGGACTCGTACTGATGCGACAGCTTCTTGTCTTTCTCGTCTCTTTTATTCA
This sequence comes from Lethenteron reissneri, assembly GCF_015708825.2. Lineage (NCBI taxonomy): Eukaryota > Metazoa > Chordata > Hyperoartia > Petromyzontiformes > Petromyzontidae > Lethenteron > Lethenteron reissneri. Next base: position 2,415,703 of record NC_083827.1, read on the forward strand.
CGCATATAGTTCACACCTCCTTCTCGTCATCACTCCATGCCTCTCCGTTCGCTCCAATGCACAACCCGCCATCATCATCACTCCATGTCTCTCCGTTCACTCGCTCCGCTCCGCGACTTCGCTCGCTCTCTCTCCTCCCCCAAGGTCCGTTACTCCGCTCTACCCTACTTTGTACTCGCTCCGTCCACTGCTACCCTATCTGTATTCTCTCTGTCGACCCTTATCGTATCTATTCCTGCTCCCTGCTGCTCCGTCTCTGTCCCGGGCACCAACCACTCCAACTCCGACTCCAACACCAACCAAGACTCCCGTCTCTCCATTACGCTGTACATTTATAACCGAACCAATCAGCCCCAATTAATTATCTCATCCCCCGCTTCGCTACTCGCCCCCAGGCCCCCAGCCTCACGTGACCATGATATCGCCGTCAGCCCGGCGCCAGTCATCAGCCACTCACCCTCCTGACCAATCACCGGCCTGCGTCCTCCGTTACCCTTAACACCTGTGGTGTCTCTTATTGACCTCCCCCCTCAATGGCACACAACAACAACTGTATCCTCAGTTGCCTCCACTGTACGCTGCTCGCTCCCCTAGCAACAGAAGGCGTGGCGCGTGACATTTAAAGTCCTACAATAATACTAAATAATGCTGAGTCACTCTTCACTTCTTGTGTGTACAATTTTTTTCAATTTCACCTCAATACAAAACCCCCGTATCTATTACTCTTCCCGCACCGCGGTACTCACGCCCAGCGATTGCGCCAACACTGTCACCTGAACGTTAATGATCATGATTCACCATCTCGGTGCCTGTATGACATCTTAAACGGGTGGGTAACTACATGCATGTGGCAATCTGTGAAAATGCCGTTGTGTGTGAGTGTGTTAAATTTTCACACTGAAAGAACACACATGCTAAATAAATCGTTCTCACAGTCGATTCACATTCACACCTTTCAACAGATGGAGCACTCACAGCACTGCTTTTCTATGCAGAGATGAGAATCCTTGTAGCGTCAAACCGCATATAACTGAAACATCACCAAAGGCTTCTGGAAAACAGACCTCATTAGGTAAACCGTGCATAGTCGAAAAACGTGTTTGATAAATTGGCATTGGCAAGGTTTTCCTGGATGAGCAAAGCATGTATGTTTCCACGTTTTACCACAAACATGTGTAGTGACATCGCTGGATGTCACCATGCTGTGGTTGCAGTACCGGCCCTAGAGGGGAAAGGTGTGTGTGTCGACCTAAGGGGAAGGTCGTGTGGAGTCCATGGCACTCTGGTTGACCCGGGAGGACACGTGACCGGTTGAGATGACAGGGGGGGCAAAAGGGGGCGAGAAGGGTCACGTGATCTGGATCCAGGTTCTTCCCGATGGTTCTGGAAGTGGGACGTGGCCAAGCGCGGAGCCGGCCTCGCCACAAAGAATATAAGCCGAGTCCCGAGAGGGATCGTGGTTGTTCATCCCGGGAAAGAAACCCTTCGTCTACGATCTCCGTTCTACGAGTCTTCCAGCACGTGAACCCGGGCAGTATGATGTTGGTCCCGGGTCCGTAATTAACAGTTACGTCGTAACTAGTGCAGTTAGCCGGGTGGTCACCACCCTAGGTTGTTATTGTGTTAAGGGGAAAGTTACCCCGTGTGTTGGAACTAAATAAATGCGTTGCCTCCAAGTCTAAGTGTGCGACTCAGTTTAACCCACTACACATGCATGACCAATGTAGACTTGATGCCTTGTCACAGGTGTCTATTTGATGCTTGAAGATCTTGACTCTATTTTTTCCGCAAAGGATAAAAAAAAATTTCGTCATCTACATACTGACATGTGAAGTACTGTCAGTTCATTGGAGCCTTTCAACTAGGTTGCACGTGTGGCACGGGAGAGATAGGTTTAATTATCTTAGCCTCTGATGGGTCTTTTCTAGGCTTGAGTACTGTTAGAGCATCACTCATATACCTACTTGATTATACTTTTTTTTTTGCAATACTGGATAAACACATGACTAGATTAAAACAAAGTTCTATGTGAAATTTTAAGTACAGTAATTAAGGAAAAAAATAATTATTTAAATTATCATGTTGATAACGTTCCAATCCGACTCGGTCGTTCTGCCCTGCTATATTGATGATGTCTCTGAGAGTCTGCACGAAGCGTGGTGGTACCGCCTGGCCACTCCGCAGCCCATTGAATTGTTCAGAGCAAACTGGAATGCCGTTACGCGCCTTGATGTGAAAAGCAGCTCCACGCCGTGGCTCGTGAAACGAAATGACTGGTTTGTGGGTTTCCCAAATTTCTTGCTGCTGATGCCCAGATAGAAAACTTCACACTATTGTGTTTGAACAATCCCCGTGGCTGAATATGTCAAACTATTATCTGGTTTACCTATAACACAATCATAAACCACATGACAACAACTGTGGTCATGCAATTATCCATCCGAGGAAGTGGCAACACAAAATAAAATGCTTCTAATCTTGTAGCTACGTTCAGACGCTGTGTATCCTTTGCTGTTGAATACGAGTTTGAATCTTTAGTGGTAAATATATTTATTTTCTATGTAAACATATACTTGCTGTTCATATCATGCCTATTGCTAAATAAATCACGGCAGTGATTAGTGCACAGTTATAAATGAGTCACTTATACATCATTAAGTATTTAATGAACCACAATATAAAAAACATGTAACTATTTTGCGTGCATAGCATACTCGTGAAGAGTTCCATATTAAATAATTAAAATAATATTAGTAACCAGGCAGGTTTCCGACCAGCAATGCGGAATTTCCAACACTGATTAATGACTGCCAAAAAACTGATACGAACACTGTCCCACACGTGGCTTTAACATTGGGACACATTCCTTGTTGCCTTCATAACCAAAGCCAAACTTTAGCAACAAAAGTTATAAAGTATAAATGGGTCATTGGAAATCCTGGCACCGTATCTGTCGGACTCACATATTTAGTGAATCAGAATTTATTTATCCTGGAGGAATCCGATGAGTTATAAAGCTCCAGTATGGGCAGGTCAAACGTTATAATAACAAACAATACAAAACATGATAGGAGTACAAATTATAGGAAAGGTAAACAAGTCACTTTAAAAAATATACAAATAAAACGAATCTATTTTTTTTTATCTTACCAAGTAAAGCCCATTGAGCTATTAGCTTATTATTCAGAAGCGACCACAAATGCTGAACAAATGAGAGCTCAACAACAATGGCTTCTCATTTGGACATTTATAGTAGCAACATCATCTAAATAACCGAAATGCATGTTTCAAAATATATGCCTGTATATTTGGAGTTTGCATTTCCCCCGTGGTCGTTTGCATTGTACTCCAGGTCCTCCGCTTTTTCCCTCCACATTTAGAAACTTGCGTTTAGACTATTTGGCTGCTGTACATTTCCACATTAGCCACTTCGTTGAGCTATCATTTATGGCCAGGTCGCTTCTGATAAAGAGCTACACTGCATAGCTCAGTGGGCCTTACTTGGTAAAATAAAATTGTTTAGTATATCTCCGTGTCTCTGTGTGTATGTGTGAGTGTCCACGTCCGTTTACATTTCTGTGGTGGCTACGAGATCTGGACGCAGTAACATTGGTGAGTTCTTCCAACAGGCAAGACTTCATTGGCTGGGTCTTGCAGCCCACATGCCCAACCACCGTATGCCCAAACAGCTTTGTTCGGTCGGATAGAGGGGCTAAACGGGCGCAGCACAGGATAGAGAAGAGATGGAGTAATGTGGCACTAGAGGATGTGGAGCTGAGTGGACTTGTCAATGACTGGAAGCCGCGGTGTCAAGATCAGCCTCTGTAGAGGAAGCTTGTGAAGGATGCTACTGGGCAGTTGGAGGTAGTCACCCTCCAGCAACAATGGAGGGCAGAGGAGCTACGCTCACAACGAGCGGTGCGCCAGGTGGCTAAAACACAGCAAGTTGGCACAGTAGGAGGCACAGGTGGTGCATTGGCCAGTCATCTAAGTCAGTCAACCCATGGCACCTGGATCTGTCCCGTGACCTGCCAGGGTTGTTCGACACTTCACGTGGCCTTAAAGTGCACATAGCCTGACACAAGCGCCGTGGTGACGTCAACACCACTTAGTGACGGATTACAGTTGTTGTATTTCTGTTTGTGGGCGTGTTTATCCGCATATCTGTGTCTGTGTGGATCTACATGTGTCTTTGTCTCCGTGTCTGTGTGATTATATTTGGGTCCGTGTTTCTGTGAGTGTTTCCGTGTGTGTGTATTTGTGTCTGTGTATCTTTATAAAGACAAAGACAAAAACATACCCCTATATCCTCGGTGATGCCGGATGGTAATGCTGTGGTGTACACTACCATGGGAGGGAATAGCCAATTCCAATTGGCTTTCCCCTCATGGTATTCGTAGCCACTACAGCGGCCAATGAGGGCTCTGTATAGGTGCGAGGGACTGGTAACTCCTCCACCTTCAATTCAATGATCATGAAAACACGTGTTTAAAAAACTAGCTAAGCTTGTGCCAGAGGCTTTGGGGGGGGCATCTAGGACGTCTTCTGGCCAAACTCCACTTGGCAGAGCCAGGAGACCTACAGAAATGCGAGTGGCCACGTGGAATGCTTGAACTTTCACTGCAGGGGAAAGGCTGTCACTCATTTGTCAGGAGCTGGACTAGTACTGCCTGGATCTGTGACATTTAGGAGGTTTGGTGGACTCCTCTACTCGGGGCAAGAGACTGCCAAACAATAGGGAGTAGCTCTTCATCTCAACAAATATATGAAGGGGGCTTGAGAGCGTGTGGGAAGCTGTAAGCCTCAGGCTACTGTGGGCTCGCCTCCCCATCAATGGGTGGCAAGGAATGGTGGTGGTGGTTGTGTATGCCCCCACCGAAGATACACATCAGTGGAGGAATACAGGCAAGGCCGATGACTCTGATGCCTTCTAGGACCTCCTGTCACAGGTGCTAGCTAAAATGGCCCCTTGGGATCGAGTCATCCTGTTGTGTAACTTTAATGCCCGAGTGGGTCATGACACTGGCACCTGGGCTGGAGTGATTGGAAGTCATGGGCCAGATCAGCTCAATAATAATGGTAGCAGCCTGACTTCTGTGCAGCCCATGGGCTTGTAATTAACCAACATGCTGTTCTGGCATCAGCACATCCACGAAGCATTATGGATGCCTTCTGGGTCCAAGCAAGAACATCTGCTGGACTATACCGTGATGGAACAGTGGATATTAGCCCATTTTCTTTGACACCAGGACCTTCTGTGGAGTTGATCTGCCCACTGACCATCGGCTTGTGATCAATAACATGCGCCTGCCATTATTCTGGTGGGTGTCCATCTAGGACCCATTCAAACCCGCCTGGTCTCAGCTAGCTGATGAAAATTGCAAGTGAAAATGTCATCATTGCTTGCAGCTGGAGTTGGTATCGTTGCCCCTCCTAATGCCAATGGGAAATGGGCAAGGTTTAGGACTGTGGCTCATGCAGCTGAAATGGCTGCTTTGGGTACGCAGTCCAAATGTCCCCAGAGACCCTGGCTAATGGAGGTGTTCCGGTTGGCTGAGGAAAAGCGACAAGCCCACTTGCGCCATATACATCATCCCACATCTGTGAATGAGGAGGCTTCGCTCGGGGGGTTGAACAGCCATGCGGTGCTGCAAGGATGAGTGGTGGTCACGAGTTGCTTTTGAGATTGAATCTAGCTCAGTCGCCCGAGATCACAAATTACGCTTAATTTCATCAAAAAATTACTTGCAGCGCCATGCCTATTACCATCCTTAGGGGGAAAGAAAGGTGATCCGATCTCCGACCACCAGGAACAAGTTTGCTGAGCATTCTGCGAGACCTTGGGGGAGGAGAATTCCCTCAGCCCAGAAAACATTATGGGGCAAAGTGGGGATGATCCCGCTGAGGCTGCAGCGCCTCAACTATTGGAAGAAGTAATCACCCCCTTGAACGGCTAACTGAAGTGCCATCGGTTGAGGAAGTACGGAAGGTGATCCAGAGAACGAGTGCCGGGCAGAGATGATCTCCCAAGCGAACTGCTGAGGGAGGGTGGTGTCTGTGTGCAGACTTTCTCTACATGACATCATTACAACAGTCAGGACTACTGGATGGGTTTTGCAGGTTTGAAGGGGGACCGCACAGACTGTAACAACTACAGGAGCATGCCTCTCCTCAGTGTGCCGGGAAATGTCCTGGCAAGGATTATTCAGCATCACTGTCTCGGCCTCGCTGTGCGCTGCGTTGCACCGCTAGCTGAGTAGTTAACCTCGCGTCCAATAAACCCTCAGAGCCAGGGTGAACATCCGACTCCAAACCTCATTTATTGAATTGAACGAGGTAAAACTGGAAAGAAAACAGCACAGATACAGCATATGTTAATACCCGGAAACACCAACACAATGAATGAACACCACAGCATCATAACATTATCTTAGTTAACATATTTCTCAACAATAGATCCTGGATAGACCAGGCACCTACATTACCAATGAATAGCTATACAAGAGCATAAGCTGCTGTGTTACATAAAGGCACGTCGTGTATTCATCACACTGTACCCCAAATGTACCGCACTACATATAACACTAAACTGTGGATGAGGCATTTTGTCATCCTTGCTCTCAAGATCGCAATATAGTTACTTGGGTACAAGTTTGACTCGACTTATTCGATTACAAGTAACATTCACAATAAGGTAAGTTGCAGGCTTCGTTGTTAACTAGGCCTCGTATTTATCATAACAATTTAACAGCATTATAAAGGCATTTATAGAATTATAACGGTCATTCTAACATTATAACAACTTTCCCAGGATTATAAGAACATAAACAAACTTACAGACAATGCTTCTTAAAGTCCCACAATGGACAATTACAGCTTTCTTCACTGGGACGCAATTTGTGCCGCCATCTTGAATTCTGTGTAATGGCTGCCTCCAGCCTCGTGGCTGACAGACTGTCAAATCGGAACTTCCTGGTCACGTGACCAAACTCAGCATCAAAAACAGGAAATTCCTGTATACCCACACCCCCACATCTGCCTTGAGGCAAAACACCTGCCGTGAGGCAGAACAATCACCATGCCAGGGCACGCTGAGGAGAGGCTTGCAGAGCCCAATGTGGTTTCATACCAGGGCAGTCCTGCAAAGATTCCATATTTTCTGTCCGTGTGCTACAGCAGATGTCGGGGGAATTCCAACAATACCTACATCTCTGCTTTATTGACCTGGTCAAGGCCTATGATAGCATCAGTAGGCCTGGGCTCTGGGTTGTTCTTCGATCTTTCGTGAGTCCCTGGCTCTATACTCACAATCATTAAGCGCCTTCATGATGGGGATACATCATGAAGGCATACAAGGGTACAAGGGTGGCTGAGCGTGATGTTGCCCCCACCATCAACTTTGTGTTCTGACCTTAATAGGTGCTTGCTAATAGCACTTGCCTCAATAGTTCTCAATGTCATAGGGGTATCCTTTTCATTGCCTACTTTTGTGTTTTTCATACCAATTTTGTAGGTTAATGTTATTTAACTATTTATTGCAGAACTGACAGCGCACGTTATATGCGTCACATAATTAAAGGTTGTAAGGATTGGGAAACTTGGCAGGCTTGCAGTGCGTGAACTGCACTTAAATCACGTTTGGGCAACATTAATTATTGTCGGATGTGCAGCAAAGCATGCAAACAATCACATTTAAAATCACAAATACGATTACAAAGCGACGATAATGTGGGGGCTGACGCTCCCCTCCTGCTGTCTCCCTCGACCTCCTCCTCTTCTTGCCGGGCTGTCACCGATCGAGTCATCGGCCTCCCCGCAGCGGCGTCCTCTCTGTGAAGCATAGCTCGAGGCTGACCCTCCACCGCCTGGAGTTATCCACACACTCCCCGCGCACACTCCCCCCAAATGTTCGGAGGCGACTCCTTGCACGTGCGCACCTGCTGACTTCCACGCGTACGCGCAGCCACCCGCTCCTATTGTCCGCCACGTACACGCGCTAAAAATAGCCGTATGAATATGCGCGGGCGTGGCTCAGCAACACCACCACCACCAGCACCACCACCACCACAATAACCACCACCACAACAACCACCAACACAATAACCACCAGCAGCACCAAATTAATGATGGTAGGGTTTGCGCGTTAATTACCAGGGTAGCGGTACACTATTAATGACAACACACGCGCATTAATCCCCAAGCAAACACGCATGGGCGAGCGCAAACACGTGGGTACAGGTGGTCGCGCTGATGAGGGTATTTGCACGCTAAACCCGGGCACAATGGCGAAACGAACGTGGTTGCCTCGCGTATTTTCACCCGTTATTCACACCTGCCCCGAACGTCCGTGATCGTTTATCAGTGAATGCGCGCCGATCACCACACTTATGCGCGTATCCACACCACCCCACGCTCTTTTCACACCCACAGAAACCACACAATGTCGGTATTTTATGCTAGGGTTTATTCCCGATGCGACTGTAATTAAACACTACCTGTCACGGAGCCAGAATCATCCAGCGAGCAGCGTCTCACCTCTTCTTGGTTCTTTCGGTAGAAGGGAAATAATAAAATAATAAAAATAAAACATAATCAAATCAAAATTCTCACGACGTTTCGGCCACAACGCAAGCAGCCGTCCTCAGGTGAAGAACAGGGCTGTCGGAAAGACAGCGTCCGAATGAACACCACCAAGCTGGTCGTGAGAATTTTTATTTTATTATGTTTTATTTGTATTATTTTATTATTTCCCTTCTACGTGACTTTACCGAAAGAAGCAAGAAGATGAATCCCTGCGGTCACGAAAGCTTTAAAGCGTCTCACCTATTTCTATTTAATCTCTTGGCAGGTCCCTACGCTACCTCTCACCTCTCACGTACTCACTGTTCTGCCCGGACGTGCGCCCCGACGCATCACACGGACGCTCGAGTGGCCGGAGGGTTGACTGCCCAGATCGCTGACTTGGAGAGAACTGAACTCGGTCCCCCCTGTCCTGCTTTTATCCCTTTTTACATCAAAGGGGTCCTCGGCCAAGCTGACGTGGCCTCCCAGCCAATAATCACGCTTCCCTCTCTACTTCTGCCTCATGTGCTCACGGTTCTGCCCCCACAACCCCGCCCCCACAACCACCGCGCCCCCACTACCGCGCCCCCACAAGCCGAGCTTCTAGCTCCTCGCTAGAAGCTCGGCTCCCTTCCCTTGTGTGGGCTGTATTCTTACCGTGGTTGCCCGATGGGCTTCGCCGTGGCCATGCAATGTTAGGTCAGTCCACGGCACCACAGTGCAATTTAATCTGGGGGAAATCTGCCAATTTCTTGGCCCCGGGAAACCGTGGAGTCCCCCACGAGGGGGCTCTCGGGTAAAATCCTAGAGGCCATGTGACTTCCCCACGAGGTCCTACGTGGGGGCATGTGTGTGTGTCCGCGTGAGGGATTGCGAGGGGGGAATAGCGCCGGCAGAGCTGCTCCGTTGCTGTGCCATCACAATAATTCAAGCCTGTGTGCTTGCCTCCAGCTCTAGCGAGCTGTGTCCATAGAGACCCATTCTTAGATGGATTTTGTTCACTTGGACCACCGAGCCAATTAACTAACACATTCCTGCGGAGGGAGTTGGTAGGAACGTTGGGTTGCTCGGTCAATGGCCAGGGTCAACGGCGGCGTGGTGTATTCCGCAAATATGGCCGACTGTGAGGGCGGGCACAAGCCGGCATGAGTAGGTTAAACGTTGAGTTTTAGAAGGGCACCACGGGGTGACCAGCCCCTCCCCACCCAACCCCACCCCTCCCACCCCCCAGCCAGCCCCACCCTCCCCACCCAGCCTCTCCCCACCCAGCCCCTCCCCACCCTCCCCACCCAGCCCCTCCCCACCCTCCCCTCTCCACCCAGCCCCACCCCTCCCATTTTAGGATGCACGACAGACGGACGGACACAATAATCCCCTGTGGGCTGGTGTAACCAGGAGGTACCTACCAGTATGACTTAACTCCTGCATTCAGTTCCTACCCGTTTCCCATCACCGTACAGCTTTTTCATTTGTGGGTCCAAATTCGTGCTGCTTGCATCGATGTGAATACAGAATACAAACGTACATATGTAATGAGAGAGCACACCGACATACGGAGGGCTGCATAGGCATTGCCGCATCGGTCATAGCCAAGCAGGGCTACGGGTTCGATCTGGGCCAAAGTTCATGGGTGAAGCTCAGGGGTACATGTGGGAACCATTGAGAAGGTTCTGAAGTGGCCGTGGTTAGAGGCGGGGCTTCGCTCCGCTAAGGAGGATATAAGGAGAGGCAGGAGGAGGACTCGGGGTTCGGTGTGGAAGCCTTGGTCCGGACTGCATCTCCGCCATCTCATCAGCAACCGACCACGTGGTAGCTGCGAGCAAAGCTTTCCCGAGTCCCGGCGCGCCGTCGACCAGCGGTGCGTGGGGAAGCGAGAGCGAGGGGAGCTGCGCCGTGACGGAGGAGCAGAGAGCGCGTGCATGCGGAAAGAGAGAGAGAGGGTGACCATCTAAAGCAGGGGTGTCCAAAGTTTTTGCAAAGAGGGCCAAATTTGATAAAGTGAAGATGCCCGGGGGCCAATAGTTCCTTCTGACATTTTTTTAACCACAAAAGTTACGTGAAAATACACATTGTTATAAAATAATTTTCATTGTCACATTTATCTTAATTTTTCAAATGACAATGTAACCAAATATAAGCCACTCAGGCAGACGTGAACAACTCTAAAAACGCAATTCTGCCTTTCATTCAGTCAGATAACATTGAACAAACTGTATAGAATACGTTAAATTTCCATGAGTTAAATATCTTTGCCTCATGAACATTTTTAACAGGAGTTATAAGTAATGCAAAGTGGTCTGTTATCATTAAACTTCAAAACAAGTGAATTTTGCCCTTGTCTTTTACAAGATCTTTCAGAAAGCAATAGTTTGTGTCACATCTACAGGTACATATCATCAACAGTTATAACCAAATATAATTCAAGAGTTTAATAAAACAAGTGCCATAAGTCCAAGTGCATTAGTGTGCTTTAGGTTTTTCACTGTTAATAGTGACAAACACTAAATTTCAGATTGATCAAGGAACAGATAACTTGATGACACTAATGAAAAAGGTGATACTGAGATCTAGATTTCAGTAAAGGGACCAGGTCTGGCTTGAGGGCAGTGGTTGAGATGCGTAAAATGTCACGCAAGTGGGAGTCACTCATCCTTGACCTCAATTGGTTCTTGTTTAAGTTCATGACTGAGAATGTTTGCTCAGACAAATATGTGGAGCCGAATAAGCTCAGCATTTTCTTAGCGAATGACCGCATTTCTGGAAACCTGCTTTTGTCCAGCTGCCGGTAAAAGTCAACAAGAGAACACTGCTGGTGTTTTCCGCGGCACTCATCATCACACTGCAGCTCAATGAGCTCCAGCTGCAGCTGTGGAGGAGCATCATCAGGGTCCACGGAGAAGAGTAAAGCAACATGTCCTTTTCAATAACTGCAAAGTCCCGAAGACGTTTGTTAAATTCCACAGAAAGAGATGCGATAGCTGTTGCATATCTCTTCATTTGCGCATCGATGTTGTCCTGTGAGAAACTGTCAATGACCTCTTTCAAAGCTGGGAAGTGCGCGGTGCAGGGCTCTGTTTGGGACAAGTGTCTTTGGAAAAGTTGCAGTTTGGTTCCAAAGGCTTTGATGTGAGCGTATAGCTGGCTCACCACTGCATCTTTTCCTTGAAGATTAACATTCAACGCATTCAGATTCTTCATTATGTTAACCAAAAAAGCCAGATTTGCCAGCCATACAGGATCGGACAGTTCTTCCATTGGTTGTCCCTTCTCACCCAAAAATGTCCAATTTCCTCTTTGAGAGAGAAAAATCGCTGCAGTGCGGACCCCCGACTTAGCCACCTCACATCGTTGTGATATATTACGTCACCGTAGAAATGATTCGAGAAGGGTTCGTGGCACGGATGCAGAGCCAGATAGCATTAGAATGGTGCTGCCACCGTGTGGTGAAAGGAGGAATTTCATCTTTAAAGTTTTAGGATGTATTTATTCTGACAGAGCTAGCGAGCCATAAATAACACGTTATAAGACCGAAGCTGCGGGCCGTATGAAATCTGACCGCGGGCCGTGATTGGCCCACGGGCCGGACTTTCGACATGACTGATCTAAAGAGAGTGGGAGCCGAACAGTCATAACTAATAAAGAAAGGATGCAAGTCTCAACGTGTCGTGGAAGTCGTTTATTACACATATGTAAAGTGTATGCATAACGTTCTTACAACTACTTTAAAAGGTCTTGTCTTTTCCTGTAAGAGCTGCAAATAAGCATGTTTTAATAGTGTATATTTTTTTGGTTGGTCAGTAGTACATGTTGTAATGTACACTTTTTTAAACTGCCCTGAGTGTAAAAAGTTCAGAATACAATTCCCGAATTGCTCAAGCTATAATGTTGCTCGATGGTCAGTGTGCATGGTGTGGTGACGATAGGCTTATGATGATTTGACGTTTCTAATTTTGCATGAGTTTGGAGGCGCCCCAGCTCAGTGCACATTTGTATTGCCCGCTGTCCTCACGCTGTACGTGAGGAATCAGCAGTGAGAAGTTGATTTGGTTAACTTATTTTTAATATTGTCTTGCGATCTGCAGCATAATGTCATTATTTTGTTTATATTACACACGACCAATGTGTTACTATTTATACATACATTTTTGAACCACATTTTTACATTATGCATACAGTATAACATACATTTTCACGGAAATATTTTTTTATGTGTGGGCCTCAATTACATTCTCGTACCACTGCTGGCAGAGGCCAGAACTCGAGCAATCTCAAGTAGTGACTTGATCTATTTTTACACTTTTCTCTCGTGCATGAACGGTTGTAAATTTATTACGAATCTTGCATTAACATCCATTCCATGAACAGTGCCTCCTAAACCCATTTACGTTAAAGTTAAATAAGATGGAGAACAATGAGTAATAATGAAAGGCCCACTCATTTGCTCAAAAAATACAAATTGGTGTCATCTATTTTACTAGCTATAAGTGCTTTCAGCAGTTTTCACATTCGGTAATACAGAATTCTCTCGTCAACCGTGGGGGTTATATTCCTGAGGAATGCCACGGTAGGCAATCCGCATTTGGTAAAGTACAGGGGCCTATGGGAAACCCAAAGACCTCTATTATGGGAAAGAGGGGGCTAGTGGAACCATTGCCGCGGTCAGACTCATCATAGTGTAACTAAGTTGCCTGTTTATTCACTTAACACTGAATAAAATACAGTACATTACACAATATATAACATAATTACGTATTACATTAACTTTACATACCTTAAATATTAACCATGATGATGATAATGAGATGATGGGGTAATGGCTGGTTAAAAGGGGGAGGAGAGGTTCAACCCGCCCTCCCCCTCTTCCTTGGGACCATAGACGCAACACTCTCACCACCACTCGTTGCATGCTTCGGGTCCATGATTAAGGACAAAATTAACCCTGTCCCGGAATCGGAAGAAAAAAATCAAATAAAATTATCGGAACAGTACTATTTAATGACGTCACACAATACAATAATGTCATGATGTGATGCAATGACATAATTCACACGTCATGTGCCTTCCGTAACAACCCGTAGATACTATAATTTCCAGGACGCGTTTGGTAAACAGGCATACAGAAGTAAAGCCTGGAAAATTCCCAGTTGGCAAGAGATTACTATAATAGAGATTTTTGGGATTACTGTATTGTATTTTACAAGATAAGGCCTAATGAGCTATACTGTATAGCTCTTTTTCAGAAGCGACCTGGCCACACAAATTAGGGAGCAATTGATCAGCGTTCACGTCGCGCTCCCCATCAGTATCCAGGTCCGCCTGGAGAAACGAATGATCCTACAAGCAGACTATATTCCAAGAGAAGCTTCGTGAGAAGAGCCTAAAAAAATCCTAATCAAAGTCCCAAAGCCGAGAAGAAACTGCCCCAAGATAACATTGCAGTCAGACCAGCCCTCCGAATTTCCAACTCAATGTCGAAGGCCTATCAGCAACCAAGCGCAGCCTCATTGAAGTTGAAGTCCTTGCTGTCCAACACTTTGCTGATTTCATCTGCCTGCAAGAAACCCACATTGGACCATAAGAGGCCGACCGCTACTCCAGCAAAGGCTACGACCTCCGTGTGCTACCACCTACATGCCAAGCTTGGCCGCGCCACCTATTTCCGAACTGACACCGCCCAAGCAAATCACCTGGCAACAGCCACCTTCTCAGACTGGCAGTTGGTGAGTTCCACATATGCAATGTCTACAAGCCCCCCAGCACGAGCTGGGAACAGCAAGTCCTGCCCACCCTCCCCCACCCAGCAATCTATGTAGGGACTTTAACAGTAACCATCCAGACAGTGATTGGGAGGCACTTGCAGACTGGACATCAAGAAATAACCTGGCTCCCAAACACGACCCAAAACAACGAGGGACGTTCCGTTTGGCCAGATGGCACAGGGAATACTCACTTGACCTGTGCCTGGTCAGCTCTCTCAATGGAACCCCCTTCCCCGCAAAGGGTTTTATCCTAGATGATTTCCTGCACAGTAAACACCACCCCTACTCATTCATGCAGGCCGATGTGTCCCAATGGTAAACAGCTCAAAAAGGGTGAGATGAACTTTTGGAAAGCCAATTGGACAAAATACAGCGATACCCTGGAGCTCAACATCCCAACAATCCCACTACAAAATAACACTGTCGACAAAACATACACTGCCTTTGTGGAACCATCAACAATGCCGCCTGCTTGGCAGTCCCCCGAGGCTACCAACCCACCTACATACCATGCTTGGACAAAGAGTGTGCCACCCTTCTAAAATAGTATGAAGCATCAGGGTACCCTGATATACAGACCATATCATGGAGTCCCTAAATGCTGTACGCCACTTTAAATGGGAAGAGACCGTAGCAGAGCTTGATTTCACACACTCCAGCAGGAAGTGCTGAAGTTTAATATGCCGCCTCGGAGCTGCTCAAAAGCCCCCTACTCAAGAACGCCCCCCATTACCTCCAACCAAATCTCCAGCCACCTGCTTTCTATAGCCAAGGTACCCCTGGATAAAACTACCAAAAGAAAGGTCCAGAGAGGTCTAAGACAACAACTCTAGAAGCAAAAAGGACACAGCAGCCCCACCCCTTTGAGGTCACAGAACTCCAGGAGGTGATGTAGGGCCTAAAGAATGGCAAGGCAGCAGGATACAACAACATCCTGCCATAATTCATTAAACACCTCGGGCCCAGAGCTCTAACCTGCTGACACGGTTTTACAACATAGTGGTACATTCCAACACCAGTGTTTTATTTAACAATAAGCATGATATAAACAACAAGTTTCTGTTTACATAGAAAATAAATTGAATTGTCGCTAAAGATTCAAACTCGTATTCAACATGAAAGGATAAACAGCTTCTGAACGTAGCTACAAGATTATAAGCATTTTCTTTTGTGTTGCCGCTTCCTCAAATGGATAATTGCATGACCACAATTGTTATCATTTGGCTTATGATGATGCGTTAACGGTAAACCAGGTAATAATTTGACATATTTAGCCACGGGAATTGTTCAAAAACGAGTGTGAAGTTTCCTATCTGGGCATCAGCAGCAAGAAATTAGGGAAACCCACAAACCAGTCCTTTCGTTTCACGAGTCATGGCGTGGAGCTGCTTTTCACATCAGGGCTTGGAACGCCATTCCAATTTCCTCTGAATAGCTCAATGGGCTTCGGAGTGGCTAGTAGGTACCACCACGCCTCGTGCAGTCTCTCAGAGATATCATCAATATAGCAGGGCAGAACGACCGAGTCGGAATGGAACATAATCAAGTTGCTAATTAAATACGTCAATTTTTTTCTTTAATTACTGTACTTAAAATTTAACATATAGGACTTTTAAAAAATCTAGTCATGTGTTTAGCCAGTATTGCAACAATGTTTTTATCACGTAGGTATATGAATGATGCTCGAACACTCCTCAATCCTGGAGAAGACGCATCAGAAGCTCAGAAAATTCTACCTATCTCCCTCCCGTTCCACACGTGCAACCTAGTTGAAAGGCTACAATGAGCTGACAGTACATCACATGCCAGTATCAAGATGACAAAAATATATATTCTTTATCCTGTACGGAAAAAAATACAGTTGTTAAGATCTTCATACATCAAATAGACACCTAATACAAGGCATCAATTCTGCAATTACCACACATGTTTGTGGTAAAACATGGAAACAAGCAGGCTTTGATCATCCAGGAAAACCTTTGCCAACGCCTATTTATCGAATGCGAGCTTCAGCTATACACGGTTTACCTAATGAGGTATTACCCGGAACACGAGGGTGATGTTTCAGATGGAAGCCTAGGTGGCTTGACGCTGCTAAAATGATCATCTCTGCATCGAAAAGTAGTGATATTAGTGCTTTGGGCTAAGAATTCAGTGTCAGAAGCACAAAGGACACAGCAGCCCTGACCTCGTTGAGGTCACATAACTCCAGGAGGTGATGCAGGACCTAAAGAATGGCAAGGCAGCAGGATACGACAACATCGTGGCATAATTCATTAAACACCTAGGGCCCAGAGCTCTCACCTGCTGACACGGTTTTACAACATGGTTGTAAATTCCAACACCATCCCAAAGAAATGGCGGACAGCAAAAGTCATCATCATACCAATACCAGAAAAGACCCCACTTGCAGACAGCTACCGCCCAACTTTTATCCTGTCCCTTACAAGATCCTGGAACGCCTCATTCTCCATCGCATATCCCCTGCGGCTGAAGAAGTCCTCAGTGTGGAACAGGCTGGTTTCCGCAAGGGCTGCAGCACAGCAAAATAGGTTCTGGTCCTCATCACTTACATCGAAAATGGCTTCAAGAAAAACTTGAAAACAGGAGCTGTCTTCCTCGACCTCACAGCTGCCTATGACACCGTCTGGCACACTTTCCTCCTCCAGAAGCTGTCATGGTCCCTCCAACTGGGCAACCAAAATCATCACCCCACTACTGGGCAAAACCCGTTTCAGAGTTCACTTCGGAGAGGCCAATAGCACATGGAAGAGACAGACCAACGATCTCGCTCAATACTCAGTGCTGGCTCCCACTCTGTTCAACCTCTACACAAATGACCTCCCAGAAACTACCTCCCGAAAATGCATATTCGCTGAAGACATCTGCCTGGCAACACAATCTCCCAACTTCGACACCCTGGATCAGACCCTAAATGAGAATACAGCAAAATTCAAACAATACTGTAACACATGACGACTCAAACCAAGCCCTGCAAAAACTGTGTCCAGTGTATTCCACCTCTACAACAAAAAGGCCAATAAAAAGTTCAACATCCAAATGAACAAGCACAAGCTACAGGACCACCCCACGCCCACATACCTCAGGGTGACCCTGGACAGATCACTTACCTTCCGGGAACACCTGAGGACAAGAGCAACCAAGGTCAAAACCAGGAACAACCTAATCTCCAAACCAGCTGGCTCACCATGGGGCGCTGCTATCACCACCATCCGTACCTCAGCACTAGCCACTCTCGAACTCAGCAGCAGAATACTGTGTACCTGTCTGGTCAAGGTCGTCACACACACACACACAGAGTCGGCAAACAGCTAATCACCACCATGCACATCATCACTGGTACACGACGATCCACCACGCTTCCCTGGCTCCCTGTCCTGACAAACATTACACCCCCACAATATCCAGAGACTCACAATAGCCCACACAATTATTGAAAAAGTCTGCAAAGCCCCACACCTGCCACTCCACGAGGACATCTTCAACCCACCAAAGATGACGCCTCCCATCAAGAACGCCGATTTAGAAAGACCCACCGACTCACGACTTCAACACAAATCTCACCTGGACACGAATGGGAGTCATTGGACATGAAAAACAAGTACCTCATTACTACCCCCACACAACAGCCCCGTGGTTTAAACCTCCCCAGGAAGGTGTGGTCCACCCTCAACAGGTTCAGGACTGGTCACGGCCCGTGCCTCACCAACCTCCACCGATGGGACGTAAAATAAAGCCCCCTGTGTGACTGGGGAATGAAGCAAACTATGCACCACATCCTGAAAGTATGCCCAATCCACAAACTCAGCAGAGGCCTGCTCACCCTCAATACAGTAGGACTGCAAACAACCGCTTGGCTTAGGGACATTGCATTCGCTAAATAAATAAATGTTGAAATTTAAAGCAGCCAATCACTATCAACGCATGTTTCTAAATGCGGAGGGACAAACCGGAGGACCCGGATAAAATGTAACATAACCATGGGGGTAAAATACAGACTCCAAACATACATGTGTCAGGGCCGGGATTGAATATACGACCTCTTGTATACCAGACGAGGTTGTTAACATTTCGCCATTCAGACACAGAGATACACACAGATACACGGAGACAAGAAACACACATACAAGGAGACGCACAGACACGAGGAGATGTCACACAATTAGATTACATTATCCAACTTATATTCCAACCGATACATCCCACCCAGATGTCAGCCACCACCTTCAACACAATTAACCTCAAATTAATTTTAAAAAGTATGGTAATTCCCCGATTCACGTCTCACCCTTTACATCATTGCGCAAATACGCCATCACTTTAATGAATACCACTGCCTGATTTGCTTCGCCTCAACCCACACTTACGTCGCTGACAGCATCATCCGTCCTTTCTCGTATTCGTCACCTCTCACATTTCGCCTCCACCTACCCTTTAAATCACTTTGATTTATATCGTTTCGATATTCGGCGTCGCCCCTTTCAGGAACGCATTCCAGACGTAAACCAGGGTATTATTGCAGTCATAAAATATTTGAGGCTGACAGATACGGCGCCAGGATTTGTAATGACCATATTATACTTTGCAACTTTTTTTTGCTAAATTTGGGCTTTTGGTTATGACAGCAACAATCAAGGTGTCCCAATGTTAAAGCCACTTGTGGTAAAGTGCTCGTGTCCATTAATTGACAGCTATGAACCAGTGGTGGAAGTTCTGCATTGCTGGTAGGAAACCTGCTGGTTACTAATTATATTTGAATTATTTAAAATGCACTAATCACTGCCGTAATTTAGTTAACAATAAGCATGATATGAACAGAAAATATTGTTTACATGGAAAATTTATTGAATTTTCGTAAAAAAATTCAAACTGGTATCAAACATGAAAGGATAAACAGCTTCTGAACGTAGCTACAAAATGAGAAGCATTTGCTTTTAGTGTTGCTGCTTTCTCGGATGGATAATTGCAAGATCACAATTGTTATCATGTAGTTTATAATTACGCGTTATAGGTATACTAGATAATAATTTGACATTTACAGCCACGGGGATTGTTCAAACACAAGAGTGTGAAGTTTCCTATCTGGGCATCAGCAGCAAGAAATTTGGGAAACCCACAAACCAGTCCCTTCGTTTCACGAGCCACGGCGTGGAGCTGCTTTTCACATCAAGGCGCGGAACGTCATTCCAGTTTGCTCTGAACAGCTCAATGGGCTTCGGAGCGGCCACGCGGTACCACCACGCCTCGTGCAGACTCTCAGAGACATCATCAATATAGCAGGGCAGAACTACCGAGTCGGAATGGAACGTTATCAACATACTAATTTAAATACAAGACTTTATTTATTTATTTACTTTACGAAAATTTCACATATAGGACCGTTTTAAAATCTAGTCATGCATTCAGCCAGTATTGCAACACATGCTTTTTTTATCACCTACGTATATGAATGATGCTCGAGCACTCCTCAATACTGAAAGAGACCCATAAGAGGTTAAAATAATTCAACGTATCTCCCTCCCGTGCCACACGTGCAACCTACTTGAAAGGCTCCAATGAACTGACAGTACATCACATGCCAGTATCAAGATGACTAAAAAAGTATGTATCCTTTGCGGACAAAATACAGTTAAGATCTATAAATATCAAATAGACGCCTATTACAAGGCATCACGTTTGCATTTACCACACATGTTTGTGGTAAAACATGGAAACAAACATGCATTGTTTGATCATCCAGGAAAATCTTTTCCAACGCCCATTTATCGAACGCGTGTTTCAGCTCCACACGGTTTACCTAATGAGGTCTGTTTTCCGGAGCACTGGGGTGATGTTTCAGATAGATGCGGCTTGACGCTGCTAAGATTATCATCTCTGCATCGAAAAGCAGTGATGTGAGTGCTCCATACGTTTAAATGTGTCAATGTGAATCGAATGTGAGAACGCTTTATTTAGCATGTATGTTTTTTTGTGTGAAAATATAACACTCACACACAACGGTACGTTCACACATTGCCGCACGCATCTAGCTGTCCACTCGTTGAGGACGTTAGTCATACGGACTCCTAGGTGAATAATAATTTAACGTTCACGTAATAGTGTTAGGTGCGAGCGTCGGGCTGGGAATTCTGTATCGGGGCAATCCCTGGACGTGAGTGCTGTGGTGCGGACAGAGTAATGGAGACGGGAGTTTTGTATTGAAGTGAAATTTAAAATAAAGAGTGTACACACCTGCAAGAAATAGAGAGGGAGTTAGCATCTTTTAGTACAATAACAAGGACAGATCTCCTGCAGTTTCAGTTAAACAAAGAGGGGGCGATAATTTCGGACGTAGGAACGCAACCATATTTTTCCCATAAGGTATATTATTTATCGAACGCGGTTTTGACCAACAAGGCATTTTCAGGAATGTAACCCCTGCATTCGTCGAAATCTGCCTGTACGGTAGGTCTTCGTTTAATGCGTGTTCACACAACTCGTTTTCGCTGTAACTCTTTTCGCACAAGGCGAAACGCGCGCCGTTCTAACGCGGTTTCTGAGCGGTCGACGACAAACTACTTTAAACTGCGCGGCTGAGCGGAGTAATGCAGTACGTGCTCGAACCGACACGACAGCTTCTTGTCTTTCCTCGTTACTTTATTTCGCGTATTTCGCTCAACATCTCTTCCTTCAACATCGCCCAATGTTCCTCCGCTCACACCGACCCACAACTCTGCTCCACGCTCGCTCGCCGCGTTCCGCCGGCCTCGCACGCTCCCCTCTACTCCTCCGTCGACTCTCCTCTCCGCTCTCTCCGCCCCAGTTCGGCTGCTCTTTATCAGCTCCGCCGTCCCACTCCGTCGTAACTACATCAGCTTCTCTTCCCACGCTCCAGCCGCTTCCTACTCTTTGTCGTCTCACTGTTACTCTACACTTCTCCACTGCTACCCTATGCTTCTCCACTGCTACCCTACGCTTCTCCACTGCTACCCTATGCTTCTCCACTGCTACCCTATGCTGTACTCTGCTGCGCCGTCTCTCTATCCATTGTCTCCTCCCAGGCGCGAACTCCCGTCTCCTCCATAAACTCCTCTTTATCCCCGAAACAATTAATCTCTAATTAATCAGGGCATCCCCCGCGACGCCACTCGCCCCCAGCCCCCGCTGCCACGTGGCATGTTTTTCCAGATACTCTGGCGCCGTTCTCCGACAACAACCCGTCTCGGCTAATCAGCGCCCTGCACCCTTAATTACCCCCTGCCACCTGCTACCACCCTTAGACATCACGCCACCTTAATTTGGACAACAACGACCAGCTAATTAGCGCCCTGTGTCCTCATTTGCTCTCACTGTCCGCCACGTGCGCGTACACCGACCCCAGCGTGTGACGCGTATCTCAAGCACTACACGTGGAATGATGCAGTAACGCAGCGGCGTATCCTCAGTTCTCCCGCCATCTCACTGTGTGCGTACGTGGTATCTCGACAAACTTTATCGTTACATTATGTACGGGGAAATTATGTTCGCTTAAAGCGTTTTTTTGCTTAACGGCACTTTTCAATCATGCATCTACCATGTTAAACGATGACTTCCTGTATATACATTGTCCTTGGAACTGATTGGCCTACACCAGAGACATCCTCCTTTGGAACCTTGCCTCATCAGACCAAAGAACTACAAAAGGCGAACAGCACAAAGACAATGCAAATATCAAAGCATTAATAAGCTCTGGTTGAATAGTCATATATATTGGACCATTTTCTGCCAGTATCAAGATTATGAAAAAAAATAGGCTTATTAATTATTTAATGAACCATAGATTGTCATAGGCATCGATGTCCTCAACTAATTCCACTTTAGAAGCGATCACGAGCTTGTGCAACGCGAGTCCGAGCAACCATTTTAAATAATGCATTTAAGTCAGTAATTGTACGCACATTTATGATTCAACTGGCTATACTATTTCATTTTTAAAGCAGTGAATGTTACTGTCACATTCCATACTAAAACTACATTTGTTTTGCTCGCAAGGTTTGATGGTGTATTTACTGTTAGGTGAAGAACATAGAGATTTTTTTTTGTTCCTAATGGGGTTCGAAATGTAAATCTCTTACGATGACTTGATATTCTAGAACATGCATTATTTTTGCTCCACGAAAGGTCACAGTGCATCTGTAATTCCCACTGTCTGCTCGTTGGACCTTGGGTATCAGCAGTGAGAAATGTCACCTAAATGTGAATGATTAAAATACAGATTGTTATTAAATAAATACTGCATATTAAGTTATTAATCAAATATTAGGAATAGTGAATCCAAATACGTACTGAATGTGTTTATCAAAAATCAACTGCCATTCTTCATGATTAACATTATTTAATAATGAAGGCGAGCGAGATTAAATATAAAAAGCGTAATTATGTCACAGTGACATTAAAAAAATGGTGTTTTTTTATCAATTGATTTTGGTACAATATCAGATGGTATTTCTTTTCATTGACTATTTTTCCCAAGTTCGTAGAACCTTGCTAAATACAAGAAAGTATTTACACAGTGACTCTTATAACTGTACACCTTCAATGGAGCTGTTTGCTGCTGGCCACTTGGCGTCTCGTGACCTCATCATCTCACCCAACGAGACAGTAGCTTTGTGGCTCCCCGGCTGTCTATCTGTGGAACTCCGTGCTGTTTGTGATTTGTCTCTCTTAACGTGTTCTGCACTATTAGACTCAAGACTGAAATTTGCAATAAATCTTGCAAAACATAACCAAAGTGCCTTCTTGATAACATTTGCGCTGTAAGAATAACGCGAATATCAAATATGCTTGTAAAATTTATATCTATAAAGGCATTCACGAGACATATTTGTGATTTGCAACACGGGGTACTGTGGCATCTCTTCTCAGTGTGGAGTCCAGTACCACACAGTCGCTTCTAGTGCAATAGAGGCATCAGCAACACCACAGGGCAGCATGGCTTTGGCTCCTGCGTTAGGCTTAAAATGTGACCATCAACCACATCAGACCATCAACAGGCGAATATGCCTCCTTCGTACATGTGTGAGTAACCAATGAAGGGGCGAGCAGAGGGAGGTGAGAGCGGGTTGCCAATGAAGAATGACGTAACGTCATGGGTTACAGAACGGGCTTTGGAGAGCACCTTCGGGAACATGGGCGGAGCCGAGCAGGGGGGTAGGAGCCGCCCAAAGGGTTCTTAAGGGGGAGCCAGGGTAAGGATCGGCTGCAGAGGGTCTCTCCCTCTTTGTCGCGGAGCAGTGTTGGCTAAATCCCCGCTCCGGGCAGACGAGAGGGAGAGCCAAGGGGATGCCCGAGGGTAGGGTCCCGTAGTATTCAGTAAGGGTCGGCTGGAATAGGGTCTCTCTCTCTCCTCGTCGTGGAGTGGTGTTGGCTGAACCCCCGCTCCGGGCACACGAGTGAGAGAGCCCAAAGGGTAGCCGAGGGTAGGACCCAAATTGTATTCTGTGTCCTGGGTAAAGGACCAAGATAGAGTGAACCTACACTGGTATGAGCGTAGGATGTTGAGTGTAACAGTGTTTTATTAAACGGCAACAGCCTTTATAGAATTTCTCGACTCAACGTGGTTCCACTGCACTACATTTGGTGCCAAAAGTGGCTGAAAAACTTTGCCGCCATGTCAAAGTCGGCTGCAAAGCGAAAGAACCCACCCGTTGTGCAGTCGGATGACGAGGACGGTCTGGATGTGGTCTCTACGACACCCCCGGAGTCTGGGGCCCCGGAGATGTGCCCCGTGCAGCCGCTGCAGGAGGAGGAGGCTGCTGATCCCACCCGGCCACCAACGTCAGAGAACTGGTGGATCGCCGCAAGCCATCTCGGTCAGCTGTTGGAGACCGTCGCGCCTATGGTCGCGCAGATGTCCACGGCAGTAGTCTAGCCGCATGTGGCCATTGGCGAGTAAGAGCTGCCGTTTCCCGCCATTTCTTCGGGCACCACGTGGGTGGTTGGCACCATTTTGTCTTCACCTGTGACACAGCAACCGGGCGCCATTTTGTCTTCACCTGCGACACAGCAACTGGGCACCATTTTGTCTTCACCTGCGAAACAGCAACCAGGCGCCATTTTGACTCCACCTGCGACGCAAGTATCGGGCGCCATTGTTCCGGCCACACACACATCGCCGATCACCCAACTTTGGTGCGCTCACGCCGGATTCCGCCGCTACGGGGTTTAAACATCGCCGCCTGCCTCCAGTTCGCCCACTAGTCGTGTCGAGAGGTGATTGGACAGCTTTTTAGCATCATTTTGAATAGGCGTACATCTCTGTCGGGTGGTCGAGTGAAGAGATTTTGCATTCACTGCCTACGGCCTTGGACGACGACTCCTTGGCCGCGTTTAATTCCATCCCAGCCGTGGATCCAGCGACACTCCCGCAAGCGTGCGCGCAAATGGCCGCCATCTTTGACCCTCCATCGAACGCGCACCAAAGGTTTTTGCTGTGGAGGCGGTGTGAAGCCGAGACGCCTCTCAACTTCCGCAGCGCATTGCTGGTGCTCGGGCAAGCGGCTTACCCTAAGATGAACTCGGCGGCGCTCGACTCCCAGGCGCTAGAACGTCTGCTTTCACTGGCGCGGGAGCAGGGCGTTGTCCTGTTCGTCACGGAGTAGGCCGACGTATCCTCTCTTAAAGTGTCCTAGGGCATTCAGGCCCACATCGGCCTGCGCCAGTGGCCAGGGGTGGCAACGTGTGCAGGGGATGTTAAGCCATTGGAAGTCGTCATGCCACAGGAGGGTGAGCAGGCATTCACCTTCATTGCACGTGACCAGCACGGGAGGTGTGCTGAAGGACGTCGACCAGGAAAGCAGTGGCGGGCGAGGGCCGCCACTGCGGCCCTTGCTTCAGGTGTGGCCAGCCGGACCACATCACCAAGGGCTGCTGCAACGACTTCGGAGCCTTTTCCAGGACTCCGTCTTCCCCCTCCTTCACGTCGACCTCTTTCTCTGGGCCAAAGGCTCCTCGCGACACATTATCCACTCGGCCGCTCCTCACACCTCATTCATCTAGTGGGGGTTGGGTATCAGATCGACTTGTCACACCCAACCTGGTTGAATCTCGTGAACAGAGTTCACAGTCACTCGCCAAGTGGCCAAAGGGCATGCGGCAATGGAAAGCGCTCACACATCGTGTGGTGGCCGCAGCGGCAGGTTCCTCCGTGGTTATGGGTCATATTCAAGGGGTGGAGGTACTCATTTTGGTGGATACAGGTGTGTCCGCCACCATTAAATCAGACTCAATTTTCAGTATTTTGTCGCATGACGTTAGATGGTTGAACCCGGTCGCCAGAGCTTGTGTAGCCACAAACGGGGGGAGTTTGGGCATTTTGGGACAGATTTTTGCCTCCGTACGAAATGGGAACATCGAATTGGTGGGTCTCATGTTGGTTTACAAGACATTGGCCATGCCATGTCTTTTGGGTACTGACATTCTAGCCAAAATGCCCCTCAAGATCTTAACCAAAATGCCCCTCAAGATCTTAACCGATCAGGGATGTATGGAGATGCCGTCAGGCCGCCAATTCACTTGACTTCAGTTGCCGCCAGTGTCCAGGCCCTGGCTAGGGAATCGGTGCGGATTCCGCCAGGTACTCAAATGCTTGTGCCCTTGAAGTTGCGGAAACACCTACAATCACCAGCCCCTGGTGCAGGAATCCTTTTAACTCCCTAAACATTTTTATCGCGAAATTTTTCCATAGTGGGGGCCCTGACGGTCATGACGGTCGAAGACCTCCGCCATCTCCTTGTAGACCCCCTGCAGGGATTATTTTTTTGCAGGTGGAATCAGGTCGAGCACTGCAGGTGTGGGGTCTTCCAACACAGTGGGCAGCATTTTCAGGGCTTGTTCCTCCATCCACTTCAGTGCCCGAGCGGCCGTCTTGATCCGGAGGAAGAAAAGCACACCATTCTCACGATCTGGACACGAACCTCTGTATCATGCCCAGTTGGTGGCTCCACCCTGGTCCTCCCTGTATGGGCTGTCTTGGCTGAGTTTTGAGCCGAGTTTCAGGCTGAATTTCGCTACCGCCCTGCGCCGTTGCCACTTGCCAGTTCAGCTGTTGTCCGTTGCGCTCCAGTCGTTCACGTCCCCCCATTGCTGCTGCTGTTGGCGGATATTTGGTGGACAGGCCAGAGTTTTTGCCCGGGTCCCACGCGAGATGCATGGTCGACGGCATCGCTAGTGCTGTTCCATCCCCTGATAGCTGCTGTGGATTGATGGGTCTGGAAGGCTGAACGTGGCTTATATCCCCTTACTGCGGAGGTGACGCGACTGAAGTTTCCCCCGGTCGTTTGATCTCAGGACTCAGCCGGCGTCGCAGTGCAGTTACTGCCTCCAACAGCTGATCCGTCCTCTGATCCCTGGAAGATGATCTGCGGTGGTGGCGCTGGGTCTGAACCGCCGGGTTGGTGGAGGAGGGTGCCCACACGGGGCAAGCAGCTACCTCGGATCTCGCCGATGAGCCGGGGGACGAATCCCGACTCGGCGTTCCGTTTCTGAACAATTCTCATCCCGGGCACCTAGAGCTTCTTCTGGCTGAGTCTCCCCCCTTAGGATATTGTGTCAGCTGAGGCGAGACATCCCACCGCTGGGACCAGATGAAGAGGAATCGGAGACTGGTAAGTACTTTTTATTCTTCCAAGCACAGCAACACTCGTTCCTCAAACCAACCCCAAACACGCATTTCACCGCACCCTTAAACCTTCTATCTCCACCCCTTCTGAATCCACATCTCTGTCTAGCGCGCCATGTGCGTGGGATGGCAGTGCTCTTTAACCCTTAACCCCCGTCTAGTTTATTCCCGTGTGTGTAAATGGTGTGTGCAATATTGAGTGCGGAGATTAAGTGTCTGTGTTGTGCGAGTGTGTGAAGATTGCTCGGACAACCTCCACACTTTAATCACTTCATTAACCTACCATTCATATTGTAACAGAGACAATTTAAGTGGGGTAATGTAGGGACAGTACGGCTCCCCGTGGCCATGGTTACTAATTAACATAATGGGAACAGACAGGGTCACGTTAGGGTAATGTGGGACCTAAGTGGTCGCTAATCATGATTGATGCGACAAGCTTTGACAGGGTCGGGTGAGGGGAAGCACGGGACCTAACGGTCGTAAATTGTAATAAGGGCTGAGAAAGACAGGGCCAGGTGTAGTGAGAGAGGGTTCGGAAATAGGGGCGTGGCCGGTTTGTGAGGGGGATAAAATCCGGCGTGAACCGGGGCTCTGGGCTGCTGTTGTGGGGGATCTGCCATCGCCGTCATCACCTTGGAGCGGGTCGTCTTCATCTTCCTGGAGTGGGCACCTTGTAGTCTTGGAAAGCTAGAGTATGTATCTCAGAATAGAGTTATCTAAGTTCCCCAAGTGTACATAGTCACTCACAGTTACTCGTTAGGTTTTGAGTGAGTCAGCGGACTTTATTCATAATAAATATATAAATATAACTGAACAAGACGGTGTTTCTGAGAGCTACATTACACCAGTATTAAAATATAACACTAGGTTTTACCCTTTCTGGCAATAAAACAGGTGTCAAGATGTTAAAACACCAAACAATATCGGTATTCATGGAATCTTGTCTGCATTAACCACTCGTACTTGTGGTGAACATGCAAAAAAACATGCTCTGATAATATATGCATTGTCTTTGAAACTGATTGGTCCACACCAGAGACAGCTTTCGTTCAAAGAATGCTCTTGTTATATTTTAATACTGGCAAAAAAGGCTGTCTCTGTTGTGGACCAATCAGTTTCAAATACAATGCATATATTATCAGAGCATGTTTTTTTTTGCATGTTCACCACAAGTACGTGTCATTAATCCAGACAGGATTTATTGAATAAGGATTCTGTTTGGTGTTTTAACATCTTGACACCTGTTTTATTGCCAGAAAAGTTAAAACCTAATGTTATAGAGACAATTTATATTGAAACAAACATAATACTTCATACTGTACAGTATTAAAATGAAGAGCCGACGTAAGTATAAGAAACAGTGTACTGTACTGTAAAATATTTTAACGCTCACGAGTGTAGTCTTCGGTGCAGTTTTGAGGTTGCATTGCCCACCAAACACCACAGATTTCGTAACGTGCGTTGCCGTGAGTTAATTGGCCAATACGAATGTAACCAACCATTATTTAACCCATTGACATTGCATAGCGCTCAAGAAATCGTATCTTATTACACATTTGATTCTTATTTATATATGCAGATGGATACTTTTTATCATTTGGTTATCTATTTTGGTGGATTTATTTGTGTTATACTCTTTGGGTCTTTCGGTAAAGTCATGTAGATAGAAAAATAATAGATCACGACGTTTGGATCGCAACGTCGTGATCTATTATTTTTCTATCTACGTGACTTTACCGAAAGACCCAAAGAGTATGCATTCCTGCAGTCACGAAAGCTTTAAGTAAAGATTCATTTTTTTACTTAATCTCTACCATTAATATAATGGTAATTAATTAAAAGTTCGTTATATTGAAATTTCGTACGTTGAATGATCGCATTTTGAGGTATTAATGTACTATGGATTTGGGGCTGTAAATTTTCGTTGGCCCAAGGCTGCCCAAAGTTCCCACGTCTGCTGGTATGAGTTCACGCTTCACACTCAGTGGACTGTATTACAAAATGTGCAAACTGCTAAAAGCATTGAAAGCCAGTTAAATAGATGACACCAATTTTTTTTTCTTTCTTTTTTCAAATCATTGGGCCTTCCTTTCTTTCTCATTGTAATCCATCATATCTAGCTTGAAGGTAAATTGGTTGAGGAGGCACTGTTCAAGCGATGGCTGCAATACAAGATTTATAATAAAATTACAGCCTTTCATCATCGAGATAAATCTGGAAGAGTAGATCAAATCGCTTCTAGAGATTGCTATAGTGGGGGCCTCTGCCAGCAGAGGCATGAAAATGCAATGCAATTTCGGGCTACACATTTATTGACGTTAAGGATGTTTTCCTGTATACGGCATGTTGAAATGTGGTGCGAGAAGTTATGGCAAAATATTAACACATTGGACGTGTGTAAATATAAATAAAATAATGACATTACGGTACAGCTAGCAAAACAATATAAAAAAATAAGTCAACCAATTAAACTTCTCACTGCTGATATCTCAGGCACAGCGTGAGGACAGTGGCTATTACGGATGTGTGGTGAGCTGGGGCACCTATAAACTCGTGCAAGGTTTGAAATATCAAATCATCATAAGCCTATCATCACCACACCATGCACACCGACCGTGGAGCAACGTTATAGCGTGAGCATTTCAGGAATTACATTCTGAAGTAGTTCCTCGCTGGAAAGTTTAAAATAAGTGTCCATTACAACATGTACTACTGACCGACCAACCAAATTAATGACACTATAAAAACTAGCTCCTTTTCAGTTCATTCAGAAAAAAACAACGCCTATTAAATTAGTTGTAAAAACGTAACGCATGCACTTCACGTATGTATATTTGTATTCTGTACACACATCGATACAAGCAGTCAGAATCTGGACCCACAAATGAAATTGTTGTAAGGTAATGGAAACCGAGTAGGAATCGAATACAGTAGTTAAATTATTGTTAATTGGCTTAGCCGTCCCAGTGAACAAAATCTGAGTCGAGTGGGCCCGGGACCGATTCAGAGGTTCGTCACTGGTCATGTCCGTGAGTAGGAATCGAACTCAGGTTTCCGGATATGTAGTGTTCCCCACTTTATACACACACAATAGGTATAAGTAAAAAAAAATTGTTATATATATAAAATGTTCATATTTGTAAACACGATTTGCGATCTTATAATTTAAGGATCATTGACATTATTTCGTCATGTAATTCCACACAACCCTGCACCTTTAGCGGTGTAGATCGAGCAAGTGGAGTCATGAGAGTTGTCATTTATTTGACAGGTGCTTGGATAAATCCATAATAACACACATATACTGTGCAGTATAGTATAATATAATATAAACTCACGGTTGTAAAAACACCCAGGAGATTACAAAGGCAAACGCACACGTTGTGGAATAACCACGAACCAGATGCATCATTGACAGTTAAGGTGAGCAACACATTGCTATGCATAACTGGTAATGAATATCAATGGAAATAACGCACTCGAGATCATCACAGCGGAGATGTTGAAATGCGGTACGGGAGAGACAGAATGGCAGAATTAACAGAACATGATCGATCGCCGGGCCATGGGTAGGTTGCTAGCTTCTCGTGGTAATTGTGATTCTGGTGATGAGGCTTTGACACCACAGTGCACTCTTTAGCATTGCAGAGGAGTCCGTTCAGTGCCATCAAGTGAACTCACTCGCATGGCTCAGGAACTTTTCATTTAGAATTCAGAGAGACCTAACAGCCGTGTTCCCGTAGTGCTCACAAACAACGCTTATAGTCAACGCAGCCACCAGCATTGGGCAACGCGAGTCGCTGGCAGGGTCCCGAAGTTAAGTGCACGGGCAATTCAGCCAGCCAAGATGCCATTGCAGTACAATTCCAGGGGAAATGGGCCGTAAATCCCTGCTTATACTTCTCTCCTTTCTGAACCATTTATATAACAGAGGCGGAGAGCATTACCCAAGCTCACATGCTGTCTCCCACTTCTTTCGTATGGCTGATATCGACGCAGAGCAACAGGTACAATTTCCGATTCATGTGGTCAAGCCATTGTCCTGATCTACTGCATTGCCCCACATAGTGTGGTGGCTATGGGGACCTCATTTGCCAGTAAAAATATGATAATTGGTTCTTTACCCTTCTATCTGGCAACAAAACTGACACCTTTTTGCAAGGAGTCATGTTTGTATTTATGACTGCAGGTATTGCGGTCTATGCAAACATGACTCCTTGCAAAAAGGTGTCAGTTTTGTTGCCAGATAGAAGGGTAAAGAACCAATTATCAGTGTGGTGGCTGTTAAGGTCACAAACGTATCAAGTGGGGATTGGTGTACTTGGAAGTGCTGGCTTTGGCAATTTTGAATTAGGGGCTTTGTACACGCTGGTGATGTGCAGCTCCCCTATGGTGATGCTGGTGGTGTAGGTGGCATACTATTCAGTTGGTGGGAAGGCGTATAACTCTTCAGGAGATAATGGCTCGGCGTGAGGTTGTATCCATTTATGTGCTAGCGACTAGCATGTAGGGAATCTAAAACGTGGGTTTCTTGGAGCATCAGGACATCAATGTCATGGGTTTTCATTGTTCAGTTGGATGATCCTTGTCCCAGGGCCTATCTGGCACGTTGTAGTGTGGCCCAGAAGAGGAGCGTTGCCGTGGCTCGTGTTGTTGCTCTGGGGACCAGGAGGTCGATGAACGAAGTTTGGTTGCAGTATTGATAGCATTTGACGTGATTTCACACTTCACAGAGTGGGCCGCGGAAAGGCTGCCATCTTCCACTCCTCTCTCCCACTAATCAGGTAAGATTTGTCCTTATTTCAAAACCCTCCCGTCTTCCTCCACCACCCTCCTCTCCCCCCCAGTCCGATTGGATATGTAAGGGATGTCAGGGGAAGGATTCCCACCAAAAGGAGGGGGAGTGGGACGGTGACAGGGGAAGGGGGAGGAGCAAGTGAGGAGATATAAGAGAGAGAATGGGCGGGAAGAAGGGAGATCTTGGCGGGAACGAGATTGAGAAGGCTGGGGACGAGTGTGGACTGAAGGAAGGAATAAAAGACGAACCCCCTGAAACCTTGTGTCGGCTCTCCTTTACATCTGGAGGTAGCGGTGGGATCGACAATGGCTACGAGGAAGAACCTACGCGGAAGACAGCCAACAGAAGAGGAAGCAGGGGCTGGGGGTCTTCCACATACAGGGCAACAAGGGGGCCTGCTACCAGGAGCAGCAGCTGGGGGCCCGGACCCCATGAAGGACCCCATGGAGGACCGCATGGCCCGCGTGGAGAGGGCACTCCAGGAGCTACTGCGGCAGCTCCCTATGGGGAGCCCGCCAGCGCTGGGACCCCCTCTCCCACTTGTACTACAGGAGGAGGCGCCACGGGACCCAGAGGACGACTAGCCAGCCAGGCATGAGCCGCAACCAGCCTCGTCACGCCAGCCGCCGCCGCCGCTCCCGCCAAAGCTGCCAGGGCTACACACCCAACAGGGGGAGCAGGTGGCAGGACGAGCGTGCTCGCTGGGGCCCGTTGAGAAATTTGTGGCCGAGGGAGGCGTTCGTCCGCTGATTTGAGGCTGCCTTCCATGCTCTCGAGTGGTCGGACGAAGAGGTGCTACGAGCGTTGCCATCCGTTTTAGACGATGATGCGCTCGCCTCTTACACCTACGCACAGCAAGACCACGCTACAGGCGGCCTACGAGGCTTTGGGGGAGATCTACTGCCCAGCTGAGGGCGCCTTTAGACGGTTCCAGGACCGCCAGCAGGGAGCTAGAGAGTCCCCTTTAGCCTACAGGGGTGCGCTGCTCGTGTTGGCAAGGAGGGCTTTCCCTCGCCTGGCTGACGAGGTGCTCGATAACCTCGGGGTCGAGTACCTCATCACCTACGCTTGCCGCGCCGGTGTTGTAATTCCGGTGGTGACGCTGAAGGAATGTACCTCACTGTTGGCCGACCGGATCCTACAAGCCCATGAACAGATCATGGGCCAGGCACTACCCATGGGCCAGATGGCTGGCGCGGCGGGTGAGAGCAGCTGGGCCGTTACCGCGGTGCTACCGGAACCAGTGACGCCAACCGCCGAACCTCCACCGTTGCCGCAGGCTGCCTACGTGGCAGCTGGGAACGGACCTCCAGTGTCTGAGATGGACCCATCGCTGCGGGAGGTCTACGCAGCGATCTGGGGGCTGGCGGAACAGAGAGACCAGGGGCGCGACCAGCCGCTGTGCCACTGGCAGCCGCCTCTACAACACCGCGCCGAGCCACCCCAACGAAACGCCCCTTGGGTCTGCCACCATTGTGGTCGAGAGGGGCATGTGGCGAGGGGGTGCCGCAAGGAGCCGGAGGCAGCCAACTCCACCTGGAACCCGCCGGGGCCGAACACCGACAGGAACCAGGCGAGTGATGCCATCCCGTCCGGCTGGTCGGGCCGGCAATCCGCCCACCCCGAGGAGGCCCCCGGTGAGGTCGCGGTCGGTGTCGGGCCCCGGGCTCCACCGTCCTGGTCAGGGGAAGGGGATCGCGCCGGTGGCGGGGATCGGACCGGGGCTGGGGATCACGATGGGGCCGGGCATCGCACCAGGGCTGGGGATCGCGCCAGGGCCGGGGATCGCGCTGGGGCCAGGGATCGTGCCAGGGATCGCGCCAGGGCCGGGATCGTGCCGGGGCCGGGGAGCAGTTTTATGCACCGCCTCACTCTCGCAATGCGGCGGAGCGAGACGGGACCAGGGGGACCACATCATAAAGGGGGTCCACATCCCCGCGACAAAGGAAGGGAGGAGAGAAGGGATGGGCTCACGGGAAGGCCCACCCCCCAATCCCCACCCCCTACTACAATGGGGGGCACACCCCTCACCGAAAGGGGGGCTTATCCCATGTAACAAAGGGGGGGCACTTCACACCGCACAGGGAGCCCAGCCCGCACCCCAGTGGTGAACCCACCCCATGTAACAAGGGCGCATTCACCCTGCTGCGACACACTCCAAAGGAGGGAACCCCGTCTTTGGCCCATTCACATCCATCCTCCGTCACCTCACCATGCACCCCAGGATATTGAGCTGCTGCCTGTGTAGTGGCCGGACTCAGCCATACAATGGAGGAAGCTGGCAAGGCAGGTGGTAGTGGCCGCATCGGGAACCTCGGTCCTGGTCAGTGCAATTGCGGGAATATCGGCACGCATCTTGGTTGACACGGGGGCATCAGCCACAATCATCTTGAGCACCATGTACGAGATGCTGCCGGATAAACACCGGCCTTTAGTCCTCAGTAAGACGACGTTGATCGCAGCAAATGGAGGGAGTATGGGCTTCCGGGGCCAGGTTGAAGCCCCAATACAGATTTGGCAGCTGCCTGTTGGGGAAGGACTTTTTGAGGCGAATGCCTATAAAAATTGATCTGGCTAATGGGCGGGTTGAAGTCTAGGGAACACATATCCATTTCCTAAAGCAGGAGGGGGCCGGCCGGGGGGTACCCTACATGCAGGCTCTGGTCAATGAGTCTGTCTCCATTCCCCTGGCAGCCCAAATGCTGATACCGCTACAATATCGGTCTTTCCTCATGACAGCCAGGCCAGACTCACCCATCCTGGTGTTTCTGGCGCCAGCCACCACAGATCGCCATGCACTGGTGGGGGCCGAAACTATTGTCCAGGGGAACCAGCATCTGTTCATTCAAATGCTGAACACCTCGAACAGAGCAGCGACGGTGCAGGCGGGAACTGTTCTGGCCCACGTTAGTTCCTTGTCACTAGGAGCCCCTGGGACAGAGCCAGTGCTTGTGGGAAACATCAGCCAGTCTGAGGACAGAGGGGACGACTTGTGGATGGACCAGCTGGCGGGGCCTGAGCCGGATTTGCCGCCTGACCAAAAGCACCAGCTGTACTCATTATTGCATGAGTTCTCGGACGTGTTCAGCCGGGGACCGTTCGACCTAGGACGCACACATCTGTTGCAGCACCACATTAACACGGGAGACGCCACACCCCTGCGCCAAAACACATATAGAATGAGCCCAATGGAAAAAGGGCACATTCAACAAGCGGTGCAGGAGATGCTGCGGGCCGACATCATTTTCCCATCCTCGAGTCCCTAGGGGGCACCGGTGGTCCTAGTCAAGAAGTCAGACGGGTCAAAGAGATTCTGCATGGACTTCCGCTGCCTTAATGCCGTCATGCTTGCAGACGAATATCCCCTACCATGTATCGATGACTCACTTGATGCATTGGCAGGAGCTACATGTTTCACTATGCTGGATTTATTGTCCGGTTTCTGGCAGGTCGCACTAGATGCAGACTCCCAGCCTAAAACAGTGTTCCGGACACCACAGGGCCTGTTTGAGTTCAACTGCCTGTGTATGGGCCTCCAGACTGCACCAGCGATGTTCTAACGCTTAATGGAGTTGGCCTTAGCAGGCCTCCAATGGGAAACGTGCCTAATCTACCTGGATGACGTCATTGTCTTCAGTCCATCATTCGATGAACACATTGGCCGATTGCGTCAGGCATTCCTGTGTTTCAAGAACGTGAAATTGAAGCTCCAACAGTCGAAGTGCCACCTTATGCAGTCGTTGGTACGATACTTGGTCCACATCGTCAGTGAGTCTGGAGTGGCTATATACCCGGAAAAGATGGCCTGCGTCAGGGCCTGGGCTGTTCCCACGACGGTTCCAGAGGTACACAGGTTTGTGGGCTTCGTGTCCTAATACCGCCGGTTCGTACCCAACT
Source organism: Lethenteron reissneri (assembly GCF_015708825.2). Classification (NCBI taxonomy): domain Eukaryota; kingdom Metazoa; phylum Chordata; class Hyperoartia; order Petromyzontiformes; family Petromyzontidae; genus Lethenteron; species Lethenteron reissneri. The sequence goes on from NC_083827.1 coordinate 2,451,380, forward strand.
TCGCAACCATTGTGAAGCCCTTGCACGTGTTGACATTGAAGAACCAGAAGTTTTATTGGGGACCTCTGGAGGAGGAGGCATTTCAGCAGCTGCACTCACGTCTGATTTTGGCCTCCCCTTTATCCTGGACACGGACGCCAGCGATGTGGGCATTGGCAGCGTCTTGTCACAAATCCAGCAGGGTGGGGAGATGTTATTGACTATGGTAGTCGCATGTTGTCATTAGCGGAGCAGCGCTACTGCATCACACGTAGGGAGCTCTTGGTGATCGTCCACTTCGTGCAGCAATTTTGACCCTACCTGTATGGTCACAAATTTACGGTCTGCACTGACCACGCGGCCTTGCAGTATTCGCTCCGCATCGACCAACATTCGGGTCAGCTGGCCAGGTGGATAGAACGCCTGCAAGAGTACAGGTACCAAGTGGTGCATTGCAAGGGGACCAGACACGCCAATGCGGACGCATTGTCCCGGCTGGTGCCCCAGGGCCCTTGTGCATGCACCACAGGCGCGGCACGCTGCAAGGAGGCGAGGCCGGAGGGAACGGTTATCGCTCCCGTATACACGGCAGAGGGTGCACAGGGTGAGGTCCAGCTGACCGACCATGACCTGGGACTGACCTTGGACAATTGGAGACGTCTACAGCAGGAGGAGGCCGCCCTGTGAGCGCTACGCACCTCAGCAGAGGCAGGGGGGGAGGAGTACGTCATATGGGAGGACCTCCTCATGCGATTGGACCCGGCAGGACGCCAGTGATACCTGGTGGTTTCGGAATTGCTGCGTCGACATTTGGTCATGGACGTGCACTGCTGCCAGCTGCTACACCTGGCGGGGCAGAAGACACTGTTTACATTACAGGGTTGGTACTTCTGTGCAGGCATGACCGCTGACGTGCACCGATGGGTTGCTACCTGTGTCGAATGCGCGTGGCGGAAGCCACCACCTCGGGTAATCCGGGCGCCCCTGCAGCCCATCACCAGGGTCAACGAATTGGTTGGGACCACTGCCGGTCATGCCACAGGGGAAATAAATACCTGTTGGTTGGAGTCGAGTGCTGCGCAAGGTGGCCGATGACGTAGGCCCTCCTGGACCAAACGGCAAAGACCATTGACGATGCCTTCGTGGCGGGCTATGTTCTTGATAAGGGGGCACCGTAGTGGTGGCCCCACAAGCAGCGACGGGGTTCTCCCTGTTTTTCCTGATGTATGGACAAGATCCCATTCCGCCTATTGAGGTGCAGCTGACGGACAAATCCGCGAGAACCGACGCGTGGCCAAAGACACTAAAGGCCTCCCTCATTTATTTGAGGGAGGCCCGCCAAGCGGCCAAGGCCACATCGGCCACCAGCCAAAGGAGCAATGTACGGATACGGGAGAGGACAGTGACACCCAAGCCCTTTAAAGTCGGGGACCAGGCATGGCTACACTGTCCTCAGGTGCCGGTCGGCCTCTGACCGAAACTGCACCGTCTCTGGAAAGGGCCGGTCAAGGTCGTTAAAGCACTCCAACCTCAGTGCGTCCAGGTCCAACTGGGTAAGCGACAACGGTTTGTACACCCCACCCGCCTTAAGCCATACATCTCTCCACCATCATCACCGCCATCGTTACCGCCATCATCACCGCCATCGTCACCGCCATCCACATCACACCTGCCCGGGCCAAGGTCACCAACCACCACTCGCCGACCGGCAGGGGATTCGGTGCCCTGTGTTCCCTTGTCACCTACAGTGCGCCATGTGAGGCCTGACAGAGAGGCAGCGCGACCGGGGGTCACGGGGGCTGGAGAGACAGCAGCACCAGACAAGGCGAGACTGGCACCACCGTTACGGGGACCTTGACGAGAGGGCTTCTGATGGAGGGAGCCGCCGTGGTCATCTGCAGCCTGTCGATGTCCGGGCTGTTACGGGGCTCTGGCTGGAGACCCGGGCAGACCGTTCAATTGATATGTAAGGGATGTCAGGGGAAGGATTCCCACCAAAAAGAGGGAGAGTGGGATGGGGACAGGGGAAGGGGGAGGAGCAAGCGAGGAGATATAAGAGAAAGAACGGGTGGGAAGAAGGGAGATCTTGGTGGGAACAAGATTGAGAAGGTTGGGGAGGAGTGTGGACTGAAGGAAGGAATAACAGACGCACCCCCTGAAACCTTCTGTCGGCTCTCCTTTTCAGATACATCAGTTTCTGTCAGGCAACTCAGAAAAACGTGTGCGGGATGTATAAGAGCGAGTAAAAGGCTGTGGAACTTTAAAACAGTCAAATATTTTATTGCTTCAAAAACAAGGGAACCAGTTACCCCGGCAGGCACAGTGTAACAAGTGACACAACATGTTGCAAGTGTTGAACTGTAAATGGGCTACATGTACTTACCTGCAGTAGGAGACAGGGCCCATCAGGGGCAGTTACTTGGACCGGCATGAGGGTCGCTACATTCTCCAGCCCCAAAGCAGGGGGGGCTGTGGAGTGTTCTAGGATCCCCCGAGACCCCCCCTGGAACTCTCTGGAAGGGAGGCGTGGCCACGGGCAGACACACCTGGGGAGGTGTATAAAAGCCGGACCTCTGGACGAGTCTGGGGCAAGTCCAAAGACTGAAGCCAGAAGACCAGCGAGCCGAGGACCCTGGGAACCCCACGACCCACTGCCCTTGTAAGGGCCGGGACCGAGTAGGCCAGTGGTCGGGACCTGTACCTTGGCTGGGTCGGGTCAGTATAGCGTCCCCTAGGTCACCCTTAGCCGGAGGAGAGAGAGCCCGTGATCCCAATGATAGAGCAAGCTAGCCCGGAGGCCGTACCTCCCCAGACAGTAGGTAAAGGGGCCGCTGCCCCCTTGCGTTAAGACTGATATTGTTACCGTTGTAAATAAACGCGTTGCCTCTACAAGTCTTCTCCACTCTCCTTGAACCCACTACACGAGCATGGACGCAATCTTGGCTTAATTCCGAGAGATTTTTAAACAGCACTTTTGCGAATATCTGGCTTCATCCTGGAATTCTAAAACAGTCAAATTCATTCACCATCGTTTTTCACAATTCGCTGTACGCAGTGGATGATGCGCAATTCCACACAAAACCTCACCACCAATTACATAAGAGACAAAAAGACACACACGCACACACGGAAACACAGACCCGAATATAATCACAGAGACACGGATAAACAGATACACAGAAACACAAACACACACAGATATGCATACACTGACAGAGACACAAAGACACTTAACTACAGCAAACCCTCGCCAACCGCGAGGGTTAGGTTCCTGGAAAATGCCGCGATAGGCAAATCCGTGGTTGGTAAAGTACAGAGGGCCTATACACTATTCCAAAAATGTAACCCCCCCCCGTCCCCCCCTTCCCCCCGTTATGCTGAGGTCTGCCTGTATATCATTAGGAATGTAATAATAATATTACTTATTTACACGAATGTCAATGGCAATTCGTTATTAACAAAATAAATGTACGTCTGATTAAGATCTCAAAATAGGTATTATTAGTAGTAACTGATTTTCATAATTATCACCCCATGTAATGTCACCTGTCTGCAATGTTTGGAGCTGCTGCACTGCAGAAGTAATCGTAGCTCATGGAATTTGTTCATTGCGATCAGAGGGCAGCTTGCCTTTGTCCACGACTTATATTGCATGGGGCCCAATTTCCAAAGTTATTGTGTAGGTAAAATGAATCACAATGCCATTATTTGCCGATAATATTAAATTACATCAATGAGGTGATTACTAGAGTTCTAATTATATGGTAAACCGCAGCACCAATCGAATTTCTCGCTGCTGATGCCCAAAGTGAAATTTGAAGACAGCGGGAAATATAGCTGTGTTCTTAGTTCGGCTGCGAATATACAGATCGGTGAACAAGAATATCACGTCATCATAGAAAAACACAGGTCTGCTGTGTACTGCAAATGTGTACTGTCTGTCTGTCTTGGTATCAGGTCAGGTCATACCAGTGGCGGATCCAAGGGGGGTGGGGTGATCCCCCCCCCACCCCCCCTAACCCCACCCTCTGCTTTCGACTCTGAAAAACAGTAGTGTATTTATATTTACAAGATAAAGTATGTTGACTTTATTACTATAGGGTCCACATGGGGAATTTCAAGAGCCGCCTCTGGGCCGCATGTTCTTTGGGCACACAGACACTGCATCTCTCCCAACCCACCTTGCACACCACTCCACCCCCCAGCTGTAGCGGAGGGTAGATGGCCTTTCGTGTGAACTGGAGTCCACACTAGTCGACTCACAGGAACTCTCCCCAAGATGACCTGTGCTCATTTCACACTCCCTTTTTATCTCCTCCCTCCCTTCTCGAACCTTCTAGAAGGTTCTGTGTAGTCTCCTCCTCCTTCGCCTCTTTTCCACCAACCCTGTTCCTTGATGTCTTCCTCCGTCTCCAACTCTCTTTATTAATGTATTGACTTCACGGTGTCCTTATGCGACCCTTAGACATGCATTGTTCACCTTGATGACCCCTCTATACAGGGCCTTACGAACTTTGGTCATTTTCAGAGTCTTGGTGTCGAGCATCGTGGGGATGCTTGGCTATAAATCCTTCAAAGGGGCATGTGATATCCTCTCCAATGTTCACGATGAGAGCCAGCTGGTCCCCATACTCATAAGCCCCCTGAAGCCACACTTGCCTTGCTCAGGATTGGAGATGACCAACGCCTCAACCCTGCCCAAGGGGATTCCCAGTCGGGTTCGCTCAGCACCAGTGACACCAGCAGCTCATTCAGGGGATCCCACATCAATATCCCTCGCCACCTCTGTAACTTGAGTCCACCACTGCACTAACGTCTTTCAAGGTAGAGAGGATCGTCCTACCAGGCAGCCACGGGGAACTGGCTTATGAAGCAACCAGGTTGACAGTCTGTCCCTTACAAAGGGTGGCTACCTTTATTCTTTCATGGTGCACCACCTGGTCCAATGCTATTTCAGCTCTACACTGTTCTATTCTTGCGTATAACATCAGGAATATGTTCAGGAACTAAATGCCAATATCGTGGTATATTGGCCACGACAAGAGGGCTTCAGCAGAGTTCGAGTAGTTTCGCTGTTCCTCCGCTGAAGGGACGCAGGCTACAGTGACTTACTATGTGGTGCAAAGTTTGGATTGCGTGGCCACAATCACACCCCTGTGGCTTGTCTATAATTTTGCATTCATGAAGGAGGCATATTGGCCTGTTGATGGTCTGGTGTGGTTGATGGTTATGTAGTGGCATACCGCTGGCTGCTGGCGGAAAAGGGTAACTGCGCTGTATGGGAGTACCCACGTCAGCAAGCCACGATAGACACGACAGGGGCCATCTAGGGGAAAGGTGACAGAGAGGGGGCCCATCGGGAAGCCTTGGGAACCCGCTAGTAGGTTCCAGAAAAGGGGTGTGGCCGGGGCGGAGCGAGGCCACGCTGAGAGTATAAGAAGGGCCCCTTCGTGGGACCTCGTGGCTGTTGCTGGAGTGGGATCCCCATCGTGCTCCTCAAGAGTGTCGTTACCATCTCGTCGCCATCCTCGCCGTCGTCTTCACTCGATATTGCGCTGCTAGATAGGTGCTGGCTGCACAGTCAGTGTTAGATGGTTAGTGTTGTGTATAGGCTAGCAACAGTAATAGTGTGTACCCATGTAGAGTTGCGTATAGGCGAGCAACTGTAGACTGTGCACCCACGTAGGGTGTATTATCGCGATGGTGCTCGTTAAATAAAAGAAGTGCCTTCAAGTCTTACTATCTCCGAGTTAGTCACTACAGTTACACCAATGTCAAAGCCAGGAGGCAGTACGGTGATATCTGGGGTCTCAAATAAGGTGTTTATTTTGGACGTCCGCATTACTGCATTCTGTTGGCCGCCAGCGTGCTTCCGGATCTGGGTGAGATTCGAGGGTGGCTCTGCACTTTCTGCGCCGCTAAAATGCTTCCTTCTCCTTTGTATGCATGTGGCGTGGTTGTTTATATTGCATAAGCGACGGCAGAATAGCACCAAACACCTATCCACTCGAATGTTCACACACACATTTCTATTTAAAGGTAATCTCCAGCCTCTTTGACTCTTATTTGTCAATGCACCAGGAACAGAACATCCAGCCCATGTGCGTAATTTGTTCAGAATGAATCTGGATTGAAAAAAACGATTTAAAGTCGTATTTGCTACGAGTACAGTACAGGAGCTACTAACTAACATTAATCAGCGCTGAATCTCCTCCACTGGGCCACGGATTTCTCACTCCGGACGAGATAAGCGCATCCCAGCATGGAGTCAGCCCGAGTGTGGACTGTGTGTGCCTGAAGCCGTCAGCAGTGAGAAGTCTGGGACTCCAACGTAATGGGACTGCCGCTTCCCTTGCGCCGTAATCACATGACTTGACTGCAGGCAAATGCGGCCTTCTTTCCAGTTTGCATTGATTAGCTCAATCGAGTCGGTTGCTTTCCACGCTGTAAAATGCCACCAAACTTGTTTTAAAAGCAAGGAGCCATCAGATTGGGAACAGGTAGCATAAGCTATGATGTCTTCTCATTTTTTTAATGTTTTTAAATCCTTTATATTAAGTTCGCTTGCTTGCTTGCGTGCTTGCTTGCTTGCTTGCGTGCTTGCTTGCTTGCTTACGACCGTGCAAATTTTTCGGTCGTTTTTTAACCCACTTCCCGTGATCCAATCGAGCTGACATTTTCCACACAGACTCGTTGTGCGAGACAATTAATGTTCGTGAAAAAAAATTCCCAAAATTTTACACTTTTTAGGCAAAAAAAAAAATATTTTACATATATTCAAATAGCACTCATTCATGGCTTTGGCTGAACGTCACAGTGTAAGAGCCCAGAGCGTAACCCCTCCACAGGCCGTGGCGGAGTAGCGCAGTTGGTAGCGCCCTCGCTTTCCATGCCAAAGGTCGCGGGATCGATCCCCGCGTCCTCCACAGGCGAATATATTTTTAAATTCTTTATATTAAGTTCGCTTGCTTGCTTAGGACCGTGCAAATCTTTCGCTCGTTTTTAATCACACTTCCCGTGATCCAATCAAGCTGACATTTTCCACACAGACTCGTTGTGTGTGACAATTAATTTTTGTGAAAAAAAATTCCAAAATTTTACACTGTTTAGGGAAAACAAATTAAATATTTAATTACCAATTGCTTAATGGTGGCAGACAATCATCTGACCCATAGGTGGCAGCCATCTCAAGCCAGAGGACGAGAGGACTCTAGCCGCCACGCATATAAAGGATTTATAGTGAAAAACTTTGTTTTTACGGGTTTACTTGTTTCAGTTTTTTACATGGGCGTGTATCTAAACAAAATTGAGCTTGCATTGGATTTCTGTGACGAGATTTCTAAAATCTAAAATATTGTCTGTGTACAAGCATGCATAGACGTAAAGCACAACTCCTAGGCCTTTCTTTTTTTACGTTTCATGTAATGATCTAGTGTAAATGGTTAAATGCATACTCTTTGGTTCGTTCGGTAAAGTCACATAGGTAGAAATAAAATAAAATTAAACAAATCACGACGTTTAGATCGCAACACAAGCAATCCTCATCAGATGGAACAACCACAGAGCTGTAGTGGCAAGAGGTTATATAGGTAAGAAAGGGGGGAGGAGCAAGGGGGGAGAGAGAGAGGGGGGGGGTAGGGGAAGGGGGAGAGGCTGCGTGAGCGCTTGGGGAGAAGAAGTGAGGCTGGGGGGGGAAGTAGGTGGCGCTAGAAGTGGGAAGCTGGAGACACGGGGGGAAAGTAACTGTGGGGGCTGACGCCCCCCTCCTCCTCTCCCCCCCTCCTCCTCCGCCCCTTCTCGCCGGGCTGCCGCTGATCGGGTGATCGGCCTCCCCACAACAGCGTCCTCTTTGTGAAGCATGGCTAGTGGCTGGCTCCCCAACGCCTCGGGTTATCCCACACACTCCCCCCGTACATCACCACTAATGCCAAGGTGGCTACTTGCACGCGCATGCCCGTGCAGGCACGCGGGCAAGAACGACGGCCTGGTTGGCGATAATATTCGCGCGTTCCACCGTTGGGTGCGATCGTCGCTACGTAAACACACTGTGTAAAACGCGCTATGTAAACACGCACGCGAACGTCAGCGATGGTTTATGATTAAATACAAACGCACGTACTCACACCACACCTACGCTCTCCTTCACACACAGAAATCACATGGCGTCGGTGTTCTGTTCTAAAGTTTATTAATGGCGCGCCTGAAGAAAAACCCTGCGTGGCCCAGAGCAAAATTCTCAGCGAGCAGTGCCCAGTCTATTCCTCTTCAATCCCTGGGTGGACCCTTACTCTGCTTCTCACCTCGCAGACGTACTCACTGTGTCTCACGGTCCCTGCCTGGGGTCGAGTTATAGCTGCACCCGGGAAAAAAAACAATTATCATATTTTTTACTGGCAAATGAGGTTCCAATGGTGAAAATGCTTACCCCGAGCTCTCATACTCTGATGGTACATTGTCTTTGAGTTGTGCGCCTTTTGGCGTCATCTGGTCCGACCCATGTGAGACTAGGCTCTAAGGAAAGCTGTCTCGGGTGTGGACCAATCAACTTCAAGGACAGTGCATACATTATCAGAGTTATGTTTTTTGTTTGCATTATGACTGCAGGGAAGGTGTATCTCTTCAGCCTTGGAAGGCCGTCTACCTAGGAGAAGGAAACTCTGATGTAAAACCTACGGCCCGAGGACCTCGCTGTCACCGTCCCAGCTTGCTAGGCCATGGCAGACGAACCCCGGGTTTAAAGGGTGGGGTCAGTTCTGCGCACACTGCACTCCACGTGAAAGCTCCTTTGCGCAGGCAAGAAGGAAATCTTCACGTCTACCCCCCCCCCCCCCCCCCCCCCGGTCACTCCTCAAGACACAGCTTCGTTGGGCAGGGCACATCGCCAGGATGGAGAACCACCGCTTGCCTAAGATTGTGCTGTATGGGGAACTGTCCTCTGGCCATCGCGACATAGGGGCACCACGAAAGCGATACAAAGACTCCCTGAAGAAGTCCCTCACTGCTTGCTGCATCGATCACTGTCAGTGGGCAACACAAGCAGCTGATCGCAACTCCTGGCGGCACACAGTCCACCAGGCCACCTCCTTCTTCGAAGATACCCGCAGGGCCCGTATGGAGGACAAAAGGAGAAGGAGGAAGAACCATGATCCCTCAGCACCCATCCCAGATGAGACCTATACTTGCAGCTGTTGTGGCAGGACCTGCTTGTCCCGCATAGGCCTCTTCAGCCACCAGCGTGCCTGCAGAAGACGTGGATGTCCTTCCTAGATCTTGGTTCGCGAAGCCAAGCCATGATGATGGTGACGACTGCAGGTATTGTGGTCTATGCAAACATGACTCCTTGTAAAAAAAGTGTCAGTTTTGTTGCCAGATAGAAGGGTAAAAAAACAATTATCATATTTTTTTACTGGCAAATTAGGTTCCAATGCTGTAAATGCTTACCCCGAGCTCTCATACTCTGATGGTGCATTGTCTTTGAGTTGTGCGCCTTTTGGCGTCATCTGGTTCAACCCATGTGAGACTAGGCTCTAAGGAAAGCTGTCTCGGGTGTGGACCAATCAACTTCTAGGACAGTGCATACATTATCAGAGTTATTTTTTGTTTGCATTATGACTGCAGGTATTGTGGTCTATGCAAACATGACTCCTTGTAAAAAAAGGTGTCAGTTTTGTTGCTAGATAGAAGGGTAAAAAAACAATTATCATAGTAATAAGTTGATGCGATCAAAAAATGTAAGAGGCATTCCCTTGTAATTTATGACAACGAACCATGGAAAATCTGATGCTTTAATTTGTATTAAAGAAATAATTTATTAAACACAACAACGATGTACATTTTCACGCAAGGGTATGGAAGCGAATATGGTCCAAGATTTAAAAAAATATTATTGAACTATTTTACTGTATTTGCTCTCTATATTTGTATTTCTAAACACACACTACATACATTGTTTACGTGTCAGCAGTGGTCGTTATGGGCCAGAATATGACGGTGCGCTGTAAAAGGATATAATGAATCCGTAACAGAATGAATGATACATTCTGTATATTTGTAGGCCCATATATGGAGTGATTTAGCATGGCTTTGCCCATATATGGGTTACTGGAACGGGAATAAACGGACTTTCAACAATACAAAGCTCAAACACTGCTTGATCCATAATCAACAACAACCGCCATTCACTACTAAGTGGCTGTGACGTCACCACGAGGTGCTTGTGCCAGGATATGTGCACATTAAGGCCACGTGAAGTGTCAGTCAAACTCCCACTGGCAGGAGGTCACGGGACAGACCCAGGTGCCATGGGTTGATTGACTGAGATGGCTAGCCGATGCACCACCTGTGCCCCCTCCTGATCCATGCTCGAACACATAGACACATGTATTCAAAATATCACAGATTGATCCGTGCTTGAACACATAGACAGGTATTCAAAATATTAGTTTGATCCATGCTCGAACACGTAGGCACATGTATTCAAAATATCAGTTTGATCCGTGTTGAAACACAGAGACAGAGGTATTCAAAACATAGCTTGACCAGTGCTCAATCCGTGCTCGATCAGAGCTTGATCAGACATCGATCGGTACTCAGTCTGTGCTTGATCTGTGCTTGATCTGAGCTCGTTTGGAGACTGATTTGTGCCCGATCTGTGCTCGATTCGTGCACATTATGGTGCACATACGTTATTGGTTAACTTTTCTTGTTATATGTATCAATGATATATTTTAACATTAAATAACCTTACCATAACTGGCTGCACCCACGTTAGCATTGTTGCCCAGTTTTTTTGCCACAAAATAATGATGTTAACTTTTCAATTCACACACAAGGTTTAATTTATTTGATTTTCAATGATTTCACTTTAGTTATAATCATCCTGTATGCAATGTCAAAATAACAGATTACATAATGATCAATTGATAAGATGTGATGTGCACCACAAGTCTACTCTCCATCACCACACTACAGTAGTTACTAGTCTACTTATCTACTACAGTTATAATGTAGTACACAATAGTCATCCAGCACTAGCTTTTTTGGAGCAACTTTAAATACTGGTGTGATGCATTTTTGTCTGTTCCACTTTAGAGAGCTTCTAAATAAATGGACTTTGCTTGGGAAATGTGTTTGTATGACTTGTGTGATCCTTCCAATTTTATTCCGCTTATCTTCCACTTCACCCTCGGCGGAAAATTCCCGATTTTTCTCCCACTACGTTTTGCCTTTGAACGCCTGAAGATTTTACCTATAAAGTTTTTTTACAGAAATTCTCCCATTTTGTGACAGGTATATGTTAGTTTAATGTACCTTTAGCAATGATTACACTTAAAAAATAAGATGGATAAATAATACAAAAAATATACGTAAATGTGGGTGTATCTGTGTATAATACTTGTGTACGTGTGAAATACAATTTCAAATGTTTTTTTTCAATTTACGTTGTCTTTATTTACTCACGATGCATTACATGTGTTTGTGTATGCATGCGTTAGTTCAAGAGTATTGCATCAGGAAAAGGGCCAAACAAGCTTCAATGGACCATCGATAGAGCACCGATCAAGCTCTGATTGACCATCGATCGAACAATGATTGAGCACAGATCAAGAATGGATCGAGCATCGATTGAGCTCCGATCGAGCACTGATAGAGCACGGATCGACCTCTGATCGCACGGATCGAGCACGAATCGAGCTACGATTGAGTACGGATTGAGTACGGTTCGAGCTATCAAAGACTCTTGTATTCTGTTTTCCAGCTTCTCATTCAGGTGATAATTGGCTTTGTCCCTTAAGTTTTTCAACTCTAGGAGAACAATGAATGCACGTGTACAGGTGTACAAAGGAGCTATGACATTAAAAATAAACAATATCACATTTTTGTAATATTTTTTTGGAAAAGGCAAACGTACAACATACTATAAATTCCCACGTGTGATAATGATTATTTATGCCACTTTGATGAGCTATCATGTGTGGTCAGGTCACCTCTGAAAAAGAGCTCGGTGGGCTTTACCTGGTAAATAAAACCATAAGCATTGGTAATTACGGTGGTACTAAATAGATTTAATACCATCACTTGTAAATATCCATTTCCACCAATGTGTACAGGTAATGTGCCAGACAAGACAGTACTGTATATGCGTATGGATTAGTGGTGTAAAACATTGTATACGTCCGCGTTTTCTGTCTTTTGGAGATGACAGTAATCGGAGTCATCCTTCGTTTCCTAGAATAAAAAAGGTGCAATGTATTCACTGTAAAGCACGGCTTTTCAACCCCTCCTTTACGTTGCACAACTGTTCAGATCTAGTGTGGCGTTAGGGTAACTCTCCGGAAATTCACTTACGGCTTGTCACAGGTTTCATCATTTGGTACATCGTACGCTCAGTTCGCTACTTGTTACGGTCAATAAAAAAAAAAACACAGTTAACTTTTGTGTGGCTGCTACAGTACTTGGTCGTAGAAAATAAAAAGTCGGTCGCACAGTCGGTGTTACCACCAGGGAAATTGGAGCAGAGTTTAGAGTCAAAAAAGTACCGCCTTGAGAACAATTTAGCGTGCTTAAAATGTAAAAGAGAGAAAAAAACAATCATTATTCGCAAACAACTTACTTCTTTAAAACAAGTCATGTCCACTTGCTCTACAATGGGTGTGTCTGGAAAACAAACAGGTGAGGGAGATGTATTTAAGTCCGGTGTATAATGTGTACATTCAGAATGTGTACACCCCGCGTGCTTATCCTGGGTCTGCAACGACTCTGTACAAAGTGAGCTACGAGAGGGCACCGCCAACAAAGTGTTCAACAAAATGCTCATCTACGATGGTGACCTACAGCCAGTGCAGGAAATTCCACATTCATATGGCGGGATTCAGGATATTGTATAACCCAAAAGGAACTGCCGACGTGTCAAGGTGGTACTCATCTCCTGCAACCCCAGCAGGGAGGAGAGCCGGACCGACCCAGCTTGAGATGAGCTCCTGTTTGGGAGTCGATTGCTCCACCAACTTTACTGCGGACAAATTTGACGTAATGTCTTAGCGCATGTTTTATTTTGAAACCTGTAAACTTAAAAGAAAACACAACTGCTATATCACTGCACCTATTGACTTTGTGTCCACTGCCTGTGATTGTATCCATTGACACTTTCGCAAGAAACGCATGCAACTTACTAAACGTTCTTGTTTTTTTTCAAATATTGCATGCGATATTTGTCTAATAATCCAGAATTTTTTTGTTGTAAAATGACGTGAACTATTTAAAATATATAATTAGTTTAAATACCAAATACTCTTGTGTCGTTAATTGTGTAGTGTCGGCCTGAAGGGGTAATCGCAGTTATGGGCATGTTACGTAATGTCTAATTATGAGTGGGGCGTATCTGGGGTAAAGGTGAAAGGAGGAGTCAGTCGGGAAGCTCCGGGAACCTGCTCGAAGGTTCTGGAAGGGGGCGTGGCCGGAGGTGGGGCTTGGCTAGCCGGGGTCTATATAAGGTGGACCGAACCAGAGGATCGGTGCTGTTGCGGGTCCTGGCTGCATCACTGCTCGCCGTCATCTCTCTTTGTCGTCCTGCCACATGGCCGATCGTCTGCAAGGCTCTCATCGTCGCCGTCGCTGCACTAGTCAGGCAGCTGTGTAGTTGTACGCCGATGATGGGGTTGTGTAGAAGGGTCGGCTATGTGTAGCTATGTAGTAGATAGATGTATCGCCGAGTGTTGTGCTTAAAGTGTGAGAATAAATGAGAAGCCTTCTACACAACGTGTCTCGGAAATCGCTCACTACAATTGTCTAGAGATGCCATGTCCAAATAAATCGAATGCGGGATGGATGTCTGTGCACTGTAAAGGTTTCTATCACATAATGCGGGTTCAGTTTGTGTGATTTCGCACTGTAGAAATTGGTAATATTATTATTATGCGATTTCAATTCACTCGTATGCGGCTATGTGGTCGAACGGTGGGAGACAACATTGTGTGTGTACTGACCATGTGCGCTACTTGGCAGGCAGGTGTCTCCTCGTGCGGTTGCACTTTGTGCACCAATTTTTTGGAACGTATCTACTACTTCTACCACCACCACATAAAGCGAGGGGAACCTGCATTTACCTTTGTGTAAATACTTGTAGATGAGTATCGGATACCCAGCCAGCACAATGGCCAAAATGGCCACCACCACGTGGAAGAAAATCTTGTAGAGGTCATTGGCTTCATTGACGCCATTAGTTTGACTGCACGGAGTTTTCCCGGTGCCGGAAGGGCGAGGTTGCGCAGAGGCAGTGGTGCCAAACGAGTTTGGTGCTGAACTGTTGAGAGTATTCTTGATTTCTGGTGATTTTCCTGCAGATCACAGTCATAATAATAATGATTTTTTTTTAAAAAATAACACGTACAACATTTAACCAAGGTTGCCTTGACTGATTTCTGTATAATTTTCTATAAAACATTTTATACTTTTTCATATAAATATTTGTATACCTTTTTGAAAACCGTTCATATATAACATACTGTATATATCAACATATTACGTATATATATAATATATCTATGAAGATCAGGTCGTCACAGCCAAGCAATTGAATGCCCCCAACACCTCACGCTTTGCCACCTCCTTACAGATCCCACGTCTCACGCATAGTTGCCACCTGACCTCCACAGCCCACTTTTTACAGTGTCTCTCCATCTGGCTGTGGTCATCTACGTCACTGACCTCTGGGCAAGGTGAGTTTAGCTTACCACTGAGTAAACCTCCTCCATACATTAAGCATTCCGTTCCTCTCTCAAAGCTCCACCTCTTCCCCATTGCCCATTCCCTTCGTGTCCCCTTACCTCGCGCCTCATCTGCAAGTCTTTCGTGACCCCCACGTGCCCCTCTGTCACGGCCACTCATCCGTCGGCCATTGCACGCCCCTTGCCGTCTCACTGCCTTTGCAGCAACCAACGTTTTGAAACAATCTTGTTTCCTCCCTGAACATCTTAAATCTTCCTTTGTAAATGTGATTTGTAACGTTGATCCTTACATGTGTATTGCTAGTTCAATTTTAAATGTTCCATTTTATTGAGGGACTTATGTTGGTGTGGTCTTGGGCTGTTTTTGTTGTTATTGTTGTTTGTGCTGCCTTGCCCAAGCTTGCATTTGGTGTTGAAAAATCGAACTTATATCATTAATGTATTTATATATTGAGTGACTTGCTTACCTTTTTCTATATGTTCCACTCCTATCGTGTTTCTGCATTGTTGTTGTAACTTGCTGACCCACGCCTACTAGACATCTGTGAAAAAGAGCTTAATAGCTCATCGGAATCCTCCTGCAGTATAAATAAGGATTCTGTTTTCTGATCTACTTCACTCCATTCTTGCTACCGGTTTTAAACCATGTTTAAGAGCACATTGATCTAAGGTGCTATAGCAATAAAATAATATAAATATTGACGTGAACCAGGATTGTAATGCGAATGTGTTTTTCCCATGAGGCAAGGGTGGGTATCTCGTGTCCCGGCATCTCCTCTCAGAATGGTCCACGTTTTAGAGCTTCTAAACCCCTCTTGCTGACAAAATACGCGTCTCGCCAGAATGTTGCGGTATCCTAAACGTACATCAATGGCATATAATGGAGAAGAGTGACCCATAACCTTCTGCGGTTATCAAGAAACAATCTGTAATCGGTCTTTCATTTGAAAGTGGCGCCTCTTGCAATCAAAATCTCCCCCGAAGCGCCGCACAGAAGAAAACAAACGGATGCATATATTTATACAACGGCGATGGTGTACACGACCACCTTCATAAATAATAAAGATAGCATCATGAATTGTCGTTCAAATGCACGAGTTTAATTTTCACCATTAAATACGACAACAGCAACATATTAAAGCATTGTACGATAAAGATGGCGATGAATGACAATTACATAAGAGACAAAACATCGTTGTGCGTCCAACAACTTAGAAAGAAAGTTGAGGTGCAAAGGTTACGCAGTGAGCGTGATTTATTCTTATTGAACAAAAGATAATTTTCCTCCGTCACAGACAGAGGATCACTGCGCGGCTTCGAGGCTCCATGAATTAATATATATGTAGTATATAATCTTGATTTGAAGCTTTCGTGACTGCAGGAAAGTGACTACCTACGTGACTTTACCGAAATAACCAAAGAGTATGTAGTATATAGTGTAGCGTAATCGACAGCATTCATTCGTTTATTTTAGTCACGGTTCGGCTCTCGCTTGTTGTGTGGCTCGAGTAAGCCACCACGCTTTTGCGCAAGGTGTGAAGTAAGATTATACTTTGAATACAAAGTGAGAGAGTAATGCTGTTATGGAATGTCCCACCAAGGATGAGATTTGAAATCTGATCCATCGGGTCGGAATCCGATTCAAAGCCTAACCAATATGTGGTTCCGTCCTGTTGCAAAAACTGTATTATTTTTATTTTAGAAATTAATTAAAGTCATAGTTAAGTATCCAATGAAGTCCCAACTGATTAAACATTATTTACGTGGCATGTAAATTAAATTTGAGACAACTGAATATGAGACAACTGAATATGTGATATTATTCACGTTGCCCCATATATTACTTTAATACAGGGCATTGTGTATGTTGCTTTATCAGTGCCACATCCACAATGGTTCATAAAACAAAACAAACATGGAAAGTGGCGCATTATGCGGGCGTCTCCGATTCATTTTACCTTTTTCTATGATGAGGTGATATTCTTGTATTTGGCCCTGCGTGTTCAATTCTTCACGGGCAAATATAATGCTCAACACAACATCCATCCACGAGCAGGTCCACATAGTGCACATTTTTAATAGCAACAAAATAAACTTTTCATTAACCCACAAACGTTTATTTCCGCGAGACACCGCGGCGCCTTGGAGTCGACCATAGCCACTGCCACCATCATCGTCGTCGTCGTCATCATCATCAGCAACGCCTCCTGTCGCAGTCGCCTCTCTCGCCTCCCGCGGTTGTGGCTGTTGCGGCTCCGCTCACCCCGAGCCCGCCGGCTCTCCTGGGGCCTATCAGAAACATTGCAGGGCAGTACCACCGGGTCGCCTTCCAGAGCAGTCACATTGTGCGTGGTGTTTGCGGTACCTGGAAAATGTGGGCACGGGGGCATGAGAGCAGGGAGGGGGGCGGTGGAGGGAGGGAGAATCCGAATCTTAATTTATCTTGGAGAAATCCGATGAGCTATGAAGTTCTTTCCCACAGATGTCCCACAGTGACTACTAGTATCATGATGATAAACAACTGATGATAGACGACTATCATTATTACGGGGACGTAATGTAGAATAATTATAATGTACAATAATTTGACTTCGCTACCAAACGCTTCCTGTTATGCCCAATGCACAGGTCTCGTCAACTACAAAGTAAGTGGTTTAGTCTTATCCAGTGTGCATAAATATGAGAGAATGAAGTACAGTTTTAACATTCATCAATTATGCTATGGTACAAATTCACGATCCCTGATATACATATATTTCTGACAGTAACGTGTAGCCTTAACATAATCTCTTCAATATAAGACAGTTCTCAATATAGTATGTGTGCCAGTGTTTTCCGTAAGTTGTTTTGAAAATATACAATTACACGTGTTGGTTGCATGGAACTGATCTGACACGCATTTAATATACAATATTTATCCCGTTACAGAACACACTGCATATGTTAGCCTCAGGCATGAACACGATATCGAAAATTAAGTGGCTCTTGCCACGAATGCTCTTGTGTTACAAATGTAAAGCAGATTTACATGTTGTCGAGTAACAAAGATTGGCTTACATGTTCGTAACTGTTCTCTCATGAACGTACTCTGTTCATAGGGGGCGGAAATAGGCCGCGTCGTGGTTGGAAGTGCGAATCTGAACACAGACTGTGTTCCGGGTATAAATCGAGGACAAGGGATGGCAGGGAGCCTATATATATACATTATACAGACTCTTTTATTCATATATACCCTATAGTAATACCTCCATATGCGAATATTCGATATATTAAGTTTCAGTTAAACAAACTTTGGATGTATTGTCATTATATTAATATCTGATATATTAAGTTTCAGTTGAACGAACTTTACCATTACAATCATGCAATAAAATTGAGTAAAACAATAAATAATTACGCTGACATCAATAAATAACACGAACATCTATCTACTGCACTATTAAATAAGAATACAATTATAATAAGGTTTGGGCACGGCGATGGGTCAGAGAACGTTCGTTTACATTTGTCTCGGCCAATCAGTGCACAGCAACGTTCTACGTCACGCAGCGATGGTGTGTGGTGGGCAATGCGACCTTATGACTGCATCGAAGACTGTCACTTGTGGGAGAATATATTTTACAATACAGGGTAGTGTTTCTGTAATTTATGTCGGATTTTTTATTTCAATACTGTACAGTATAAATATTATATTAGTTCAATATACATCGTCGTTGTTTACAATATGAACGATACGTTATGAAGTATTCTTGTATGAAAAGGTAATTTACAAAGGCTCGGAACGCATCCTCAGAGTACTACATTTTGTAAGTTATTCAATATACAAAGCTCCAGGAATGCATCTACTGCGAAAATCGAGGTATTACTGTACATATATATGATTCGCAAGTGTCTATCTACAGGTGTCATGCTTTTGGTCTCTTCCCACGGTACGTGGGAGGGAAATATGAACACAATTTGGTATTCCGTTGTTATATTATTTTAAATGAATGCACTGAAACATGTAGCAAATGTTATTTTGTTATTCAATGTATGTTGCCCACCCCCCCCCCCCCTTCGAGTGGGGGATGGGGGGTATATGAATATAAACGACAGTAAAGATGCGTGCAAAAGTAACATTTGTTTTCAATCAACAATACCACCGTCGGGATTTGATGTGCAGTAAGATTAAGAATTAGCGTCATGCAATGAGACTTGTTGTTACTATTCCTCGCGGATACCCATGATTGGCAATGCTTTTCTGTACTAACATTACCGACTGTGTTGGTGGCTGTTGTCACGTTGTGTTAGTGTAATGTGTCTGCAATATGCGTGGCGCTTTGGCGTGTTATTACGTTTTATGGAAACAAGTGTTTGCATCTCATGCACGCGTTAAGCTCTTGTGCTTTGCATTCTACAGACGCGTTTAACAAGTAGATGCATGTGTTGTATATATTAGCGTGAAATTGCCGATTGCCAAATTGCAACAATGTCAGATACGCAATTGGTTCTGATTTTGAAAGAAAAGGCATAAATGTAAATGAAAACATAATTTACTGTCTAAGATCCGTTCCTTGCATAATTCGTTACAGCAAGCAGGGGGAAATAAACTACCGGGAATAAATGAAAATGTCACAAACAGGGCCACGTGTAAATTCGAGACCGTTTTCACTGTTAAGGAAAGTGGGCTTGGGCAGGACACTTGATGGCTCGGAGGGGGTGATGGATGATGGACGAGACCAGTGATGGAATTGCAGCCAAAAGAGCGAATGCAATTGAGAGAACGTCCACTGCAGAGCACAAGAGCAGCGATAATAATATTGGGTTCTCGGTCAAATGCGGGCTCGTTTAAATCGGCATAACCCATAGAAAGACACTGCTTCGGTTTGAGCGAAGGATGTTGTTTTGGCATCGGTGTTATTTCTCACCAGCTTACTCAATGCGGTGCTCGACTCTGCTCGACGTGTCTTAGGTTGTGCACCCAAGGCACGTGGAGGATAGCGATGAAGCAAATGTGTTATCGATGACTCATCATCAACACCGTACATCATAAAAACAAAATTAAGCTCGCGATGAAATCACCCTGAATGCACCCGATCTTGTTAAGTTTCGAAGATTTGGCAGGTTTTTGAGCCTGGACAGTGCTTGGCATGGACAGGGCACAGCAGGTAAAGCGTGTTGCTGCAGGGCTATGTGGTGTGCTGCTGTATAGTTATGTGTACGTATGTACTTTTAACTTCTTTCACGTCATGCATAGCCAACCGCACTAATCGGAGGTGCAGGAAAGGGCAACAAACGAAACACAAAAAGCATTTCGAAAGAAATTAGTTTTTAATCTAAACTTGAAAGTACATAGCTCCAGTTGCCTTCTTAATATAGGAAGGAAGTGAACGTTCCAGACGGCCGCAGAAGCGCATCTGAAAAGCGGGCGATGCAGTGATGGCTAGTCAAAAGCCACTGCGAGGATGACCGCAACGACCAGCGTGGTGAAGTATGCTCATATAATCTCCCCCCCCCCCCACACATACGGTGTGGGGAAGCCCTCACTTTACACGTGCACAAGCATAACCTATAGGGTTACAAAGTGCCCAACATTGCATCAAACGTAACCCGTGCGTGTTGACACTTCTCTGCACGCTTGTTGCATTTAATGATGAACGCGCGTTAGCTGATGTCAATTAAGTCGACAGTGTGAAACTTGCCTTGCCTGAAAATAGCTATGAACACGAAGTAACATCCGAAGAACTTCATTGCGTGACCCCTAAACACGAGAGATACACACACAAACACGGGGTTCAGAGGTCAACTCTATACCGCCCCTGCTATGTACCAAAATGTACATTGGAATAGAAATACGATTACAATTTTGTTAACGTTGCTGGTGTTAATTCCAGAACTTTACATAAATAGGAATGTACAATTTGTGAATGCAAACAAAAATCTATTTACCCTCAAGTCCTGTGCCTGCAGGGAGGTTGAACGCCGGTGCTTGTTTCCCCGCTGCAACTGACGCTCGTTCAGGGGCCGCTCACTTTGCTCCCAATCGATCGCTCACAGCTTCAACTCGCATGGTTCCGCACGATTCTCGAGATAACCACCGCATTGACCATACGCGAATTATAACAATTCCTGCCTCATCGGGATGAAACCCGTTCCCAGCCGTTACTTTATTGCACAAAAACAAAAAAAAACACCAAATGTTTCCATGAAGTTCGCACCATTTATTTGTTTATTATTATTAATCTCATGAAACGATCATTGTTCTGGGGAGAAATGTAGAACCCTGTGTTTTAATGTGTTTATATTAAATGTACATTTCAAAACCAGTTACCCTTTTATACTTCCAGGTACGGACTAATGACACGTGTGTGTGTGTGTAGCGGTTAGCGCGCTGCGCTATGAACCCGGCAACCCGACTTCGGTTCCCACTTATGGCCCACACCAGTGATGATTATCTCAGCCAGTACTGGGACTCCCTTAGTTTGACTCAGCCTTAAATGAGTACATAGTGCGACGTGTAAAAACATCGCCACTAGGGACACAAAAGCGGCCGTGCGTGGTGCTGGCCGCCCATCTCGTGTGCAGTGCCAGCCATCGGTGCTCGCTAACAGCACTTGCCCCGACAGTCTGTAACGGCAATACGGATGGGATCTTCGTCTTTGTGTAGTGGTTTCATTAATATTTTAAGCCATCCAAGACTAAGGGCTATGGATAGCGTCGGAGGCGTTCTGTTTTTTTCTGGCTCTGGTTCCAGTGGCTTCGATCAGACGCCGTCTCCAGGCTAACTCAGAGTAGCTGTACCTGCTATATAACAACAACAAATAAAACCCAGTCACACATGCATCCCTGCTGTGGAGACAGACAACGAAGTCAAGCGATGTCATTTCAACAGTAAACATTACTTTTCAAGGCCTGCTTTTACCGTAAAAAAAAATATCTATGGCTTACTTTAAATATATCATAGATTGCTCGCCTGATTAGCAGCATTTCCGTCATGTTAGTAACTCCATGAGGCTACCTCCTATGGGTGACACAATTAATATTTAATGTGCCATCGATTATGAAACGTGTAAGTGATTTAATATTGTCAATAATCAAACGTGCAGCTTATCAGTGGCTGTGGTTTATTTCGTGCAACAAACGTGACGGGTTTTTATTTTATTTTTGAAAATGATTGAACATGTCGATAATTTTTGATACAGCAAATGAGTTTATCAAACTTGATGTCGACATTTGAACATCAAGAATCAAAAACATAGCAACGAATGTTATACCGTATTCTCCTGCAGTGTAACAATACTAATATTACACTAATAATACTATTAATATATAAGATGTGTATTGTTATGTTTTATTCATGTTAATAATATAATTAATAAAATAGTATTATCCCGTGGTCTACAGCGCCCCCACGTGCATCCACCGCGCATGTCTGGGCCCCGCCCCTGGCTCCCCATGTCACCCCCCCACGGAGAGAGAGACATGCAAACTCCAAATATATAGCAAAATATATTTTAACTACCTCGCCTGGAAGACGAGCCGAGGTGGGAGATTTTCGGATAAAATTATTAAGCCGAAACACGCAAATCAGTCTTGCAACGGCAAGCTCCGGGGATGGTCCTCGAATTGCCCTCATGACTGGAACATTGATAGGGAGCTTTGCATTGGCAGAAGCCACGCATCACAGAGAGGGTTTTTTTCGTCATTGAGCGAGGCTGCCAGCCAAGGCTAGTACTCGCAGTACTACAATACAACGTGGAGAAGAGTGCTGAAAAATTACTATTCCTGGTGGCAAGGTCGCTGTGTACAGCCAACACTTACGATCATAGAGTGACAATCGTTCCGATTGTGCTCCGATCAAAGTCAAGCCTTCGAGGGAAAACTGGTGCAACCACTATTCGTGAGTGCCCCTTTAAATCGTAACCCACAGGCGAAGGATAGTTGAGGGTCGGATCAGAGACTGACACGGAACGATATACCTTGATCTGTAGCAGGTCCTCTGAGCAGTACGAGTCGTACAGACAACTGGAAGATGACTATCTTGAAGAGGGGGGGGGGGGGACGTCTGGTGCTGTCTCTCCAAGCCGTTCCACAGTCTACAAGGATCAACAGTGTCTGGTGCCAAGGGGGTGACGCGGCAACCAGCGGACGAGCTGCGAGCGGTGTCTGGCGACGGGATCATCGCGCACATCGACGCAGACGGCGCCGGACCCATCATCCCTGCCAGCACGGGCACCGCCGACAGTGTTAGCATCTTGTCGACTCAACAACCACCCAGCGGTGTAGAGAGACTGACAAACAGCAGGCGAGAGCGCCGTGTGTTCGACACACACACGCCGACCCGAGGTATTTTCAGTACAAGGAACGCCGCATCTCGGAAGCCGCTAGCTCAACAGTTGGCAAGAAGACAACACACACACACAACGCGCAAAACGAGACTAATAAGATTGTTCCATAAAGTTATCTTTGTGTTTCGAAAAGGGTTGCCATCCCAAGGTGGTGCGTTAACTATTAGCTGATCGTGAAAAGCATTGTCCTGTCCCTTGAGTTACATGAATACGGTTATTTAGAAGTATTTTAGTCATTCGTTTTGTTAATTGCATAACCTTACCAATGAATTCATTGATGACACACTTAACATTTATAAGCATCTATGTTACGAATCTACACACTCACAGGAATACTATTGTGTTGAGATTTTTTTTTTAATCACAGAAACTTGCCCGCGAATTCATTGATGCCCCATTAACCAATTGATAAGCATCTGTTTGCCAAACAGGCACACGCACGCACACTATTGTTTCAGGGCATTTCGTTAAGTGCATAATCTTACCAATGAATTCATTGACGTCCACTTTTGCCCTCGGGAACATGTTCTTTAGCACGGTTCCGTATGAATATTGTCATTGTTAAGGACTTTTCCTATCGTCGCGTATTGTCGCGCTACTCTGAGGAGTTTTAACAAACATAACCATTGAGGGTTAATTGTACGGATCAATGAGTAGGACATCTTCAGGAGTACTGTGTTAACAATTCCAATCATAAGTGTGTTCGCATATTCGAGTGTTTTTAGATATTAAAGTTGCTTAACACAGAAGAGTCTGAGTGGTTCCTTCATAAGTTCATGCATAATAATCTTAATAATAACTGTATCTTGCGATGAGATCTGAATTCTGAGACCTGACATAATTACATTAAAACCTAATTTGAATAATTGAATAATTTATTGAATTAGCATAATTTGATAAAATTAGATACTTTTAATTTATTTTTTGTTATTTTTCAAGAAACAATATATATAACAGGAGTCTATGGGAGAATTGAACATGGGAATCAATGGGATAATTGAACATGGGAGTCTATGGGAGAATTGAACATGGGAATCAATGGGAGAATTTAACACGGGAGTCTATGGGAGAATTTAACACGGGAGTCTATTGGAGAAAGACTTAATTTGGAGCTTTCGTGACTGCAGGAATTACTCTTTGGTTCTTTCGGTAAAGTCACGTATAAAGATAAAATAATAAATTAAATACTAGCATACGACGTTTCGATTGCCACACAAGCAATCATCATCAGGTATAAATGAAATAGAAACACAAATCTAGTATACTTAGAAATGTAATGTAATACAACAGAAAGTCGGATAACATAACAGTCAACACCCTACCTGGTTGATTACGTTCTTCCTGAGAATGCTAAATTTGAGAGAGAGATAAAACACAGAACCAGAGACATATAGACAGACATATAAGCAGACAGATATCACAGAGATACATAGAGAGAGAACAAACATAGGCACACAGAGAAACCACTCACCGTGCTACTCATTGACATGCTAATTTCTCTAACCCCTCCCTCTCTCTCCGCCCCCGCCCCCTCTGTCTATTTAAGGTATCGACACAGAGGCGTGGTTTCTCTGTGTGCCTATGTTTGTTCTCTCTCAATGTATCTCTGTGATATCTGTCTGCTTATATGTCTGTCTATATGTCTCTGGTTCTGTGTTTTATCTCTCTCTCAAATTTAGCATTCTCAGGAAGAACGTAATCAACCAGGTAGGGTGTTGACTGTTATGTTATCCAACTTTCTGTTGTATTACATTACATTTCTAAGTATACTAAATTTGTGTTTCTATTTCATGTATACCTGATGATGATTGCTTGTGTTGCAATCGAAACGTCGTATGCTAGTATTTAATTTATTATTTTATCTTTATACGTGGCTTTACCGAAAGAACCAAAGAGTCTATTGGAGAATTTAACACGGGAGTCTATGGGATAATTTAACACGGGAGTCTATGGGATAATTTAACACGGGAGTCTATGGAAGAATTTAACACGGGAGTCTATGGGATCATTTAACACGGGAGTCTATGGGAGAATTTAACACGGGAGTCTATTGGATAATTTAACACGGGAGTCTATGGGAGAATTTAACACGGGAGTCTATGGGAGAATTGAACATGTGAGTCTATGGGAGAATTTAACATGGGAGTCTATGGGAGAATTTAACATGGGAGTCTATGGGAGAATTTAACATGCATGGAGCCTATGGGAGAATTTAACATGGGAGTCTATGGGAGAATTTAACACGGGAGTCTATGGGAGAATTGAACATGGTATTCTATGGGAGAATTGAACATGTGAGTCTATGGGAGAATTTAACATGGGAGTCTATGGGAGAATTTAACATGGGAGTCTATGGGAGAATTTAACATGCATGGAGCCTATGGGAGAATTTAACATGGGAGTCTATGGGAGAATTTATAATAATTTCCGAAATGATGGTAGCCGAGGCTCCTGTGTCGACCATAACCCTGGATAAACCCAACTACGTAACGACGAATCCACCGCGGCTGCTACAACATGGTGCGCCACTTCACTCCATTGGTTTACGCAACACAGCCACCCATTCGACGCCAGAGACCACTGCCTGCGTGCTGCAACAAGATGAGGGATGGTGACGTGTGGATTGGACTTGCGCCGCAACCGAGATACGTGAGATGACAATTGCGGCCGAGTGTCTGATGTGTCGCGACTTGCCTGCGAGGCCGGGGAAGCGGATGCCGGCGGGGCAAAAGCTGTAGAAGGTGATGCGGATGATCCGGCGCTGTTCCAGCACCCCCTGGCGATGTGGCTTTGCTGGCCATATTTGAAGCAGGTGGTCGCAGACCCCCAGGCCGGCAGAGAGTCCCTCCAACACCATTCCTGCTCCGGCTGCAGTCCCTTGACTCCTCTCTCACGTGCGCCCCGGACGAATGAAGCACAGGCCTGCTCCATCTTCTTCGGTGCAGATCCGCAGGCTCTCCTGTGCAAGCAGCCACCGTGGGCCACTGCTGCAGGCTAAGATACACCTGTATATACTGGGCCACCTTCAAGGATGTCATGTCATCCTCCTCCGTGATGGAGAGGGCAACGCTCAACTCCTGTGCAAGCGACCATCAACCTCTCCAGCGCCAGGGAGTTGAGCACCGCCCGATCCATGTGAAGATAAGCTGCTTGACCCAGGGCCAGCAGCACGCTGCGGAAGGCGAGAGGCGTCTCGGCCTCCCCCTGCATCCTCTGCAAAAAACCTCCTGCGAGCGTTGAACGGCGGGTCGAAGATCGCGGTCATCTGTGCATATGCCCGAGGTAGTGTCTCCCGATCCGCCTCTGGGATGGCCTTGAACGCCGCCAAGGAGTCGTCGTCCAGCGTCGTCCGTAGAGCGTGTAGGGCCTCTGCCTGCAACCAGCCGACAGACATGTACGCCGCTTCAAAACAGCGTTGAAACGCCGTCCAGTCGCCCCCCGCCGCTACGAACTCACGGATAGGAGGCAGCCACCTTGGTTGAAGTGGCGATGCCGTGAGCGCCACCGAGGGCGAGCCAAACCATGGTACGCTGGCCTCACAAGAGATTGCAATTGTGCAAGGGGCCAAGCAGGGCCAGGGTAGGGACGATGACACGTTCATTACGTGCGATGTCATTCAGTGAACTGTGAGCACACGGCATCATGGCGTCACCTACGTGCATCACGACTTGTTTATTGTGTGTGAAAACTCGTTTATTTTCGCACTGCTTTTTGTTGTTTAGTTTGTTGTCCTTCTCCCGCACCTCCAATTAGCGTGGTATCTATGTATGGTGCGAAAGAAATTCAACATACATATGCAGATACAGTGACACGGCTTTGTTTCAGCAGTGGAAAAACGATCTGGTGCCTCTGGAGACGCACCTGGATGGCTCGGCACAGGTCGATTGTCCAGTAAAAAAGAGGTATGAGTGGCCCACAAAGAGGTGGATACGAACTCTACGAGTTAAACATTCTTTTCAAGTTGAAGTCATTGAGCGCAGCGTTATTTTTGTTGAACTTTCTAACGTTTATATTCTATGGTTCTTTCGGTAAAGTCACGTAGATAGAAAAAATTATAAAAAAAATAAAATAATAAAAATAAAGTGAATTAAAAATAATAAAAATATCACGACGTTTCGATCGCAACACAAGCGGGCGTCATCAGGAACAGGAGATGACGACCGCTTGTGTTGCGATCGAAACGTCGTGATATTTTTATTATTTTTTATTCACTTTATTTTCATTTTTATTATGTTATTGTTATTATTATTTTTTTCTATCTACGTGACTTTACCGAAAGAACCATACAATATTCATTCCTGCAGTCACTAAAGTTTTAAGTCAACATTTCTAACGTTTGTGGAACGTCGCATGTGAAACATAGCGACTTTGCTGCTTGTGTTTTGCAACTCAGTTGCACAATACCAAGCGATGGAAATCACACATAAAACACCTGAACACAGTTATCTGGCTTGAACACCTGAATTTGAAATTGTAGTTGTTGCTCTGCATCTACATCAGCAGCCATACGAAAGAAGAAAGACTGCACCTCAGTTACACACAGCTCCCTCCTTCATACACTGCTCTCGCCTCTCACCGTCCCTCCTCCAATGCCCCCTCTTATCCCCACAGTTATCTCTCCCATTCCCTCCCCTCCTCCCTGTCACCTGATTCCCAGCCACCGATAGCATATCGTCACATATCGGACCATTTCTCCTCATCTCCCACCCCAAATCAGAGATTGTTCTACCACAGGGTCAAGCAGGTGCAGGGACTGACGTTACCGTGGAAAGGGATATGTAATGCTGGACATCTATGAAAAATAGCTTTGTAGCTCATCGGATTCCTCCAGTACAAATATATATTCTGATTCTGAATGTTGATGTTGTGGAAACCGTTATGGAGAAGCGTTACACAACCAATTGCATGTGCAACAACAACAAATAATGCAATCATTGTAAACAATGTTGTCAAGGGTAAAATATTTTTTTAGTTGTGTAACAATAAATGGAGCAAAACATTGTTTTGTAAGCAACATTATTATTGGAGGAAACTTCCAAGTGTAGATTCAGATTAAGGGAAAGCGGCACTTACATTGTGTTACACATGATATCACGATAAGCCCTGTAAACTGGCCTGTAAATTGTGATCATGAAACTGACAGTTTTAGGGATCTGGATTTATTGTCAAATTTCATCCTACTTATAGAAAACTAGTGCGTGCGCGTGGGGTAGAGTTCAGTGGCGCGCACTTTTCACAGTTGAGTTGGGACAGTCGTTGTTGTTGTTGGTGGTGTAAGGCTGTATGTTTGTTATTACTCCAGAAGTTGTTAAATAAATACCTTATTTATTGTTACGAGATCATCCTGAATGCATTCGCCTGTGACGACATGATTAGTCAAGTGTTCGATGAAGATAAATAGACAACAACACTTCAATCGGTTTTCTTCCCAAACCCAATTCAGTCACCCTTCTTGATCTCAACAATCTAAATATAGATTCACTTACATCATAATTCAGTCGCTGCCGTATAAAGTGTGCTCGGAAAATTGACCTATGTTTGCTGTTTGGTTTATTGTGGTTACAATATGCGATCACGTTTTTTATTGATGTTGAAACGACAAAAAACCTCAACACACTTCAAATTATTCATAATTCCACGTAAATTAGTTGGTTATTAATCTCAGATAAAATTTGATGTTAGCGATTATATATTCTTTTTTTACGTTACGGAGTTGTTGATGAAGTTGTCGATTTTTATTTATTTATTTATATTTTACAATTGCCCTTGATTAGGACAACGTCAAAGCCAGTCGGGGAATAACCTAAAACTAAAAAGTTTTTATTTTACCAGGTAAGGCCTAGTGAGTTATATAGCTCTCTTTCTGCAGTGACTTAGCCACAAATGATAGCTCAACGAAGTAGCTTATAATGCGAACATTTATATCAGCCAAATACTTTAAACGCATGTTTATAAATGTGTATAGAGCAGGCGTCAGGGTCGGAATCGAACCCACAACCTCCTCCATACCAGGCGAGATCGTTAACCTTTCACCACCATTACATGCCATGACGAAGCGATAAATTGTCGTGAAGTCAAAGCCACGATTCCATTCAACAATCGATACATTTTTTGGTCTCATCTCGACCGTCTCGTTTGTATTATCTTGCTTTTTTACGTGTTTTTCTGTCTAGATTTTTCACGTCATTAGCCATTAACAAATCATGTTTTCCATTAACTAATTTAATTGTATGAACTCATATCGTTGTATTAACTGATGTAATATTGCAACTTCAATTGCGGTGTTTGTTGCTCGCTGCTTGGCGTTTTGGGCCTTTTGGCCAACTGTGCTCAGGAACCGTGATTTTAAATATATATACCTCTCGATATAATTAGCACGTGCGTTTTGTAAATTACAATTCGTAAATTCTTACGGACACGATTCAAATCATGTATGGTGACAATTAAGAATACTAAATAATTAATGTTGCTTGTAAAATTCCCGAGTATGCAAGGCTGAGGCTTTTAGTGCCATAGTCTTCTACTAGAGGTCGCTGTTTACCCACCGATTAAAAATCATCAAATCTAGCAATAACGCGGGGTGTATTTGGTGTCACTGGGTTCATTGTCAGTGGAGAACAAGCACCAATACACACACACTAAACACATCCGTCACTTATACTGTGACCTTAAAAGGAACCACGTATAATAGGTGACGTTTCTGGCAGGGCACCTTATTCATAGCACCAGTGTGTTGATTTGTATTTGTTATTTGTGTTTGGGCATCACCACCAATGCAGTCTGCTCAATAGCTCACAACAGTACAACATAATACAGGACTAAATCATTTCAGACTTCATAAAAGCGTCACTGCAGCTCCCTTTATAAGCAGATCGGGTGTCAGTTTTTTATTACAGGGAGTTATACAATTTAATGGGGGCAATTAATGGTATAGGAGCGGTGGCACACTGAGCTCCAAACCTGGTTACCCGAGTTCGGTGTCTGGACATGGCTGAGATGAGTGATATCTGAACAGGTCCTGGGTCCCCTCCCCACCAACCTACACTAAACACATTCCTGCGGAGGGACCTGGTAGGAACGTTGGGTTGCTCGGTCAATGGCCAGGGTCAATGGCGGCGTGGTGTATTCCGCAACTAAGGCTGACTGTGAGGGCGGGCACAAGCCGGCGTGAGTAGGTTAAACGTTGAGTTTTAATCCCCTGTGGGCTGGTGGAACCAGGTGGTTCCTACCAGTATCAGGTGGTAAAGTATGGTCAAACAACCCCGAGGACTAACAGCCTGAAGAGGCCTTCATCCAGCAGTGGATTGACAAAGAGCTGTAATCGTTTTGTGTTAAATAAGATGAGTATAAAGTTTCCATAAGTTTAGAGTAATTATGTGTCTTCACGACAAAACAATATATTTTGGAGTTTATTTAGTAAGATCACAGCAGAACAGCAGTGTTACACATTTTGAAATGTCACAAAATATAGGGTGACTGAACACGTTTTCACTTTGTTCAGTTATCCAGTTTCAGCGCTTCCGAGTGTCTCGTAAATCACTTTATGAAAGTGATTTATTATTAATATTATTCATCTTCGGCTCTCATACATCTACAGTTAAGCTTGACGTTAGCCATTTCGTTCAGAGTTTTATAGTCCACCTTGAAATTTTCCACCAAAAGTTTTACAACATTCGGGAACTTGTCCAGCTGCAATTCTTACATTTGAGTTATTTACCATTTTGTGGCTTGTTTTTTATTTTCTTAAAATGTAAATGTAATTTGTTGAATCAATGTAGGCCTTATTATTTTGCACCGTTTAGTCTTGAACGATGGAGTTGTTGACAAGTCTGAACGCAGTAAAGAGTAAGCGCCTAACGGTACGCTTATAATATAAAATGAGTTTCCAGCAGAGGTTTTAAATATTAGATTTTTTATAGTTTAATATTCATCTGGGAGGGAGCCAGAGAGGCTGGAGAAAAAAAATGATAATCCCCACACACACCTCTAATTCCGCACAGATAGAATCAAGAAACCACTGTTGTCCTGTCATTCCCTGGCCACCGGACAGCTCGGAGAGAGTGACGCACACACGTGTGTCAATATTGGGTTATAGAGGAGGGAGGCGGGTGATGCTGTTTATATGCATGCAGTCTATATATGCCGTGTGTGTCTCAGTGTGTATTTATGACTGTATATGTGAATTAATTTCACATTCATGCTCAGGCTGGCTCTGTTGTGTTGCCCAGCTGGGTAATGTATTTAATTCACTTCAAGCACCATCCGTGTCGTCTGTGCGAGCACACGCTGTTCTCTTGTCTTGTTGATAAACTCACAAATAAGAGTGGCGGGGTGACTCGGAGGTCAGAGCACAGAGTTGGCACTTAACCGCAGAGTCCCTGGGTTTGACTCAGGTAGCCGCTTGTTATTGCTTCTGCACTCCATTTGGCCAAATTCAACCTCTGAGAATAAAAATATTGGGTTGACTGCCGTTCTACGATTATTTCCGTCCATAGCGAGGCGGGGGGGGGGGGGGGGGCTGCCCCGCTACTCTGCGGACCAGAGATCACTTAAAAAGGATCACTGTAGTAGTTCAGCGATATCCATTTCCGTTTAACACGTAGGCTTTCGCGATCAATATCATCCATAAGAGGTGTTTGGGTTAGATCGCGTAAATATGTGTCGTTAAAACCCACCACCACCCGACATAGCCAACTAGTAAGGGTTGTCACGTAAACAGAACATGCCAATTCGTCACTAGTACAGCACACCAGTGTGCTGGAGAGCCAAGCCACATTTACAATCTGCGTACGACGTTTCGCCAGTAATTACAACTAGCTTCATCAGGCGACAGCCAGATTTGTGGAAAAGTCTTACGGTTTCGTTCCTTATATCGAGGCGTCGACAAATTCTCGCTATGGGAATTTTGTATTTATTTAAAATGGGCTGTGCAACAAATTGTAGAGTACTTGTAACTGATCACATTTGCAATTTCCCTACATAGACCGGCCCACCAGCCCTCAGAATAGACCAGCCCACTGGCATTTGAACCTTATGGCGTGACCACGGGGTCCCATAAGCTCCCGGCCCTCGTATAAACTGTGTTGCGACGTCATTTTATGTCTGTTGAAGGCGAACAATACCACAATCTATTCCTCTCGAAGAGCTCTACACGATGCACTTGTTCAGCTCTTCTGCACATTTGTCCCTGCTGCGCTTGGACGACTTGACAAGACTGGACTGCTGCCTTATGACCATTCTGGGTTTGCCACCTACTTACTCTCCATGGCTATGCTCACGTGTGGTCGCGCAAAGGACGCGGTTAACAGAGAGAGAGCGAGGCGGAGAGGGTGGAGTACATACCCAACGACATCGGCAGGATCAACTATGGGACGCGCGACCAGATTATTTCACGCGTCTGGAACTTTGGTCAGGTGAGCAACGCGCAACACAAGGGTTGAACCCAGATTGCTATGGTGAGGTGATCATACATCTGGATTAACCCCACCTGTGTTCTTATACATGTGTAATGACTCTCGGACAACTTCTGTCTTTCTTCTTTATTTATTAGGGCGCGTCGCGCAGATAACGTACTCTCATATCCTACAGTACTTAGCTATGATTAACATAAAGTACTTGGGCTAGAATAACAACAGATACTTGAGCTCGGATAACGACAAATGCTTGAGTTAGGAAAACAACAGATACTTGGTCTAGGACAGCAACCAAGCAACGACCGCATGGAGACAGCGACGACACGGAGACAGCGGCGGCGTAGAGACAGTCCATCCCGATCCCAGGGCAACCTCGAGCTCTCTCAGCCTTCGCCTTTTATTCCCCCCGGCGTGGCCTCGTACCGCCCCAGCCAATCCCGAATATCCCTCCTATGGTTTCCCCCTGCAATTATCCCACGTGACCACCTGGCAACGCACGGCAATCCCGAACACCCCCCATGGTTTCCTTCTGTAATAATCCCTCGTGACCACCTGGCCACGCACTGTCCCTATCCCCTCATTATCTCCACCCACGCACCTTCTCTCTTTTCCCACACTGTCCCTACATATGGATTATTCCATCTGTGCTGTCAGATTCGAATTATTCCACCTATGTGATTCAATACACAGTCCTATGTCAATCCACTGCTGGACGGAGCCCTCTCCACACCGCCTCAGTTACGGGGGTTGTGTGAACATACAGGACTGATTCAGATATCACTTGCCACTGATGCTAGCTATGGCCTGGAATTGAACACAGGTAGCCGGGTTTATCATGCGGTGCGCGAACAACTGCACCACTGCCCCCCACCCGTGTGATTACATCTGGATGAATCCATCTGTTTTGTTGGCCCCACAAGGTGGCGAAATGTTAACTACCACACCTGGTATATCGGAGGTTGTGAGTTCGAACTCGACCCTGAAGCCTGCGGTACATTTAAATTTTTACTTCAAACTTTCGTGACTGCAGGAATTCATATTCTATGGTTCTTTCGGTAAAGTCACGTAGATAGAAAAAGTTTACGTGTCTCTCTCCCCGTGGTCTCGTGGGTTTTTCTCCAGGTCTTCCAGTTTTTCGCTCCACATTTATAATCAACCTGCGTTGAGAGTGTTTGGCCGCGATGCATTTCTATACGATAAGCCACTTGGTTGAGCTATCATTTGTGGCCAGGTCGCTTCTGAAAAAAAAGCTATATAGCTCAGATGATTGCACCTTTCAGGTTTGTTAGGCCCAGTCTAATGCAATATATATTTTTTATCATTCTAATTATAATCGTCACTTACAATGCAGGGGGTGCTGCCAGAGTGGTGTAGTGGCTCGCTAGTGTGCTGGACCCAGAATAGAGGTTTTATTCGATCTCCTGGCACGGCAATTGAAATGATAGGACGAGTCTCTTAAATCCCCCCGCATCTGTCCACCGAGCAGAACGAATGAGTACACCACAGATAGTTGATCAGCAGGTCATGCTGTGGTGGGGGTAAAGTGAGGGTACTCTCGTCTCTTTCAATATGTATAGCCAGCGTGGAAAGGTAGGCCAATCTCTATAAGGGAGGCCCTTCCACAAGTACGGTAATTGCTTGCATGGCTTCACCTTTACCTAGAACTCGGTAGGCTAACAACGTTACGCAGCGTAAATATCACATACTGTAACAAACTTTAAATAATTACCTGAAATGTTTAATTAAACTCAGAGTGAAAGTATCTGAGCAAGCAACGGAGCAGCATTCATCTCTCTTGGCAGCCCCTCTGGCAGTGATGGAAATTTTGCCAGTTGCTAAATTAATTGGGAAAGATGAATAGCTTCCTAAATTCACCAACTGTTTCTCACATCACCCTTGCGAAACGCAGATTGAAACTTCAGCGTCTGCCGGCCAGAATGGCACCTGACCCCCATGAGTAACCCGGCCAACCTCTGAAAAAAAGTTGGATTTTGAATTTGTGTGCATAATGGATGTGGGGCAAACACAGAAATGCTGCGTGTTCTAGTA
Source organism: Lethenteron reissneri (assembly GCF_015708825.2). Lineage (NCBI taxonomy): Eukaryota > Metazoa > Chordata > Hyperoartia > Petromyzontiformes > Petromyzontidae > Lethenteron > Lethenteron reissneri. The sequence goes on from NC_083827.1 coordinate 2,485,874, forward strand.
GCGTTGCTCTCGTCCGTGGTTGTGTCATTACCGCCCGACTTGAGTTTAGTGACGGCCGTAACTCTGGTAAAAAATTACTATTTTTTATTGCGCATCCAGATTTATGAAAATGAAAGCACCCCAAACATGCGTTTTGCGTGTCGTGTGCTTGTAAGATGCTGATGATGCAAAGTGTTCATCGCCATGGAACGGTGTGAAATGTTAACAGGTTTTTTTTTTATTTCTGGATCCATTGGGGCGGGTGATGAGTTTTATAAAGATTTAAAACATGTATCCGTGGTTAGTTTTGTTTTTATATTACCGCGCTGGCTGGTTAAGCAGCAGCTCTGATATTATTTAAATTGTCCCTCTCTAAACTTCGGGCATTCACACCAAAGCCGCATACATCTAAATCAACTGAATACAAACTTATTCCGCCTGGCAGTAGAGCATTGTGGATTAAACCAAATGTAAGCAAAATGTATTTCTGTGTCTCTAGATGTAAAAAAATATAACATTTATTTTAGTTTAACACGCCGGCTTTCACAACCAATATTATCCATAATAGAGGTTTTCGGGTTAGATTGCGTAAATACAAATGTGTCGTTAAACCCACCACCACCCGACATAGCCAATTAGTAAGGTTTATCATGAAATTAAAACATGGCAATTCGTTACGATTGTAGCGCTGTAAATGGGCTGCGTGTACTTACCTGCAGTAGCAGACAGGGCTCACCAGAGGCAGTAACTTGGACCGGCATGTGGGTTGCTACATTCCCCAGGCCCAAAGCAGGAGGGGGCTGTGGGGTGTTCTGGGATCCCCTGAGACCCCCCCCCCCTCAATAGAAGGGGACTACGGGGTGTCCTAGGATCCCCCGAGAACCCCCCTGGAACGCTCTGGAAGGGAGGCTTGGCCAAGGGCGGACACACCTGGGGAGGTGTATAAAAGCCGGACCTCTGGACGAGCCTGGGGCCAGTCCGAAGACCGAAGCCAGAAGACCAGCTAGCCAAGGACCCTGGGACCCCTAGCCCAGCTGCCCTTGAAAGGGCTGGGTCTCTATGGGCCAGTGGTGAGACCCTGGAAACCCCCGGCCCGACGTCCTTGTAAGGGCCGTGACCGAGTGGGCCAGTGGTCGGGACCCGTGCCTTGGCTGGGTCGGGTCAGAATATCCTCCCCTAGGTCACCCCGAGCCGGAGGGAAGAGAGCCCGTGGTCCCAGTGATAGGGCACACTAGCCCGGATGACTAACCTCCCCAGGTAGTGGGTAAAGGGCCCTGCCCCTTTGTGTTAAGACTCTTCTTGTTACCGTTGTTATAAATAAACGCGTTGCCTCTACAAGTCGTCTCCACTCTCCTGGAACCCACTACATTTGTTTTGGAAGTGGCCATGGAGATGCGGTGGAAAACACGTACCCGGAGCCTGGACGCGGTGGGGCCGGCAACCCCGGATGAAGATGGCAATGCGCTGCCTGCTGAGCAGCAGCCCGCTTCGCCGCCTGCCGCTCTCCTGTCGCCGCGAAGCCCGCTGCGGGAGGCGCATCTCGCCTTGCGGAGCTGCTTCACGCTGCAGCCTCCATCCTGGGCGACATCCATCACGAGGAGGCTGCATATGCTATGGTCCAGGCGTTGGCGTCTCGCATGGTCCGCATTCCGGCCGGGTCTCAGATGCTTGTTCCTCTCCAATTTTGGAAACCCCTCAACTCCGACGCGCTTGTAGAGGGCGTTTTGTTGGGGCCCTTTAATATGGCAGTGAGCGGGTTGGAACTTGTCGGTGCACAGATGCTCGTGTCGGGTGACAGGGAACCTTTCATACACGTTCTGAATGCGGGGTTGAGAACTACCATTATCCCCCAGGGCACAGTGCTTGCCCACGCAACACCAGCCCTTCTGGGAGATTCAATGGTGAATCACATAGGGGATGTGTCACGTTCCGATCCGCATTCACAACCTGATGAAAAGTGGATTGATGTGCTCTGCTCGGGATGCATGAACCTGCTAACGTCCCAACGTGTTAAATTGCGTGCGCTGTTGTGTGACTTTGCCGACGTCTATAGCAAAAGGAAATTCGACATCGGCTGCACTAAATTACTCAGTCACCACATTGAGACAGGTGACGCTACTCCAATTCGGCAAAATCCGTTTCGGTTAAGCCCTGTCGAGAAGGAGCACGTACAGGTAGCCGTTAATTACATGTTGACAGCTGATATTATCTCGCCATCCACCAGTCCATGGGGGGCACCAATTGTTCTCATAAAAAAACATGACGGTAGCCTCCGATTCTGTGTGGACTTCCGGAAACTCAACAAAGTCTCCGTGGCAGATGCTTATCCGCTACCCCGGATGGATGAATCGCTTGATGCCCTGGCAGACGCGTGCTACTTTTCGACGTGAGACCTCTTGTCGGGGTTTTGGCAATTGCCCCTTGACAACGCATCGAAACCGAAGACGGCTTTTTGCACTTCGCAGGGCCTATTTGAATTCAACCAGCTCCCCATGGATCCTGGGGCACAGTGGAAAGGGTCGGAGTAACACCACCTGGGCGTACGAGACCGGCCGAGGGGGGTTTTCCCTCAACCGAGAGACGGCCCAATCTTGTGCTTCAAGTGCGGGCTGCCATGGGGTGCCGCGCTCGACGGAGAGCACCCTCCACGCCGACGCCGTCTTTGGATTGTCGCCCCTTCTCTCCGCTGCGTCCTCAGGCGAGTCACAGTGCACCTCATACGCAGCCCTTCGTCTCACCTCAGGCATTTGTTTCGGAGTCGCGGGTCGCGGATTTAGTGTCGGGAAGCAGTCGCGGGCCGATCGGGGTTAGCAGGCAAGGTTTATTCGCAATGCTCCGCGCAATTGACGGCTCTGGCACACTGTATTGTTCAAGGTGGGGGGATCGTGCGTGGTTGTCTATCTGCCAAAATCGAGCTCTATTTCACCCGTTTCCATTCCCTGTTTTGCCGCGAATGGACAGTCGTTAGGAACTATTGGGCAGATTTCGGCTACAATTTGCATAGGTGACATTCGTTTGATGGGGCCGGTGCTCATTTCAAAATCCCTAGCTGTACCCTGCCTGTTAGGGACAGATTTTCTAGGTAAAATGTTACTCAAGATCCTTGTGGATCAGGGCTGCATTGAGTTACCGTCGGGCCGCTGAATGGCGTTCTTATCATCGGGGATAGGGCGTGGCTTCACTGCCCCCAGGTCCCCATGGGGATGTCCCCTAAACCATATAAACCCTAATGGGGTCCCGTGGAAATTGTTGAGGTAAAGAGCCCCCAAAGTGTCCGCATCCAATTCGGTCGCAGGCGCTGGTTCGTGCACTCGTCACATCTTAGACCTTTTTGTCCGCCTGATGGCATCTCTTTATCTCCAATCCCTGAGGGCTGTGTATCGGGTGCAGCCGACGAGCAGGGGCACACGTCCACGGATGTGTTGCCTCAGGGGGACTCTGCCTCTTCCTCCACAGGGCCCCAGCGCCTAGGGTCGGCGGAGCAGCAGGCAACGCCACCGGGTTCGGCTCAAATGGGGAAAAGTGCATCTGTCGCCCACTCCGTCTTCTCAGGGCGGACAGCCTCCTCCTTCTCCACCTCAGGAGGGGCCGCGGCCATTGGGCCACTGTTAACCCGGCGTGGGATCCGAGGAGGAGGCCTCCCTCACCCTGTCCGGGGGCCCAGCGACGAGTCTCTTGAACCGCACTCAAGAACTGTGCGGTTCAAGAGACTCGTTTCAGCATGAGATACTGTCCCATTCTGCCTGCCTGGTTGCGGGTGGTTCGCGTGGGTGCATTCGGTACCCCATGCGTTGTGACTGGTTCGCCCCCCTCCCACCCCCCGTGTATTCGCGGCTGTATCGTTCTTCGTTGCTGTTGATATCGCCATTGGTTGTTACTTGCGCGGGGTTTTCGCATTCGACGTGCCCACAGGAAATTTTTAGGGTTTTTTTGTAGATGGCGCTCTCGTCGCGCCTTATGTTGGTTGGCGCGCTCGCAGTGCATGGTTATCACCCCTTTCAACGTTTGGGTTGGCAATGCCACAATATGCATTGGCGCTTTTAGAGTGCCGGGCTTTACAGCCCCCACCACCCCCTGCACAGCCCTAGCATGTTCAGCCGGGTTGGCTGTCCACAAAATTTGAGGAGTTTTTTTCTTGGAAGTTTTTTCTCCTCTGCTCAAACTTGGGGAGTTTTGTTAAAAATGTTCCTTTACTTGGCGAGGTTTTTTTTTTCATTTTTTCTCCTCTCCCCCTCGAATTTCGGGGATTTCCCAGCCTGGGTAGGCTGAGTTTTTATAAAGGGGGGGGGGGGTAGTGTAGTGACGTACACTGTCACTAGACTGTATCGCCGGGTACTGGAGGGACACGTGACTGGGGGCCGAGAGCCCTGCCCTCATACAGTAGGGGGCGGGGACCGAGGGCGGGGCGAAGTCACGGCCAGGCAAATAAAGGGGAAGCCCCGACAGGAATTGGGGCTCGTTCTGTGAGGATCAACTGGAAGCTCTTCGTTCTTCGCTCCTCGTTCGTCGTGCAGTCTGGACTGGGATTCGTGGGTTAAGCAGAAAGTGTGCTGCTGACCCGTTAATTTAGTTTAACGCACACACACATAGCGATAGATAGCCACACCTAACGAGCAGACTCAGAGTGTTCATAGTCGTTTATTAAGCGTGTTGCCTCAAACTTATAGTGTGTGCGCCTCCGTGTATGTCACACGCTACATACGTCTACAACACAACAGGAGATTACAAATCCTGTGGCAAAACCTCAGTTGGACCAGACTGTCTGAGGATGGGAGGCGGCGAAACGTGGCGAGGGAGAAAGAAGCTGTGCTCACCACGCCCGTCCCCAAAGAGTAGCTTTCCAAAGAATTTCAAAACCAAATTATGTTTAAGAAGATTGGTCTGATAGGCTTATGGACTCAAATGTCGTCTTATGTATATGTCAAGACACAGAACGGATTCCACTTTAATTTGCCACGCATAAAAAAAATCTAACGAAATGATTTATCTAAAATAAACAACGTTTAATATTTTAGTCAATCAGCCATTTGGACCAACGCTTCTCCTCAGCCATGGTCAATCCACTGCTGGACGAAGGCCTCCCAAAGCTGCCACCTGGATGAAAAGTGGGCTATATTTTGCCCATTCCTGGCCAGCTGGCTCAAAAACTTCGAGTGGTGTTTATTGTTGAAGCTGGGAAGTATTTTTTTTATCTTAAGTGACATGGCATTCAGACGGCGTCCAAACACCATACCGTAGGTCACCTCACCTCACTGCTTCTTCCCTCTCACCGCTCCACTCTGAGGCGCCACGGTAGCGAGATGTTAACTACCTTGCCTTATATGCAGGAGGGAATGGGTTCGATCCCGGTCCCGATCCCGACCCTGACGCCTGTATATTTATAGTTTGCATGTCTATCCCCGAGGTCGCGTGGATTTTTCTCCGTGTCCTCCGGTTTTTCCCTCCACAATTTAGAAATAACACGCATTTACAGTATTTGGCTGTTATAAATTGCCACTTGATTAACCACTTCGTTGAGCTATCATTTGCGGCCAGGTCGCTTCTGAAAAAGAGCAATATAGCCAAGTGGTCCTTACCTGATAAAATGTTTTAATAGTTTAATTCCCTCCTCCCATCATCATCATCATCGTCATCTCTTTTACCCCCAAGTTATTTATAATAAATAACCTTGCTCAATTCAAGACACGTGTTACACTCTTATCTACAACTTTGATAATTGCCCCCCACCTCGTCCTGATTGATCTTTTTCTGTGTGGAGTGTGACTTTTCACAACCACAGCGCTTTGTGATTGTGCAATGAAAAGTGCTGTTATAAATACGTTGTTATTATTATAACGTGTTGTGTGTTGCTGGCCGGTTGATGTTTTGTTAAATAAAGTAAACTCCGACGACGGACTGCGCTTCAACTTTGCAGGCAATGAGTGCTACTAGACTCATCATGCTTATGCGGTCAATAAATGAGCACCACTTTATGAGAAGCCAAACGTGCTTGTGGTACGGAATAATACGTCCCTTGCCCATAGGAATGCGAAATTTCCACCAATTGGTCAGGATTATGAACAGAAGAGTGGGGAGACCTTGATCATGGTTGGTGATTGATGATGTCTTGCCTGTGCTTTTTGAGCAACAAAACCACAATTTAGTTGACAGCATCTGCCGCAGCAGTCAGCTGGCGCTATAGTGTGTGTGCGCGTGTGTATGTGGGGAGCAGTAGCGTAGCGATTAGTGGGCTGCGCTAAAACATGGCGACCCAGTTCGCTTCCTGCTCATGGCAATCATCAGTGACGATTATCTGAACCGTTACTGGGCTCCTCTAGGTCGCCTCATCCTCAATTGAGTACCTGGTGCGGTGTAAAAACATTGCCACTAGGGAGACAAAGGCGGCCGAGAGAGGTGTTGGCCACCCACCCCCTCGTGTGTTGTACCAGCCCTCATAGTTGTTCGCTAACGGCACTTACCCCAACAGTCTGTTACAGGCTATACTGGGGCTCTTTGTCTTTGGTGGTGGCGGCGGCCGTGGCAGTGGCGCACGGCACCGCGTGTCAGCGATGGGGTATTTGCGTGACGCCGGCCACCTCCCAGGCGGTGGCGCGGAAAGGGTCCTATGGGTCCTGGTACTAGGGGAGCGGCTGCTGTGCCTGTCGCTGGTGCCTGGATACCCCGACGTCTTTAGACGTGTCTAAGAGACACCCACAAAATGTGGCACAAAAATATCCAAGTGTTGTTAAGCCCACGTTATTCTCCCTTCAGCCAGGCGACGTAAACGCCGATTGTGCTGATGGAAACTTTAAAAACACAGGAGCGCACGGTCCTTAACACAGGGCTCCATGCAGAGAAACCACAGTCTGACAGAGAGACCCATAGGCTAACAGGACGTGTAAAATAACACAGGCTACACTGACTTAGACAGGACCCATAGACTAACACATGGCCATATCAGTGATGTGTGGTGAGGTCAATGGCTGGGGAGGCACTGGCTAGTGTCAGAGCCAGATTCACACACTGAGGGGGACGTGACCTCACGGAGGGGGGCGTGGCCTCACTGAGGGGGCGTGGTCTCACTGATGGGGGCGTGTTAGACACGTCCCCCTCAGTGAGGCAGATGTGATAGCTGCCTCCCCCGGTGCTTTTTCATTGCAGTTTCATGACGAGACCAGCGAGCCTAAATATCTTTATACACATACGTGAAATAAGTTATCTGGAGTATGGAAGGCGAGGACATGAAATGAAGGGGTCTACAAACATTACATTGGTGACATACTGAGAAAGTAACAGGCACGCACTTATTGCCCGCGTTCCATCCAGTTACTGAGGGGTTGCGCAATCAGAGGGGAGGCTGAGCTCGTCGCTGCCTCACCTCTCGTTTCTTCCTGTATTTTCAGCAGAGCTCCGTAAATTTGGCGATTTTGACTATAAAGATGATTGGAATCGTACAGAAATTACATTTATAACACAGATCAGTGTAAAAATGTTAATATTTATTTTATTTGATTAGTCTTTTTTTTACTTTTCGTAACAGCTATTTTCATCGGAGTATGAAAGGTGAGGCTGCCTCCCCTGCCTCCCCTGACCGCACGTCCCTGGGCCATATACTTACCTAGACTTACACAAGTCCTATACACTTGTGTAGTGTGGTAAAATACGCGGTGCGCACTGTTGGCCGAGGGCAACCGAGGGCAGACAGGTGCGCGTGTGCAACGTGAGGTTGCACGAGCAAACCTCCACCTCATTAAGGGGAGAATCGGGTGCAGACGGGGTCGGCCCAGGGTTGCATACTGACACCGGAGGTGTTGCCAGGGAGACGTGTGATAAGGGCTGATTGATGGCCTGACAGGCGATAGCCTGTCTGGCCCTAAAGAGACACAAGGGAGGGAGCTGGACAATTGGGAGGGGGATATAAAAAGGTGTGTGAGAGCGAAGCGGGAGTTCGTGTTGCTGGGGACAAGAGAGAGAAGACGTCTCGCCGCTGCTGCTCAAGCTGGGAACGGACCTCAATCCTCACGAGTCGCCGGGCGGGTGATGGTTGATCCCCCTGCCCAGGTCAGACGAGTGCGTGGGTCTGAGGGAACGTAGGCTGTGTGCAAGCCTCTGTGTGAGCGCTGCTCTGTGCAAGCCTCTGTGTGAGTGCTGCTGTGTGCAAGCCTCTGTGTGGGCGCTGCTGTGTGCAAAGCCTTGAGTGCGGAGCTGCCGAGAGCGAGAGCGGCTGTGTGCAGGTTAGTGAGGTGTAGCGTAGATAAGAGTGGGAATTGGTAAACAGAAGTGACTGTAGCGACAGTGATAGGAGTGCCTACAAGTGGTGCAAGAAGAGGCTAATACAGTGTAAGCAGGTGACCTGTTACAACGTGTCAGTCTGAGTGATTCTACAAGACACTACACTTGCATAGAGACCCATAGACATATATACGACAATAAACTTACATAGAGAGCCATACACTATCACAGTACAAAGAAAATAACACAGAACACATGTACTTGCATTAAACGTGCAGTACATAGCACCCGTAGACTTACATAGGCTCCCGAAATACTTATACAGGACTCCGTGGAGATATATTGGTGTCAAATGTGACTCATTCGTGGGGAATTTTCAATCTGAGCACGGTTGATAAGGTAGTGGGTGGCCACCGGATGAATTCCACACTTGGGTAAATTTGAATAATGTGTTTTCAGTGGCGAGTGATGTGGAAGACGTGAGACGGATGTGAATTACCGTCGGGCACGTTAGAGTGGTTTTTGATGAAAAGCTCGGTATGAACATGATTTACTGTCATTAGTGACTGCGACCATATCTCACCGTGCTGCGTGGAGAAAAATACACTTGGTATTTTGGAGCTCCGCGGGAGGATGGGGAGACGCATGGAATCCCGGAGGTGATTTGGAGTTGGGGATGAAATGGAGGATGAGAGTACATTTCACTCGAGAGCAACGTATCTGAGGTAAGGTCTTATTTTTCGTTTCTTGGTTATCCTTTGGGCCACAGGAAATAATCGTTTCCTTCACTGACATCTCCTTGCCATGGACATTCGTAAAAAAGAGCTTTATAGTTCATAGGATTCCTCCAGTATACATTTTCTGATTGTCTATTTTGACTGAGATTGCTTCCGTCCTGTCCCAACATTGGCAGTTCGAGCCCAGCAGCTGACATGGTTAATACCGGATGGGGAGGGGTCGGGTTGTAACCATCTCGGTCACAATGGACGTTCAAGATCCCGGTGGCGATATTTGAAAGCGAGTAGGCCACGTGTGCCATCATCACGCTCCACATTTTCTCAACTTGAAAATTGCCCAAAAATTACTTAATTAGAAAACACCGCCCTACCCTACCAGCAGTTTATGTTCAACTGTCAAACATAGCGGCTTCCTCATGGTCTCTAGTGATGTATGAACAGAGCGAATACCAACTGCGCTTTGTGCAACAAACACTGGACGGTGTAGATTTCCACTCCAAACCCCCAATCAGCGGTGGTGGAAATCCAACAGCCTACTTGCGTTGTCTTTGTACTGTTCGCCTTTTGGCGTTCTCTGGTCTGACACTGGTGAGACAAGGCCATAAAGAAGGCTGTTTCTGGTGTAGGCCAACCAGTTTAAAAGCCAATGCATACATTATTAGGCCATTCTAGATTTGCTTGTTTGTTCACATTTTGCCACGAGTATATGTGCTTAATGCAGACTTGATTCCTTGTAAAAGGTATTATTTGGTGTTTGAACAACTTACCACCTGTTTTATTGCCAGAAAGGGTAAAAGCTATTCTTATTTTTCATACTTTTGATACTGACAAAAAGGTCCCATAGAGAGGAGTCTCTTCTTTGAGTTTAATTTATTTGCTACATGGATGGACCCATCTAGTCAGTTACACGCGCTATTTTATACGGGAGATTCGTCGTGCGTGAGCACAGCAGCAGCAAACAAACCATCGATATTCGGGTTATGTTCTGTGTGACGTTGCTGCAGGTGGAGGCTGTTTGCCAGCTTTCCGTGCTTGCGTGTGTGTGTGTAACTCAGCCTTGAATGTGTAAACATCGCCACTGGGGAGATAAAGGCGGGTCGGGCGTGGTGCTGGCCACCCACCCTTCGTGTCCCACGGTCCTGGCCTTCATCGGTGCTACTTCTCACTAACAGCACTTTGCCTCCAACAGTCCGTTAACGGCTACGCGGCGGGGGCAAGATCTTTGTCTCCGTAGGGATCTTCCGCTGTGGGCTGTCCCTGTGAACGCAGTGAAGAGTGGAATCGTGGACTTGCCCTAAGACACAAAGTTCGTGTTTGCGTAGGTGAACGGCCCTCTGTTTTGCGCCGCGTGCCGCGCTTCAGCCTTGCAGATCCGGGGCACTCCCGCTGCAGACGGACACCGCACTCCATTGAAATGAAATTCATATGAGGTTTTTGGGTTAGATCGCGTAAATATATAAATGTGTCGTTAACAGCCGCCACCACCCGACAGAGCCAACGAGTAAGGGTTGTCACGTAAACAGAACATGTCAATTCGTCACTAGTACAGCACACTGGTGTGTTGGAAAGCCAAGCCACAAGATTTACAATCTGAGTACGACGTTTCGCCAGTAATTACAACTAGCTTCATCAGCCGACAGCCAGATTTGTGGAGAAGTCTTACTGTTTCGTTCCTTATATAGAGGCGCTCTTGCACAATGTGGGGGCAGGGATTACTGAGGCAACGTACATTATGCATATGCATTATGTGAGCCCTTTGAACTTGTCCTTCCTGTCTCTTGTGTTTATTAAAATAGCCATATACCAACCGTAATCCCTATTAAAGTACGCTGCCCTTTGTAGGCATGCATTTAAATAATGCATTATTTGATGATTCGCTTCCACGCATCCGAACGATTAAAGCTATTTAGATTTCTTTCAATTTCGATAGATTCTCTAATTAGTCTTGGACAGTAGTAGCTAGTTTTGCACAAAACTTCAACATTATCAAAATCAATTGAGTGTCCTTGTTGTGTTCTGCTACTGCTGACAGTTTTATTTGGGATAATTTAATATTTCTCTGATGTTATTTTAGTCTCGTGCTGGTCATTCGTCCTGTTTGCCCAACATAACATTTACCACACGTGCAGTTAATCCTGTACACACCTCCTGTTGAAAATATGTATTACCGAAGATGTATTAAAAACAAATATTATTCTTTTTCTATCGACGTGACTTTACCGAAAGAACCAAAGAATATGAATTCCTGCAGTCACGAAAGTTTTAAGTTAAAAATTATACATACAGGGAGTCGATGGTTGATACATATAGTAGAGTAGTTTGTGGTGTAACGTTTGCAAATGTTGGCAAATGTGGACCACGACGCCAGCACACAGTGGACCACTCTTGTGAAGTCCATCACGGAGATCCTCAGCATCCGCTGCGAAGTCGAACACATTGAGTATTGTTTATGGTTCTCCGCGCGTTCTCGACACGCCCGCCATGGGCATCATCGTCGAAGGCAGCGAAAACGCCTCCCCCGTGGTCTCCGTGCGTTTCATTTCGGACGGAGTCTTCCTCCGAGCTCCACTTGACCCCCCACCCCTGCACATGGCCCTTGCGAGTCGCCGCTATTTTACAGTGACACTCAAGCAGGAAAGAAAGTGACGGCGCAGGAGCGGCTCACGTCAACCCGCCCGGAACTCCACAAGCTCGTCGGCAGCATGGTGTGTGGGAAAATCACCCAACGTGTACTGAGCTGCGAGGTCACAGTCTTGGTCAAATGAACGCCACAGCCAGTGCCATCAAAGCAGCCCGACACCGGTACCTTGGGGTGCCTCGGCGGCGAGATGCCATCTGCCTCGCCTGGTATACAGGTCGTAGGTACGATCCTGACCCTGAAGCCTATATATTTGGAGCTTGCATGTTCTCCTTGTGATTTCGTGGATTTTACTCCGGGTCCTCCGGTTTTTCTGTACACATTTAGAAACATGCTTTTAGAGTATTTGGCTGCTATAAATTTCCACGTGATAAGCCAATTCGGTGAGCTATCATTTGTGGACAGAACGCTCCTAAAAATAGCTATATAGATAGCTCAGTGGGCCTTACCTGGTAAAATGAAAATAGTTTAGTGTTTAGTGGAGTTTCTGATATTAATTGATGAATTAATGTTTCTTTACACCCCAATAATATTAAACATCCTTCATTTTCTTTTTGATGATATATACACTATGTGCATTTTAAGAGGTAGATAGTAGTATTTTCTCTTTTTTTAGGTAAATGAAAAGGTTACTGCATGCTTGTAAACTGCTTACTCTCGCATCACTGTTGGCTGTAGGGCCACCTCTAGAGCGAGCTGCAAAGAGCTCCAGAGAGCTCCCGCCAGAGGATCTTTTTGCCTGCTCTTCCACGCTGGCCAGATTACTTAAATAAATGTGGAAGTACCCACACTTTAACCTACCATACGCAACCTGCCAGTCGCCTGTGTAGTCAACCCGATTACACTGCTGGGTGGACAGTCAGTGGGGGTGGGGGGGTTTAGAAACTTGTTTCAACTGCCGTGCCAGAAGATTGAACCGGTGACCTTTGATTTGCAAATCCTCTGGATTGCAAATCTACTGGACATCTATGAAAAAGAGCGTTATAGCCCATAAAATTCCTCCAGTATAAATATATATTCTGATTTTTTTGAAAATCTGGTGGTGCTGACCGTTATTCCATAGTGACAGCATCTCTTTGCAAAAGTAAACAAAATTTTCCTGCTTCCTCTGCGATTGGAAACCCAGCAATGAGAAAACAGAGACAGGGATAGGGGACAGAAATTGGCGTACGGAGCAACTTCCCAGCCTGAAACTCGGTGGCAGGAGACCTAGGATAAGCTGAGATTGTTTTGGCAACGACCCTGCCTAATCGTACCACTGCAACGCGGTCAATTCAGCAGGAATGGAATTACACTGCAGGGCACTGAACCCGATAAGCGCGCCATTGAACAGCTGCGGCACTGGGTGCTTTATGGTGTCTAAATGTACCTGCACAGCAGAATGGTGTGACATGGTAACGAGCCCATTGTAACGGCAACCCCAATCGTGCCTGCTATGTATTGTAATTATGCTATTGCTGAGTTGTCCGCGTAAAAAAAATTTTTTAGCTGTTTGTTGGTAACGATGATGGTGGAAGTTTCTTTAAACTGTGTCCGGTTATCCACAATAACAATTAATTATATGCACGGCTAAGAGCATCCTACAAAGTGGTACTTATTTCAACAACCCCAGAGTGATTATGTGTTGAGTAAACTCTCGGCCAAGAATTGAAAGTGTAAACTTATGACTGTGAATTGTGTTCTACTACAGTGGCATGTTGATGGATACAGTAGTTATGGTAATTGTGACATTTTTTTTTCCTAGGAGAATGATAATTTTTAAATATTGCATGCCATGTGTAGTAACATTATGCCGTTAAATGTTACCCATTACCTAGTGCATGCCATGTTACCATGTGCGCCAGCGTCACGCTCCACATTTTTACAAAAAAATTACACCAACATTTTTTACATTTTTTTGTTTTTTTCGGTAAAGTCACGTAGAAGGGAAGTAATAAAATAATAAAAATAAAACATAATAAAATAATTCTCACGACGTTTCGGCTACAACGCAAGCAGCCGTCTTCAGGTGAAGAATGAGACACTGCCAAGCTTGGAGCTTATATATAAGCTGGGTTGGAGGTGGAAGAAGAGCGCCTTAACAAATTAATGTGCATATCAAGAGGAATTTAGCATATTCATGGAAAATGCGTAGGAGGTGGGCGGGGGGGTTTCAAAGTCATATTATGCCAATGCATTATGCAGGATCAGCAGCACCAAAGGGAGGGGGCAGGGGGTAGCATTAACAAAGGGAAGGAATGTTAATAGTATGTAGAAGCAATGAAACATGTGAATGGGAGAACGGTGGCAGGAGACCCGCAGCGGAGCAAATAATGCATTCCCTGTGGAGAACACAAGATACACAGTTAATGCCAGTGAGTGGACTGCGGTCTGAAAGTCACCGTAAACGTGAACAACAATCAGTTAAGATGCGAAATGGTTTATTACGTCCTTCCAATGATTGCTGAGCCAGAATCCATCTTCTCGGTTGAAATTGTCTCTGTGTTTGTATATGTGGATCGCCTGATGAACGAATCTCTCATGGTAGCCAGATAGCTTGCAGAGAACCTCTGTCTTGGAAAAGTCAATGTCATGTGAGCCCACTGAATTGTAACAGTGATCTGCCACGGCTGAGGTGTTTGTCCTACCGTGTTTCAGGTCTGCTTTATGTTCACGGATACGGTCCGAGACATGTCGTTTGGTTTCTCCAATGTAACTGCTACCACAGAGGCAACTTAGGTTGTAGACGCCAGGGTACTGTATGTCTGGAATAACGTATTTTACAGACGGGACCAGATCACGGATTTTGTGTACTGTGTTGAATCAGACCTGAATCTTGTGTTTAATCAGGATTTTGGAGATCTTTTTTGTGACTCCAGCAATGTAGGGTAAGGTGATGGTTTTGAAAGGCTCCTCAACAGGATCCTTCTTGATGGTTGGAGTGAAGGCTTTTCGGATTATGTAGTCGGAGTAACCATTAGCCTTAAGAGCTTGGCGTACGTGTTTGAGTTCACTGGCAATGTGTTCCTGGTCGGAGATGCATTGGGCTCTATGGTATAGAGTCTTGATGAGGGAGTTCTTCTGGGATGGATGGTGGTGGGAATCCGGTTTTAGGTAGGCATCCGTATGGGTGGCTTTCCTGTAGACAGAATGGCTCATTGAACCATCAGGTCTCCTTTTAATTAGGACATCCAAAAAGGGTACCTTGCCATCTTTTTCGACTTCCATGGTGAATCTGATGGCTGGGTGTATGGAATTGATGTGGTCGAGAAATTGGTCTAGAGCAGGCCGGCCATGTGGCCAGATGACAAAAGTGTCATCTACGTACCTCTTCCATAAGGTCGGGTGTAGAGTGGCAGTCTGGATGGCGTCAGTCTCAAATTTCTCCGTGAAAATGTTGGCTACAACCGGAGATAGGGGGGAGCCCATTGGGGTGCCCTCAGTTTGCTTGTAGAAGGTTCCATTCCAGGTGAAGTATGTATTGGTTAAGCAGTGTCTCACCAGGGTGAGTACTCCAGTATTCAGTCCATGATGAACCAAGTCTTCAATGATTGCGATGGTGTCAGGCACAGGAACCTTGGTGAACAAGGAAACCACATCAAAACTGACAAGCAGGTCGTCTGGGGACAGGGAAATCCCCTTGATTGTCGATACCAGGTCAGTAGAGTTTAGTACTGCAGAGGTGGGTTTTCCAGTGAAAGGCCGTAGGATTTCAGACAAAAAACGAGCCAGTTTGTAAGTGGGGGAGTTGATAGTAGAGACAATGGGACGAAGAGGTGTATCTTCTTTATGTATCTTTGGCAAGCCGTACAATCTTGGTGGCCTGGCTGCAGAAGGTTTCAACGACAACTGTTTGGTCTGATCAATTAATGCGGTTGAAGCAGAAATTATTTTGTTGGTTTTGGAGACGAGGCTGTTGGTGGGGTCTCTTTTTATTTTTGTATAGCTGCCATCGTTGAGTAGTTCCTGAATCTTGTTGTTGTATTCTAATTTGTCCATGATGACAGTGGTATTGCCTTTGTCGGCTGAGAGGATGACAATGTCATCCCTCTTTTTTAATTGAGCTAATTCAAAACGCTCATCTTTGCTGATGTAGCTAGCAGGCATCTTAGCGTTTTTGAGGGTTGCAGAGATTTCCGATCTTGCTACGTCTGCAGCGATGTGACTCAGGCCCTTGAGAGCTACATAGTTATGTTTAAAACTATGTTAGAGGAACCCTGATTTACATGTATCGGGGAGATAAAGGCACTTTGCCCACCCCAATGATCAGACGCCAGAGCCCTAGACCTGTGCTTCTCAACCTTTGTTGGCTACTGAATCCCTTGTTGAATTTTGTTTCAACCGAGTGTACTCCCTTGCCTGACCCAACATGGATCTGAGAAATAAATATATGAAGAATGAACATCGATATTTTAACGAATTGTCCGTGTTTTGAGGTAATCCTAAATAGTTTCGATTTAAAGCTTTCGTGACTGCAGGGATTCATCTTCTTGGTTCTTTCGGTAAAGTCACGTAGAAGGGAAGTAATAAAATAATAAAAATAAAACATAACAAAACAATTCTCACGACGTTTCAGCCACAACGCAAGCAGCCGTCCTCAGGTGGAGAACAGGTCCGTCAAGTAGACAGAGCCTGAATGGCACGCTCCAGGCTTGGAGCGACTATTTATGCGGGGATGGAGGGGCGAAGAGCGTCTTGACAAAATAATTTGCATATCAAGAGGAATTTAGCATACTGTATAACATATTATATAATAAATAGTATTAAAGTGCAATGTTTAATACAATCTATTAGGTAATATATAGTATCGTAATTTTATAGTGAATATATAGCAGTGTGCTATACAGTTGAGTGGGTAGAATAAAACAGTGTAATATGACAAGGTATAGTCAATAAGCATATTAGTTGCTGCGACGCCATATTATTAACATTCCTTCCCTTTATTAGCCTTCTAACCCTAGCCTTCTAACCCTAAAGGGGCGTGGTGGAGCCACGCCCCTTTATCCAAATTCTCTCCTGTCGAAGATTTCCTTAGCCTCACTAACACCTCGTGGATTCCACCCCTCCCCCAGCGGCGACTCCTCGCCCAGTTTTCTCAATTGACCCTGCCTGGCCTCGTTGCTGCAATCATTATTTGCGGCCACTAGGCCCTGGACTGTCCTTACACACACCAATATTAACATTTTTAAACTCTCACAACCAAATGTAATCTCCAAAACCTTAATTGTAAACGTTGCTGGGTAGTACGCACTTTAGTACAAATTATTACTTTATCCTCATCAATTTAGAATCGAGTATTAATTTTACGGTTACAAGTTACATGTTTACAGAGCTACCTCATTCAGCGTCTCACCTGCGCCACGCCGAGCCGATTCGAAAATCGGTGATGTAACACACTGACTCGATCACACCTATTCGAATCGATCAGTGATCGTGTTCACGTGAAGTCTCTCGATCACACTGGTCATCACCTCAAAACAAAATAAAGAGGTTATCCTTATAATACTGAAACGCGACAATATGCACCATTTAACAAGTACATAACCACACAGGTTACAAATGCAATATTTTAAAGATAGCGATTAATTATTTTTTCTTTTTTTAAACAGCATTTTTACAATTGGCAAACAATATGGAAACGAATTTGTGCTCTTGCGTATTTGCTTTCAAAGCGTGCAGCAAACAGGTCATCAGTGTACAGTACAGTACTTGACAACTACAGCACTCACACTAGTGGCAAGAGTAATCGAGTAATATAGTGCACAGGCGGTGCAACTGCACCGGGCTAACAAGAGAGAAGGTGGGTGGGGGAAATTGTAGATTTATCATAGGGCCCAATTTGACCAGAATAAGAATATTCATTTATTTTATTTTATTATTCGCACATAAAAAGACGATCAAAAGACAAATAGTGCAAATAACAAAGCAAGGTAATAAGGTGTGCAGGTGAGGTTGGAAACCCAAGAGGGCTTATATGAAAACCACACAAAGAACAATGTATACACAAAACAGATTGTCAATTAAAGCATACTAATTACAATTAAGCATGTTAAACTCTGTTAAAAAAACACGTTTATTTGTGTGTGTGTGTGTGAGTGTGTGTGGGAGGCTACATGGAGGAGACTACTGGGTAGTTTGCCTCATCAGGCTGACCCGCAGTCTATACTTGAACTTATTGAGGGATGATGATATTTTGGCAATGTGAAGATATTAATTTCAGAGTATGGAATCTCTGTATCTGATAGAGAATTGACTATATGTGGTGCGGCAGCGGGGAAGGTAAAGGTTATCGGATTGTCTTGTGTTGTATGCATGGATGTGGGGATTAAACTGGAAGAATACTTTGAAGGGGGTACGTGTATTTATAGATAAAGGTGCATATTTGGAGTATATTAATGTTGGTGATAGACATGATATTTAGTTTTTTTTTTATATGGGCAGATGAAGCCAAATAGTGAGATGAGTTGGCCAGTCTTGCAAAT
This sequence comes from Lethenteron reissneri, assembly GCF_015708825.2. Lineage (NCBI taxonomy): Eukaryota > Metazoa > Chordata > Hyperoartia > Petromyzontiformes > Petromyzontidae > Lethenteron > Lethenteron reissneri. Next base: position 2,503,900 of record NC_083827.1, read on the forward strand.
GTATTTTAATGATGTTTAATTTATAGAGGTTTGAAGCATATGTACTCGCCCAGACAATATGCAGTCGATGAGATATGGGTAAATTACGCTGTAGTATAGAGTTAGGAAGCAAGCCTCATGAATCAAACCACCCATTTTTCTGATGATACCAATGGACTTCATCACTTCACTGCAGACAAAGTGAATGTGATGTTTCCAGCATAATTTTTCATAAATTAAAACTCCAAGCAATCTAGTGGATGACACCTGGCCCATTTTATTCCCACTAATTGAGATTCTGGCTCTTGTTTCACAATATTTCTTATTCTTAACAGTGAATATAATAAAGTTGGAATTTTTTATATTGAAAAATAATTTGTTTATCTGGAGCCATGTATAAAATCTGGCTATGCCTGTGTTGGATTCATTGATTAGTGAATATAAATTATTGTGTGATAAAAACAAGTTGATATTACCAAACACATTCCTGCGGAGGGAGCTGGTAGGAACATTGGGTTGCTCGGTCAATGGCTAGGGTCAACGGCGGCGTGGTGTATTCCGCAAATATGGCCGACTGTGAGGGCGGGCACAAGTCAGCGTGAGCAGGTGAAACGTTGAGTTTTATAAGGGCACCACGGGGTGACCAGCCCCTCCCCACCCAGCCCCACCCCTCCCACCCAGCCTCACCCAGCCCCTCCCCACCCTCCCCACCCCGCCCCTCCCCACCCTCCCCTCTCCACCCAGCCCCACCCCTCCCATTTTTGGATGCATGATGGACGGACGGACACAATAATCCCCTGTGGGCTGGTGTAACCAGGAGGTTCCTACCAGTAAAAAGTATTGGAAGTAAGGTAGAAGACACAGCAGCAAGGTCATTGATATAGATTGGGAACAACAAGGGTCCAAGAATAGATCCTTGTGGGATGCCACAGTATATCCTGGCCCTGGTAGATGCACAACCATTTGAATATACAAATTGGTCTCTATTATATGCATATTTATATAGCCATGTATATGTATATTAACGAAAGCCATAATAATGCAATTTAACAAGTCATATTTCATGATGAACCATGGCAAACGCTTTTGATAAATGTAGAAAAATGGCAAAGGGCGTTTTCATTGTTCAGGGCTGTAAAAATTTTATCCACAAGTTGTAAAAGAGCCATGTCTGTGGAGTCGTTTATTTTACGAAATTCATATTGGTGCTCATATAAAGTATCGTGTTGGTTTAAATGTTTCAAAATTATTTTATTTCTTAGTTTCTCTAGGGTTTTAGAAAACTGTGGTAGTACAGGTATTGGGCGATAATTAGTCAAATATCTTTTATCCCCATATTTAAAGCCGGGGGGAGGGTAATTTTACCAACTTTGAGATCTTTAGGAACAATACCAGATTCCATAGATTTGGTGGAGATATACGTTAGAGGCTGAACAATTCAGGAACACACTGATTTCACCAAAGATGCACCAATCTCATCATGATCTGCTGCTGATATCTTTAAGTTATCAATTTCCTCCATCACCTCCATTACAGTATATCTGCCAGATAAAACTGTAACGGTGAAGGGAAATGCCCCTTATGCTGGAGGAATCCGATGAGCTATAATTTAATTTTTTACATATCCAGGGCCCATGCCAATCACACTCTGCCACCGATTCACACCACGTGGTACCCTCCATTCACCACTAAGCAGCCACTCTTATTTCTCCAGTAAAGCCTCACTGAGTTTCAGGACCTCGTTTTTTCAGGAGGGTCCTGCAGTGGTATCTTCGGCCAATATCGAGTGTCGGGCATGTGGAAGGAAACGGAATAACCCGAAGAAAAGCCATGCACACGAGGGGACACTGCCTTCTTAGCCATCTCGCAGTCACATGCCAACCTAAAACACCTGGCTAGCCCTGCAGGTCACCCAATTCAAGTATTAACCAAGCTCAATTCTGCTTAGCCTTTTAATATCTAATGATAACGAGCAATATTGAGGATGCTTTGGCCCATCATCCTAGACTCGTGCTAGACTAGGTGCACTTTGAAACCACGTGGAGTGGAAAAATATATTTGGCAGGAAGACACAGGACGGACCCAGGTGTTACGGATTAACAGAATATGGTGGCTGGCAGATGCAATGTCTGCTCTGGCTGCTGTGCCAGCTCACTGAGGTTTAGCCACCCAATGCTCTATATCGTTATGAACACTTTTTTGCCTCCTGTTGTTGCTGGAGGGCGGCTGCCTACAGCTGTCCACTGGGATAATTCAAATTTATCTTGACAGGCTTGTCCCAGAGGCAAATTCCATTTCCTCATAAACCCACAACCACCAACACGCACACATATCCCAAGAAAACACACATATACACATGCAACCACTAACAACACAATACCAACACAAACAAAGCGAAATTACATACTAATACAACTCAGAAAATGCATATACCAATATACACACAACCCTAACAAGCACACCCAACACACAAACCCCTACAATAACAGCAACACAACAAAGACAATGATATTATTGGTTATTTCGGTAAAGTCACGTGACTTTACCGAAAGAACCAAGAATATGAATCCCTGCAGTCACGAAAGTTTTAAATCGAAAGACAATTATCTTTCTGCTGTTGGCAGCTATGAAGGCCGTCACATCAGACGATGCGGTGGGTGGCCAGCACCATGCCCGGTCGACTTTATCTCCCCAGTGCTGATGTTTACACACTGTACCAGCTGCTCATTTAAGGCTGAGTTAACCTAGGGGAGAGGCCCAGGCCCGGTTCGAACTCGGGTCATCGGTTTTGTAGCGTAGTGCGCTAACCACTTCGCTACTGCTTACCACGGTTACTCCAACACATACACAACCCACTTTGCATTCACACTCAAACAAATATACACACATAACCCCAGCACACGCCAGCAGACACGAACACATCTCAATACGCACGGAAAATTTAACAAAAGCATGCTCACGTACGCACGCACGACATATTATGTAAGTTCAGCAAAATAAATTATTTTATCCACGCCCTCAGGGTGTCCAGGGGAATTGCTTGTTTGGGAAACTTTAAATTGTTTCAGGGGAAGTTGATCTGTGGCGGAACTTTATCGGCATCAACATGCGGAGTGCCGCGACGTTTATCCACCAGCCCCGGCCTGCTGCCTGTGATGCTCGCTTCTCATGTGGCGTTGGTGGATCACTCAAGGGATTGGGCTGTGATCGACAATGTTGGCTGCATGGGTAGGTAAACTAAACTATTTTTATACACCAGGTAAGGCCCATTGAGCTATGTAGCTCTTTTTAAGAATCGACCTGGCCAAAAAATCATAGCTCAACGAAGTGGCTTATCACGTGGACATTTTAGAGCAGCCAAATAAGTAGGGTTGGCCTTACCTCCTTAGGTACGAAAAAACACCACTATCATGGAAAGAAGATGAATATTTGACAGTACCTTAAGAGGGTAGGACTGACTACATGTGAATCCATTGACATGAGTCAATGGAGCTGGGGTCCGGTCCGTTGTAGCTAACTCCCAGTGTGTTAGTGTAGCTTAGCCGGGTGGTCCACCACCCAAGGCTTTTATTTGGTAAAGGGGCAGCTACACCTTTGTATATTCGTGTTGGTGTGATAAATCTGTTGCTTCTAAGAAGTAAGTCTGCGACTCAGTTGTGCCCACTGCACATGTTTAATGGGTTATTACATAACTGATAATGAGACTTTTATTATTTTACAGGTTGAGGCTTACAGATTTACCAGGACTGCAACTACCTCTTTAAAGATAACGTCCTGGGAAAATATGGACAGGTGGAAACGTTATGCAGGTCAAGAGTCAAAGCAAAATTGACTTCCCACAAAGTGGTACTCGATTTAACTATCGCAGTGGAGGAGAGGTGGGGTGAGGGAGATCAATGATTAGCACGGTTGGCTGCGTACGGTGCGAAAGAAGTTCAACATCAAAATGTATGTAAATTATTTTCTTTTTAAAAATATTTTTATTTTAACAGGTAAGGTCCCCTGAGCTTGATAGCTCTTTTTCAGAAGCGACATGGCCAGATATGATAGTTTCACGAATAGGTGAATCATGTGAAAATTTTATAGCAGCCATATATTCTAAACACACATTTTTAAAAGTGGAGGGAACATCTGGAGGACCGGAAGAAAAATCCACACGGCCACGGGGAGAATATGCAAACTCCAAATATACAGGCGTCAGGGTTGGGAACGGGATCGAACCCACTACCGCCTCTATACCAGACGAGGAAGTGACCATCTCGCCACTGCGGCGCCCTACATACACGCGTGCAGCGAGCCACAACTTTTAGCCAGTGAGCCAAGCGCTCTCACCACAACAGTGTCGCCTGGTCACAATCTAATTTTTAGTTGGGAAGTTTTATTTCCATTGGAGTTAAAAGTCCAGCCAAAGCTAATAACGATAACGCACGCTGCTCCAAGAGGCATGGCATCATAAAGCAATTTGGAATTGGCATGGACAATCTTAGCAGAATTGAGCCTGATGAGTTAACGAGCATGAATTGATGGGGTTGCATGGGAATGGTGCGTGCATAATCGGTGGCAGCAGAATTCGAAAAAATATACAGTGGAGTTTGTTATGCTAGTGAATGTAATCCACATTTTTCTTTTGAGTTTTCCTCTCAATTTAATGCCAAATGTGCTATCGGCGTCGCATCATGGACATCAATAATCTATTGGGATCTCTTGCAGGACAGTGAAATATTTTGCGTTAAGAACGGCCTGCTGAAGCGGATATCATTCAGCTACTTCTGAGATCCCTTCAAGTGACCATTTTCCCACCTACTCTGCACATGAGTCAAAACAATCTGTATATATATATTGTTTAATTCTCAGATATAAAAAAAACTCAGAACTAAATTGAATACGATGGGTTTTGTTTGTTTGTAGCCATTGGTGAGTGGGCTCTGATCGTCAACTCACTCCACTCAGTCGGCTTTACCTGGTAAAATGAAAATAATTTCGTTGTATTTGTATATATGTTTATTGATTTGTTTACCTTTTCTATTCTTTGCACTCCTATCGTGCTTTTGTATTGTTTGTTGTTGTAACGTTCTGACCTGCCCCTACTGGACATCTGTGAAAACGAGCTTTATAGCTAATTTAATTCCTCCAATATAAATAAATGTTATGATTCTGGGTGACACCTGGATCCGAAGCCAGGAACTCAGCGGTGCCTGCTCAGCAGCGCTCGGACCTCTGAGTGACCCCGCCACCTCTTTGACCCAAGTTCCCTCTCTCATCCAACATCCACACAACATCGCACACGACATCCACACTAACAACAACAACCGGTATTCGCCACTAAGTAGTGGTGACGTCACCACGACGCTTGTGCCAGGCTATGTGCATCTTGAGGCCACGTGAAGTGTCGAACGCCTGCTGGCTGGAGGTCACGGGGCAGACCCAGATGACACAGGTCGACTGACTGAGACGACTGGCTGATGCACCAACTGTGCCCCCTATTGTGCCAACTTGCTGTGCTTTAGCCACCCGGCGCTCCGCTCGTTGTTGTGAGCATCGCTCCTCCGCCCTCCATTGTTGTTGGAGGGCGACTGCCTCTAACTACCTAGTAGCGGCCTTCACGAGCCTCCTTCACAGAGGCCGATCTTGACACCGCTGGTACCAGTCATCGGCAAGTCCACTCAGCTCCACATCCTCCTGTACCGCATCACTCCATCTCTTCTCTGGCCCGTGCCGCACCCGTTTCGCCCCCTCGATCCGGCCGAACAAAAGCTGTTTAGGCATGCGGTGGCTGCGCATGCGGGCTACATGGCCCAGCCAACGCAGCCTTGTCTGCCGGAGGAGCTCACGAATGGGACTTTGTCCAGATTTTTCAAGGATTTGTGAGCTCCTCACACAATCCAGCCTGGTTAAACCCAGGAAGGATCGTAGACAGGCCAGGCTCAATGTTTATAACCAGCGAAGATGTTCCATTAGGGGGGTCCACGTTTCGCAAGCATAGAGAAGGGAGGGAATGACCGTGGTTGAGAAGACCTGAAGCTTCGTGCGGAGCGACAGACCAGGTAGCTTCCACACAGCGTTAGGCAACCGATGAAAAGATAATGCGGCTCGACTGACTCGGAGTGAGACCTCTGCTGTTAAACCAGAGCCGGTCATAAGCACATGGCCCAGGTATGGGAAACTCTCCACTCTCTTCACAACTGCCCTATCACCAATTGGGAGTTGTGGGGGTGGAGTGTCCGATGGTACAAAATACCCAGGCAGGTGCTTAGTTTTGGTGGGGCTGATGGTAAGGCCCACCTCTTAGTGGCAAGCTCCAGGTTCAGCAGCAGCGCCTCCAACTCCTCCTCTGAGTGAGAATCAATTACCAGATTATCGGCATACATAACATGGTTGAGCAATAGGGAGCCATTCCTTGACCTCACCCGGGCATCGATCAGCCTCCCATTGTATCTGTACCAGATGGAAATTCCTCCGGTACAGCTATTGAAGGCTTCACGAACTACGTTGTCGAAATATATGTTAAATAATGTGGAAGCCAGAGGACATCCCTGTCGCACCCCAAGGTGTACAAGGAATGGTTCTGACTCCCGGCCACGTAGTTTTACCCGGGCCCACTCACCATCATGAAGGTCCTTAATGATCGTGAGCAGAGGGTCAGGGACTCTGAAAGCACGAATAACAACTCAGAGCCCAGGCCTACTGATGGTATCATAGGCCTTGACCAGGTCAATAAAGCAGAGATATAGGTCTTGTTGAAATTCCCTACACCTCTGCTGTAGCAGACGGACAGAAAATATGGCATCTGTGCAGGACCGCCCTTTCCTCAAACCGCATTGGGGCTCCACAAGCCTCTCCTCAGCGTGCCTAGCAAGGCGATGTTGAATAATCCTTGCCAGGACCTTCCCCAGCACACTGAGGAGTGAGATGGACCCTGTAGTTGTTACAGTCTGTGCGATTCCCCTTCTTCAAGAGGGGGACCACCAGGGCATCCTTCCAGTCCTGCAGAACCCATCCAATGGTCCAAACTGTTGTTATGATGTCATGTAGGGCAGTCTGTGCACACACGCCACCCTCCCTCAGCATTTTGCTTGGGAGATAATCTCTGCCCGGTGCCTTTCCTGGTCTCAGACTCTGGATCGCCTTCAGTACTTCCTCAAAAGATGGCACCTCAGCCTGCCACTCACAGGGGGTGACTTCTTCCAATATTTGAGACACCGCAGCCTCAACAGGATCATCCCCACTTTGTCCCACGTTGTTATCCAGGCTGAGGGATGTCCCCTCCCCCAGGACCTCACAGAAATGCAAAGCAAATCTGAAAACCTGTTCCTGGGGGTCGGAGATTGGATCACAGTTCTTTCCCCTCATGATGGTAATAGGTGTGGCGCTGCAGGTAACTTTTTGTATGGTATTAAAGAGCGATTTGTGATCGCGGGCCATTGAGGCAGACTCCATCTCCTCAGCAACCCGCGACCACCACCCATCCTTGCAGCGCCTCACGGTTCTCCAAACCTCCGAGCGAAGGCTACGGTAAGCCTCCTCATTCTCCGACGTGGGATGCTGAAGCCGATGAGAGTGGGCCTGTCGCTTTTTCTCAGCCTGCTTGAACACCTCCTTTGTCAGACAGGGTCTCTGGGGAGGTCTGGACCATGTACCCAAAGCAGCCATTGCAGCTGCATGAGCCACAGTCCTAAACCTCGTCCATTTCCCCTCGATATCAGGAGGAGTAGGGGACGATGCCAACCCCAGCCGCAAGCGATGATTAAATTCTCGCTTGCAACTTTCATCAGCTAGCTGAGTCCATGCCACTACGGGTTTGAATTGGGTCCTGGGTGTACACCCAGGACACCCAGGACCCCATGGAGTGGAAGAATTGCAGGCGCATCTTACAGATGACAAGTCGATGGTCAGTGGGCAGATCAGCTACATGGTAGGTCCTGGTGTCAAGGACATGGGCCCGCATCCACTGTTCTGTCATTATGTAGTCCAGCAGATGTTCTTGCTTGGACCCGGCATGCATCCATGATGTTGTGTGGATGTGCCGATGCCTGAACAGCGTATTGTTAATTACAAGCCCATGGGCTGCACAAAAATCTAGCAGCCTCCTGCCGTTGTTATTGAGCTGATCTGGCCCATGACTTCCAATCACTCCAAACCAGGTGCCAGCATCTTGACCAACTCGGGCACTGAAGTTACTCAACAAGATCACTCTATCCCGAGGGGCCAATTTAGCTAGCACCTGTGACAGGAGGTCATAGAAGGCATCTGACTCATCAGCCTTGCCTGCATCCCTCCACGGATGTTCGTCTTCAGTGGGGGCATAAGTAACCATGACCACCACTCCTCGCCCCTGGTTGATGGGAAGGCGAGCCCAAAGTAGCCTGGGGCTTACAGCTTCCCACACCTCACCTCCACGCTCTCACGCCCCTTCATTATTTTGTTCAGAAGAAGAGCCACTCACTGTTGTTTTTGCAGTCTCCTGCCCCGAGAAGAGGACTGTCCACCCCTCAAGGTGGCAGGAGCCAGAGCCGATCCACTAGACCTCCTGAATACCACAGAGATCCAGGCGGTACTGGTCCAGCTCCCGACAGAGGAGTGGCAGCCTCTCCTCCGCAGTGAGCTTTCAAATATTCCACGTGGCCACACGTAGTGTTTTTTTGTTATTTTGGGAGGAGCCCCGAGGATAAGAATACAGTCTGCTGGCTCCACCAAATGGGGTTTGGCCAGGAGACGTCACAGACGACTGTCTCCCAGGGGCCTCCAGCACAAGCTTATTAATTAAAATTTTCCGTCGTGGTTTAGCGGTAACTAATTGAAGGTAGAGGGGTTACCAGCCCCTCGCACCCATCCAGAGCCCCCTTTTTTGCCGCTGTGGTGGTCACAAACGCCATGAGGGGAAAGGTCAATCGGAATTGGCCCTCACCCCACTGCACTGCCCACGACAGCATTGCCCGTCCGGCACCACGAGGAGGTAGGGGGTTGTTTTGCCGTACACATACACACCACATGCACACCACATCGCACATGACATCCACATCACACACCACATCCACACCACATCCAAATGACATCCACACATCCCACACTACATCCACATTACATCCACACCACATCCCACACGACATCCACACCACATCCACACCACATCCTACACCACATCCACATCCCACACTACATCCACACCACATCCACACCAAATCCCCCACTACATCCAACAACACATCCCACACCACATCCACACCACATCTACACCGCATCTCACACCACTCTATCGTCCCTGTGCGGCATTCTCCCAATCATTCAATCGATTTCCAGGATCAGAGGAAGTGGACCCAGAAGATGCAGCGGTGGGGACGACTGGAGGGGGCCGTGCCCCTCCCTGGTGCTATTAAGTGACGGGCGTCGGCATCCGTTCCTCGCGCACACTGGGGGTGAGAGAGCCAGAGCTATAGGTTTGTCCAGATGTAGTGGCATATTCATTCTCTCACATGAGCCTCTGTGTGAATAATCATCGCGCAAACTCTGGTCATTCTCGCAAGTAGCTTTTTGCTGGCCATCGGACAAAGATGGTCACTGCGTCGTGCGATTTCAGATGCGCTGCTGTAGCTGTCTGGAACGCTGTTCATTTCGATATTAGGAAGCTACTGGAGCTATGCACTTTCCCATCTTGATTGAAAACTAATTTCCTTAGAAATGCCTTTTTGTGTTTAGTGTAATGTCCTTCCCCCACACCTCTGATTAGCTATGTACGGTTGGCTATGTGCGGTGCAAAATAAGTTCCACAATCATACATGCAATCAGGGCCTATGTTATAAACTCGACAAGAGAATAAACACATTCATCTTCAACGGAGAAAACCCCTGGAGATTCGCATCGAATTTACAAGTGGGTTTACTCTTCCTGCCTTCTTGTCAGGAGCAGTAAATCATTCGAACAGTAGATCATGCATTAACCATAACCCTTGCCTTGACCAAAACCCTATCCATTAACAATTATCTTACCCTAACCCACGTTATAACCCAAGTCTGTAAAAAAAAGTATAATCTTCAATCAGCTCTTCGTCAATCCATTGCCAAGAAAGTATTTGTGTTAATGACACAGTGCGCCAGCCAACGTGCCACCACCCCAAACTTATCTTTAGCATGGCCATAATCCTGACCCCAGTAATAAACCCTATCGTTCTTCCGACCCCCAAGCAGGCTAAGTTTTATCCTAACCCATAAAGTGTAAATCTAACCTCATAGTAACCTTGATCGTAGTTCATCATACCATTGCACCATCCTTTACGGTCTCTGTTGACATGAATAGGCGCTCGCTAACGGTGCTTGTCGACAGTGTCTAGAAATAGGGTTGCGTGCGGGACCATGTCTCCACTTAACTGGTTTGATGTATTTTAAATTGCCTCTCTTAGCGTTACTTTTGTCTTGTTTTGTTTGAACTACTCCCGGTGGTTTTGAGTAAAAATGCCTTTTGAAAATCATATCAAAGCAAACACATCTGCACTCGTCTTTTGAGGGTTAGCACCGTGAGACCAACGTTGTGAACAGTGCCTAAATAATAAAAATCACACCCGTGTGTGGGTGATCGTGTGTGCGCACGTTTATGTGTATTCCTAGATCGACTCAGCCTAAAATGAGTACCTGGTGCAGTGTGCAAATATTGCCACTCGGGAGAAAAAGGCAGGCCAGGCATGGTGTTGGCCACCTACACCCTCGTGTGCCATGCCAGCCTTATAGGTGCTCGCCAATAGCACTTTCGTTCCATCTCCTCAGTGAATGTTTTCTAGGACTTGTGTAATGCCTTTGCTGTCACTCCAGGTACTCGGCTGGTTATAAATAAATGGTATTATTCACCGATTGAGTTAAATTTTTGTGTTGTTTATTTCTTAAAATGGACCCATTGACAGATCTGCTGTTGGGTTCAGTGCAAATAAATTAACCCGTAAAAACAAAGTTTTTCACTCTAAATCCTTTATATGCGTGGCGGCTAGAGTCCTCTCGTCCTCTGGCTTGAGATGGCTGCCACCTATTGGTCAGATGATTGTCTGCCAGCATTAAGCAATTGATAATTAAATATTTAAAATAATTTCCCTAAACAGTGTAAAATTTTGGAAAAAAATTTAACGAAAAGTAATTGTCAAGCACAACGAGTCTGTGTGGAAAATGTCAGCTCGATTGGATTACGGGAAGTGGGTTAAAAAACGACCGAAAGATTTGCACGGTCGTAAGCAAGCAAGCAAGCACGCAAGCACGCAAGCAAGCAAGCAAGCGAACTTAATATAAAGGATTTAAAAATGTAAAGCGGTGGTCTGCTCCGGGGAAGTAAGCAAGTTCTTGATTTGCGATTCCAAAAAATCGCGATTTATGTCCTGAAAGGGCCCCTACCTGGTTAATACCGGACTCAAATAGTTTTCTCCGGTGTGTCTTACAGCTTAAAAAGTTAATATAATAAATGTTTTACATTTACTACTATAACGAGCCAAGAATGTCTGTGTCCCGCATGTGACGTCACTCCACGTCGGCCAGCCCCCCTCATTAATAATCATGAACAGGTGACGTGCTCCACATGGACTCCCGCCCTTCATTAATAATAATTAGTGGGTGACGTCACTCCACATGGGGGGGGGGGGGGCAAGACGCCCCCTCCCCCCTCCTCGGCGTCAACTTACAACTCTCACTACAAAGGCAGAACCCTCACGTCACGTGATCTCCGTAACGCTATTGAGACCTAAAAGTAAAAAGGACGTCATGATGAACAAGGGATTATAACCTTTAAATGAAATAAGTCTGTGTCACTGCGGCCTTCAAATTGCACACGAATTGATGCAATGAATATCACGTTGCGGTCTGATTTTTGCTTGCAAGTTTCAGATTTGATAAAATACACTCATCATTGGACGGGCAAAAGGCTAGGTTAAAACATATTTTTACAGATAACGAATTTCAGTAATGATAATACTTCACTTTTACCCAGGAACTCCACACTAGAGTTCTAATATTCGTTTTCAGGAGGGTCCTGCATTGACGTCTGACCGTCGTGGAAGAGTATAGAGCTAGGGGTCGACAATCTGCTGTTCTGGAGTTCCTTGCGGCTCTTTAAGGACTGCTTCATGACGTTATTCACATGCATTGTGGCTCTTGAAATATTGAGGGTTTTTTTCCCAATTCGAAAATAACGGCTCTTCTTGGTAATTTGGTTGCCGACACTGCTCTAAACCCTCTTACCAGGTTCAGGATTTGAAAACGGTTGCCAGTCACTCTAGTCACCTTGGAGCTTACATTTGTAGAGAGCTTCTCTTTTCCCACCGAAATGATAAATTCCCCCAGGCGTGCATCGCGAAGTACCCTGACGTCACTACAACAGGTCTACCCATAATGCAATGCACCACTGACAACAGGTTTAATAATTTTAATACAAATGAGTTTAGTTAGCCACACTATTTTGATCATTGAAGGCTTTGTCTGTTACTCAATAGGTACATAAAACGTCACCTGTTATTTAGTCCACACACAGTGCTATCGACAAACGTGGTGTGCTTTGTTACCGATGCGCCACTACCTACGTAATGTTTACTTTTCTAAGCCATTTGGACGATGTCCTTAACCTGGGCACGTTCCCTGATCTGCGTGTTGCAACGTTAACACGTAATGTACCGTGTGCGTGCGAATGTCGGCTCAAGTGCACATTTCGACAAACTCAACCACTACTGACTCATTGGAGCTATGAAGACCGACGCATGCATCCAAATCAACAATGATGGCGACTGCGCATACATTGACGTTGATCCATTCGAATAGGTACATTCTCATGCGTTCATAAAAAATCACATTTATATTTCCATGAAATGAAAAAAACATCTACTTTTAAAATGTGTTGAGTTGAGATTTCATGTGTGTTGCTTCCTGCACATAAAGTGCCCCAAGATGCTCCGGTGCAAAAGTCCGGTCGATCAAATACAACTCGCTATTATTTTTACGACCGCTACCTACTACCGTAAGGCGGTCATGTGGATTGATGAGATATTGCGCACTGATTTACTCCAATCACCTCGCTCAGCGGCGGTCAGTCACTTATCGCTCTTTTATCGCTACGACCATGTTTATTAAATTTGACGCACTCACACAAAGCAGCATTGGTGCCGTGGAACGACTTAAAATAGTAACTTGCATGCAGCCTTTTGGCAATCCGCTGCTGGGTGAAGTCCTCGCACGACATCGGTTGTTTGACCATACTTCATGTTGACTATTGCAGGTTTGTGAAGAGGCGTCTTGATGTCCCAACAATCTGTTACCGAGTCCCAACAATCGGCTTCACTCTTTGTGCGTTGACATGCACATTTGTTCGGTGAAATCGCTTGAATTTTAAACTAATCTTACTGCCTTCCCAACCTAGATTCTTCATGTATCACAACGGCATTAGTTTGCAGACCTGGGCTGCTGGAATCACCCTCTTGCACATCGTTGCACAGTGAAACGAGGCCCTTTTAGTGGCCAAATTGGTTTTCCTGAGCAACCCTGCGCTAGAAGTTTGGTTTCCATCGCGGTAGGACCAGTGGTCTGCGTTGGTGAGGGTGGGGGCGGGCGTCCATACACACGGGTTGAACACCACAGTCCGAAAAGTGTTGGAGTTAGATTCGTTCGAGTGATAAAATGACCAAGGGCTTTTTAAATATTTGTAATTTTAATGAACTTTCAAGCCACACACAAAAACACGAGAAATAAGACCCAACAACATTAACATTATTGCATTTTCGAAAAGAACGTATTATCCCACGTACAAAGTTACTCTTGCATATTTTTTGCTTATTTGAAGTTAATTGTGTACTGCGACGCATACTTTTATTTTAAACGCACATCTCGGGTTTTAAAACGGGTTTCCCAGCGGATAAAAATTCTTAGTCGATATGAAAAATCAACATCCCCCGCCCCTCACATACCACCCTTCCCCTCCCGCCCCTCGACAATTCACGATCCTGACGAGGTTTAACTTCGCCCCCAAGGGCGACTCCAGTAAGGAGGCGGTATAGTACAACAAATAGGCTGCAGATGCGCTATCTGCGTGGTACAGTGTTCGCCTACTCTCCTCTTGCATGTGTAGATTTTCTCCGGGCATTCCGGTTTCTTCCCACGTGCAAAATAAATAGAAAATGCAAGAAATTAATAGCAATTTGTCAGACATATCCCAAATGCAGGACCCTCCTGGCAATTGATCTTGAGACTCAGGGAGGTGTTTCTGAGGAGACAAAGGAACTGGAATTACCGTATTCTCTGGATCATGTCACACTCCCCCCCTGCATATCCAAACATAATTTTGGGGTGCGTATTATGGTTCGGTAGATGTGTTCGTGCGTGGTGACCAGATTGGTCTTACTTTATTGACAGGGGACACAAGTTTGTATGTATGCTGAACTTTTTTGCACCGTACGTAGCCAACCCTGCTAATCGGAGGTGCGGGGGAAGGACAACGATACACTAAAAGCAGTTATAAAGAAATGAGTTTTCAATCTAGATTTAAACGGATACAAGTTTGGGGGGAGCATCTTCAAATCTTGAGAATACGGTAATATTGCAGTACAACTCCTCTTGTCTGCAGTGGTGTGTGGCTACACACGTGGTGTGTGCCCGGGAAACTGCAAGATATTTGGACACTGCATCAGAACTGCAGGTGGAGAGGAGGCAGGTGCCCTGCGTCACAAACTCGACGACCAGAGTTTCATTTCCGGACATGGCTAACACCAGTGGTGACACCTGGTCCGGTCCTCCAAGCTGCGGTGACTCCCACCGTCACTAACGGTGGGAGCTGTGGTGAAGTATGATCAAACTCCTGTCACCGGCAACGGCGACGGGAGGCCTTCATCCAGCAGTCGATTGACATCTGGGCCGTACGTAATTACGATCAAGACTGAGAAAAAACATTTTTTTCAATCAAAAAATTGTCTCTTGTCACTGCGCTTCCGGCTGTTTTAAGCAGTCTGGATGCAATTGTGGATGTGCCCCCCTAACTCTCAGCCATCGTGTTTGAGACGACAGCCAACAATAACGAGTTACAATTGCCACATTACCGTAAGCAGATTAACCAATGCAGTCTGTGATCAGTAATCTAAAATTATTCATTATGTTGTATGAAATCATATTACTAATCGGGTCAGGATGATCCGATGACATTTGATTCGTGAATCTGAAATGATCCATAATCATAGGCGGAGTTTGACTTCTATATTTGGGCGGGGCTTTGTTCGCTTTGTCCCTCACATTAGGAATCTCGGGTGCATATAGTGATTTTTTTTTATCATCATTGTAAACTATTGAAAATAAACGAATAAAATGTTTAGTTTGGGTGGGGCGTTGCCCCCCCCCCTCCCCGCAAACTCCGCCCATGTCCAAAATTGTATAAATTACTGTATATCGAGAAGTCAAAGGGCAGTCTCTCCCTGCTCAATGAATCGATGGGATTGGTATCACTCATCATCTGCTGCTCTGACCCAGTGTTGGATATTGCACATTCTCATGGCAAGTGCCAGTCTGTCCATAGGATGACCACTGCTGATTGACTTTCCACAAACCCTTTACGGATCATGGGTTTTATAAACCCTTTAAAGATGATGATCAACTGAGCCAACCCCTCCCCCCACCCCCGAGTGAGATTTTAACTCGTAACCTATCCGATTGAGAGTTGAGCTCTCTAACCACAGCCCTGCGCTATATTTACCACACACTAAATGTTATCCAGCACTTGTGCACTGTAAGCAGAGATTCTCTATCAAATGAAGCAGCAGTGGTGGAGGTGGCCTATTGGGGGTCTAAAGCAGAATTTATTTCTAGAGCCCCCCTTTCGGAATTATAGACTCCTGGTGAGATGACAGAAGAGCTATGGAAATGCAAGCTTTGGAATGGGAATGTAGTGAGCTAGCAGAGTGATGCAAAATAGGATAGCATTGATTTAGTGATATAATTTCCAATTATATTTTATTCTAATGGAATTGATATTTATAGAGCGCCTTCACTCAAGGCGCTTTATACAAAAACGGTGACAAAAGAGTTATTTAAATGACAGGGGCGTGCTACAAGGATTGAGCAGTGACAGCAAGGTATTTAGGGAATCACGAAAGGGGAGGGGAGGGACGGGAAGGAGTGGAGGGATGAGGGGAAGGAAGAGAATGGGCAATATAGAAGGGGTTGAGGCTTTATGTACAAGGGAAGTAGACTCCAGTGGAGAAGTACAAGGAGGGAAAATAACCGAAAATGGGACTGGGCACGGGGAGGAGGAGGAGGGACAGAGAGACAGAGAGAGAGAACATTGGGAACGAAGGGGACGAGAGGGGACATACAAGGAGATGAGAGAGGCAATACATATAAGATGGGCTAGGCCATGGAAAGATTCGCCGCGACGATACCATGATTGGAGGGCACCTTGTGCTACTTGTGACCTGAATCTTTTGCTTGGTTTGCTTGAGCCTAGCACGGCCACCGAGGAGCCACAGGCATTGATGTGATTGTGCCGTGTTGTCCTATTCACTTTACTTCACCGCGTCACATTGTCAGAGCAGTTTCACTGAGCTTGGAATCAGTCGGAGATCAAATGTTACGATGCGAGGCCTTGAACTAAAACACTGTGAGGATTTGTAAACGGCTGATATCCAAGCAGTTTTTTTCCCTTTCTATCATCGGATGTTTTGGTGTCGCAAAACAAAAACTGATTAAATTAAATAGGGAAGGATATTAATTAGCGGACTCGGGAGTCAAAAGGGGAAGTGTCCCGTGAGCTCTGGCGCGCGACGGGGCAGCGCTCATCTCTGTTGCCTAGCAACGAAGACAAATTAAAATTTGATAATTTGCATATTGCAGGGGCAAATAGCTAAAGCCTGTTGCGTGAGTGATACAGTTGAGCTAGAGTTGTTCAGTTCAAGTAAAGCCATCGATGGGTGACATTATTCAAGCCACAGACCATTAGCAAATTAATTACATTTGTATTAAATTTTGTCTTCCACCCCACCTATCGTGATTGTGCTCTCGGAGTCGTACCACGAGACGTCATTTCGAAGTCTTGCAGAGCAGGGAGAACAGTCCCCGCATGAGAGAACGGTAACGCAGGAGGGCTCGCAGAACTGCTTCCCAAATGTCTTGAAGTAACCTCGTTATTCGCAAGAGGCGGGCAGCATATTTTCGTTTGTCAGAGCTGGAATTTAGTCGAATTAAGGCCAAAACTAAATTAGTATGATTTTTTTCAGTGCAGCCATTGATGACTGGTTTGAGAACACCAACCCGCTACATGTGAGAAGCCAGCTAAATCATGGGCGACTGCAACCTGGATTCGAACCCAGGTTCTCTTCAGTGCCGGCACAGCAATCCGATCTCATAGTGACCCGGTCACCTCTCACTGCTCAAACGAACACTGTGCAGTGCTCAGAGCCAGTGGTGGAAAGCCCACGTTCCTGTGGTAGGGGCCATTCTCTCGAGGGAACCACCCTTTGAATTTTCACAAAGTGGTGCTCATTTTTATCTGTTCTGAAGGGATGGTACGCCGACAAGCTCAAAGCGCAGAGCTCCGAGGGCCATTACTGCACCAGTGAACTGCGGTAAGGTCTGACGAAATGTGAATGGTGGGGTTAGGGTGTCAGTTAAAGACAGAGTACTGGTGTCTGGTTGGCTATTTGGTTAGGGCTAGCATTTGGTTGGTCACTGGGTTAGCGTTATGGTCACTGGTAAGGCTAGTAATAATGTCAGGTTGCCTAGTTATTTATGGACAGAATAGGGGCTAGTACTTGAGACTGGTTTGCCTAGTCGGTTAGTTAGTTAGGGTTCTGACCATGGCAGTATTAGATCCGTGGCTACTTTTCATTCCCGGTGTTTACAAAGCCACCCAATAACCAGGACCACCACCACCATCATAAAAAAGTGATTAATAATAAAAAAAACGTGGCGATCATCGTCCACGCGTGCGGATAACGGGATTGCGGAGAACGAGGAGTCGAGCAGCGCCACCACAACGGCGGCGTTTGCCGCAGCTTAAAAGTGGATAGAGGCAGAGCGCAGCACGGGACCGTCACACTCACACGAGCATTCGTCACACTCGCACTCGCTCTCGTCGTCCACCTCCGTCTCGCGGGGGTCGCCCGCCGGGTCGCCGCGGTGGGGCGGGAGCGGGAGGCCGCGCTTCACCGTGAATATCCTCTTGCGGCCACGGCCCTCGGCGGGCCCGCTTGCCCCCGGCGACTGAAACGAGTGCAGCGAGTGCGCCGACAGTGCCATGTGCTGCTGCTGGTGCTGCTGCTGCTCGTGGTGGTGATGGTGGTGGTGCGGCTGATGATGATGATGCTGTTGCTGCTGGTGGTGATGTTGGTGAAGGTCTTGCTGATGCTGCTGTTGCTGGTGGTGATGATGGTGGTGCTGGTGGACGTCTTGGTGGTGAAGAAACTCCTGGCTGAGCAGGTCCTGGTGGTGGTGGTGGTGGTGGAGGTCTTGGTGGTGCAGCAGGTCTTGTTGATGGTGGTGATGGTGGTGGTGCTGTTGCATGGCGCTGCCAGGCAGCCGGTGGGCGGCGTGAACCCCAAATCCTCCACCTGTTCGGACTCCGCCTCCGCTGCTGCTGCTGCCGCTGACGCTCGCGCTGTTGCTGCCGCCTCCTCCGCCACTGCACGCCATCCGGCGGTCGACGTGACCGCAGTCAACCCCCGACGCAGTGCACATGTGCGGCGCGTCCTGGCGCAATAGCAGGTCGCGCAAGCTAAGCGTGCTGCGGGCCATGCACGCAGCGCCGCCACCACCGGCCACCGCGGTCGAGGAGGAGGAGGAGGGCAGGGTGCCCGGCCGGCCGGAGCCGCAGTGGTGCTCGTGCACGCAACGCGTGAGCGACGCGCACCGGCGAAGTTCTCTGCGCTCACACGCCGCGCCCGCATGTGCTCCGCCACCGCCAATGGTGGTGAAGGTTTCGGCGAAGGCGCCAGCGGCCGAGGAAGATGCTTGGCCATGCAGCATGGTGACGGAGTCATGCCGGCAGCCTTGGGCGGGGCGAGAGAGGGAGTTAGTCAGGACGTGCCAATAGACGAAAGATAAAGGTGCTAGAGACGCGTCACTGTTGGCACAATGGGACTCTCCACCAGAGGAGGGCTCTAAAGAGTCACTCTCTATGAGCCACGTCCTTTCTAAAAGATGTCAGCGATCGTGGCCTTCCTTTCTTTCAGCTTTACCCGTGATAATTACTCAAGAATGTTGCCAACATCCGCCAACTCTTGTGCAGTGACATCACAGCCACACGGCCGGGTTGGTGATGGTAGTAGCTATGCTGCACATGCCCTGTAGTCCAGCATTGTGGAGTCAGCAAGGGTTGGTGCATCACCGCACAAATGTTGTGCAATTACCCACACATTATAAGTTTACACTCATTGCACACAAAGTGCTTGCCACAAATGAACCACAATACCTCACTGATCTCGTCAATGAGCATAGACCACCACACAAACTTGCAGCTTTTGTATAGCGCTTCTGTGGCCGTCTGGAACACTCTTCCTTCTGATATTAGGAATCCACTTGCGCAATGTATTTCAAAACATAGATTTAAAACTAATTTCTAACTGCTTTTTGTGTTTAGTATGTTGTCCTTCCCCTGCACCTCCGATTAGAATGGTTGGCTATGTACGGTGCAAAATAAGTTCAACGTTCATACATCCCATGGGCGTCGAGGAGATGCCGTTCCCCTGGCTCGACCCAGGAGAAGGCGATACAGTAAAGTGCACACTAATATCGTCTGTCCCATCTGTATGGGATAGAGTACTGTCCCCTCGCATCCGTGGGTTTTATAAGGGTGCTCTGATTTCCTTCCACATGTATAAACACTCGTTAATTGGTCAAAACACCTTAATATAGAGGAACACAGAGCTTGGGCAATTTTGGTATTGCTGGCTCACTGCCTGGCTGATGTCCTGCAGCTCGTCTGTGGCTCCTCAGTGATGGTGAGATGTAGCTGTGCAAGAACGACGATGCTATTCATCAAACGAAACGTTCTTATTTAGTTTGCACGCAAAGCAGTCTGGGTATTTCCAAGAGGGCATGGGACAGCATGTCTTGTGCTGTGGAGCAACCGTGCTGTGTGGCAAATTTTCCAGCCGAGAAAAATGCCAGAGCAGCTTAAAAGTGATGGGAGGTTGGAAGCCGTGCGGTTTGTCATAATCATCATCATCTGGGATCCCTCGAGGTATAGTACAATGGTCCTCCGTCGACAGCGATGATGGTCAGGATTTGTGTGTGTACTCAGGTGGCTGATGAGGCCAATCCTGGAACCACATATCATGAAACAGTGGCAGCGGTGCGTCGTCTTTATTGGCAGTTTGGAAGCTTTGAAATTCATATCTGGCCTGGGTGCGTTTTATTCCTTCGTGCACGTTTCCTAACTCGTGTCTCTCACATGCAAGTGTGTATGTGTGTGTGTGGTTAGCGTGCTGCGCTACGAACCCGGTGACCCAAGTTCGATTTTCGCTCATGGACAACACCAGCGACGATTATTTGAGCCGGTCCTGGGCTTCCCCTAGGTCGACTCCGCCTTAAATTAGTTTCTGGTGTGGTGTGTAAAGATTGCCACGAGGGAGACAAAGGCAGTCGGGCGTGGTGTTGGCCACCCACTCCCTCGTGTACGATGTCGACCTTCATAGGTGATGACGATGATGATAATGATGTGAAAGCAGAGGTCATCAAATGGGTGTATACCTGTTTAAAATGATTCTGTATCTATGGCGTTAAGGCGTAGCGACATTGATGATAAAAATACGTGTATTAGGGGTATGATTTGAAAATATAGGAAAAAGTCAACATTTCTCAATAACACTTGCAGGGAAAAATCTATACGAGCGACATTTTGGGCAACAGACCTTCTCCATACATAAATAAAAAGTTACATTTATTTATACTTTAAAAAATTCTCCAACTAAAGTGCCTGTTAACCTTGAGGGAAACTGATAATTTGCATACGACAATAATCTGATAACAATACTTTCAAAGAAATGGATTATGTTACATGAAAATATAAATTGGCCCAAAATCCCCAGCAGGACATTCCTGCAGGAGAATCGTGCTTCTCCGAGGCTTTCCATGATAAATAAAGGGCACAAATTCATAACTAATTTACATTACTTCTAAAACCTCAATTAATAAGACATTCAGATACCAATTACTTTGAAAAAGTTACCCACGCAGCTCAGACTCAGGCAAAGACTGCCACAATATCTCCAACATTCTTCAACAAACACGAACAAACATAAAGCCAACCCCAGCGTGCTCATTCATCCTGCCAGGTTTGTGCTCGAGTGGCTTCTCCCTTGCCTCCTTTCATCTGCATCCATTCGTCAGCATTATTGTGCCGATCGTTTCAGAGCTACAGAGCCAAGTCTTTCTCAGCGACGAACACAAACGCTGACTTGCACGAGGTGGGGGGAGGGAGTGGGGGGAGCTTTCAGTCAATCAAACTAATGAATAGACTATCTCATGATTCCGCAAGATGCTTTGCAGGCGCTGTGTTTTTCTGCTAATTGAGTGTGGCCCCGCGCGTAATGAGTTTTTCCACCGCCGAGATCCGGGGAGAGGAAAGGGCTTTGTTGCGTCGTCGCCCATGGATGCTGGGAGTCCCTTTCCCCCTTCCCCCCTCACCTCACTCTTCTGGCAGAGCCATCAGCGGCCCGAGGAGTTCGCATCAACAGGGAGCACCATTATCGCGCTGCCGTCGAGCCTCAAAACCAGTGTCGGTGGGAAGGGTGACCAAGCCCCCCTGTTTGTTTGTTTGTTTTTTTCAAGCATCGTGCGGCGATAGACAAACTGTCTGCGGTAGTGTGGGGGGGGGGGGGTGCTAGGCAACATGCACGTGACGGGCATCACAGCCTCTCCTTACACACGCAGGGTGGGTGAGAGAGACAGGGCGAGAGCAGAATGTACGGTGGACAAAAGCACATCCTAGAGTTACTCTTTCTATTCGGCGGTTAATGTTTGTTTATAGCTTGACTAACGTTGACTGTGCTCGTGCCACCTCCTCCCCAACCCCCCAGAGTTCTTGTGTCCGTGCCCCCTCTTTTAAACAAGGTCCTGACGCAGGGCTGTTGTGAGTTATCTGTGTGGAATTTGAGTGCTTTATTTGCACATGGATCTCCATGTCCCTAGGTTTCTACTGAAATGCAAGAAATTCCCCAGAAAAGGCATCGGCGGCGGGTTGGCCAGGTGACCGGCTGGGAGGCAGGCCAGGTTCAGAGGTCAGAGAGCTGAGCCGGCACCCCTGGGAGCCTGGATTTTAATCGCCAACTGAGCTGCTGCCCACGATCACCCCGGCTTGTCCAGTGCAGAAAGGAGGATGCTGAAGTCACCACAATGGCTGTACAAAAATATAATCGTTTTCCTTGGGGGGTTAGATCGCGTAGGCATGATGCTGATATTGTTTTATATATATGTCAATCTTTTAATCATATCTAGACGATCTTTAATTATCTTTTCTTTACATGACACCTACGTGATCTAATCCGGCAGAAACTAATTATGAATGATTATATTGGTCGTGAAAGCCGACATATAAAGTAACTTTTTAGTTTTTTGTCTTTAGTTTGGTGTCCTTCCCCCGCATATCCGATTCGCACGGTTGGCTACATACCGTGCGAAATAAGTTCAACATACATACATTTTCTATTTTGCTGCATTAATCTAATTTCCAGCTCTGAGAATCAAAATATCGGTTTGGCGGCCACGTGGTGAACATGCATCCCATGGCGCTAATGGGTGTTGCGTCTCCCCACACTCGCTGGGAGAATCTCTGGCGCAACCCTTTACTGATGAAATGAAGTTGCACTGCTCTGTGAGATTTTACCAATGGAATTGTATTTGTTATTTTATTTCATAACCTAGAGAAGAGACGTAAAATTGTGAAAAAGACTGAAAAAAAATATATATATAAATGATTTGGTTAAGTATTTAAATTAGAAACTTACTTTAAAGGTTTAGAGACTATGAGACTCTACTCGGTAAAAACATAATAATTATATTATTGTAATCATTTACCTGGGAGGGCACACGTTCAAATCCTGTTCAAGGCAAATATCATAGAATTATCGTTGTCTGTCTCCTGTCAATAAAACGAGTACTGTAAAACTTTTTTGTAGGAAGCCAAGAAGCGATAACTCTTTGGATAGACTCTCACTGCCTGCCATGGGAACGTGTAATATCCACCGCTGGCATCAGGACTGCCATCCATTGGAGATGAACGCCGCCCAGCTTTTGTGTGCGTAAAGTAAACGACTTTGACGCCGACTTTGTGGATCTCGCTGTCGCTGGGTAAGGTCGCTCCAATGTTGCCTTTGCATATTGGTGTGGCCACACTTTACACTCAAAGCACGCAAGGCTCATGACGGCGTGCCCTGTAATGGACTGTGGTTGATTGCATGCTGCAGGGAGGCCTTGAGTATATACTTCCTCGCCGTGCAGAGGTGGAACAGAATACGGAATGCATTACTCTGCAGGGCAAGCAATAAACTAGCGTGAATGCATTCACACACACACACTGCTGTATCCACAAAAGACACAGACACGCAGGCAACAATCGCCTGTTTAACTTATAGAATTATAGACTGTTGGAGAAAGTTCTGTCAGGAGCAATTATGAATAAGCAAGCATCTACCATATTCTCCACATCAATACGACTCAATTATAAGCCAGTAGGTGTGAGTGTGTGTGTGAGACCAGCTTTTATTTAAATTATTGCCACCGGGTACAAGTTTGGGGTGCGTCTTACTTTCCGGAATGTCTTATAACGCAGAGAAAACGTGAATTAGGCTGCTGGAGCAAGTGCTGTGCATGAGCATCAGTGTATGAGAGAGTGGTATGGCCAGCACTACTGCTGGCCACCTTTGTCTCCCCAGCAGTGATGTTTTTACACCACATCAGGTACAAGACTGAGTCGACCTAGGGGAGACGCAGGACCCGTTCAGATAATTCCTATTGGCCGTAGCCAGTAATGTAACTCGGGCCAATGGGTTTGGCACGCAGTGGCCTAACCACTACACCACCATAGTGCCTGTGCAAGGCTCGGCGCACTCTTAGACCATGTGATGTATGGAAGACTGGCTGGCAAGAGTTCACCTCATTTCTTCAGAACTGCTTTTCGTGATTAGTTTGTTGTCCTTCCCCATACCTCTCATTAGCACGGTTGGCTATGTACGGTGCGAAATCAGTTCAACATACATACATACATACACACACTCACTGGGATGACTGGGAGATCCATTACTGCACCAATGCCACACACGTACCGGTCTACTACAGTACTCGTTATTTTACTCAAAGGTATCTTTTTGCTTGTCTGTCATTCGGTTTTTAACTGGTGAACCGAACGTTGCACAATACTGAGCGATTCAAGAACAGTACATAAAATAAAGGCATGCTTTGCGAGTTGGTTCATGGGAGGGCATGAACTGGCCTGGAGAGCTGGCACGAACGTTTCATGGAGTGATCTGTTGGTCGTGATTGGTTGGTTATTATTTCTCACTGAAGAAACCTTTTGACGGATGCCTGAATGACGGCATTTTTCAAATCCTCACACTCGGCAGAGAGTATGATGATGATTATGATTTGTCTGCATATACTGTACTTGCATCCAAAAGACAGAGATCCCCCATATAGCCTTAACAGACTGTTGGGGAAAGTGCTGTCCGCGTGCACATATTCAGGCTGGCAGGGCACACGAGCAGGTGAGTGGCCAGCATCAAGACTTTTGTCTCTGATGTTTACACACCGCACCAGGTACTCATTTTAGGTTGAGTCGACCTAGGGGAGACCCAGGACCAGTTCAGATATTCGCCACTGTTATTGGTCGTAAACTGTATTCGAACCCGGGTTGCCGGGTTTGTCGCGCAGTTGCGACAACGACTGCGCTAAAACTCCATAGACTAGGAGTCGCCCACCGTGATACCCACGGGCACACACACATGCATGCAGACACGCACGTGCACACACAGGAGCAGAGCGAGAGAACCCGCCTTCAGATTGCGATGACTGTAGCCCCTCATTAATATCCGGCGCAGCAGTGAATTATCTGCACAGATGTCAAAAAGCCCTGGGATGCAAATAAGGTCGAGTGTGGGCAGTTCACGCTGCCTTCTAGCAGCGCATGTGTGAGCCTGTGGGTGCGTTTTTTTAAAATAAACAAGCAGCCGCTGCTTTGTGCTGAAAATATTTTACAGTTGCTCACAGCCGGGCTGTGACGGCACTGGATAAATGGGTGGGTGAACGAGTACATGGGTGAACAAGTGGGTGGGTGGACGAGTGGGTGAATGGACGGGTGGGTGGGAGAACGAGTGAGTGAGTGAATGAGTGTTTTGGAGGACGAGTGGGTGGGTGAACGAGTGCGTGGGAGGATAAGTGGGTGGGTGGACAAGTGAGTGGGTGAACAAGTGGGTGGGTGAACAAATGGGTGGGTGGATAAGTGTGTGGGTGACTGAGTGGGTGGGTGAACGAGTGGGGAGGGGGGGGGGTGAACAAACAGGTGGGTGCACGAGTGGATGGGTGAACGAGTGTTTGGAGGATGAGTGAGTGGATGGGTGGGTGGGTGAGCAAGTGGGTGAACGAGTGGTTGAGAGAACGAGTGGGTGGGTGAACGAGTAGTTGGGAGAACGAGTGAGTGAATTAGTGTTTGGGAGGACGAGTGGGTGAACGAGTGGGTGGGAGGATAAGTGGGTGGGTGGACAAGTGGGTGGGTGAACGAGTGGGTGGGTGAACGAGTGGATGGGAGAACATGTGGGTGGATTGGTGGGAAGACGAATACCCCGTTGTGGGACGTCACCACTGAGATAAGGTACAGGTGAAGGGGCAGCCCTGAAAGTGCTTGCTCCCGCCACTGCTGGCAGAAGGGCGTCCGCTCAAGCGAGTTCATGAGAGCCTCTCTGGAGGGTTTTTCGGCCGAGTCTTCTGCAAGTGGCCAGACAGATGAAGTGGGTACCCACACTTCACCTCACCACACTCGACTTACAGATTGATTGCCTGTTGTGGACCCATTAATACCGCGTGGATTTAAGAAAAGTGGTAATTGTTTTAATTGTGGCGACCACTATATTTTAAGTCCAGTGCGATAACATTACACCAGGCCAGCATCCCACTGGGATAACGTGTAATTTTTTACTGCTGGTTTACTCTCTCAGCGAGGAGTGTACCACCCTGTGTCAGAGAACAGACCTGGAATATGAACTACTTCTGAAGCCACTTAAGTAGCCTCTTTAAACATGTTTAGGCACATCTTTTATATGTCCAGCAAAGAATGTTTGTCTTCTTTCAATCTGAAGACACAAACACACTTCACCCACTCATATATAGAATACAAAGATCCCCCGTACAGCCTTAATAGACTGTAATAGCAAGTGCTGTGAGCGAGCACCAATTAAGGCTGGCGCGTCACACGAGGGGGTGGGTGGCCAGCACCACCCCACTCTGCCTTTGTATCCCTCATGGAGATCTAGACATATGGCACCAGGCACTAATTTGAGGCTGAATCGACCTAAGGGAGGCCCAGGACTGGTGTTGGTCTAGAACAGGAATTGAACTCGGGTCACCGGGTTCGTAGCACAGTGCTCTAACTGCTACACTACCGCTTCCCACAACACACACCCACCCACCAACACACGTGAGCGCTACACAGACGCACCGGTCAGCGTGCCCGTGCCGTGGTTGCGTGCGCCGTCCCCTCTGCCGTCACGTGCCGGCCCCCCACTGGGCTTGGCAGTGGAGAAGAGGTCGTAGAGGGGGGGCTCCAGGACCTCCTGCAGGCAGGCGGCATCAGTGCTGCCCGAGCCGCTGGCGGCACCGCCGCAGGCCCCGGTGCTCGTCCCACGCTGCGGGAGAAGCTTCTTGCGCGGCTGCTTGAGCTGCACGTAGACGGAGATCACGATGAGCACCACCACGAGGCCCGAGCAGACGCCGATAAGCGTGCCGTTGGTGGTTGTCATCTGCTGGAAGAGGCTGCCCTTGCGCTTCTCTGCAAAGGGGAAACAAGGAGGCACGGACACGGCCGGGGTGAAGGTTATGAGGGGGCCCCAAGACTGATTGCAGGGAATGGCCCAAAGTATGTGCGCTATTACATATTGCAAAATAAATCATACAAACATTTATTCCTTTATTTATTGGTGTAAAATTTACAAATGTAAATTCCATCAAACATAAATCACTCGCTATACTCATTTTTTAAACAAAACACATTTTTGTTCCAAAGTTTAGCTGTGGAAAATTGTATGAATGATGTAATCGAAAATCCTAAAATAATTCTGATGGCTTCCATCGCTCAGCTGTTACTCCAACGTCGAACGGAGGGCATAAATTAGGGCCTAAGGCTATAGCCACCACACTGCAGGTCACGAGAGGTGGTACAAAGGTTTGCGAACTGCGCTACGAACACAAAGTTAATATCCCAGCTACGGCTAACATAGTGATGAATATCTGAACCAGTCCTGGGCCTCACCTAGGTTGACTCAGCCGTAAATTAGTACCAGGCGGAGTGTGTCAACAGACATTTTTTCTAAGGTTGCACTCATTACACACAAACTGTTTGCCACAAATGGACCACAATACCTCGCTGATCTCGTCAAGGAGCATACACCATCACGCGAACTACACTCATCCTCACAGAAGCGACTTTTGGCTAGCCATCGAACAAAGATGGTTACCTCAACATGCGCTTTCAGATGTGCTTCTACGACCATCTGGAACGATCTTCCTTCCGATATTAGGAAGCCATTGGAGCTATGCACTTTTAAATCTAGATTGAAAACTCATTTCTTTAGAATAGCTTTTTGTGTTTAGTTTGTTGTCCTTCCCCGCACCTCCGATTAGCACGGTTGGCTACGTATGGTGCGACAGAAGTTCAACATACGTACATACATCAGCACTGGGGAGACAAATGTGGCCAGGCATGATTCTGGTCACACCATTCCCACGTGCGCCATACCGGGCCTTCATAGGTGCTACTCGCTAACAGCACATGCCTCCAACAGCCTGAAAAGGCTATATGGGAGATCTTTGCTTTTGTACACGCATTTGCCAGGGTGTGTGTGCGCGTGCACGTGCCTTTGCAGTGCTTCTCGTCCCAAGGGTAGACGCAGTTCTGCACGCCGTTGCACACAAGCGAGCTGTTGATGCACATGTTGCTGTGGCAGAAGAACATGCTGCCATCGCACGGGGCTGGTAACCAGCATGGTGGGGGAGGGGGGGGTGAGGAGGACACTGAGATGAGACGAGAAAAGCAAAAGACCCAACCAACGACAGCAACCTCTTGACAAGTAATGCATTTTCGTTTCGTAGCCAATGTTACGATGACTCACAATAGATTAGTTTTTTTAGGCCACTTAGTGGTCTGGCCAAATTTGTGTCATGGCACCCTCCACTACCTGACATAGCTAAATAAATTAAATGTGTTGTGTGTACAAACATTTAACATGCCAATTCGTGTTCTAGCTCATTAATCTGTGAGTTTCAAGAACAAATCTCGCAACCAAATTTAGCTGTTGGATATAACAGTGGCGAGATGTTAACTACCTCGCCTGGTAGATAAAATGTCGTGGGTTCGGTCCCGACCCTGATGCTCGTTTATTTGGAGTTTGCAAGTTCTACCCGTGGTCGAGTGGATTTTTCTCTGGGTCCTCCGGTTTTTCCTCCACATTTAGAATCAACATGCGTTTAGAGTATTTGGATGCTAAGCCACTTCGCTGAGTTATCATTTGTGACCAGGTCGCTTCTGAAAAAGATAACGAAAAATTGTTAAATTTTTAGTTTAAAGTTTGGCTTGCAACTGTGTCTAGGCGTATTCTGGTGAGAAACCAGGAATTCATTCTGACTGCCTGGTTCTGACTTCCTCGTTTCTCAAAATGAGTTCCTGGTTTCTGGCATGAAGATGCTTTTAAGACCTTGCTCATAGCAAGTACAGTAATGTATTAGCCGTTACTTTGTTCAACTTTAATCGTGCTGTTTGTTGCTGGCCGCTTGGGCCTAGTGCACTTCGCAACCACGAGAGAAAAAAAATATTCTCAAGGGGGAGGGAAGTCGATGGGGCATTGTCGCATTCGATGTTGAGCACGTACGGTCGAGGAAGGAGGTGAAGAGCATGGAGAAGTGCGTCATGGTGCGGCTGCCCTCGTCAGCCCACATCCTCACGACGCCCAGGCCCGACTGCAGCATCACATCGCTCGCCACTGTGCTGCAGAACTTTGCCTTTAGGTTGTCGATGAGCCGCGAGCCGTCATACACGGCGATGAAGTTGCGCTTGCACTCGTTGGAGTGGTGCATCTGGTAGTCGAGGAAGCGCAGGTAGATCTGGGTAAGGTGAGTACGAGGGATGGGGGTGGGCAAGGGACGGGGGTGGGCAAGGGACGGGGGTGGGCAAAGGAAAATCGTAACTCAGCTTGTAACCATTTACCCACCCAGCTTGACTGCACCAACTGTCACGATTGGGTGGTCACAATTCAATCCAGGAATGCTTTTTTTGTGGAGTGTGTACTTTATATACTGTCTGGGTTATCCGTACTGCCTCTCTTGTCTGTACTGTCTTGTCATCTGTATTGTGTCCGTCTTGTTTTGCCATTGGTGAAACACGTTTATGGCAAGGGAGACACATGCAAACAAAGTACGGCACTAAATATCTTCACGAAGAAAAATAAAATAACTGAAAAACATCAACGAATCTGACACAAATACAAAGTTTCACAGCAAAAAATATAAATAAACAGTATAAATACGACGCGTAAGGGACAATCACAGAAACCCCTGTTGCTCTCGCCTTCACGCAAATAAATACATTCCCAATTTCAGGGACTTTATTAATGATGATACCACTGACCCAATACTCTAGAGCATGGGTGGGCAACCGTTTTTCTGCCAAGGGCCATTTGGATATTTATAACATCATTTGCGGGCCATACAAAATTATCAAGTAAAAAAGTTAGCCTGTAATATTTGGTCAAACATTTAATTAACTCATCTCTAATGTGATGGCTGGAACTGCTTATCTTTGGTGAGGCGTGTGATGTTAGCTGGTATTGATGATGTTTCTACTCGCAACTGCTTTTCCAGGTTTGCTCCTAGATTTATTGATTTCGAGTCCCGCCTGCGGTTGCCTTGGCAGGGCCACACCAAATGATTTTGGGGGCCTTACACGGCCCGCGGTGCCGGACGTTCCCCACTCCTGCTCTAGAGCCATCCAATCACCTACAACATTGCACAGTCATAAATAATGTCAGCTTGTAACGCGTCGCCGAGCGAGGAGGAACCACAGATAAGCAGGAAGGCAACCACGCAATGAGCCAGGACCAACAATTGCCCAAGCTCTGCGGCCCTCTGTCTGTTAAGGTGTTGTCAACCAATTCATGAGTGTTCATGTGTGGGAGGAAACATGAGCATCCATAAAAACCCCACATATGAGGAGGAAACGCTCTATCCCATACAGATGAAACAGGTGGAGTCCACATTTCTGCTGTATCGCCTTCTCCTGGTGAACCGGGGTATGGCACATCCTCTACGCACACAGGGAGGGAGTTTCGCAACACTCATGTGATCCACCTACCCTCGCTGCTTCCACAGCGCTGGATTACAGGCCAAATGCAAAACCACCACCACTGCCTGGCATGTACAGCACTTGTCCATCAGCTGCTAGATGTACATGATCTAGAATCGAATTGTGAACCAGAATCAACAGTGCTTACTCAACAATGGATGGGCGCTCTATCATACTCTACTTTGATCAAGCGTGAGTCAACCGTGTGTCAACCTCCATATATATTTACAAAATCTAGCTCTCACATAGGGTAATATGAAGTGAAAAGCTAGATTAATGAAAATATTGAGGGATGTTGTATTGCGATTTTATATTTAAAAACATGTTTTTACACCTTTCTCTCGATATTGGCATCGCAACGCAAGAATTTGGAATCCATTGGGAGCTCTCGTAGGGTACGGTCCACAGAAGACGCGCTGAACCGTTTCCGACATCCTTCCAAGCGCCCTCTTATTTACATGCTAGGGGGAAGCACCTTCCCGCCCACACGACTACACAAACTTAATGTTCATCACATGATGGTCAAAGCGATTTTTTTTCTAATTCGCAGAGCTGGAATGAATCCAAATTAAGTGTAAAACCAATTTATTGTTTTATTGTACAGCCATTGGTGACCAGGCTGTGATAATCAAAGTGACTACGCCTGAGCAACTGGTTTAATCACTGGCGGCTAGCATGGATTAAACACAGCATCTAAATGATGCTGGCTCTGCTCTGAAACACCCATTACCCCAGCCACCTCTGCCGACATCCCACTCCTTAATTCACTGCTCCAGCCTGATGCATCCACTCACTATTAACGAGACCCCCGTATTAACGAATTGATTGAATTATCCTTCAGATCCATACAGCACTGTCGATTGCTTCAATTTACGTAGAAGCAAAATGGGACATCCAAGCACGACACTGGCACGCGCTTATACAAACATACACACGAGACAATGATCCCCCATGTAGTTTTTAACAGACCGTTAGGGCAAGTGCTTTTTGCGAGCACCTATGAAGGCCGGCACGGTAGCACGAGGTGGTCGGTGGCCAGCACCACACTCGACACACAGCCACATATACACACATGCTCTAACACATTAAAAATGTATTCACACAATAGTACACGCGAACATACACTCACTGCTACACACATATAATCACACTATGACAAAGATAGCAATCCCCCATATAGCCTTTCACGGAAGTTGGGGCAGAGGTACTGTTTGCAATCACCTATGAGCACAGTGCCCAGCCACTTTTGTATCCCAAGTGACAATATTTATGCACTGCACCAGGAACTCATTTGAGGCTGAGTCGACCTCGGGGGAGGCCCGGGACCAGTTGGGATAATCACCACTGTTGTTGACCGTGAGAGGGAATCGAACTCGGTCGCCGGATTCATAGCACAGCGCGCTAACCGTTATACAATCGCTCCCCTATAACACGCGTACAAAGATCCTCCCAGCGGTGCCATACAACGGTCTGTACACAGACATGTACACAGACATTTACACAGACATGCACACACGCTCACGTCTGCAGACACCGAGCCGATATTCCGGGTCAAACGCAGTAATTTTAATAATACGCGCGCTCTTGGCTCTTTGCGATGAAACATCGCAAAATCAATGTCCTAATGTAATGGAATGATCTAAAACGGGCCCAGCTTTAGCGGGGCGACGTCGGTACCAGCGTGTTCGGCCCAGATTGATGGTTTTAAATGCAGGACTCGTTAAGGATATTGGCCGTGGAGAGACGTGACGTCAGCGGCTGTGGAATAAAATGAGTGGTGATTTTTTTTTTACTACTCCGCTTAAATTCCGAATCAATCTTGGCCCGGAAGAGTGTTGACTCGGCACCAGCTAATCACACAATTACTCCACCGATAACCCCGGTAATAGAAGTGGTGGTACGGAATTCTGATAAGATGGCCGTTGAGTGTAGAGCAGAGGGACGATGCTGCCTAATGAGATGATCGGGATGTGACGCTCACTAGTGGCAGTTGTGATTATAATTGTTGATGCTGTGACACTGAAGATGACGGTGAAATTGAATATGGTGGAAATATTTTGATGTTGGCATGCGTTGATTTTCTCTGGGTATAGTACTCCTCTTTCCTCTAACATGCAAACAATTGTTAACGTGGAAATAGACAAACAATGCCAATCAGGACCCTCCTGAAAAAAAGGCTCTTTGGACTCAGTTGATGACAAAACATGAAAGTGTCTGGCTGCTTAAACGACTCGAAACAAGTGGTGGAAATTCCACATTCCAATGACAGGCATCAGTTAGCCACTCCATAGGACACTCACTGGGGTTCTGTATTAATACTGTTAGAGGGATGCTGCCACAGCGTAGAGGTGAGCACACTGCACTTGCAATCCAGAAGTTGCCAGTTTGATTGGATCTCCCGGCGCGGCAGTTGAAACAATAGTGCGAGCTTCTTAAATCCCCCACCCTCTCCACCCCCCACCACCTCTGTTCATGCAGTAGTGTAAATGGATAGAACCAGAGTTAGTTGATCAGTAGGTGATGTGTGGTGGGGGAAAGTGTGAGTACTCCAGCCTCTCCCACGATGTCTTGCAGTTGTGGAAGATCAGGCAAAAATACCCTCCACAAAAGCCCCCTCGAGTGGTGGCCCTTCTGCCAGCAGTAGCATGAGCAAGCATTTGCAGGGCTGCACTTTTACCAAGTACCGTCAGATGACGACAACGATGCAACGGTGACAATGATGAGGACGGCGATTGTGATCACGATGACAGTGATGGTGAAGTTGACGATGATGACGACGATGGCGATGATTCGTCGAGGCGGACTCTTGTGGCTGTGGATGGGAGGGTACCCGTGAATTGGGGGTGGCCCGGATAGTCCAAAAGCAGTCGATGGCTTCGTTGGCCGTTGCCTTGCTCTCGGTTTCGAGCTGTGCTGACTTGAGGATTCCCTCCGCGCCGCTGACTTCAAACTCACACGCTGCACACCGCACAGACATCAGCTACGCTCGTAAATTTAAAATAATTATATAGTTGAGACATTTGGTATTCACGCCACTCTTACAGTGCGAGGCTTTCGTGAACGTCCTATCTTTCATCAACACAGCAGTATATTCGCAGCCCAGGGGTGCTGTTGTTTGCTGTGTGTAATTCCTACCGAGTAATTTGCATGGAATTTTCTTCAAATTTGGCAAAGGTGGATCACGACGCCGGCACATAATGGCCTACCTCTTTTCGAGTGGTGCCACAGGAAATCGTTAAATGTCCACTGTGAAGCAGACGACACGTAGTAATTTTACAGTTAATACGCCCACAGTGGTAACCATGGGCGACCTTTCCGGATTTGAACCACGAACGTGCTCCCACTGCCATTTTCTGTGGGGTGTGCAATACATCGCCCGTATGCATCGCCTCAATTGGATGGTCACGTGACCAGGTATGTCACAGTGGCAAGATGTTAACTACGTTGCCTGGTATACAGGAGGCTGTAGGTTCGATCCACCCTGACACCTGCTGTGTATTTGGAGTTTGCATGCTCTCCCCGTGGTCACAGGGATTTTTCTCCGGGTCCTCCGGTTTTTCCCTCCTCATTTAGAAACATGCTTCTGAAAAAAGAGCTATATAGCTCGATAGACCTTACCTGGTAAAATAGAAATAGTAGTAAGTAGTTAGCATAATCTATATTGGGGCTCTTGCTGGAGTAGGATACCCATATAATGCCTACCTAATAGACATTCTGTGTGCTGTACCAGTCTGTGGGCCTCATCACGATGATGATTATACAAAAGCCATGTCAGTCCTTACACTCGTTAATGGATGCATCTGTGTCTCTGGTGAAATACAAATAGTTGAGTTTAGTTTTAACTCTTAACTTGGGAGATGAGGTTTTTTGGCAGCAAGGATGGGATGTAGCCATGAGGTGCAGTTTATCTGGCTATAGATGTATATGGAATATTAGTTTGTTTGTATGTGGAAAAAGCTGCTGCTGCTGCTTTTGGGATGCAGAGGCCTGCATCAGCCAAGAAGCAGCAGAAGCCTGGTGATTTTCAAGCAAGTGAGAACAGCAACAGCAGCATCAGCCAAGTCATGGGCAGAAGAAGCAGATTAAATCAGGAAGAGAACAACTGAAGGTTGTGCAAGACCCCATTGGATCTCAGTTGCAGATACGTGGAGAAAGGCATGGCCACAGCAGCACAAAGGGTGCGCAAGATGCCTCTGGATCTCGGCTGCACGGTGCTCTTGCAAACTAAGCTGCTGCACTTATATGCGTAAATGTTTTAATATATACAGTTTAACCATCACCCCCTTACAGGTCTTTGTTGTGCAATATTGGAAATTGATATTTTGCTATGTTTTTTATATTAACAGGTAAAGCCCACTGAACTATTCGTTCTTTTTCAGAGGAGACCTGGCCACAAGTTATAGATCATCAAAGTTCTTTATCACCATATATGGGAATTTATAGTTTCAGCCAAATAATAGAAACGCATGTTGTTTACATATGTGGATTGGGGCAAAACCGGAGAGACCTGGAGAAAAATTCCACGTGACCACCATGGGGAGACAGAAAACGCGGACTCCAAATGTACATCCATAATATAGTTTTTTGGGTTAGATCCTGTAAATATCTTATCGCATAAATGGCTTATCACGTGGACATTTATAGCGGCCAAAATACTCTCAATGCATGCTGATTCTAAATGTGGAGGAAAAATCCGGAGGATCCATAGAAAAATCCATGCAACTACGGGGAGAACATGCAAACTCCAAATATATAAGCGTCAGAGTTGGGATCGAA
The DNA here is from genome assembly GCF_015708825.2 of Lethenteron reissneri. Classification (NCBI taxonomy): domain Eukaryota; kingdom Metazoa; phylum Chordata; class Hyperoartia; order Petromyzontiformes; family Petromyzontidae; genus Lethenteron; species Lethenteron reissneri. Next base: position 2,539,186 of record NC_083827.1, read on the forward strand.
CCCACAACCTCCTGCGTACCAGGTGAGGGAGATAATATATCCTCGCCACTGGGGTTGCCGTGATATCGTTTGTCACCTGGCTTTATGGTTGTCACCTTTGAGGTACAAAAAAACCAGAATAAATCATGGGAGAAGTGGAACATCTCACAATACCAGAAGACGGGAGAACTACACGTGTGCATGCATCGTCTTTAGTGGTGTAATATTATTGTTATTCATCAGCAGACATAAAAACATGGGAATGAGAATGTCTTGGGAAGATGTTCCAGGATGACAGCAGCTACCTCAAAAAGGATGATTCTGGGAAAACCAGGTCAAGTATCAACCGTACTTGGCTCAGGAGAGACAAATTGGTTACAGAATTCTGGGTTTTTTAAATAGCAACCTCGACTATCAGTCTAAGCGGCTGCGTTCTGAACTCTGGCCGTGCTGATAATGAGGAATGGCTGCTTTATAAATGGGCGTGCTCCTGCAAAGCTGCTGACCTCAGAGGTCAGGTCCTCTTAACCAATGCTATGGGACAGACGGCCACCGTGCAAAAACCATCAAATAGACTAGGTAGAGCACACAGCATTGGCAGGTACAGGCAGCCTGCTTGTCTAAGAGGTATGCATTATCTAGGTGTCCACTCCAGAAAGAGCCCCAATATAGATTATACTATTTTTTACTGTTTTCATTTCACCAGGTAAGGTCCACTGAGCTATACAGCTCTTTTTCAGAAGCAACCTGGCCTCAAATGATAGCTCAACGAAGTGGCTTATCACGTGGAGATTTATGGCAGCCAAATACTCTAAATGCACGTTGCTAAATGTGGAGAGAAAAACTGGACGACTTGGAGAAAAAGATACACAACCACGGGAAGAACATGCAAAATCCAAATATACAAGCGTAAGGGTCGGCATCAAACCTACGACATCCTGTATACCAGGCAAGGGAGTTAACATCTCGCCACCGCGCCGCCCCTAAACACAATGGTTCGACTGGACAGCCACGGCTCGACTGGACAGCCACGGCAGTGATGCATCTTAGGGGAGGGGGGTACGAGGCGCGGGAAGAGATTGCAGTGGAGGCACCCGCTGCCCCACCCACATTGAGACTCTGCGAAAAATGGTATTTTATTTATATTTACCATAGGAAATACATGGGATCTTTTTGCATGATTATCGGGCTTTATGTATTTTTTTAAACACTTGGAATTTTGGGACCACCCTGGCCTCCACCCACCCCACCTCCTTTGAGAAGATTCAAATCTGCCTCTGATTCCTGGTCTCGAGAAATCTGTATCATTGTCCTGGACCATTTGCGTAAATCATGATTGTCTCCCAGTTGAACATTTTCTGGCCGTGTCGTGGATGGGACCGGAGCAGAAGAACATAGAAAAGCAGACAACTCGCCTCCTTCCCACATTCGTCCCTCCACGTAAAAAAAAAACCCAAAGTATTCTTTACACATCCCCAAATCGCATTACTGATTAGCACGGTTGGCAAGAAGTTCAACATCCATACATACATACGAGCCACACCGTCTTCTGGAAGTGCATAATTTTAGCAGAATTATTTTGACACGAGCAAAATTTGGACCGGGTTCGCCATTCAGCATCTCATCGGTAGAGTCAGGCTTTGCTTGAACCAGTGCTGATGAACCGCCCCAGATGTTAATAGGCAAGGGCCTTCTGTGTTAGATGTGAACTGAGCACTCACCTGGGAGCGGGTGGATGATGCTGCCCATGTGGCTGAAATCTGGGTCTGCAAGAGGAGAGTGCAAATCGTTGTTGCTTTATCATCATTCATATAGGAACACAGCCATAAGCCAGACACCGTTAAAATCGGAATGGCTAAATATCAAAATAAAAAAAAAAGGCAGGGGTTGGTCCAGTGGAAACAGTTGTGCCTCACAGCAAGATGAGTTAGTAACATTGCATGATTTTTCTTCAGCTATGGGGGAAAAACCCCGGAGAACCCAGATGAAACCCATGCAGAACAAGGGAAGAACATACAAACTCCACACACAATCACAATCACTCTCACATTTGGGAGAACATACAAACTCCACACACTCGCAATCACTCTCACATTTGGGAGAACATACAAACTCCACACACTCGCAATCACTCTCACACTCCGGAGAAAATACAAACTCCACACACTCGCAATCACTATCACACTCCGGAGAACATACAAACTCCACACTAAAGAGGCAGCCAACCCAAGCCCTTCTTGCTGTGAGGCTATAAAAACTTCACTACTGCGCCACCCTGCCGCCCACTAACCGCCACTCCCGCCGGCAGCGCTGCTCCCCAGGGCGGTCGCGGCGCCTCACCGGGCAGGAAGATGTAGTAAGCGCGGAAGCCCATGGACTCGAGTTCGCCGTCGGAGTAGAACTTGATCCACATGAAGCGGCCATTGGAAGTGATGGGCGGGGGTCGCTCGGTACCGCAAAAGCGGCCGATGAGCGGTGAGAAGCTGAAGGGGCCGTCGCGCACCTCCAGGTGGTCGAATTTGCACTCCCACGACGGCTCCACCGAGTACGGCTCGTCGAAGTGCAGCTCCGTGCGCTGCCGCGGCGGGGCTTAGGGGTGCGGCAGGGAGAGGGGTCGGGGTTAGGGTCCGATTCAGGTCAGGGACAAATTAAGGGAGGACACGGCTGGGTGGGTTGTTTGGAGAAGACCGTTGGTAGGCATCTCAAGCACGGCAATGAGCCGCGAGTCAAATGCCACGTTCTTACAATTGCTGGAAACTTGCTGGAAACTTGCCGGAAACAAGCCGGTCCATATTACAAATCCTCTGTATATCTCCATATATATAAAAGGCAAAGTTGTGATTACTGTGTGTCTGTTCAAAATGTTTAGCGTACTTCCCGACATGCAACAAACTTGAAATTTTCCATGTGGGTACTTTCCAGACTGTACAACATGCAAAAATTATAAAAATAGACTTTTGATTTTTTTGGGGGGGGGGCTCAATAATGCAACAAAATTTTTGCACAGCAAGTGAGCTGTGACGTCAAATCTGTCACGTGACCCGCGCATGTGGAAGTGTAACGCATTGTAGTGTAGTGGTTAGCGCGCTGCGCTACGAACCCGGCGACCCGAGTTCGATTCCCGCTCACGGCCACCGCCGGTGACGATTATTTGAACTGGTCCTGAGCCTCCCCTAGGTCGACTCAGCCTCAAACGAGGAACTGGTGTGGTGTGTGAACATCGCCACTGGGGAGACAAAGGCGGCCGGGCGTGGTGAATCCAAGTCCTGGGCGAAGCCGGGTAGTAAAGCTAGTATAGATATATACCCCTTTTCCACTGGCACATCTGAGCCGAGCCAGCACGGGCCCTCATAGTATGAGTATTACATTTTTTCCACTGACTATTTGCAGTGCCAAGCAGGAACCAGACCGTAGTGCGCTGGCCTTGGCATGGCTCTAATTGTACAATGGAAGACGGGGGATGAGTGAAGCGAGTACAGTAATTCGACAATCGCACTCGGCCCATGGAGCTACCCTCAGTGCTTGAAGCAATGGGCAAAGTAAGTGAGACATACAGGACCAATCAAAACACAGATCAATTGGTGTTACAGATCCAATAACTCAAGGGATAATCGGGCTGTGGAGAAGGGTACGTTCACTCTATAAGATTCAGAAAGTTCACATACCTTTGTTATTTTCAATGCCTCTCTCATATTTGCATCCTGTTCAGTCACTCTGATCGCCCACCCCTAAAGCTAGGCGTGCAAATTGATCACGTGGGCAGCGATGCGAGCGAGCGTGGTGCTGTCCACCTATCCGCTCGTGTGCCGTGCCGGCCTTCATAGGTGCTCGCTAACAGCACTTGCTCCAACAGTCTGTTAAGGCTATACGGGGATCTTTGTCTTTGCTGTGTGTGTAGAGAGTGGTGACAGCGGTTCGCGCACACTGCAATACAAACACTGGCGACCCAAGTCAGTGGAGAGTGATTAACTGAGCCAGTCCTCGAGTTGACTCCTGCCTTAAACTGATACCTGACGCGATGTGCAATCATCAGCACTGGAGAGATAAAGATGGCTGGGCTCGGGTATCGGCCATACCACTCGAGCATGCACCTTTCCGACTTTAATCGGCGCTCGCTAACAGCACTTGCCCTAACTGTCCTGTTGAAGGCTAGCCAAGGGGTCTTTGGCTCGGTGTGTGTTCGCTTGTCTGCCGAACGGGGGAGGGCCCCCTCACCCTCCAGGATGTAGATGCACTCCTTGTCGGGGGGGTAGTTTCCAGGGTAGTTGGAGGAGGAGAAGGACCCCCCATTGGGGTTGCGGAGCCACGTGCCGCACTGTGCCGCGCGGAGCCTCTCTGCCGCCGACTGCGCATCTGTGGGGCCCGGCACACAGACAAAAAGGCAAAGGTCCCCCCCCTATATTACCCTTCATGGACTGTTGGGGCAGTACTTTTAGGGAGCACTTCATGAAGCTTGGAAAGGCACACGAGGGGGGTAGATGGACAGTACCAATGCCAAGACCCATCATTCCCACTAAGTGATGTCGACGTCACCACGGCGCCTGTGCCAGACCAGGTGCACGCATACACAGATGCCCCCGTGAAGCATGCACGTGTAATGACAATAGAGCCTGCATGCGGTGTGAGTGGACTAGTGGCCACGGGAAGTAATGATAGGGAAGCCAGCCTAGAGTACGAATGCACCTAGTGGCCACGGGAGGTAATGACAGGGATATCAGTCATGAGTGCGAAGCGACTGGTGGCTACGGGAATGTTGGAGAAGGGAGCGTGATCAGGAGACGGAAGAGGATGGTAGAGCGAGCGTCCAGAGTCAGCGAGAGTGATCGAGAAGGGGGGCGTGGCCTCGGTTGGTATATAAGGGAGATGTGCGGGAGACTCGGGACTGTTGCGGTGGGATCTCCGCCTGGCGTCAAGTGAACGTGTCTTCAATAAAGTGCCATCTCAAGAGAAGTGTGTCAAGTCGTCATTACACACGTACACACAGATCCCTCGTGTAGCCTACAGAGGCTGTTGGGGCAAGTGCTGTTAGCGAGCACCTATGAAGGTCAGCACAGCGCACGATGGAGTGATGTGGCCAGTACCGCACACGGGGACACTTGTGACTAAACTTACACGTAGTGCCAGGTACTCATTAAGCCTGAGTAGACCTAGGGGAGGCCCATGTACTGTTTCAGATATTCATCACTGATGTTGGCTGTGAGCGGGAATCGAATTGGGGTCTGCTGGGTTCATAGCGCAGTGTGACATATATATATATACAGATATAACCATGAGAGATGTCAGCTTGGGAAAAGACTTCATCTAGCAATTTATTGATCATAGATGATGAATTGTGCGGTATTATCCCTGTGGTCACTCGCTTTGTGCAGCAGCAGCAGCGCTTATCATAGCAGTGGAATAAAATTCTCAACCTGAGGAAATATATAAGCAACCTTTATCAGTAACCCTTAGGTTATTGTCAAAAGAGCCTTTAAAAACTTATTTTAAAAAATCTCACTTTTCTGAACAAAAATCCTCGAATCAGGGATACAACTTTTCTTTTTAAATGCGACGGAGATAAAATATCAGTTGTATAAAACAACTCGGCTGTGACTGTACCCCCTTGCACTGCTGTCGCTGACAGATGGAGCAAAGATTCTACTTTAGCTATTGTTGTATGCCAGCCAGCTGATCTGGCAACACCGGTGGGTAGTGGCATGCATGACTTGTCTGGGTGTGCGCTGTAGCAGGATACGATGAATTTGCGACAGAATGAATGATACATTGTTAATCAGGGAAGCTAATTAGCGTGGGCAAAACCACGCCCAAATATTATATATATGGGTCTGAAAAAAACTCCCATAATTTATCATTAATTCTGTCGCGGATTTATTATATCCTGTTACACGTCCGCCTCTAAATCGGGGTCGGTGGCCACTGGTCGTTATTGAACTGAGGCCCTCCAGTGCGGCGAGCTGATTGTCTGAGCCTGGCACCAAACGCCGCAGACACACAGCCGGAATTCTTGCTTCGCAACCAATCTATAATCTTAATCTTCCGTGATTCGTAAATCCTCGTGTAAATCGGTGCTTTACACAAACATGCATTGTTTACAAGACTGTATTGCATTATTTTATGGGTGCGTCCTTGGTGGACTTTTAGCTGCATTAGGCTACGGCCTAGTCACTCATGACTACACACACAATAAACTCAAACACGTTATTTTCTTACTTAATTCAGCTTATTCCAGCTCTGAAAATTCTAAATCCTTCTTGTATTGATATGTGATAAAAAGGGCATATGGCTGCAGAGGCCTGAATGCAGAGTAACCTTAGAACTAGATCTACAACAACATCCCCAGGGAGAGTTAAGAATGAAAGATTGTTTATTATATTCTCATGAGTCATGACATAGCACCGATAGCACGAACTCAATACATGTACGTTGTAACAGTATAGACATGCACTGTCGCCCCGCAGTGATGTGCTGTGGCCGAGGTTAAATGAGGTAAGGGGCCGTCCATAAATGACGTCACGCACCTAGAGGGAGGGGGGGGGTCAGACATTTGTGACGATGTGTGACAAGGGGGGGGGGGGGTTGAGAAATGTGACGTCACATCCAAATGCGCAACTTTAAATAAATATAGACAACATGCTCTACTTAATTAAATATACTTCTTAAGAAATGTTTTCTCCTACAACACCAGAGTGCAGCGTCATATTAAATACGCACTACAATGACAAAGCGATTTGAAGCATGGTTTAATTTTTTTTTGGGGGGGCAGAGCTATGTGACGTCATATTTGAGGGGGGGGGGGTCTGACTTTTTGTGACGCTGTGTGACGAGGGGGAGGGTAAAAAATCGTCCAAAATCGCGTGACGTCATTTATGGACAGCCCCTAAGGGGGGTTGAGAGGTTATGGGAGGAAAACGACCCATCTAAGGAAGCCAAGGCACCACGGAGGCCTTGACCGGGGGAAGGCGACGAGTTGGCCATTCAGGGCAGGCCGGTTGGCGTGGGGTGAGGTGTGAATCGACGGGGCTGTGAGTGGTGGAAAGTGAGGTGAACAAAAAGCCAGGGCTAATGTAACGATTTTCTGGGGTTACATTTGAGGGGTGCTGCACAAGCCAAGTTGATTGACAGAGGCTGTGAGGGCGGGACCAAATGTGTATGGAAGTGAGCGCGACCCGTGCACGGAGGGGGGCTGGGATGGTCGGCGTTCGCCGGGGCCGGGGGGCTCCCACGGGGGGCCCGCTGCTGCGGGGGGGGGGGGGGCTGTTGTGCGGGCGGGCCGGTGCCTGGGGCTGCTGGTGCATGGCGTGGCTGTGTGCGGTGCTGCCGTGCAGGTGGGTCGGTGGCCGAGACCGCGGCTGCGTTGAGTAGCTCAGAGCGCTGTGTCGTGAGCGCAAACCAAGTCCCTGAGACTGCCGTTACGGAGCCTTGGTTTCTGGATAGTGCATAAGAGTTGGTGCGAATGGTTCGGCGCAGTGTTCTGTAATTGTCTATTCCGTGCTGTGTTCTGTAATCGCATTACCGTCGCGGTGTTCTGTACCTGTTTTGTCGTCAACGGTATTCTGTGATTATTGACACGCGGGTCGCTTTGTTGAGCAGGTTAACTACGGAGTTATGTAAATGTTATGGAAATGTGTTGTCAATTAAGTATTATCTACCACAGTTGGTTCGCGTCATTGTGCATAGTGTGTCAATAGTGCATAAATCAAGACATAGTTAATACATTCCAAATCTTGTTAAGATTCATTGTATTCTGGATCGAGTTATTTTCCTCCTTTCAGTCGCCATTAAAGCACGTTTAAAAAAATCCGCATTGGTATCCTCATAAAATTATAGAAGGCATTGCATGGGAGAGAAAATGAATCCGAACTCCCCTCTCTCCCATATTTAAAGTGAGCAACCCTCACATAAGTAAATGATAATAAAAAGATTGCTGGAAACACTGTCTCCTTTGGGTTGAGTCATACCATTCTTTCCCAACCTTTAGGGTCAGATATTGCCCTTCGTCAGTGGGCAAGGGCCCTGTGCTGTAATGAAATGAGGCCACCCCCCCCCCCCCCCTCTTCGTAGCCCAGGGCATTGATTGAGCCCCTGTGCCTTGGTGCAGCTGCACCGCCAGGGTAATACTACTCGATAGCCACAGCATTGACAAAAGAGAACTTGAGAAACATTCGATCTCTCTGGATATTGAAGGCCCGCCTGTCTCCTGCCTTGGATATGAGCAGTTGGAATTAACCCGGTGCTCCTTGTGTAGCATCACTAACGTCTCTACAAGGACATCGTGGCTTTACCACAAACGCTCTTCCGCATGAATAATTCCAGTATAAATGATGGCTTAATGCTGCCGGACTGATCCTTCTAACACATTGCGTGTACCGACTACGATGGAATTGAATTTAAATGAGTGTGCATAGGGACACACTTTCAAGCGAAAAGGCGCAACGAAAATGTAATTTCTCCTCTCCCTGTGAATCTCCATGAAGCGTTTTAAATCCCTCCTTACGAAAGAAAAAATAAATTCCTTCCTTTCATCCCGTGATCTGCAAATGCCACCTATTATCCTGGGTCTTTGAGCTGCAATCACATTTGGCTGCTTTGTCAATCCAGTGTGTTGATTTAAACTGTAAAGGTCAAAGTGCAGTCCTGAAATCTCATGTGGAAGGGCCTCCACTAGAGAGAGCCCTAGAGGGCTCCTCCCTTAGGTATTTTTGGCTTCCTCTTCCATGCTGGCCAGGCATCTCAGAAGTTGTGGGAGCAACCGCACTTGACTCCACGACACCTGATCATTTAAACGGCTGCTGGACAAAGGAGGTTAGCACCGCTTGTTTCAACTGCCGTGCCAGGAAATCAAAACGGAAACATCTGAATTCACATCCAGTGTGATAAAAATGGTTATAACCATTAGCTGCATGGCAGTATCCTAATTAGAGTGCACTTTTAAATGGGATGAGTGTGCTTTGAGCTGCGTTCCATGTCGCAGGTGCAATCGCAATGAGGATTGGAGGTGGCCAAGTGGGTCAGAGGTCAGAGGATTGAGCCAGCACCACTGAGATCCTGCAATACAGAATCGGAATCTTTATTTAAACTGGAGAAATCCGATGAGCTTTGAAGCTTGTTTTCACAGATGTCCAGTATAGGCGGATCAGCAGGCATCCCCTTGTGATATAAACTGGGTCCGCAGGTGTAACGAGCTGATGGTCTCAGCCTGGTCATCAATGATTAACATAAACATAGACGTACATATAGACCCATAGACTCGCACATAGACCCATAGACTCACATATGCTGAGTTTGGATTTAAACTGGGTTCACAAGCGTAATGACTGGATGGTCTCAGCCTGGTCATACAATGATGCACACAAAAAATACCACGTAAAATGTGGTTCTGCACTTGTTTCAGCTAAATGCCAGTTCTGAAAGTTAAAAACAATGTAATTGACTGTCACACGACGAACATTACTCTCAGGTGGCAGAGCAGCTGAAAGAAAGTGCTGCCTCCCTTCGTGTGGACCAAGCCACTTAAAGAGGGATCTCAATGGTAGCTCTAATGTATCCACGTCCGGGTGCCATTGTTTAGCACGAAGGGTGATACATGCTCTGCAACGGAGCCAAATTGATTATTTGCCTAATGACGCTGTGCCGAAAGCGCAGTTGATATCAAGATAAACATTCTAATTATGTAAGATTGATGACTATTACAAGGATTTGTGACTGAACTTTAAATGGGCAGTTTACAACTCGAGCAGTCATCGTGGTCTATCAACAAATCCCGATTGGCGTGAATTGGTTGAACGCCCTTATGTCTATCTATTAATACCCAATCGGCATGCCGCCAGCAGATATGGGAAATTAGTGTAGAAATGTCAATCGCCCGTTCCAAATACTGTACAGTACAAGATTGACCGATTAATTGAAGGCATTCATAACGGCCGGGAAGTTATAACGCCTTTGAACCTAAAAGTCACCTTAGCCGTTCATCAGAGCACTAATCACTCACAGCATGTCGACGCGCGCGTGTTTATACTTAAAACTTAGTTGCGTAATTTGGATGAAAACTTGGCACTCGCACTTGCTTGAAACAAGGCAGGTGCACCGTCCTGCTCAGGATGCTCCCCCCCCCCTTGCCGACTACCCGCCACCCCTCTTTCCCTAGATGACACTTGTAAATTTCCATTGATGCTTACTTAGTTTAACTTTTTCAATCTTGGTCATCGTGAACAACCGCTAAGAATCTCAGTATGCCTTGTTGAGCTTCTGTCGACCCCCTTGAGAATCAACCGTGGGTGCGCCTTCGAGTGGCACACTTGGAAACGCCGTTGATTTCCGATTGAAGAGGTAAAGGCGCAGCCCTGCAATTTTATTTTCATGCCACTGCTGGCGGAAGGCTCTTCACTAGAAGGAGCTCTAGAGAGCCCCCCTCTAGAGGGTATTTGGCCTACTCTTTCACGCTGGAAAAGGTGGGAGTACTCCCACATTTTACCCCACTGCACAGGACCTGCCGATCAACTTGCCTGTGATGTACCATCGAATGTTCCTGATTGGACATAGGCGGGTCATTTGGGGATGGGGAATTTAGAATCTTGCTCCCTTGTTTCAACTGCCGTGCCGGGGTATTTAACCGCCGACCTCAGGATTGCAAGTCCAGGGTGCTGACTACTACATCACTGCGGCAACAGCATCTACCAAGTTTGACACGTCGGCTTTCACGACTAATATATTCTTCAAGTTTTTTTGGGTTAGATCATGTAAATATAAATGTGTCGTTGACTGTGTTGGGTGGTGGTAGGTTAACTACACATTTATATTTACGCAATCTAACCCAAAAAACCTTTATTATGAACATCGATCTGACTGACCTTTTCATCCACACCACGTCCAACCACCACACTTGCAGGTCACAACGCTTCTTTATCTGCTTATTTCGTCGCACCTGTTCCACTTTGGAATTCCTTCCCTCCAAATCGTGTCTTATGTTATTTCTTATATATATTTATATTGCGCCATATTTAAAGGCGCTTTAACAGCAATTATAAAATTGCACGTAATATAATGGTTGAATTCACAAATAACTGCTCACAGCTCTGGCCTGTTGATGGTATTATAGGCCTTGATCAGGTTAATAAAGCAGAGATGTCAGTCTTGTTGGAATCTCCTACACCTCTGCCGTAGCAGACGGACAGAGAATGTCACATCCATGCAGGACCACCCTGGTCTGAAACCACATTGGGGCTCTGCAAGCCTCTCTCTCCTCAGAGTGCCTAGCAAGGCAATTTTGAATAATTTTAGCCAGTACCTTTCCCGGCACACTTAGACGAGAGATGTCCCTTCCGATCCTGAGGAACCCATCCTGTGGTCCAGACAGTTGTGATGTCATGAAAAGCAGTCTGCATACAGATGCCACCCTCCCTCAGCATTTCGTTTGGGAGATCGTCTCTACCCGGTGCTTTTCCTGGTCTCAGACCTTGGTTCGGACCTCGCACTTCCTCCACAGATGGCACCTCAGCCAACCATTTAGAAGGCGTGGCTACTTCTGCCAATAATTGAGGCACGGCAGCCCTAGCAAGGTTGTCCCCACTTTGCCCCATGATGTTGTCTGGGCTGAGAGAATTCCCCTCCCCCAAGACCTCACAAAAATGCTCTGCAAACCTGTAGATCTGTTCCTGGGGGTCGGAGATTTGATTATCATTCTTTCCCTTAAGGATGGTGATAGGTGAGGCGCTGTAAGTTACTTTTTATGGAATTAAATCGTGATTTATGTTTGCGGGCGACTGAGGCAGATTACATCTCCCTAGCAACCTGCCCCCACACCACTGATCCTTGCAGTGCCGCACGGTTTTCCGAATCTCTGATCGAAAACGACAGTAAGCCTCTTCATTCTCAGAAGTTGGATTTTGTCGATGACGTGAGTGGGCCTGCCATTTTTTCTCAACCAGCCAGAACACATCCTCTTTCAGCCAGGGTCTCTGGGGAGGTCTGGACCGCATACTCAATGTAGCCGTTGCAACTACATGAGCCACAGTCCTGCACCTCACCCATTTCCCCTCAGCATCAGAAGGAGGGCAGATGATGGCAACCCCAGCTGTAAGCGATGTTGAAATTCCTGCTTGCAACTATCCTCTGCTAGCTGAGACCAGCCACTGTGGGTTTGAATGGGGTTCTAGATGTACAACCACCACCGGAGTGGAAGAATGGCAGGTGCATCTTACAGATGACAAGTTCATGGTCAGTGGGCAGATCAGCTCCACAGCAGGTCCTGGTATCAAGGACATGGGTTCGCATCTGCTGGTTCATAATTATATAGTCCAGCAGATTGTCTTGCTTGGACCCGGCGTGCATCCATGATGTTGTGTGGATGCGCTGATGCTGGAACAGCATGTTCATAATTACAAGCCCATGGGCTGCACAGAAGTCTAGCAGCCTCCTTCCATTATTATTGAGCTGATTTGGCCCATGCCTTCCGATCACTTCAACCCAGGTGTCTTGAGTCATGACCCACTCAGGCATTAAAGTCACCTTACAGGATGGCTCTATCTCAAGGGTCCAATTTAGCTAGCACCTGGGACAAGAGGTTATATAAGGCATCTGACTCATCGGCCTTGTCTGCATCTCTCCACTGATGTTCATCTTCGGTGGGGCCATAAGCAACCACCACTACTATTCCTCGCCTGTTGTTGATGGGGAGGCGAGCTTAAAGTGGTCTGGGACTTACAGCTTCCCACACCTTACCGCCACGCTCCCACGCCCCCTTCATCCTTTTGTTCAAAAGAAGTGCCACTCCCTGTTGTTGGTAGTTTCCTGCCCTGAGTGGAGAACTGTCCACCCCTCATGATGACTGAGCCAGAACAGGTCCACCGAACCTGCTGTATTCCACAAAGGTCCAGTCGGTACTGGTCCATCTCCTGACAGAGGAGTGGTAGCCTCTCCTCTGTAACGAGAGTCCAAACATTCGACCTGGCCAATCTCAGTGTTTTCCTGCTCCTGGATCTGACAGATAGAGTGTGGCCAGAAAGCAGTCATGAACGCCTGGTGCTTGGCAGAAAAAGGTGCCAGGTGGAGGGATTACCAGCCCTCACACACAGTGATCTATCTACATACACAACAACGACATGACCCAGACAACACAGTTTTGCCTGCAGGTGGAGCTTACCAATGGGACTTTGTCCAGATCTTTCAAGCATGTTGTGAGCTCCTCACCCAATACAGCCTGGTTAAACCCAGGATGGATCGCTGGCAGGCCAGCCTAAATGTTTCTAACTGGCGAAGATGTTCTATTAGGAGGGTCCACGTCTACATACAGATCCCCACTCACACCAACACGGCCCGCACACACACATAGCCTGCATCGCTTACTCAGCCTGCACCGCACAGACAGCCTCTAACCACACGCACACCACCTGCGTTGCATTGCATACAATGTAGTGTACCACACACTATGCTCTACAAGCCAAAATGCACCATATACTACAGTACACACCCACGATAGTAAACACACTACACAGTAACACACACTGCAATACTTCTTCTTCTTGTTCGTCCATCAAAGTTGATGATGACCATGGCACGTTTGTCATTTTGTTGGGTTTTGATGAGTGCGCAGATGGCTGAAGAGGCCAATCCGAGCCCGGAATTCCCTGTGGCACACTGGACAGGTCAGGGAGGATGTAGAGCTCTGAGGTGCAGCCACACGTCCTTCCTTGGTAGATTTGCGCTGCTGCCTCTTCAAGATAGCACAGGAGCGTCTCCTACTCTCACAGAGGACTGCAACGTCCTGTACTTTTCTTCTCCAGGCAGGTCGGTCCTGTGCTAGGGATTCCCAGCTTTTCAGGTCGAATCCAAAGCTCTTCAAGGAAGCTTTAAGGGTGTCCTTGTAGCGCTTTTTGGGGCCACCTTGTGCTCGCTTGCCATTCCTCAGCTCGCCAAAGAAGACTTGTTTTGGAAGTCTCGCGTAGGGCATTCTGGTCACGTGGCCAGTCCATCTAAGCTGTTCCTTCGCAAGCAAGGTGTAGATGCTGGGGATATTTGCCTTGCTGAGGACTTCCGTGTCAGGGATTCTGTCTTGCCACTTGATCCTCAGCAGTTTCCTCAGACAGCTCAAGTGGAAATGATTCAATTTCTTGGCATGGCGCTGGTAAACTGTCCAGGCTTCGCACCCATACAGAAGAGTTGGTAAGACAACAGCCCAGTAGACCTTCAGTATTGTCTCCTGCTTGATGCCAGTCCTTTCCCATACCGAGTCACTGTAGACGTCCAAAGGCTGCACTGGCCTTGACAATCCTGATGTTAACTTCATCATCTATGTGCACAGCGCGAGACAGTGTACTACCAAGGTAAGTAAACTTGTCAACGGCTGAAAGCTTTTGCCCATTCACATAGATGGTGGGCTCAGTGTAGGGTTTCCCAGGAGCAGGTTAGTACAGGACTTCAGTCTTCTTTGTGCTGATTGTTAGACCGAAGTTGTTGCAGGCTGAGGAGAGGTGCTCCATACTGTCCTGTAGATCTTGATTTGAGCCAGCAGCCAGAGCACAGTCATCAGCAAACAAAAGTTCTCGAACAGTGATTTCCTCCACTCTAGTTTTGGCTTGCATCCTCCGCAGATTGAATAGCCCACCGTCAAAATGGTAGATGAAGTTAATCCCAGTGTTGTGGTTCTGGAATGAGTCTTGCAGCATGGCAGAAAACACCATGCTGAAGAGCGTTGGTGCTAAAACGCAGCCTTGCTTCACCCCGTTTGTGATTGGGAACGGATCAGAGAGTTCTTGCTGGTCTCTGATGCTGGCCATCATGCCATCATGGATTTTGCGCACGATGCCAATGAACTTGTCTGGACACCCATACTTGGCCATGATTTTCCATAGGCCCTCCCAGCTGACTGTGTCGAATGCTTTTGTTAGATCAACGAAAGCCATATATAGATCAACATTTTGTTCTTGGCATTTCTCCTGTAACTGCCGGGCAGTAAATACCATGTCAGTGGTTCCGCGGTCTTTTCTGAAACCACACTGACTCTCAGGTAGCAGACCCTGGTCTAGGTGGACAATTAGGCGGTTCAGAAGGATTCTTGCCAAGATTTTGCCAGCGACTGATAGTATGGAGATGCCTCTATGGTTGTCGCAGTCCTGCCGATTGCCTTTCCTTTTATATAGATTGATTATAGTAGTATCCTTGAACTCCTTGGGAACGGCTTCTAATTTCCACAGAGACTGGAAGAGGTCGGTCAGTTTCTCGACTAAGCGAGGCCCTCCAGCCTTGTAGATTTCTGCTGGAATGGCATCGGACCCTGGAGCTCTGCCTGATGAGAGGAGTGTTATGGCTTTGCTGGTTTCCTCAATGGATGGTAGAACAGCCAGGGACTGGTTTATTTCAACTTGAGGCAGTCTCGCAATTGCTAAAGTACACACACTACAGTACACCCCACACGATAATACACCAAGCTATTTATAAACATACAGACAAGAACACGCGCACCAAGATAGACTAACACACAGACACTAATAATACACAGACAGGCACAAATAATACACAGACACTAATAATTCAGGATACAGTACGTGCACGCTGTGGGAAAGAAAAAAGTTAGCCAAAACCGCCAAGAAAAACGTTCAAAGACGTTAAACAATATATACTATCTTAAAACAGGATATTAACTCAGACTAACAAACACTGGAATATTTATAGCCAGCCTACCTTCACAAATGCACTCACTTTCAGACACAATCACGCAATCGCTCATTTAAAAGTATTTTTTTTAAACACACTTTAATGAAATGTACCCTACGAGTAATGGAAGAACTCCACGACTTCAGGAAGTGGCACCGAAGCTTGCCATAACGTAAGAAGCCGTGGCCAATTACAGCCAACGTCAGTTGATCGTGGACAATTAGACCCAAGCCGAAACATAACATATAAAAAGAATGTTTAAAAATATTTTCATTTTTAATGATAAAATATAGTATTGTCATCAGTATGACATACATATACCAAGTTTGCAGTCGATGCGACATTGGGAAGTGGGTTAAAATTGAGTTACAATATTTGAGGATACGACAGTTAATAAAAAGCGTGTAAAAAAATAAAGTTTTTTTATGATAGAATATAGTATTGTCATCAGTATGACATAAGCATACCAGTCGGGGTGCCGATTTTTAAAAGGGCGGCTCCACCTGACAGCGTCAGGACCGCCGCTTCATTCTCAAAGAAGCTGCCGGGACATCCAACGAAACGTTCCCGACGGACGCGTTCGGAGCCCGGCGTTACCCCCCCCCCCCCCCTCTTCGGGGGCACGACAGAGCAAATTTAAGCAAATTAAAGCATAACCTTCCGTTTATAAATCTGCATCTGAGGCTACCAACGTCTGGTTACGGAGTGGGATTACAGGGCCAAGGGGCCGTCCATAAATGACGTCACGCACCTGGGGGGGGGGGGGGTTCAGACATTTGTGACGATGTGTGATGAGGGGGGGGAGTTGGGAAATGTGACATCGCATCAAAATGCGCAACTTTAAATAAATATAGACAACGCATTCTACTTAATTAAATAGACGTTTTAATACATGTTTCCTCCTACAACATCAGAGTGCAGCGGCACATTAAATACGCACTACAATGACAATAGTTTAAAGCGATTTTAAGCATGTTTTCTTTTTGGGGGTGGGGGGGGGCAGAGCTTGTGACGTCATTTATGGACGGCCCCCAAGAGCACGGATTGAGTGGGCATTTATTCCCTTATGTTTAAACTTCTACCATCTCTCTGATTGATATCCGCAAAGCAATTACGCCGCCGGATTTTAAAATGTACAGCATAATTATGGATATGATCCGCGCCGTGAATTCTTGCATTTGAAACGGATATGAAGTCCACGGGATGGTTCGTTGCACTAGTTGTGTGTCTGTGGGCTGTCCAGAGTTAACATTCCGGTTTGTGCAGCCTGGTTAACAGCTGAGACTAATAGTGACAGTTTTCAAAATTTGAGATGAACGTTATTTTACGGTTCACAAAAGTATCGAGGGTAGGGGAAATGGCAATGCCTGAGCAGCCAATTGGTTGCCGCGTTCCTTATCGTACATTCTCTATGCACTTCTACGTGACGGTCTCTTGCCAATGTAACTGCGCGCCTCTACGCATGCGTGTACAGCCACGTGTCGATCCACTGCTAGATTGAAGGTCTCCCCACGCAGTGAGGGCTGTGGGTGTTATTTGACCATACTTCACCATGCTGGTTAATGTGGGTTGGTGAAAGCATGTAGATGTGGGAGCACAGAGGTACAGCACAACAATGAATCACTGTCCTCTGCATGGGGTAATCCACCTTGCTTTAGATGTTGCTTTATTTATTAATATCTCCAAGACTTTCCAAATTGTAAAACATTGCCAAACCCACAATTTCTCGTTGAGGGCCGTCCGGTGCGTTGTCTCTTTCTCGCGTGTTTACTGAGACGCGTCTCGTAGCGAGCTCCACGGTCGCTGTTGCAGAACGAGCGCCACGAGCGCATGAACGGGGGCGCCCGTAGTCGGCCCATCAGGGCTGCACAGCGCGAAGACACAATTGCTCAACACCACTCACTTCACGTGCGTCGTAGTTTTGGTGATAATGAAAATCCAAAACAAATTTCGAACAATATCACCAATTTGTGATAAGTTTATTGTCTTTCCCCCACATCGCCGATTAGCACGGTTGGCTACGTAGGGTGCGAAAGAAGTTAAACATACAGTACATACATTCACGGCCATATATTTACGTATTCTTTTGTTTCCCAAACGTCTTTGGCGTTGTAAAGATCGTGAGATAGTGTTGGTAGAAGCTGGAGCAGTCTTTATCCCCAGGGCCCCTGACGCTTTTGCCACCGTTGTGCCTGCCACTCGTCCGCTCTCCAACCCATGCCTGCGTTGCCCCTCTCCACCAATGAAGCGATTCTCGGCACGGCACGTGAATCGTGCGCTTCCTGTAGTTTCTGCTGCGACGGTGGTTTTGTTTTAGTTAAAAACTATCGATTTTATCAGCGGCCAATATTCATTATCGGCGTTGGCAGTGCCGTGCGCGGACAAAGCTATGAACCAAAATTAAACCACGGACCACCGCACGTTTCCGAACCTAACCCTCAGCCGTTTGACAAAGCGATTTTAAGCTGGAACTGAGATTAGCTTTGCGCTTTGGCGAACCTCTCGAGTGCCGAATAAAACTTTGAAATCCCTTTGGCGAGAAGCCACACGTTAACATACATGCCTGGGCATTGCCTGTGACGTAATGGCATTATTATTGAATTTATATTTGGATTTTAAAAGCTGTTTATAAGATTATAGGAACATAGGGTACACTAATATAGGGTTATTACAGATCGGCTTTCCACCCTGTAATTTAGTGGTAGTGCCTTACGCCAATAATCCTACACCACGCCAGCTAGGCAGCGTTCTGGAAAATATCGAGTGAGAAATGAAGCACCAGCAGTGGATATGTAATGATGTCCTGGCTCTGAAATTGAGTGGATGCCGGTTCATTACCTGAAAGCTTGTGTGCAAATCCGCAGAAGCCCAGTGTGAGTAGAGGCAGCCAGACTGGAAAAGAAACACAAACACACGCGGAAACATAGTCCAGCTTAGCAAGAGGTCATCACAGCCACAGAAGTCGATTTACAAATACATTTGGCGACACTCAGTTGGCAGTGGTGCAAAAGCACAAAAAAACACAATGTGGTCTTAAAAAGACAAAGTATATAATAGGTAACGTTTCAGGCAATGGCCCTTTTTCACAGCACATAGAGAGCCTGGACTCCACCTCTCTGACCTATGTGATGTGAATAAAAACCATTGCATGAAACGTTACCTATTATATACTTTGTCTTTTTAAGGCAACACATAAGGTTACGTATTGGCGGACGTGTTGAGATTATTCAGCCAGCTCTATTTGGAATGCAGCGAGGCTTTTAGATAAAAAAAAAACCCAAGTATTACGTAAGGATAATGCCAGTTGGAGTAGACTTGTATGCGCGTTATGAACGAGGGCGGCTGTGGGAATTGCCTATTTATCGTGCATGCAAAGCCACACTTATCACATCAGACCCCTGTGAGAGCATCGCCACGCCTTCCGTCAGGGCACTTACTCTTCAACCGTTTCTCCAATATAAATTTATAAATATACGTCCATCGCACATATAAAACATTTTAATTAAAGTTTAAAAGTGAGGACATTTTTCATTTCAAATCAACACGTCAGCGAGGAGCACCTCGGGATCGGGCCGGCGTGACAGCTCCCCACGCCGTGACCGTGCATAATTTAACAGCCTTGGGCGTTTTCCGTCTCTCGTTTCCCTGGCCCTTCGGCTCACCGATCGATGATTGGCTCACTTTTACGTGAAGTTTTCTCCCCCCACTCCACGGAGAAGTCCGCGCGAGTGCCAGAGATCCTATTTGCATGCACGGCATCAGCTTCACCACGCCTGGCTGAGTGGTTGCCGGAGTCAAAGAAAAATACTAAAATCTTTTATTTATCCAGGTTAGGCTCACTGAGCTGTATAGCTCTTTTTCAGAAGCAGTATAGCCACAAATGATCGCTCAATGAAGTCGCTTCTCACGTGGAAATTTAGAGCAGCCATATACTCAACATACACAATTAAATGTATGTTGATTCTGAATGCGGAGGGGAAAACTGGAGGATCCGGAAAAAAAATCCACGCGACCATGAGGAGAGAGAGAGAACATGCAAACTCCAAATATACAGCAGACGTCATGGTCGGGATCATAACCACGACCTCCTGTACACTTGGCGAGGTAGTTAACATCTAGCCACCTGGTGCCCAGGTCAAATCCCGGTTGTGGGGTCGACTTGCCGGCCAATCAGTCCATCATCATCTATCCGGGGTCAATACAATAAGTTTCTGCTTTGTGAGAAGTTACTAGTGGTTGTTACTGTGGGTAAACTGGCCCGTGCCATGGGAATGTGGAATTACATGCCAGGTTTGAGACATGAAAACAACAAAAGAAGGGCTCAGAAACGAAAGGAGGCCCATTGGGTCCATCCAACTCACTCGGCTGCATGTCGCTGACCGAGTATTGGAGCTCACCGAGTTCGCACTTCCGATTAGCACGGTTGGCTACGTATGGTGCTAAAGAAGTTTAACATACGTACGTGTGGCAGCCACTACCACACTCGCACCACCGCCCCCTGCGCATTAAACATAATTACTGCCTCCTCCCGGCCTCAGTCGTGAACTTATCCCACACGAGGCTTCCATACACCTGTATTAAATCCCCATGGATTTTTTTTCTCAGTTTAAGGCTAAAGAGATACAGAATCTTGAACCAATCAGCGACTCTGTCTTTTGAGTTCTTAAATCGCTCAAGTTGCTCCTTGTTGGAACTGCCTCCAGGCAAGCAGCAATGTCTGTGTTGTACCGCGGTGCCCGCAACTGAATGAAAAGCTCTGTGTGAAGTCGTAAGAGCGCATTGCGCAGCCTCAGCGTTACATCCCTGGATTTACATTGGGCACTTTTCCCTCCGTACCCCAAGTAATTTACTGCATTTCTTTATTGCGTCTCTGGTTTTGTCTGGTCGACGAAAATGCTGAGTCAACTCACTCCTAGATCCCTACCTTGCGTCCTGTTTCCACGAATTCCCATTCCTCCAGTTTCACATAAAATTTACGTTGTCTTTTGAGAAAAGTTCAGTGGGCTTGGGCAGGACGCAGCGTCACTAGAAGGGAAGAATGATGGGCCAGTGGTCGAGATTAATGATGGACTGGCAGCACAAAGCGGGAGCATGCCTGAGAGGGGAAGTACTTTGTAAAGATGGCCCAATGAAATTAGATTGTGTGCAGGAGCTGCATGCATTCTTGCATCGCAAAACCGTGAGAGATGGCGACTGCTTGGGGAGGTTTCACCCAGCAGTGGATAGATCATGGCTGCTGGTGATCATGAAAATAATAATAATGGACATTTATACAGTACAGTACTATTTCCAAATGCTAATTTTCGCGGAACCCACTTTCATAAAATATATAAACAGTAACAAAATTGTATGCTAAGGTTTTCTGTTACTTGATCATCTTCACGATGATTACAATACTCTTTCCCTCCCTGCCTCCACACACCAATTATAGACGAACCGACAGTCAGAGATAATGCAAAAATTGCTTTCAACCTTAGTTGGAAATATTACAAAATTCTAAAAAATATATGTATATATACCTTCACCACTGGTATATTTAGGAGCTGTAATTCATCCATAAGCCATCAGAAACAACATCGGAGACGTGTAATATCCTTGAGCCCTCATCCCCTGCCATTCCCCTCTCTCCCCCTATCTCTCAGACTTGTCCTTAGCGTGCTGGTTTATTCTTCTCGTGCCCCTCCCTGTCTCCCCTCCCCATATACAGTGAGGGAAAAAAAGTATTTGATCCCCTGCTAATTTGTACGTTTGCCCACATTATGCTTTGGGGGTGTTTTTCTGCTAAGGGGACAGGACAACTTCACCGCATCAAAGGGACGATGGACGGGGCCATGTACCGTCAAATCTTGGGTGAGAACCTCCTTCCCTCAGCCAGGGCATTGAAAATGGTTCGTGGATGGGTAATGAGTGGCTCAAGAAGAAGCACATTAAGGTCCTGGAGTGGCCTAGCCAGTCTCCAGACCTTAATCCCATAGAAAATCTATGGAGGGAGCTGAAGGTTCGAGTTGCCAAACGTTAGCCTCGAAACCTCCATGACTTGGAGAAGATCTGCAAAGAGGAGTGGGACAAAATCCCTACTGAGATGTGTGCAAACCTGGTGGCCAACTACAAGAAACGTCTGACCTCTGTGACAACAAGGGTGTTGCCACCAAGTACTAAGTCATGTTTTGCAGAGGGGGCAAATACTTATTTCCCTCATTAAAATGCAAATCAATTTATAACATTTTTGACATCCGTTTTTCTGGATTTTGTTGTTGTTATTCTGTCTCTCACTGTTCAAATAAACCTACCATTATAATTATAGACTGATCATTTCTTTGTCAGTGGGCAAGCGTACAAAATCAGCAGGGGATAAATACTTTTTTCCCTCACTGTATATCTTCATATCCCCCTTTGTCCGTCGTGCCGAAATAAAATGTCTACGCTTTTGTTCTGTACCGTGTTCTTGGAACTTTTCAATATGGTATGCTGGGCTCGCATGTTGTAATTATAGAAATATCCTTGAGCACTCAGACTTGTCGAGAAAAAAACACGAAGGCATATTTTAGAGATTCCTAAGCTTTAGTGTGCACACTCTGCACAGCTCAAACCGAGGCATGAACCTTGCAGAGAGTTACAAGCAACGCGCGATAAACGTTTCGAGGCGGGCTGCATGAGCCGCCCCGTTAACGCCACACTTTCTTGCCAGTCGTCCAAAATAAACACGCGCTCGAGCATTGGATTATATTATTGATGATTGCGATGACGTGGGCGGCCAAGAGCCAGCGGGGAAGTAATTTCTCCCCGAGTCTTGGATGAGCAGAGAGCGCATGCTCTTTGAACGCTGCTCGGTTCTGCTTTTTTGGCCTCCAGTGATGTAGAGAAATAAAAACAGCACATCTTCTTGGTTCTTTCGGTAAAGTCACGTAGAAGGAAAAAATTAATTCTCACGACGTTTCTTATTATTTTATTATTTCCCTTCTACGTGACTTTACCAAAAGAACCAAGAATATGGATCCCTGCAGTCACGAAAGCTTTAAATCGAAATTTAAACAGCACATCGTCGTCCCATAAAGCTCTCGAGACTAGTTATACGGATCTTAAAAACCTATGTGTGTTCGTTGTTTTTCCAATTAAAATCAAAGCTGTGTATATGTTTTTAAAGTTATTTAAAATGATCATCGTTGGCCATGGTCTATCCACCGTTGGATGAAGGGCTCTCAACGCTGTCGCCCTCCCGCGCAGTCCTGCAAAACCACCACCATCTGACTTCCACGCGTGAGCTTATTTTATTGCTCCGACTCTATTCTCTCCTCTGTGGCCGTTAACCCTTCTCCGAGATGTTTCCCGCACAAGCCTGCACTGCCCAAAAAGAACCAGACACACCACAGCTCTTTCGCCATCTGCATGGCACCGCGGTTGCGAATAAAACGATCTAAGCTCGCGTTCTTTACACACAAAGTGCTTACCACAAGTGAACCACAATACCTCGCTGATCTCGTCAAGGAGCAAAAATCATCACGCAAACTCCAGTCATCCTCGCAGCGGCTTTTGGCTGGCCATCGAGCAAAGACGGTACTACATCGCGCGCTTTCAGATGCGCTTCTGCGGCCGTATGTAACACTCTTCCTTCCGATATTAAGAAGCCACTGGAGCTATGCACTTTTGAATCTATATTTAAAACTCTCTTCTTTAGAACTGCTTTTGTGTTTACCTTGTTGTCCTTCCCTCGCACCTCTGATTAGCACGGTTGGCTAGGTACGGTGCGAAATAAGTTAAACATGCATAGATACATACAAAACGTCTCCTTTTTCTTGGCAGCTCCCTGCCATTACCCATGCTCTATGCATCACAGGCAGCTGCGAACGCCCGTCTTAAAATTTCCTTTCCAAAACTCGACAGATAGACGTGGCGTTTATTACCGATACCGTCAGTACGCGCGTGGCTGGCGGTGTACTGGATTGGCTGCTGCCCATGAGCGATGGGTGTTTGCCAGGCAGATGCTGTGGCCTGCAGCAGTCCGTGCCGATAGGAGAAAAAAAAACACTGAGGAAGGATCTGTCACAAAGTCAGAAAAACTCACGACTTTAGATATCAATACCCCCTTTTTCCACCAGAACATGAGGGGGGCCAGCATGGGACCCTCAGGAAACGGGTACTTTTCCACTGGCGGTTTGCCATACTGAGCCAGAACTAAACCGTGATGTGCTCACCTCACACGACTGAATCGCACTGGGTGCCAAGTAGGGCCATGGGCGAGGCTAATGATGCGTTCACTGAGTGTGATGTCAGTCAGTACACTGTGAGGACACTGCATCATCTACATGCATCTTTACTAGTTCGTTGTGCGTGAAATATGTATGTTGAACTTTTTTCGCACCGTACCTAGCCAACCGTGCTAATCGAAGGTAACGTCAGCAACACAGCTCAGGTTCTACAGTGGAAAAAACTATTTGCTGCCTCCTGAGCCATGCCGGGGTGGCTC
Organism: Lethenteron reissneri; assembly: GCF_015708825.2. NCBI lineage: Eukaryota > Metazoa > Chordata > Hyperoartia > Petromyzontiformes > Petromyzontidae > Lethenteron > Lethenteron reissneri. The sequence continues at coordinate 2,563,277 of NC_083827.1, forward strand.
TCTGGCTAACGAGAAGTTTCAATAACATATTTTGAGGAGTTTCACCGCTATCTTTACGCAGAAGCTAATTTCTCGATACAGTATATATATATCACCGAATCACGAATTACAGTCAAAGTCAGGGAGTCTTCCTGCTTAAAGGTGCATAGCATAAAGCTCATGTTTATTGATGGCTCGCAACACAAATGCCGAACAGCCAGCAACAGACCGCAATATCGACGTGGTGAGTTAATGTGTTTCTTGAATTACGCACGGATGTAAGAACTTGGGAAAATGGAGCAGTGCGAAGGAAGAAGCAGAAAGAGAAGTGAGGTGACCTCCAGTTTGGTGAGTGAGTGGGTGTGTTGTGACCCGCAGTGTGATGAGTGGGTGGGTGAGTGGGTGTGTTGTGACCCGCAGTGTCGTGAGTGGGTCGGCGGGTGTGTTGGGATCCACAGTGTGGTTAGTGGGTGGGTGAGTGAGTGTGTTGTAACCCGCAGTGTGGTGAGTGGGTGTCTTGTTGTGACCAGCAGTGTGGTGAGTGGGTTGGTGAGTGGGTGGGTGTCTTGTTTTGAACAGCAGTGTGGTGAGTGGGTGGGTGTCTTGTTGTGACCAGCAGTGTGGTGAGTGGGTGGGTGTCTTGTTGTGACCTGCAGTGTGTTGAGTGGGTGGGTGTCTTGTTGTGACCAGCAGTGTGGTGAGTGGGTGGGTGTCTTGTTGTGACCAGCAGTGTGGTGAGTGGGTGGGTGTCTTGTTGTGACCAGCAGTGTGGTTAGTGGGTTGGTGAGTGGGTGGGTGTCTTGTTGTGACCAGCAGTGTGTTGAGTGGGTTGGTGAGTGGGTGGGTGTCTTGTTGTGACCAGCAGTGTGGTGAGTGGGTGGGTGTCTTGTTGTGACCAGCAGTGTGTTGAGTGGGTTGGTGAGTGGGTGGGTGTCTTGTTGTGACCAGCAGTGTGTTGAGTGGGTTGGTGAGTGGGTGGGTGTCTTGTTGTGACCAGCAGTGTGGTTAGTGGGTTGGTGAATGGGTGGGTGTCTTGTTGTGACCAGCAGTGTGTTGAGTGGGTTGGTGAGTGGGTGGGTGTCTTGTTGTGACCAGCAGTGTGGTGAGTGGGTGGGTGTCTTGTTGTGACCAGCAGTGTGTTGAGTGGGTTGGTGAGTGGGTGGGTGTCTTGTTGTGACCAGCAGTGTGTTGAGTGGGTGGGTGAGTGGGTGGGTGTCTTGTTGTGACCAGCAGTGTGGTTAGTGGGTGGGTGTCTTGTTGTGACCAGCAGTGTGGTTAGTGGGTGGGTGTCTTGTTGTGACCAGCAGTGTGGTGAGTGGGTTGGTGAGTGGGTGGGTGTCTTGTTGTGACCAGCAGTGTGTTGAATGGGTTGGTGAGTGGGTGGGTGTCTTGTTGTGACCAGCAGTGTGGTTAGTGGGTGGGTGTCTTGTTGTGACCAGCAGTGTGGTTAGTGGGTGGGTGTCTTGTTGTGACCAGCAGTGTGTTGAGTGGGTTGGTGAGTGGGTGGGTGTCTTGTTGTGACCAGCAGTGTGGTTAGTGGGTGGGTGTCTTGTTGTGACCAGCAGTGTGGTGAGTGGGTGGGTGTCTTGTTGTGACCAGCAGTGTGGTGAGTGGGTGGGTGTCTTGTTGTGACCAGCAGTGTGGTGAGTGGGTGGGTGTCTTGTTTTGAACAGCAGTGTGGTGAGTGGGTGGGTGTCTTGTTGTGACCAGCAGTGTGGTTAGTGGGTGGGTGTCTTGTTGTGACCAGCAGTGTGGTTAGTGGGTGGGTGTCTTGTTGTGACCAGCAGTGTGGTTAGTGGGTGGGTGTCTTGTTGTGACCAGCAGTGTGGTGAGTGGGTTGGTTAGTGGGTGGGTGTCTTGTTGTGACCAGCAGTGTGGTTAGTGGGTGGGTGTCTTGTTTTGAACAGCAGTGTGGTTAGTGGGTGGGTGTCTTGTTGTGACCAGCAGTGTGGTTAGTGGGTGGGTGTCTTGTTGTGACCAGCAGTGTGGTGAGTGGGTTGGTTAGTGGGTGGGTGTCTTGTTGTGACCAGCAGTGTGGTTAGTGGGTGGGTGTCTTGTTGTGACCAGCAGTGTGGTGAGTGGGTTGGTGAGTGGGTGGGTGTCTTGTTTTGAACAGCAGTGTGGTGAGTGGGTGGGTGTCTTGTTGTGACCAGCAGTGTGGTTAGTGGGTGGGTGTCTTGTTGTGACCAGCAGTGTGGTGAGTGGGTGGGTGAATGGGTGGGTGTCTTGTTTTGAACAGCAGTGTGGTGAGTGGGTGGGTGTCTTGTTGTGACCAGCAGTGTGGTGAGTGGGTGGGTGAGTGTCTTGTTGTGACCAGCAGTGTGTTGAGTGGGTTGGTGAGTGGGTGGGTGTCTTGTTGTGACCAGCAGTGTGGTGAGTGGGTGGGTGTCTTGTTGTGACCAGCAGTGTGGTTAGTGGGTGGGTGTCTTGTTGTGACCAGCAGTGTGGTGAGTGGGTGGGTGTCTTGTTGTGACCAGCAGTGTGGTGAGTGGGTGGGTGAGTGTCTTGTTGTGACCTGCAGTGTGTTGAGTGGGTGGGTGAATGGGTGGGTGTCTTGTTGTGACCATCAGTGTGGTGAGTGGGTGTGTGAGTGTCTTATGACCTGCAGTGTAGTGAGTGGGTGGGTGAATGGGTGGATGTCTTGTTGTGACCAGTAGTGTGGTGAGTGGGTGGGTGAGTGGGTGAGTGTCTTGTTGTGACCCGCAGTGTGGTGGATGATACGCTGTGTGCATGAGAATGAATCAAGTCAGAGTCTGGTGGAGCGAGTTCATGGAAACATTACCCTAGGTCTTGGTGGCAGTGAGCGAGTGACTGGAGTTGTGTGGCGTGTGAGTAGGTACGCGGATACGTGGCCGGATAGGTCAATGAGCGGATGGTATGATTAAAATTCATTGCTAGCTCGCAAAAAACACATCAAATAGTGTGTGATATTTAGTACTCTCGCTGTAAGCAAATGCTATGTCTCCTATTACGTTTAGGCTAATGGGGTGGAAAAAAACCCATCAGAATTACAGATAACAAAACAACACATTAGTGATACAAATTGGATGGTTAGTACGAAACTAGAATGGATTCTTGAATCGTATGAATACCTCCAATCCCAACAATTCATTAATCAGATCGCTGGCAGAGCAGACCTTTGCGTTCCTCGCGAATGCTGAATGAGCGTTTCGCAAACCTTAACGGAAGACTCAACACAAAAAACACAAACAGACCTCAATAGAAACACACCTGGGCTATGTGTCGCGGGCTCTCTGACATGCTTTTGAGGCTTAGACAATAGAATGCGCTCCTTAGCCACGTGTTAATAATGACGCAAATTAATTAATACAGTTAATTCATCAAATTGGGAATAGCCCGAAAGGAGTTAAATCAACATTGAATGACGTGGTTCGAACAGTCAGTGGTGACCGGGCTGAGACCATTACCTTGCTACTCTTGGGAACTGTGGTTTAATCACGAGCGGCTGACAGTGCGACTCAAACCCAGGAAGGATGTCACTGGTGGCTCACTGTATTACATGCCCTGTCATGGTAGTGATCTTTAGTCCTCAGAGCTCGGATTTAATCGCATGACATGAAAACCCAGATTGAGTGTGAGCCGATGTTATGTGTGGTCATCGGTGCCTGGGCCGAGACCATCACCTCGCTGCACTTGGGAACGGGGCTTTCATCTCAAGTGGCTGACAGTGCAACTCAAACCTACTAACCCAGTGGTGCTGTCTCCGCGTCTCTGACATGGCCATTATGAACCTCCAATCATACGCCCCTCTGATGTAACCACGGGTAGCTGAAACCTTCATTCTGTTCAGGATCTCAGCGGTGGCTCGGTGTCGCGGACTCGGCCATGATGAGCTCTTCATGCTACTCGGATTTAATCTCTGGTTTATATCCAGACGCTCGGGGGGTTGGTTCAACGGCACCAACGCGGCACGGGTCCCCCTCAAGCCGTTTTGTTCGTGCTCCACAAACACCAAAGAAATCCGAGTCGGCCACCAGGGCGATGCCACAGAAGGGTTAAAGCGCTAAACTCTCGTTCTGCAGCCGAACGGCGGGTCACCTATCAGCTGGGGTCGCGCGTTCTTGCCAAACAGCTTCTCTCTCTCGCCTTATCTCGCCCCCTGGGGAAACATCGCATTATTCCGCTAAAAATACATCCCACGCTCCCCGTTTCCTCCTCTTCGTCTCGGCGTGGGCTCCCCGGCCTGGTAGTCGGCTCCCTCACACGAGGCCGCCCGCCGAGAGGCACGTTTATACCAGCAAGCGGGCAGCGCTGGTTTGATGCCACGGTTAAAGTCAGTGCCGAGTGATATCTGAACTGTGCCTGGGCTTACTCACTCTTTGCCTTGCGGGCGGGGGGGGCAAAGACACGCGAGCAGTACAGTACAACACTGGATTTTGCTGTGCTGCACTTTTCTGGCCACTGTGTAATCACAAAGCCTCGAAACAGGGGTCGGCAACCAGAAAAGACAAGGACAGCATTTTATTTTTTCAAATTTGGTAATATATTTCAAGAGCCATAATGCATGTGAATACGAGACGGTACTTATTAAATAACGCTACTAAGCAGTCCTTTAAGAGCCGCATGAGGCTCTGAAGCCGCATGTTGCCAACCCCTGATGTAGAACAACCTGCTTGTGCATTGTGACACTCATCCCGGCACTGGCCAGGCTCAAAGCCCTGCTTAGCTCGTGCGATCGGGCACATACCAGGTGATTTGATCACAGCGCGTAGCATGTCACATGAGCTGTTAGCGAATGAGAATGCAATACGATTGAAACGCGAGTCCAGGTTAAATCAACTGAGGCAATATCACTGTTAACCCCACTCACGTATTGTTCTTCCGAAGATGTGCGAAATATTTGGGTCGCTCTTTGTAGGAGCGGTGATGCCGTGGTTGGTGCGTTGGGCTGTGAACGTGGCCACGCGGGTTTGGTGCCAGAACCAAGGCTAATGCTGGTGAACTCCCAGATGTTCATAGTCAAGGACCCTCGTTGTTAAATGTGTGTTCTAGTTGAACGGAAAACTGTATAACACACAACCAATGCAGCCTCCGATAACCCTAGGTCTAACAAATGTTCACTCCTCTGAGGCTATACATTCATAGAGGGAACATATTTTCACTGGTGCAGCCAAATATTGATTTCCTCGAGGGTACAAACATTCGCAAATATATTTTGTTTTCTCGAGGAACAAATATTGAGGAACCTGCGTGTGTTTATACCAGCAACACTGAGAACCTAGGTTCGAATCCAGTTTTTATTCACCTGTGATGAAACCGGTTTCTCAAGCGCAGCGAGCTGATGGTCGCAGCCGGGTCACCAATGACTTTGAACAAGGTCATTCAATAATTCGATTTCTGTTTGTCACTCAAATATTTTTGGACTAAAATGATGACATTTCATATTGCTTGCCATGCGACGAGACAAATCAGCAGGGTATATATATGCAATGTGTGCTTCTAATGTGAACAAGGGTTTGGATGATTCTTGCACACCGGGTGGTACATTGTTCACTGCTCAAGTTACGAATGGAAATTTCTTCATCGCATGAGACAAAAACATTGAGGGGCTCGTTGGCATTAGTGTGCAGATACTGTGCAGCTAAAATGCCCTCGCCAAATGTGTCATTAAGAACGCCATATACAGTGAGGAAAAAAAGTATTTGATCCCCTGCTGATTTTGTACGTTTGCCCACTGACAAAAAAATTATCAATCTATAATTTTAATGGTAGGTTTTTTTTAACAGTGAGAGACAGAATAACAACAACAAAATCCAGAAAAACGCATGTCAAAAATGTTATAAATTGATTTGCATTTTTATGAGGGAAATAAGTATTTGACCCCTCTGCAAAACATGACTTAGTACTTGATGGCAAAACCCTTGTTGGCAATCACCGAGGTCAGACGTTTCTTGTCGTTGGCCACCAGGTTTGCACACATCTCAGGAGGGATTTTGTCTCACTCCTCTTTGCAGATCTTCTCCAAGTCATTAAGGTTTCGAGGCTGACGTTTGGCAACTCGAACCTTCAGCTCCCTCCACAGATTTTCTATGGGATTAAGGTCTGGATACTGGCTAGGCCACTCCAGGACCTTAATCTTAATGTGCTTCTTCTTGAGCCACTCCATTGTTGCCTTGTCCGTGTGTTTTGGGGCATTGTCATGCTGGAATACCCATCCACGACCCATTTTCAATGCCCTGGCTGAGGGAAGGAGGTTCTCACCAAAGATTTGGCCCCGTCCATCGTCCCTTTAATGCGGTGAAGTTGTCCTGTCCCCTTAGCAGAAAAACATCCCCAAAGCATAATGTTTCCACCTCCATGTTTGACGGTGGGGATGGTGTTCTTGGGGTCATAGGCAGCATTCCTCCTCCTCCAACACGGCGAGTTGAGCTGATGCCAAAGAGCTCCATTTTGGTCTCATCTGACCACAACACTTTCACTTAGTTGTCCTCTGAATCATTCAGATGTTCTTTGGCAAACTTCAGACGGGCATGTATATGTGCTTTCTTGAGCAGGGGGACCTTGCGGGCGCTGTAGGATTTCAGTCCTTCACGGCGTAGTGTGTTGCCAACTGTTTTCTTGGTGACTATGGTCCCAGCTGCCTTGAGATCATTGACAAGATCCTCCCGTGTAGTTCCGGGCTGATTCCTCACCGTTCTAATGATCATTGCAACTCCACGAGGTGAGATCTTGCATGGAGCCCCAGGCCGAGGGAGATTGACAGTTCTTTTGTGTTTCTTCCATTTGCGAATAATCGCACCAACTGTTGTCACCTTCTTACCAAGCTGCTTGGCGATGGTCTTGTAGCCCATTACAGCCTTGTGTAGATCTAAAATCTTGTCCCTGACATCCTTGGAAAGCTCTTTGGTCTTGGCCATGGTGGAGAGTTTGGAATCTGATTGATTGATTGATTGCTTCTGTGAACAGGTGTCTTTTATACAGGTAACAAGCTGAGATTAGGAGCACTCCCTTTAAAAGTGTGCTCCTAATCTCAGCTCGTTACCTGTATTAAAGACACCTGGGAGCCAGAAATCTTTCTGATTGAGAGGGGGTCAAATACTTATTTCCCTCATTAAAATGCAAATCAATTTATAAAATTTTTGACATGCGTTTTTCTGGATTTTTTTTTGTTATTCTGTCTCTCACTGTTCAAATAAACCTACCATTAAAATTATAGACTGATCATTTATTTGTCAGTGGGCAAACGTTCAAAATCAGCAGGGGATCAAATACTTTTTTCCCTCACTGTAACAAACATGCTCTGGAAAAGGACCATTACCTAAAACGTCAACCCATGTTATAGTTTTACTTTACAAGGCAGTGTTATAATCTCTGTGTGAGACGTGGGTGTGAGATATGGACATGGGAAAGGTAATGGAACCAAAGTTGAAAAGTGAGAAAAGAAGAATTGCATGCTTGGAAATTGACCGAGAGACAAGCAGAGGAACACGCGGATTAGAGGACAGAGGCACAAGTTGTAGACATCAAGTTGGCTGTTAAGAAGAGTAGGTGGGCTTGGACAGGGCAGGTCGCTAGGAGAGATGATGGCCTACGGTTGAGACTCACGGCTGAGTGGCAGCCAAAGGAGAGATTGCGCCAAAGAGGACATCCACGGCGGAGATGGAGCAGTTACAGTGAGATTGATTGTGACATTTTCAAGGCCACAAGCGATGCCAACAGCTTGCCGAAGACTCTTAACCAGCAGTGGATAGATCACGGCTGACCGATGATGATGGTGGTGAAGGGAGTGTTAATGATTCATGTGGGGAGTGATTTTTTGCATGGTGACGCAAATTGCGCCTTCGTAACGTAATTGTAAAAAAAATCAGAAAGCGATGTTTTTTTCAAAACGCAATATGAAATGTATTTGAAAATGTAAAAAACAAATCTAATCTAAGAAAAGCAATTAAAAACCTGAATCAACACCGCGACCGCGGGTCATTCTTGTATTCGTTGTTGTTGGTGGTGGAAACTTCAAGGGGCGAGAAGACAGACACAGCCTTTGCTCTTCTGAGCGTTGTTGCCCAGGACTGGCCACATTCCAATTGGCACAGCGGAAAATTGAATGGAGGGTGCGGAGCAAAAGCGTCCGTGCACTTTTGCCAATTGCATTTGGGGGAGGGCGAGCGTTTTGGATTTTCAATCAGCACTCTCGCACGGGACTCGTTTAAACCGCGCCGCTCTCGAAATTAGCAAGCGGCACGATTTGAAGGGATGATGGCCCACACGGCGAGACCGGTGAAGGAACGCGCCCGATCGCACGGCCGTCGCAGAACGAGATGGATCTTTGAAATCATAAACTCGTGTTTGGGCGCGAGATTAATTGTGGTATTGCAAGACCATCAGAGATTGATGGTGACAGCATGGGGGGGCTTTAATCAAGCAGTGGATAGATATTGGTTGACGATAATGATTGGCACAGCTGGAAATTGATTAGAGGGCGCGGAGCGAAAGACCCCTACCCCCTCCCCGTGCTATTTTGTTGATTGCATTTGGGGAGGGCGAGCGCTTTGGCTGCCAATCGGCGCTGCCGCACGGGGACTCGCGTAAATCGGCCGCTCTTGAAATTAGCGAGCAGTGGATTTACAGGGACTCGGGGACGAGACGCTCTCCAGCCACGGGGCTGGTGGTGGAACGCGACGCCATTGTTTGCAAGATGGGAATTGTATTGCGAGGGTGGCTCAGAGGTCACTTCTGGTCTCAGCCTGTTCATCGATAACTCACATTGACACCTTTATATATATGACTCGCTCGGTTTGCTAAATCGCCTCTCATACTTGGTCATTCCCGAATTTTGCCAAAATGTATTTATTTATATTTGCAATCTATAGTGCTTTGAGTACCCTGTAAAAGGGCGCTTTATACGTGTAATGTATATGATTATATAGTGCATCGACAACGCTGTGAATAAACCGGGTGCTCAAGTTTATATTCTTAGGTTTTTTTCGGTAAAGTCACGTAGGTAAAACATTAAAATTAATAAAAGTAAAATAAAATAAAAATCACGACGTTTCGGAAGCAACACAAGCTTCCGTCTTCAGGTGGAACCGTCACAGCCCGACAGCTGTATCAAGTAAATGAGAGATTACAGGAGATACCACTCCGTATATATAATGGTTGAGGGGGGGGGAAGGGGCAGGGATGGCCCACTCTTTATTATTATGGTAAGGTGCGGTTTGAGACTAAGAATAGACTGCATAACAAAAGACTGAGCCTTTATTATGGAGAGGTTCGGTTTGTGACTACGCCTAGCCTACATAATAAAAGTGTGAAAAAAGAAGAAAGCTAAACCTGGTAGAAAGCTAAACCTGATGAAACAACTGGCTGTCCATCAGTAACCTGCAATAGTTTTCTGTCAAATAAGATGGTTCAAATAAGTGTAGTTAAATCATTTTTGCATGGTTAATCACATCTTTCCAATGATTAAAGGTGCGGCTTGAGACTATGAAAAGACTGCAAAATAAAAGACTGAACCTTTATTATGGAGATGTTCGGTTTGTGACTACGCCTGGCCTGCATAACAAAAGTGTGAAATAAGTATAACCCGTAAAAACAAAGTTTTTCACTATAAATCCTTTATATGCGTGGCGGCGAACTTAATATAAAGGATTTAAAAAATATATTCGCCTGTGGAGGACGCGGGGATCGATCCCGCGACCTTTGGCATGGGAAGCGAGGGCGCTACCAACTGCGCTACTCCGCCACGGCCTGTGGAGGGGTTACGCTCTGGGCTCTTACACTCTGACGTTCAGCCAAAGCCAAGAATGAGTTCTTTTGAATATATGTAAGATATTTTTTTTTTGCCTAAAAAGTGTAAAATTTTGGGAATTTTTTTTCACGAACAATAATTGTCTGGCACAACGAGTCTGTGTGGAAAATGTCAGCTCGATTGGATCACGGGAAGTGGGTTAAAAAACGACCGAAAGATTTGCACGGTCCTAAGCAAGCAAGCACGCGAACTTAATATAAAGGATTTAATAAAGGATTTAAAAAGAAAGCTTAACCTGGTAGAAAGCTAAACATGGTAAAACAAAACTGGCTGTCTAATAGTTTTCTTTCAAATAAGATGGTCCAAATAAGTGTAGTTAAATCTTTTTTGCATGGTTAATCACATCTTTCCAATGATTACTCAGTTTGTAACCATCATCACGGTTGAAATTATGTCTGTTTGTATATGTGTACTAGCTGTACTACCCGGCTTCGCCCGGGACATGTATCCATCACGGCCGGCCGCCTTTGTCTCCCCAGTGGCGATGTTAATACGCTACAGCAGTTACTCGTTTGAGGCAGAGTCGACCTAGGGGAGGTTTAAATAATCGTCACGGGTGGTGGCCGTGAGCGGGAATGGAACTGGGTTCGCCGGGTTGGTAGCGCAGCGTAGCGTTAAGCACTACACCCACCACTCCTCACACACCACACACGCACAGACACACACAGACACACGCAGACACACACAGACAGAGACACACACACACACAGACAGCACGCTAACCACTACACTACCGCTCCCCACACACCACACACGCACACACACAGACACACACACAGACACACACACACAGACACACACACACAGACACACACACACAGACACAGGCAGCACGCTAAGCACTACACTACCGTTCCCCCTACACAACACACGCGCGCGCGTCCATAGGTACACATACACGCGCTTGCTGCAGACACACACGACTTTCAGGGTGCGTACGGCAGTAAACGACTGAAATAATAAAGCGGCAATGCTGCGCAAGGAACGCCTTAGACCTGCAAAACATTTGTGTAATGCGAGCGTAAACACACAAACACACACAAACACATACACAATACACACACACATACATGCAGACACACAGACAGACACATAACACACATACATACACACACATACAAACACAGAAACACATACACACACATACATAGACACACACATACATACACACAAACACATCCACAGATGTACATACACACATACATACAGGCACGCAGACATACACATAAACACATACAAAAAAACCCACATACATACACACACACATACATACACACAAACACATGCACACACATACATACACACATGCATACAGACACACAGACATACACATAAACACATACACACATACACATGACCCGGCTTCGCCCGGGACTTGGATCCACCACGCCCGGCCGCCTTTGTCTCCCCAGTGCCGATGTTAATACGCAACACCAGTTACTCGTTTGAGGCTGAGTCGACCTAGGGGAGGTTCAAATAATCGTCACCGGTGGTGGCCGTGAGCGGGAATCGAACTCGGTTCGCCGGGTTGGTAGCGCAGCGTAGCGTTAAGCACTACACCCACCGCTCCTCACACACCACACACGCACAGACACACACACAGACACACACACACAGACACAGACAGACACACACACAGCACGCTAAGCACTACACTATCGCTCCCCACACACCACACACGCACACACACAGACACACACACAGACACACACACACAGACACAGACAGCACGCTAAGCACTACACTACCGTTCCCCCTACACAACACACGCGCGCGCGTCCATAGGAACACATACACGCGCTTGCTGCAGACACACACGACTTTCAGGGTGCGCACGGCAGTAAACGACTGCAATAATAAAGCGGCAATGCTGCGCGAGGAACGCCTTAGACCTGCAACACATTTGTGTAATGCGAGCGTAAACACACAAACACATACATACACACACATACAAAGACAAAGATCCCCCGTATAGCCTTAACAGACTGTAGGGGCAAGTGCTGTTAGCGAGCACCTATGAAGGCCGGAACGGTACACGAGGGGGTGGGTGGCCAGCACCACGCCCGACCGCCTTTGTCTCCCCAGTGGCGATGTTTACACACCGCACCAGGTACTCATTTAAGGCTGAGTCGACCTAGGGGAGGCCCAGGACCGGTTCAGATAATCGTCACTGGTGTTAGCCGTGAGCGGGAATCGAACCCGGGTCGCCAGGTTCATAGCGCAGCGCGCTAACCGCTACACTACCGCACATACACACACATACATACACACAGACATACACATACACACAAACACACACATACATACACACAAACACATACACAATACACACAGACATACATGCACACACAGAGACACACATAACACACATACATACACACACATACAACAACAACCGCCATTCGCCACTAAGTGGCGGTGACGTCACCACGATGCTTGTGCCAGGCCAAGTGCACCTTGAGGCCACGTGAAGTGTCGAAAGCCCGCTGGCAGGAGGTCACGGGGCAGACCCAGGTGCCACTGGTCGACTGACCGAGATGACCGAGATGACTGGCTGATGCACCACCTGTGCCCCCTACTGTGCCAACTTGCTGTGCTTTAGCCACCCGGCGCTCCGCTCGTTGTTGTGAGCGTCGCTCCTCCGCCCTCCGTTGTTGTTGGAGGGCGACTGCCTCCAACTGCCCAGTAGCGTCCTTCACGAGCCTCCTCCACTGAGGCCGATCTTGACACCGCTGGTACCAGTCATCGGCAAGTCCACTCAGCTCCACGTCCTCCTGTACCACATCACTCCATCTCTTCTCCAGCCCGTGCCGCGCCCGTCTAGCCCCCTCGATCCGGCCGAACAAAAGCTGTTTAGGCATGCGGTGGCTGGGCATGCGGGCTACATGACCCAGCCAACGCAGCCTTGCCTGCCGGAGGAGCTCACTGATGGGACTTTGCCCAGATCTTTCAAGGATTTGTGAGCTCCTCACACAATCCAGCCTGGTTAAACCCAGGATGGATCGTAGGCAGGCCAGCCTAAATGTTTCCAACCGGTGAAGATGCTCCACCAGGGGGGTCCACGTCTCGCAAGCGTAGAGAAGGGAGGGAATGACCGTGGCCGAGAAGACCTGAAGCTTCGTGCGGAGCGACAGACCAGGTAGCTTCCACACAGCGTTACGCAACCGATGAAAAGATATTGCCGCTCGACTGATTCGGAGTGAGACCTCTGCTGATAGACTGGAGCCGGTCATAAGCATACTGCCCAGGTATGGGAAACTCTCCACTCTCTCCACAACTGCCCCATCACCAATTGGGAGTTGTGGGGGTGGAGTGTCCGATGGTACAAAATACCCAGGCAGGTGCTTGGTTTTGGTGGGGCTGATGGTAAGGCCCCACCTCTTAGTGGCACGCTCCAGTCTCAGCAGCAGCGCCTCCAACTCCTCTTCTGAATGAGCAGCTATTACCAAATCATCGGCATACATAACGTGGTTGACCAATAGGGAGCCATCCCTTGATCGCACCCGGGCGTCGATCAGCCTCCCATTATATCTGTACCAAACGGAAATTCCCCCGGTACAGCTATTGAAGGCTTCACGAACTACGCGGTCAAAATAGATGTTAAATAATGTGGGAGCCAGAGGACATCCCTGTCACACCCCAAGGTGTACAGGGAAAGGCTCCGACTCCCGGCCACGTAGTTTTACCCGGGCCCGCTCACCATCATGAAGGTCCTTAATGATCGTGAGCAGAGGGTCAGGGACTCCGAAAGCACGAAGAACAACCCAGAGTCCAGTCCTACTGATGGTATCATAGGCCTTGACCAGGTCAATAAAGCAGAGATGTAGGTCTTTTTGGAATTCCCTACACCTCTGCTGTAGCAGACGGACAGAAAATATGGCATCTGTGCAGGACCGCCCTTTCCTGAAACCGCATTGGGGCTCCGCAAGCCCCTCCTCAGCGTGCCTAGCAAGGCGATGTTGAATAATCCTTGCCAGGACCTTACCCGGCACACTGAGGAGTGAGATGCCCCTGTAGTTGTTACAGTCTGTGCGGTCCCCCTTCTTAAAGAGGGGGACCACCAGGGCATCCTTCCAGTCCTGCGGAACCCGTCCAGTGGTCCAGACTGTTGTTATGATGTCATATAGGGCAGTCTGTGCACAAACGCCACCCTCCCTCAGCATTTCGCTTGGGAGATCATCTCTGCCCGGTGCCTTCCCTGGTCTCAGACTCCGGATCGCCCTCAGTACTTCCTCAACAGCTGGAACCTCAGCCAGCCACTCACAGGGGGTGACCTCTTCCAATATTTGAGGCACCGCAGCCTCAGCAGGGTTATCCCCACACATACATACACAGAAACACATACACACATACATACACACACAAACACATACACACACGTACATACAGACATAGACATAAACACATACAAAAAAACCCACATACATACACACACAGACATACACACAAACACATACACACACATACATACACACATGCATACAGACACACAGACATACACATAAACACATACACATGACCCGGCTTCGCCCGGGACTTGGATCTACCACGCCCGGCCGCCTTTGTCTCCCAAGTGCCGATGTTAATACGCCACACCAGTTACTCGTTTGAGGCTGAGTCGACCTAGGGGAGGTTCAAATAATCGTCACCGGTGGTGGCCGTGAGCGGGAATCGAACTCGGTTCGCCGGGTTGGTAGCGCAGCGTAGCGTTAAGCACTACACCCACCGCTCCTCACACACCACACACGCACAGACACACACAGACAGACACAGACAGACACACACACACACAGACACACAGACAGCACGCTAAGCACTACACTACCGCTCCCCACACACCACACACGCACACACACAGACACACACACAGACACACACACAGACAGCACGCTAAGCACTACACTACCGCTCCCCACACACCACACACGCACACACACAGACACACACACAGACACAGACAGCACGCTAAGCACTACACTACCGTTCCCCCTACACAACACACGCGCGCGCGTCCATAGGTACACATACACGCGCTTGCTGCAGACACACACGACTTTCAGGGTGCGTAAGGCAGTAAACGACTGAAATAATAAAGCGGCAATGCTGTGCGAGGAACGCCTTAGACCAGCAACACATTTGTGTAATGCGCGCGTAAACACACAAACACATACAAACACATACACACACATACACACAAACACATACACACACATACACACACATACAAACACACAGACATACACATACACACAAACACACACATACATGCACACAAACACATACACAATACACACACACATACATGCAGACACACAGACAGACACGTAACACACATACATACACACACATACATACACAGAAACACATACACACACATACATAGACACACACATACATACACACAAACACATGCACACACGTACATACACACATACATAGAGACACGCAGACATACACATAAAGACATAAAAAAAACCCACATACATACACACACACATACACACAAACACATACATACACATACATACACACATACATAGAGACACACAGACATACACATAAACACAAGCACACATACACATGACCCGGCTTCGCCCGGGACTTGGATCCACGATGCCCCGCCGCCTTTGTCTCCCCAGTGACGATGTTCACACACGACAGCAGTTACGTTTTTGAGGCTGAGTGGACCTAGGGGAGGGCCAGGTCCGTTTCAAATAATCGTCAGCGGTGGTGGGCGTGAGTTGGAATCGAACTGGGGTCGCTCAAGCAGCTTAATGACTGTTTGTACAAAGAACATATAAAGAATCGATTATAATAACCAGGCAAGAGTCCACATTATAGACTGCCAGTACACGCACTCAGCTTCATAAGCAGGCTAGAGTGTACATGATAGAGTGGCAGTACGCTCACCGAGCTTAATAAGCAGGCTACAGTGTACATGATAGACTGGCAGTACGCTCACCCAGCTTAATGAGTATTTGTACAGTGAACATTAAAGTAATCGATTGTTGGCGCGTTGGGTTTAAAAGTAATATTAATAGCACACATTGTGGTGGGGGTGTAGTGAAGAGTAGGAAAAACTTTGATGAATTTACCTCAGAGTGGCGTGGTGGGTGTCGAGGCCTAGTAGCGTGCAAAGCCTGCGGCCTCGCCTAAAATTGTCGGCTTGGAAGAGGCAGGGTACGGGTGGCGTTCCTTCCCCCCCCCCCTAGCGCTCCAACAATACTGTGTAATGGCTATTATTTAATTAAATACGGAGCTTATGTAAGTGGCGAAGGCGTGGCTAGCTGTTGGCAGGGGCAACCGCCGTCCAATGAAACTGCAGCCCTTGGCGAAGGCGTGGCTAGCCGTTGCCAGGTCCAATGAAAGCGGCGAAGGCGTGGCTAGCCGTTGCCAGGGGCAACCGCCGTCCAATGAAAGTGCGTATGGGCCAAAGTCCACACACACACACACAGACAGACAGACATGAACGATTTTATATATATAGATGGCTTCGTGTACAAACCTTTGATGGTAGCCAGGTGGTTTGCAGAGAACCTTGGTCTCGGAAAAGACAATTTCATGAGAGCCCACCGAGTTGTAGCAATGATCGGCAACGGCCAAAGAATCAGTTCCGCCGTGTTTCAGATCTGACTTGTGCTCGCGGACACGATCAGAAACATGACGTTTCGTTTCTCCAATGTAGCAATCACTACAAATGCAACTCAATTTGTAGACTCCAGGATACTGTAAGTCAGGAACGACATCCTTCACAGATGGAATCAGATCACGGATTTTATGCACTGTACTGAATCGGACTTGGATCTTATGTTTGTTTAGAATTTTGGAGATCTTTTTGGTCACGCCTGCTATGTATGGTAATGTGATAGTTTTGGTCGGAGTTTCATACGGGTGCTCAAGTTTAACGAGTTTACAGTCTCAGCCCTGTCACTAATAACAAAGCTCCCCCGTGTAGCCTTAACAGACCGTTGGTCGTGAGCGGGAATCGAACCCGAGCGCCGAGTTCGTAGCGCAGCTCGCTAACCGCTACACTACCGGTCCAGACGCCACCAATTACACGCACACACACAACAGACCATGTCAAGTTAAATTTGGTTCTGCACTTGATTTGACATCATTCCAGCTCTGGGAAATGCAACATCGGTTTCACTTCTCATTGGTGCCGTCCATAAATGACGTCACGCGATTTTGGACGATTTTTGACCCCCCCCCCCCCCCCCGCTCGTCACACAGAATCACAAAAAGTCAGACCCCCCCTTAAATATGACGTCACAAAGCTCTGCCCCCCCCCCCCCCAAAACCATATTTCCATTTTGAAAATAAAACATGCTTCAAATCGCTTTAAACTATTGTCATTGTAGTGCGTATGTAATGTGGCGCTGCACTCTGATGTTGTGGAAGAACACACTTATTAAACGTCTATTTAATTAAGTAAAACGTGTTGTCTATATTTATTTAAAGTTGCGCATTTTGTCAGAAGCGACCTGGCCACAATTGATAGCTTAACAAAGTGGCTTATCATATGGTAATGTACAGAAACCATATACTCGAAACGCGTGTTACTAAATGTAGAGGGAAAACCCGCAGGACCTGGAGAAAAATGCACGGGACCACGGGGAAAACATGCAAACTCCAAATATACAGGTGTCGTGAGCGAACCCACGACCTCCTGCAGGGAGTTAACGTCTCGCCACCGCTACTGCCCTTCCGCTCTTCTGTGGTTCCTCCTCCTCTCTCCTCTGAGTCGTCTTTTCTCTCTACTCTCTTCTCTCTCTCCCTTCCCCTCTCCTCTTCTTTTTCACTCTCTCTTCGAGAGCTAGTTAATACCCTGCGGTGCATTACAAGTTTAATTGCTGAAATTATTATCGTTATTAACTGATTGTCAAGATAAAGTTTATTTTGTTTAACCAGGATGTCAATCATCCAATACACATTCTGGATAAGCTGTATCCTTCGGCTCCGGGCTATGCTGAATTCAGACAAGAATAACATTTGCATGACGGATTATTTTTTTCCCGTGCATTAATTGGTGACCAGGCTGAGACCATCAAAGCGAAGGTGCTTGAGAACCTTCTTTAATCATGGACAGCTGCCAGGACTCAACGCAGATTAATATAAATTAATGTTTTTTCTCTTTCTTTTCTTTTTTTAAATTAACTTGGTCGTTCATGGGAGCGAGCAGAGATATCCGCACCGGCGTCGGCAACTGAAGTGCAGAAGAAAAGTACCCTTCTGGTTCCCGCTGCCCATGCATAATTAATTGCAAAGTGGAATTTATCGAGATCTTAATAAGCTGGCGTGTTATTCATTTATTATGTCCCCCCCGTTACATTGCGTGTTGATATTTATTGAGACCCACGCGCGAGGCTTGATTTACATGCATAACCGATAACCACCGTGTAAATGGATGTCCCGGTCTGAACGTCGGCATGAATAATTGATTTTGCCTTTACTGACGCCTCGCGTGGATCTTTTTTTTTCCAACTTTGTCGCTCGCTGGATGTTTTCCAAGTTCATTTTCATCGCGGCGCTCCCTCGCTCCCTCTCAAATTGCGTCGTCAAGAAGCCCTCTTCTTTATTTCGCTCATTTAGCCGCCGCCTCGTGTGGCGCGATTAATCTGGCCTCATGTTTCTCGCATTAGCTCCGCTCAAACTCAATTCTACTCAAGCCAGTTTCAGAAAATTTAGTTTTGCCGCTATCAAACATATTTAGGTTCTAATGAAACTCAAAAGAGTGCTTGGTAACGGGGCACCCAGACGGCGCCCCGCGACTACGTCTGTGTCTGTACGAACCGAACAGAGGCCCCCATGGAGTGCCGCCTCGGCACGAAGCCTCCGACGTTTCGCTCTACGAGCCCGGAGCTTCTTCGAGAACTGAATTGATTGCGTTTCACTTCCTCCCTAGATGAAATTCGATGATATACCGCCATGAAACCTGGGCAGAACGTGAGCTGCACAGTTCAGTATGATGGGGGAGGGGGGGGGGGAATAATAGGCTATACCCTATCTGGCAATAAAACAGGATGTGTTAAGATGTTCAAACACCAAATAGATTCTTGTGTCAAGGCATCAATTCTGCATTAACCACACATACGAACAGTGTTCGCCTTTTGGCATTCTCTGGTCTAACACTGGCGAGACAAGATCATAAAGAAGTCTGTCTCTGGTGTACGCCAATTTGTTTCAAAGACCATGCATATATTACCAAAGCATGTTTGTTTGCATGTTTGCCAAAAGTACATGTGGATAATGCAGACTTGATGCCTTGAAATATGTATCAATTTGGTGTTTGAACATCTTAACACATGTTTTATTGTGAGAAAGGGTAACGCCTCTACTTATTTTTTTATCGTTTTGATACTGACAAAAAGGACCCATAGATATAACTGCTCAACCCGAGCTATTCATACTCTGATACTTGTGTAGTGACATCGGGGATGTCACCATATGGTGACGGCTCGGAAGGGCCGTGGCGTGCGATGCACTGTGATCGCATACACCCTGTGGTGGGTGTAGTACCAGCCCTAGCGGGGCTTGGTGAGCGCTGCAATAGCACAGGCACGACCCAGAGCGTGCAGTGCGGTCTCCCACGAGGGGGAGCGAGAGAGTGTCAGCCCAGGGGCAGGGTTGTCCTGCGTCATGGCACTCTGGTTGACCCTGCAGACACGTGATCTAGAGTGTCCACAGAGAGGGCCCCAGGTGGGGGGACTAGGGGGTGATCACGTGTCCGTGGAGAGCTCTCGAGAGAGATCAAGGGGGAGCTAGAAGGCTCCAGAAGGTGGGCGGGGCCAGGGGTGGAGCGGCCCAGACCCATTGGGGGGATATAAGGCGGGTCCCTGAGAGGGACCGAGGTCGCTGCATTCTACAAGCTGGAGGCTCTACGTCTCAAGCTGGAAGCTCTACATCCTACAAGGCAACCACGTGGTTGTGGACCGGAATGAGGGCCAGCCCCTTCATAGCAGTAACTCCTCTGTATAGGGTAGTTAGCTGGGTGGTCACCACCCTAGGTTGTATCTGGTGAAGGGGCAGTTACCCCTTTGTGTTACATGTTACAAATAAATGTGTTGCCTCTAAAAGGAACAACGTCTGCGATTACGTTGGACTCACTACACTTGCATTGCCTTTGTACTGTTCACCTTTTGGCGTTCTCTGATCTAACATTGGTGAGACAAAGCCATCAAGAAGGCTGTCTCTGGTTTAGGCAAATTGGTTTAAAAAAACAATGCATATCATTATCAGAGCACGTTTTTTTGCATTTTTTGTCACAAGTACGTGTGGTTAATGCAGACTCGATGCATTTAAAAAGGTATCGATTTAGTGTTTGAACATCTCAACACCTCCTGTTTTATTGCCAGAAAGGATAACAGCCTTTTCTTAGTTGTTATTTTTTTCATTATTTAGATTCTGACAAAAAGGTCCCATAGATATGCACAGTTCAGTTCCTGGAGAAGAGTGCCATAGCAATGGCCAGCAGGCAGGAGTGGCTATAGCTCCCGGGGTGCCCCATCCGAGGGGTGCACCGGTCGATCGTGGACACAATTTAGGAAATGAAGGCGGCAGTGGCAGCCGATGGCTCACATACTTAGTGGAGTAATGGTGGCGCCGCAGGAGCAGTGGCTGTAGGAGAGGTGGAGGGGCAGGGGTGGCACCTTGCCCCCCACAGTGCTACAATGTATCGCGCTACAACTCTGCTGAAGCAACTCCCAGCACATGGAGCGAAACGTTGGACATCGTGCCACACAACAGCTGAGGAGTTCTGCAGGACGACCACGAGAATCCAAGCAGCAGCCGTAGGGGAGCAAATCCGCATCCAGGAATCACAAGACACTGAATGAAGATCCAACGATGGACATATGAATCTATGACGTAGGCTTTCGCGACCAATATCATCTATAATAGACAGGAAGGACAGAGGGCTCGCATAATTCATAATGTACGTTGCCTCAGTAATCCCCCCCCCCCCACCATGTGGCGCAAGAGCACAGAAGCGTGGTCACCACATCTACGCCTTGATATAAGTAACGAAACAGTTAGACTTCTCCACAAATCTGGCTGTCGCCTGATGAAGCTAGTTGTAAATACTGGCGAAACGTCGTACATGTTGTGGCTTGACTCTCCAACACACCGGTGTGCTGTACTAGTGACGAATTGGCATGTTCTGTTTACGTGACAACCCTTACTAGTTGGCTGTGTCGGGTGGTTGGTGGGTTTTAATGACACATTTATATATTTACGCGATCTAACCCAAAAAAAACTCTTATGGATGAATCTATGAGTCTGCATCTGCATCTATTCGAGTCTCCAGTATTGAGGAGTCGCCTAATTGTGACTGGTGAAGTGATATCCATCACTCGCATCACCGATCATTGCCTCCCATGCGCTTTGATAGGAGGTACAATTGGAATCTATTGGGGCTCTTCATACCCAACAAACAGTTGTTGCGTATGAAGAGACAGTATCAAAGTATGTAAAATAAGTATAAATATTACCCTTTCTGGCAATAAAACATGTGTTAATATGTTCAAACACCAAATAGAAACCTTTTGCCAGGAATCAAGTCTGCATTAACCACACGTACTTGTGGTGAACATGCTAACAAGCTCTGATAATATATACATTGGGCAGACTTGACCTTGCAAACAGTTGTAGAGTTAGTCCGTTGCTTCTCAGCCGTCATATTGTCAGTAAACACGTAAGGGAAATACAAATCGGACACTTGGAGGCCGGGGTATCACGCCCATTCTACACGGTTTACAAGTCACTAAGATATTGCCCCAGCCACATACCTGCAACCCCAGTAGATGATTTCACGGGGCTAAACTTGGAGTTGGCTAAATCGTTTTTGTTGTTGTTGCTGCGTAAATAAGGCGGTACACCTTGTTAAATTATCTGTAAGAATGGCCAAACAATCTATAATTGTTTGTGCCAATAGTTGAAGTCTGCTGCATAAAATGTAAAACAAGTCATATCTGTGGGGTATTTTTTTTTTTGCGCAATTTATATTCCAATTGTGCTTATCGCCCACAGCACGCCCCTCACGGGCCTTGGTCGGGCAGGGTGAAGGAGTCGCTCTGGGGCCACCGTTCACTGGGCGCGAACGAGGACGCCTCCTGTACTTGACCATCGCTCCACACTCCAACGCGGCGGACTGCGTCGGTCGAATCGAACTTCAAAAAAATGATGACGGAGTGGCAACCGAGGGATGCGACCGCGTGCGAGGGGACGTGCACCCAGGAGATGGAGCCATCAAAGCAGCTCGCGTGCAAGCGTCTGGGGGATGATTACATCGCGGTACTTTGAGGGATTAGTGGCGGCTTTTGTGGAGGCCTTCATCCAGCAGTGGCTTGAGCAAGGCTGCTAATTGTGATGATGATGTGTTTCTCAGCATCATTGTGATTAGATGACTTCTTCATTTGAAACTCTATAATATTGCTAGACAACAGCCTGTGGGAAATTACATCAAATAATGACTTCTGATGTCCCTTTAAATGCCCCCTGACCACACTCGATGGTTCTGCACCTTCTCGGACGCCTCGCTACAGAGGTGTTCGTCTCGTGGCAATCAAACTATCAACATTGTACCTATCAGAATACAAAACAAAACTCACAAATTGAATATAATGGTTGTTTTGTTCAATATTTGGTGATCGAGCTGAGAAGATCAACTCGCTACTTGAGAACCTGGTTTACTCATGAGCAGCAGAGCGATGCTTGGGCTCAGTGTCTCTCACAAAGCCCCCTTCAGTCTCCCCCTCCCCATTGTAACGGAGATACCCAGAGTTGTTGGTCTGCTGTTGGCGTCTGTCAGTGACAATGAATGGAGCCATGTTGGTACAATCTGTGCCAACATAGAAGCCAGGTTCTTACACAGTTAATGGCTTCACCGAAGGACACTTTTTTATTCATTCATAAATCGTACAGTGACTTTGTGGCTTAAGAAGACAGAGGCGCCCATTTTTAAATGTGACACCGGCGGTCAGGGCTGCTAAATGCAGCGTTGCTATCGTCGTCACCGGCATGCGAGCAGCAGCACGCGTTGTTGGCGTCACGTTGCCGTGAGGGTTTTAGCTCAATTGGCTGTGGGGGGGGGGGGGTGGAATTATCACGCGGTTGTAATTAGATTACAGCCAGGCAGGTGAAAGTAAACCTGTCTTATCGGCGTGAGGTGGTCGTGTTGAAATTGGGATTCCTGTTTTAGTACTGCGATAACTTCTCTTTCGATTACGTTCATACAGCATCGCGCTCCTGTTTCTGAGGTTAAACCAACGATGGGAGGTGTAGAGTAAAAAGTAAAGGTGTAGCCCTGCAATTGCTTGCGCACTCCACTGCTGACATGAGGTCCTCCACGACTCCTCTGGCCAGACATTTTGGACGAGGTGGGAGCACCCGCGTTTTACGCCACCACACACGTGACCTATCGATCGACTAACCGGGTGTTTTTCATTACAAGGCCGGTGAGCCACTGGCGGCTCCTGGTGGCCTTTAGTACGGGCGCTGACGTGCGGCCCCCGACAATACCCAGACGTGAAAACACCCCATCATCATCGTGCTGGCAAACCCCAGTGGTTTCAAATGTGTGGCGGCCTTCACACTGATGATGTCATGTTGGCAAAAGTGGCCCACCTCTGAAAATGAGTGAAGAACACTGAACTAACGAGTTGTACCCATTTATACTGCTGGGTGGACAAAGGCGGTGTGGTGGGGAAGGTTAATACAATTTCAGCGTAGCTCCAACTGCCACGCCGGGAGGTGGAATTGAACCGGCGAACTCTGGATTGCAACATCCAGTACCAAAATATATCAGAATAGGTTTTTCCCCTTTCATCTGTCAACAAAACAGGTGTTAAGATGTTAAAACACCAAATTGAAACCTTTTACAAGGAATCATGTCTACATTAACCACAATGCTTGTGGTCGGTATGCAAACAAAAACAAACATACTCTGATAATATATGCAATGTACTTGAAACTGATTGGTCCACACCAAAAACATCTTTCTGTTGAGCCTCGTCTCAAACGGTGTTAGACCAGAGGACGCCAAACGGCATTTGAGACGAGGCTCGAAAGAAAGTTGTATCTGGTGTGGACCAATCAGTTTCAAAAACAATGCATATATTATCAGAGTATGTTTTTTTTTGCATTCTGACCACAAGTATTGTGGTTAACGTAGACATGATTCCTTGTAAAAGGTTCAGTTTGGTGTTTTAACATCTAAACACCTGTTTTGCTACCAGAAAAAAGGGGAAAACCTATTCTCATATTCTGGATTGCAAGTCCAGTGTGCTCACTGTAACACTCATTGTGGCAACATCCTTCAAATATAAAGCAATAATTATGATAATAAAAATTCGTAATTAAAGTATTGATCTGACTGCCTTACGTTAAAAATTATATTTGTAGAAAGTTTCTTTGAAAAAAAAAACCCTCAAGTAATGTAAATGGTAATCGGACACACTAATTATTTTTTAAAAGTAATTGCTTGGTCAGTAAAAAAATGTAGATATAACACCAAGAGGCATAGGTTTAGAAATATGCGGAAGCGCACAGTCACACTCGCTCGCGCGGCAGAACCGCAAGGGGAGGCTTCCATAAGAGCACACATGTAATTTAACGCAGCATTTTCCTATGAATATAAAACCGCTTTGCCCATGAATACGGAATGAGACGAAAAAGCTGCCTGGCTCCAAAAGTAGATTGCATTGTGTGAAAATAAAGTTGGCAATTCTGGCGAAATGTTTTTTATTTCCTGTGTATATTAATACAACTATTTATCTCTTTCAATCAGCACTCCTTTGAAATCTGCCAAAGAGAGTGAACCCACGGTGGAGGGTGAAATGGGCTGGGAGGGCATTATTACATTCGTTTTGCAGTGAACTCCAATTATTTACCCAGGCACCTGAAGTCTATAGAGCAGTGCTTCTCAACCAGTTTATGGCAGCCCCCTTCCACGCTCTGCCCTCCCCAGCTGCTTGGTTACTTAAGCCACAGTATGCAGAGAGATCACATGTCCACGCCGCTAGCGAACACGTTGTTAGTCAGGCATTAGTTTCGTGTTGTGCATCTGTGTGTTTTGTTACCACAACATGGCACTGACATTCCGTGCGCACATTCGATATTTTTCTCCTGCACAGTATCCGTGCCACAGACTGCGTCCCACCACCCGCTCCCTGAAAGGCTTTCGCATCCCCTTTGGGGGTTGTAACCTACATATGTATCCGATACAGAACTCTCGACGTATCCAAAACAGAACCCTTGTCTTATCCAATACAAAACCCTCGTCTCATCCAATACACAACCCCTGAATAATACAATACTGAACCTTCTTCTCATGCTGACATGAGAACCATCGTCTCATCCTTAAGTCAGTAGAGCGTCGCGTCGCGTCAGCGAAAGCCACAGATTTACTGCCATAGCCACTTTTACTCTCGATGTCTTTGCCCAATCGCTTGGTAGCGCAACTCCATGCCCGATAAATAGCAGTTATCCTCGTGTCGGTTATGCAAACGCGCATGTACATTACACGACTAATCGTCCACACAGATGGGAATAAAGATGTCGGACGTCGAGGGTGGAGGTCAAGAGGCAGGCGTGAACAGTCGCGGCTCGGAGCCATGAGCCAGGATGCGGGGGGGGGGCGTGGATGTGGAGGTGATGATGACCCAGGGCAGGAGGAGTGAGCGGAGGGAGAGGAGGAGCTGGAAGGTAGAGCCCAAATGAGTGGGCCAATGCCAGACAGGAGAATATTAAATCTCTCATAGCTGGAATATACACAATGAAGTGAACAATCTGATGTAATCCTGCGCGATGTTTTGTGTTCAACTTACGACATTCGGGAGCCTAACATCGTAACGGGTGGCTGAATCGATTATTCTACCTGGAATCTCAGTGGTGATGACTCTGTGCCTCTGACGCGATCATTATGAACTTATACCACATCCAGTTAATCACGGGTGGTGCCGACTCAATGTCTCTGACGTGGCCATTAAGAACCCCCCCTCCCCACCCGAGGGGAACGAACGGGCCACGTCAGTTGCTCCGGTTTAAAATCGTTATTTATGGCGGCTGAAAAACGCCTGGCGTGGCCAACAGGGGTCACTCAAGCGGTGTCCTGCGTCCCATGTCTCATCCTGTCAACGAGATCCCGCGGTGGTCGTTCCGACGCTGCGGCAAGTCGTGAACCTGCCCGGTGTCACCATCGTGAAGATCCATTCTCGCCCTCGCGATGCATGCACAGGGTCGGTCTTTTCCCAATTATGGTTGAGATTACGGTAATTCCAGGATCGCGGGTGATGCATTCCATGGAAATTCCCATCATTGCAATGTATTGCTCATGCATAGGAAAATATATTAGCATTGATCTTGCCTATATCACAAAGTACTGTATGTTTAACATGGTCAACGCATTAGCATTGCCCAATTCAACGTAATTATGTGTATGGAAAATACTTTGGTATTACCCAGTACTAATTATTGCCTTCATCGCAATGTTTTGCTCAATATTGAAGCAATATTGGTATTTCATGGGACCTCCTTTGCCAGTACCAAAATATGAGAATAGGTTTTCCCATTTTTTTCGCCAACAAAACTGGTGTTCAGATGTTAAAACACCAAACTGAAACCTTTTACAAGGAATCATGTTTGCATTAACCACAATACTCGTGGTCAGAATGCAAAACATACTCTGATGTTTTGTTGCCAGAACAAAGGGGAAACCCTATTCTCAATATTGGTATTGCCCAATGCACGGTATTACCTATACCACAAACAATTACTCAGACTGTGTGAGTGTTTAGGAAATAATATTGTGACTTCACCATATCATGTATGTCGTGTAAAGTATTGTCTATATCACAAGGTGTTCCACAGGAGAGGTAATATAATATTGGCCAATGCTCGGCTATACCCACACCATAACGTTAAGCCATTAAAGGAAATTAAAGGAAATAGGTATTTCCAATCCCTGGTATTGTCTGTATCACATGTACAGTACATGTACTGTCTATCCCTTTTGTTAATCCACTGCTAGATGAGGTCCTACCCACACCGATGTGGGTTGTGGGGGCTGTTTGACTATACTTCACTACTCTGGTCAGTGCGGATTAGTGGTGGGGAGCAGAGACGTGTGAGCACAGAAATATAATACTGCCCTCTCCTGCACACCACGCAGCGCTGCATCCCTGTGACATCCTGTTTGTGCCATTAGACCTCATTTGCCAGTACCAAAATATAATGGGTTTTCCCCAGTTTCAAGGACAATGCATATATTATCAGTGTGTTTTTGTTTGCATTTTGACCACACGTATTGTGGTTAATGCACACATGATTCCTTGTAAAAAAGTTTCAGTTTTGTTGCCAGAAAAAAGGGGAAAACCCCTATTAATATAACCTGTTTGTGCTTTGGCGGTCTCCGATCCTGACAATATCCAGGCTTCAACCAGATTAGCGTCTGCGGTCTAAATGAGATGGGCGCGCATTCTGGGTGACTTTATCATCGGAAAATGCTAGAATTAGGTCGTACATTAGTGCTGTGTTGCTTAAATCACAAGTAACACTCAATATACAAGGTATATTGATATTTGCCAATGATGTGTAGTGGATTCAACTGAGTCGCAGACGCACTCTTTGGAGGCAACACATTTATTGATACCAACACACTTAACACAAAGGGGTAGCTGCCCCTTTACCAGATAACAAGCTATGGTGGTGGACCACCAGGCTAACTACACTCGTTACACTGGGAGTAGGACCCCAGCTTGGGTCCAGGTCCACGTGTTGGTGACTTCTTCTTGGACGTAGAACGTATGTAGATCGTAGATCTTCAGATGGCAACAGCAACGCAGAACCCTGGTCCCTCTCGGGGACCCGGTTTAAATCCTCGCTGGCCGTGGCTGGCTCCGCCCTTGGCCACGACCACCTTCTCGAACCTTCTAGCAGGATCTCGCCCCGGCACGTGACCACCCCAAGCCCCCACTTGGGGCCCCTGTGTAGACCTTACCCGTCACGTGCCTTCCAGGGTCAACCAGAGTGCCATGGCCTGGGGTAACGTCATTCCATGGCTGACACTCTCACACTGCATACTGTAGGAGTCAGCACTGCACGGCACGCGTGGTGCCACTGAGCGCTATGACCCAGCGCTCACCGAGCCCCCTCTAGGGCTGGTACTACACCCACAAATACGGGGTGTCCGCGATGATAATACATCGCACGCCGTGCCTCGCTGGAGCTGCCATTACCCAGTGACATCCACGATGTCGCTACATACGTGTTGTCCACGATGTAAGTGCATCGCACGCCATGCCTCTCTAGGGCCGGCACCACAAAATGACATCCGCGATATCACTACAGATGTAGCAGGTGTTACCCGAAACGCAATGCATTGTTCAATATAGGTAATGTATTTGCACTGCCTGCATTAAATACAACCACACTAGAGCTCATATTTATTTATTTTACTACTTCACCGAAATGAATTACGATTGGTAATCCAAGATAACATATTTACGCATTGCTATGCTAAATGGGCGGTAGAGGCATTGTATGCATTACTAAACAGACACTATGATCTCCATCAGGCCAATGCCCTCAGGTAGTTATTATAGCTACCAATATGCTGGATGTATGTACATATGTACATAGATATTGTTCATTTAGTAAGGAAAGCCTCACCGAGTCTCAATGGTGCTTGTCAGGAAGGTCCTGCATTGGGATGTTTGGCCAATCTCCGTTTTCGCGAGTGTTGTATGTGTGAGGAAAAACTTATGACAGACATCATCCTGCCTCCCACTGCTGCTGATGTCCTCTGCATTACCTCCATCAGACATTATATATCCATTGCTAAATATTGTCCAGTTTTTTTTTACATTGGTATTGAAATGCAATTAATGACAGTTTGATGTAAATTATGTGGCACAATTCATTTGTACCCTTAAATGAGATTAACCGTCACAGTTTAAACGTTGCGGTGAATAGTAGCGCCTCTAAAGGCTGCTGTAGAGGGAAGAAGAAAAAGTGGAGCCCTACAATTTACCTGCTGTTGGTGGAGGGGTCTCCATTGGCCTACTCTTCCATGCTGGACGTACGTGCCACCTGCCGATCGACTACCTCGGGGGAACCCGTTTACATTGCCGGGTGGATAGAGGGAGTGGACTGTAAGCCACTTTCCCATTTAAAACGAAAACACAACCGTTCATACAACACACGTGCTTGGATGCGTCCATCACAAAAGCTTAAGAATCGATATGTATCGATGGACTCAGTGCAGAGTTCCACCTCCTCCGAATGCATATGCGACCTGGATAAAAACAGATAATATTAAGACTCTTGTCAATTAGGCTATAGAAACGAATGTATTATTCACCTTACATAGCATGGGGTGAAGTTAAAACATTTAATCCGTCTACTTGCCACCGTGATTGTGGTCACGTGGGCCCCGTGTCACTGACCCTCTACGAGTGAGGAGCAGCAGCTATAATAATAATTAAACCATACGCAACAGACACAGTCATTAATTTATTTATCTTTCTCACCAGCTCGGTTTTAGCAACCAGGATAATCTGCCCACGGATAATCGAGAATCTAAACGTTGTGCTAACAACCGAGAAAATATCGACTCTTATCACGATGTATATCGTTTGTGCTCAAGACTCGGATACCGCAATCCATTCTCTGATCATACGGATACATCATGCACCACACGGACGCTCAGCCGAGGCAGGTCATTGGGGTCATCACCTGGTGGGCCGTACCACCGGTTGTCTCTTCAGCGGGGGTGCTCTCATATTTGCTATACAGTCAGTATTTGCTTCATCAATAGCCTGTTCTGTGTGTGTCACTGTTGGGGATAAGGAATGTCTCAACAGAGCACCCCCTGGTCTCATTCGCTCACGGCAGTGCGTGCCGTGAATGTTACCTAACATGATTCATAGCCTGTCAGCGGCACTTACACATAGCTTACTGGTCATTATTATTATGCCGCCTTCAGAATGCCGCTTATGCATAGCCTACAATTTAACGGTAGCAGTCATTTGCCGGGATAGGAATGTGGAATTTCCACCACCGTATTTTAATGGCTGCCAATGGAGATTAGCAATTCCCTGCGGTGTTGTTTGAGCAGGGGGGTGACTATGACTTTGATAGCAGAGTCAAAGACAAAGATCCCCCGTGTAGCCTTAGGAGACTGTTAGGGCAAATGCTGTTAGCGAGCACCTATGAAGGCCGGCATGCCACACGAGGAGGGGATGAACACCACCACGCCCGGCCGCCTTTGTCTCCCCAGAGGCGAAATTTACACATCGCATCGGGTACTCATTTGAGGCTGAGTCGACATAGTCCAGGACCGGTTCAGATAATAATCGTCAGAGGTGTTGGCCGTGCGCGGAAATAATCTAACTCGCAGGGTTCATAGAACAGCGTGCTAACCGCGACATTACGCTCCCCATAGCAGGGTATACACACACAAACAGTTGACAAAGGTCCCATGCTTAGCCATATGTCGAGCTGCAGAAAAGTCTGTTAGTGAGCACCTATGAAGGTCCGTTTCGGCACTCGATTGGGAGGTGGGTGCGACGAGCGATATGCACGCATGCTTGACGATATTAACACAACTGCTATGATAATAAATGTGCTTTATGTTGAGTCAGCCTAGGGGAAGCTCGGGCCAGATGTGTTGTTGTATATAGAGAATTGTCATTAAACACGCGTAATATTTAACCTCTTTGTCGATCCACTGCAGGATGAGGGCCTCCACACACCGTGTGGACCGTGGGAGTTGTATGACCTGGCCAGTGCGGGTTGGTGAATATTGGGAGCACAGAAGTAGGGTACAACATTTGACTTTTTTGTCCTGTTGTCTGATGACCAGCACGTAGCCCAGCCCGTAGCCCAGCCCACGCAGTCACCTATAACAACCTGGCATGCATGGTGGTGGCCACCCATACATCCAAGCACTTTCTAGGCTCGACACCGACTTGGCTTGTGACCTCTGACGAGCACGGGTGCATCATGGGAGACTTGATCACAAGCTCAATACACTGTACAAAACAAAAACAAATATCTCCCGTATAGACTTAAGATACTGGAGGCAAGTGCTCTGAGCGAGCAGCACTTGTGAAGGCCGACACGGCACACAAGGGGGTTGGTGGCCAACACCACGCCCGGCCGCCTTTGTCTTCCTAGTGACGATGTTAACACACTGAGTCAACGTACGAGAGGCCTAGGACCGGTGTTGGCTGTGTGCAGGAATCGAACTCGGGTCGCCCAGTTCGTATATGTTAATTAACAGTTTCATTTATTTGGTATAGCCCTGTGAGCCATTCGGCTCTTGAATCGGGTGCAACCGCAACAAACAGAAAAACAAAAACATGAACAAGAAAACATCTTAAAGTGACTATGCGCAAACAGAAAAATCCAGGAAAAAAAGTATATACTGCCAGTGACTTGCATGCGAGACAGACCGACCTGTTATTGCTCGATAAATGCTCTCTCTCTAGCCCTGTGCCAAACGTGGCATGTCTTGGGCTCAAACTCCCTCCTTCCCTTCTGATCTTTAGCTTTATTCTTAATTTCACTCAACAGCTCCTACCCTTCAAATTATGAACAATTTTTTTTATTTTACCAGGTAAGGCCCACTTAGCTATATCGCTCTTTTTCAGAAGCGGCCTGGCCATACATGATAGCTCAACTTAGTGGCTTATCACGTGGAAATGTATTGCAGCCAAACACTCCAAATGCATGTTTCTTATTGTAAAGGAAACAATTCTGAGGACCCGGAGAAAAATCCACACGACCACAGGGAGAGAGCCATACAAACTCCAATTATACAGCATGTGTCAGGGTCGAAATCGTACCCACGACCTCCTGTATACCTGGCAAGGTAGTTAACATTTCATAGCCACCGTGGCGTCCATGATCCCCTGAGCACCCTCTCCTCTTTCCCAACAAACCGGAACCTTTCCACGACATCCTTCATTAAGCTTGCAACTTTGAGAACGTGCCCATTCCACATTTCTTGTAGTTTAGTTTGTTTCAACAGGGAACTTCTGAACCGATTTCGACTTTCTTAGGTCTCATCAACATTGCGTGATACAATGCCAGAAGTTACAACCTTCTGATATGCATTGGTTTAGAAGGGCCCATAGGTATGATGGACTGAAACACAATGTCAGTAATAACTATGGACGTGTTATAAGACATGTGGATATAATTAATACAGCATACACACAATGTTATGTTCATGAACACTCAGCACATAGTGAACAGATCAAATATGGGAATGTATATTCACGAACAATTTGCATACATGCATACACAAAGACACAACATGTACAGGTACATGTCATGCAACACATAGATAGACGTATCCACAGTTACGTTATGCAAACAAATACAAGATCCCCCGTATATAGACTTTAACAGACTGTTGTGGAGAGTGCTGTTAGCGAGCACCTATGAAAGCTGATACGGCACATGAGGTGGTGGGATGGCCAACACTACACCCGGCCGCCTTTGTTTCCCAATTTCTGATGTTTACACACTGCACAATAAATTGTACGTACAAAGTGAACTAAGTTTACAAAAGGCGTAAAAAGTGTATGCATTCACATTACCATGCATACAACAAAGACACGGACTCTCTATATAGCCGACACATAATGCTAGGGAAAGTGCATACATACACATACATTACATATATCAACATGAATTACATTATCTCCATATATAAAAGGCAAAGTTGTGATTATGTGTGTCTGTTCAAAATGTTTAGCGTACTTCCCGACATGCAACAAACTTGAAATTTGCCATGTGTGTACTTTCCAGACTGTACACCATGCAAAATTATAAAAAATACACTTGTTTTTTTTTTGGGGGGGGGGGGCTCAATAATACATATCTTTTTTGCACGGCAAGTGAGCTGTGACGTCAAATCTGTCACGTGACCCGCGCATGTGGAAGCTTAACGCATTGTAGTGTAATGGTTAGCGCGCTGCGCTATGAACCCGGCGAACCGAGTTCGATTCCCGCTCACGGCCACCACCGGTGACGATTATTTGAACTACTCCTGTGCCTCCCTCCCCTAGGTCGACTCCGAGTAACTGCTGTGGTGTGTGAACATCGCCCACTGGGGAGACAAAGGCGGCCGGGTGTCGTGAATCCAAATCCCGGGCGAAGCCGGGAAGTAAAGCTAGTCTAGTATAAAGCACAATACCGGTTTGTTTCCCACTCGCTACTGATGTTCGCCGTCACCGTGGGATAGAACTTAGGTAGCTGGGACGCCGCTCGACAGATCGGCACACAGACTATGAATACAGAGATTACAATCACAACAAAGAGAACATTCCAAAGTCAGAACGTGCAGTACGGAGGTTTGTGCCGGATGGCTGATGACTCAGAGGCTGTCTGGGGTCAATTACAGAGTTAATAATTAACAGTGGAACTCTCACGCCCGGTGTGTGCGTGACGCGCGATATTGAATTGTCTTGTACTGTGATGGTATGTCGCCTGCACTGTGATGGGCTGGTGCATTGTGATGTTCCAGGTTATACTGTGATGTACTGTCACTGATGTGCCATCTTGCACTGTGATTGTCCGTTTTGTTGTATTGTGCTGTAATGTACTCTGATGATCTGTGCTGTACTGTGTTGTGTTATCAATGGTGTACTGTGTTATAATTTAGTGCAATGGTATGACAATATTATATGTTGTACGGTGACGTTTATACAATACACAAATCAGCATTGTATGTTCTGTGTTGCAGTATGTCAATTTAGTGTAATGTCATGCGTTTGCACTGCGTACTCTGTGAATGTGGACTGTTCTGTGTGCTGCAATCTGGTACTTTTTGTACTGTGGTGTGTATGCTGTGTGTACTGTGATACAGTACGATGGAAATTATGTGTATCTCCATACATACTGTGATGTCGCGCTGTGGAATATCATGTTCACTATTATTGTGTACTGTGTGTACTGCGTGCTGTATGCTGTCGCATTTTTAGGTTGGCATATTGTCATGCACACTGTGTACACTGCGCTATGAGTACTGTTATAGTAAATCATGCTTACCCCGAGCTCTCATTACTCTGATAGTGCGTTGTCTTTGAACTGTGC
Source organism: Lethenteron reissneri (assembly GCF_015708825.2). NCBI lineage: Eukaryota > Metazoa > Chordata > Hyperoartia > Petromyzontiformes > Petromyzontidae > Lethenteron > Lethenteron reissneri. Next base: position 2,597,127 of record NC_083827.1, read on the forward strand.
GCCTTTTGGCGTCATTTGGTCGATCACCATATGAGACTAGGCTCTAATAAAAGCTGTCTCTGGTGTGGACCAATGAGTTTCAAGGACAATGCATAAATAATCATAGTATTGTTTTTGTTTGCATTTTGAATGAAAGTATTGTGGTTAATGTTAACATGATTCCTTGCAAAAGGAGTCAGTTTTGTTGGCAAAAAAAGGGAAACCCTATTAGTATACTGTAATAGTGCTCAGTGTCAATTGTTGTGTATTTAGTACGTACTATTCTTGACTGCTTTGTCTACTGTTATGTAGTGCTGCTAAATGTGCACTGTGCTGGTTGTGTAGAGCTGTAATGTGTCTACAACAGTACACGCATCGACACTGTACGTACTGTGAATACTTATGGAAGGCGTATTGTCTGCTTATTCACATAGATGTTTATATTATTGACGGCACTCAGGATGACTTTGTGTTATGTATTATATATGGTTTGGCGTCCACTCAGGACCCATATCCCACAGAGAACAGGAGGATGATCCGTGCCGACACAACATCTGGCAGTTTACCAGCACTGGTGCAAGTGAGCCTGACTCTACCGATGAGGCACTGAATGTCAAAACCTTTCCAGAGTTGTTGTTTGCGTTGAACCAATTCCGCTGTACGATGATGCACTGCAAAGAGGCAGCTTTGCTGACGGGATGTGTAAAAACACGTTGTGTGTGTGTTGATATGTGGAGGAAGAGACGTGTGTATTGTGCGGCGCTGTGATCCAAGTGACTCACCCCGCAGTGTGCTGAACGCAGCCTTGATGCGCATCTCTGCAGCCTGTTCTGGGCTGAGTATCTGAAGGTTACACACAACCAATGCAATAACCGCATAGATTGTAGACGACACTGCCCTCCTTACACAACTCGGCAATCAGAGCAAACACTCCGCAACCTCTACGACGGGACGCGTTAATCCAGTAGGCATCAAAACAAGGGGCGCAGTGTTAGTAGCTTGAGCGTTAAAGCGGTCGTGATGTGGTTTCTTTGAGAGCGGTTTATAGGAATTATAACATGCAGCGTATGGCTTTTGCGTACGAATGGTGTATGTATGCAATCGCATATATCTGTACCATTACATGTACCGTGAACACGAGTGCATCTCTGTGTGTGTATACCAACATACTACATGCGTGAGCGTGTGTTTAATATGCCATGTATGTCTGCGCCTTTTAGCAGCACAAGCTACAGACTGTACACTTTGTTTGTGGTGTTTATGAGTGTATGCGTTCAAAGCCGTGTAATTGCCTGCGATAAGACATCTCGTTAGCTCTGAACCGAGTGCATGCGTCCAGACATCCGGACAGACCTGTGTTCATGCATACTCAACACTATCTACACGTTCGCATGTATTTCAGAATGTAATTAAGATAAGGCTTGTTGTGCATTACAGCGTGGGGTAAACCTGCATGTGAGCGCATGTGTTAAAATCCATTACTGAAGATGAGACAGATGACCTGTGTGTGTTTACATATACAAGGCACAATAGCACACACACACACCCATGTAAGTGCATGGATTAAACAATTGCATGTGCTCTAAGTGGGGAAGGGTGGTGCAGTGGTCAGTGCACTGAATTACGAACCCAAGTGAGAGTTATATTCCCATGCACGGGTATGATTTGGAGCGAGCGAATATCTGAATCGGTCCTGGACCTCATCTAGGTCAACTCAGCCTCAAAACTATTGCCTGTGCGGTGTGTAAAAGATCAAAACTGGGGAGACAAATGCGGCCGGGCGTGGTGTTGGCCACACCCCCACACAGCACTTGTCCTCACAGTATTAATGTCTATACGGTGGATCTTTGTCTTTGTATAAGACGTATGTAACATCACATACATACATATATTGGAAAAAAATAAAATATTTTGAATGAACGTAGATATGTGTACGCATTTATAAACACTTGTCTCTGTGTGTATAATTGTGCATACAAAACATAATCATACCTTCTGTATATGGATGCACGCATTCATTAGTAGCTAAGAGGTCAGCTGTGTATGCATGCATGCCAGTATATAACACCATACCTACAAATGAGTGTATGCGCTTAACAATACTTAAAAACAGACTTTATCTACGCATGTATATAGGTTGACTCAGCATTTAATGACTACCCGGTGCGATGTGTATAAACCATCAGCATTGGGGAGACAAAGGCGGTCGGGTGTGGTGGTGCACCCCGCCCCACCCCCGCTCGTGTGTCGTGCCGGCCTTAATGGTGCTCGCTAACAGACAGCACTCGCCCCAACAGCCTACCTACATATGGGATGTGCTATGTCAATACATGCTAAGGACATTCATTATTTGTGTTACGCATTTGGGCAATACCAGACACCAAACAGACTGTGCATTGCTGGCCCGCGATCAGTGTACACGGCGTGTAGGATCAGCTTACCTTCATATGAGTGCATGAATTCAGGAGCGGCGAACAGCACGGCCGCGTTCCTCCTCCTCCTCCCCCCGCGGTGCTCCGTGCCTGTCCGGTACGAGGCTCTTCAGCCGCACCAGCGGGGTCCTCTCCGCGCTGTAATCTTCTCTGAACGCGTGCGGAATTATAGCCAGAGCTGCTGTGCTGTTCGGCGGGATGCAGCAGCAGCAGCAAATTATGATGATGTCGGTGAGGATGCTGGTGATTTTGGTGTTCGCCTTGGCAGACAGACAGGTCCTGCTTGAAGTCATGGAGCACATGTGCGCGCACCTGGACGGTCGGCAGTCAAAACAAAACAAGAGACCGTCATAGCAAACGGTGATCTCTCTCTCGCCCCGAACGCTCGCTTAGTCTCACACTCTCACACATGAGCTCATTTCAACTGGGCGCGAATGCAAGAGGGAGGGAGAGAGGGATGGGAGGGGGAGGGAGCGTGGTGTCAGAGAGCGAGAGGGAGGTGGGGAGGAGAGTGAGTGTGTCTGTGTGCGTGGTGCAGGCCACCCACCCCCTCGTGTGCCGTGCCGGCCTTCTTCATAGGTGCTCACGAACATCACTTTCTCCAACAGTCTGGTAAAGACGATATAGGGGGGATCTTTGTCTTTGCGTTGGCCACCCACCCACTCGTGTGCCGTGTCGGCCTTAGTAGGTGCTCGCTAACAGCACTTGCCCCAACAGTCTGTTTAAATCTATAGGGGGGATCTTTTTATTTGTGTGCGTGAGAGCATGTGACATAGGGGGAGTGTGTGTGTGAGAGAGAGAGAGTGTCACATCAGTGGGAGATGGAGAGAGGCACCGAGTCAGTGTGAGAGGCAGCTTCTCTCTGAGTGCGTCGAGGTGAGGGAGGCCATCAGGGTGAGAGTGTGAGATTGTGAGCAAGTGTGAATAACGGTGAGTGTCATAGTTGGAGGGGCAGAGAGTGTGAGAGGAGTTGTGGTGTGAGTGCAGGTGAGAATGTATGGGGAGCGGTAGTGCAGCGGTTAGCGCGTAGCGCTACGAACCAGTCGGACCGAGTTCAATTCCCGCTCACGGTCAACAATATTGACGATTATCTGAAACGGTCCTGGACCTTCCCTCGGTCGACTCAGCCTCCTATGAGGATCTGGTGCGGAGTGTAAACATCGCCATTAAGGAGACAAAGGCGACCGAGCATGGTGTTGGCCACCCACTCCCTCGTTTGCCGTACCGGCCTTCATAGATGCTCGCTAACAGCACTTGTCCCAACAGTCTGATTAAGACTATACCGGTATATTTGTATTTGTTAGTAGTGAATGTCGGCTGTTATAACCGTATGTGAGAGAGTGAGACAGAATCTATGCGTATGAGTGCCGCTTGCTAAAAGTCTGTTTAGGCTATACGGGGGACCTTTGTCTTTGTAGGTCTGTATATTCCATTACGGTGGTAGCGTAAGAGTTAGTGTACTGCTACCTGTGTTCGATTCCCAGCAACAGCTAACATCAGTGGTGACGAGCGTGTGAAAATGGGCGATTCATTATCTGTACTGGATGGTGTGTGTGGGAGGATGACTTCTCTGTATGACAGCGGATAGAAGTGTTTGTGTGTTATTAAGAGTGTGTGTACGTGCATTTGTGTCTGAAAGATTATACATTATATGTGTGTGAGTGGGAGAGATTCTGAGAATGAATGTGTGCTCTGCGTTCTTTGTGCATGAGTAGGATACCATGTGTGTGTATATATAGAGGAGATGAACATAATAGTATGTAGAGGTGCATAGGTGAGAGTCTATGAACCCATAGACTCTCACCTGGGCTTCAACTGGTGTGGTGTGTAATAATCATAATTGGGGAGACAAAGGCGGCCGGGCGTGGTGCTAGCCACCAACCCCTTCGTGTGCAATTCCGGCCTTTATAGGTGCTACTCGCTAACAGCACTTTCTCCATAAATGCCATGTATGTATATTTAATTTCATTCGCTCCGTACGTAGCCAACCCTGCTCATCGGAGGTGCAGGGGAAAGACAGCAAACTAAAACACAAAAGCAGTTCTATACAAATGAGTTGTGATAATTGGGATCTTTGTCTTTTTGTGTTTATATGACAGAGAAGAGAACGAGTGAGTGCAACCACGAGGTGAGAGGATCAAGCCAGCAGCGGATCAGCAGCGAGCCCTGCCAGCAAAGCCCGCAGCCGGCAACTAAGAGGAGTTGTCATTTTCCCCATTCGCGTACTCCGGGCATTAACGCAACCGTGTGCTAAATGCGCCTTGACACTGTGTATTACCCCGCAAGGCTGCACCACTTACGGCCTGACGCAAGCCAATTCATCTCCTCCTTGCCCTTGATAATGTAGACCGAGACGCAGCCTAATCCGCCCGCGTTGATAAGGGCGCGCGGACCGGGTAGCGAGGAACGTGTGTGGTTGGCACGGCACGCACATGGCGGGCGGTGGGACGGGAGGTGCCGGCGGGCGGTGTTTGGGGCGGCGGGGCGCACGCGTGGAGTTGCGGCTTGCCGAGGAATTGCTGCCCAACCCCGCGTCTCCCTCCATCCCGACCCCACGGCTGTGAGACGACGTGGAAATTAATGGAATGTACTGCCCGCGGGGTGTCCCTCACGGCTCGGAGGGATTATAATGGCCATGTCAGATGTGCTGAGCCAGTGCCGCCGAGATGCCGGGGACCAACGTGGAATTCAGCTACCCTGTGATTAAATCATTTTGTCAATTGTAGCAGTGCGTTTATATATTTTTTTTATCCCTGAAAAGCTCAACTGTAGGTATATATTAGCATAACTCAGATTTGATATATACTCTGTTCTTCCTCATATACACGTACAAATATTTGCTTAAGTCTATCAGCCTATTACGCGTCTTTCCTGTCCAATGTCATTAAACCACTTTTGTTGAAGCAAGCAAAACCCTGGACCGGTTTTGACCTTCCAGGTGCTCCTGTCAATAACATTTGTAATCCAGCAGTATTTGTTAAATGAGCCTGACTGCTGATGAGACCCAGAAGGTCTCAACCGGTACAGAGTTGGATTGCTTAAACAAATTCTGCTTGTTGGTTTGGAGAGCCAATAGGCTGATGGACTAAAGCGAATATATATTGCTTACTTAAATATTTAACCCTTTCTACAGCAACACAATCAGTCTGCAGACTTTGTTTTCGGAATATCATGATAAACGTAATTTCGGGTCAATTTTTTTGAAGTGTATTGTTGTGCATTTATCAGGCCATTGTGGTTGCGCACATGGCCTGTAATCCAGCACTGTGGGGGGAGGGGCATTGAGGTTAGGTGGAACACCCAAATTGTTCAACTTTCTCCATACCCGTGGCTTTCCAGAAGAAGGCGTCACAGCAAATGCGTTTCCATCTGCATGGGATAGAGTGTCGCTCTCTCACAAGCGTGGGGTTTCTCCGAGTGCTCCGGTTTCCTCCCCCACATAAACACACATTAATGGCCGACAGCACCTTAATATACAAAGCACGGCAGAACTTGGGGGAGGGGGATTGGCACCGGCTCGATGCGTGGCTGCTGCTGCCTTCCCACTCGTCTGTAGTTCCTCCGCCTGCCGCCTTTGAGTCGTCCTCTCTCTCTATTCTAGAGCGAGCGACTACGATGTGACGGTGGTGGCGCGCGACAAGTTAGCATACTTATTATTGCCAACTAATACACGAATAGCCATTACAAAGATGTGTCTTTTTTTACTCAATATGCTTTACCTAGAATTGATTGTTAGAAGCTACTGGACATCTGTGAAACAATAGCTTTATAGCTCATCGGATTCCTCCACTATGAATAAAGTCTTATTTCGGAGTATCAGAGCAGGAAATGCCGCCACCGTTCAACTCTATGGTGAATTGACCACTGCGGCCGTATTCATATAACAATTATTTTCATAATCATATTGATTCACAGCCCTTTGTCAAATTCACTGACGAAGGCCTCTCCACGCCTCATCGTTTGACCATACTTAACCAATCTGGTAAGTTGCGGTTTGGTGAAATGGTGGGTAGGTGGGTGGCTCATTAACCTATATACCACTCGCCAAGGATGTTAGCCAGTCGTGGTCGGGAATTGATTACAGATTGGTTGCAGGGTTTCACTGTGCAGTGCACTAACCGCTGCGCCACCGCTCCACCCCGTGAGGCCTTTTGAATTGACTTCCGAAGTAGTTCTGCAGTGTCATGTTCCAGTGCCATTCTTCGATACCACATGAATCGCTGTCCATTAACATTTCCTCTGCCTCTGGAAACACATGAGGTGGTACGCCTGTAAATAATATTATAATTAACACCCACAGGAAGTTATGCATGCATATTAATTGGCAAAGCCCATAGTGTGTGTATGCATGTAATTTGACTCATTACAACAAACGCAATAACAGCGTAGGAGAGCCAGTAGAGTACGAAAGAAGTTCAACATACAGTACATCCATACGGAATAACAATACAGTCATTAATCGGGCCGTGCTGACTGGCGCAAAGCAAGTTACCCCCCCCCCCAGGGGCTTAAGTAGGAGTTGACAGTTTCTCACTCGGAGCCATAATTCTTGGGCGATGCAACCCCGTGCATTGCAAGAGTGATCTCCGAGCAGATAGGATGCGTGCTCTCCTCCCTGGAGCACAGAGAACCAGCCCCGGAGCAGAGGCTCTGCAATATTAAAGAACGCGGAGGCGCTCTCCGTGGTGCTGAACAACCGGCGTTTCACTCCGTGCGTCCGCAGTGGATCAACGTTGCGGCGGTTGTCAGCTAATTATTTGCCGTGCTGCACGGAGGAATCGCGTAATTGTACACGGGTGCTTGATTTCTTCGCGTGCCATGTGAACGCACATTACCCCCCCCCCCCCCTCTGAATTCCCTCGCTTATTAATGTGCCGATGATAAATCACTATTGTTTTCTAATGATTTTCATATTTCTTCATTATAATTAATTACTAAATGTATGCGTTTCGTTTTTGTGTACCCGATACATGTGAAGCTGTTTGTATCGCGACCTATCTAACCATGGTTGTAACTAATATCTATACTATACAACATCTGTATTGTCAAAGAACGCCCATGCAAATAACCCGAGCAGCTTATTTGACCCTTCCTGCTTAATAACTTAAAGATATCTGTTGTCATTGCGGTTGGTATTGTTGTTCATGCTGTGTTATCTTCGTCTCACTGTTTGATGTTAGGATACTGTTTGCGGTGGTCAACGTTCTAAGAGATGCACTTTGCTAGAGTGATGCGAGGTAATGTGACTAATAATATTTTTTTTGGGATGGAGCGCTGCTGCAGCGGTTAGCACACTTGTACACGGAACCCGGTGACCTTCAGTCACGTTATCTGCCATGGCTAACACCAGTGGTGAGTGATATCTAAACTAGGCCTGGGCGCCCCATTCACCAAACAATACCGACCAGTGTGTTGAAGTACGGTCAAACAACCCTATGACTGATACAGCATGGGAAAAGCCTTCATCCAACAGTGAATTGGCATAGGATTAAACGTAGTAGCATTAATAATAATGCTTTACGCAGGAAAGCTTCGTTGGGTCAAATTTCACTTTTTTCAGAAGGGTCCAGTATTGGGGTGTTTGGCCAATGCCATAAATGGCTCGGTCGCTTCTGAAAAAGAAGCTAATGACTCAGTAGGCCTTACATGGTAATACAAAATAGATTAGTTTAATTTGTATACATTTTTCAGTGATTTGTTTACGTTCCCTACACTTTACACTATCGTATTTTTGTAGTTTTTGTTGGTGTAACGTTCTGACCTGCCCCTACTGGACAGCTGTGAAAAAGAGCAGTATAGCTCATCGGATTCCTCGAGTATGAATACATATCCTGATTCTAATTGTGAGTGTTTCGCACTTTGGGAGGAAACCAGAGTAACCGGAGAAAACCCATGCATATGATCGTGTTCCCAGTATACCACTTACCACTGATATTCCCTGGCATTTACTATACCCATAAGTGTATGTGTGTATGTTGAACTTTTACTACCGTACGTAGCCAACCATGAACCGTTTATTATATAATTCGCCACTGATGTTAGACCTCCATCTAACAGTGGATAGATCGTGGCTTGTGATAATGACGACGAATGTGGTTCATTTGTGCCAGGCATTTTCTCATTTGGTTGTTTTGCTGCGCTCGTGTTTACGGTGCTCGTGTTTAAAGACACTCGGAGATTTCGTGGCATTCAGAGGAATCATACTCTTAGGTGTTTTCGGTAAAGTCACGTAGGTAAAACATCAAAATTAATAAAAAATAAAATAAAACAAAAATCACGACGTTTCGGAGGCAACACAAGTCTCCGTCATCAGGTGGGACCGTCACAGCCGGATTAGCTGCATCACTTGATGCAGCTAATCTTTTATTTTTTATTAATTTTGATGTTTTACCTACGTGACTTTACCGAAAAAACCTAAGAGTATGAATCCTTGCAGTCACGAAAGCTTCAAATCTAGAATTCAGAGGAATCTTCTGCAGTGACGAGTTGGGCGGTTTCTGGGTGCATCACCCTTCACAGTCAACAACTGGTAGCACCATGGATAAGCACGGACCTCGCAGAGTAAACACGTTGTGTGATTATGCTGCTGCGTTGGCAGTGGTGCAAACATAAACAACCCAACACATTCGTCAGTATCAACATTCTGTAACCTTAAGAGGAAAACAAATATCATAGGCGACGTTTTGGGACATGGCCCTTTTTCATGACATATAGACATATAATCCGACGAGCTAGGTTGCATACAACGATTTGGATACTGTTTAAAAGTAATGTAGAATTTCCATGCTCGGCTCAGGACCACCATTCAAACATTTATATATTTAGCGCCCTGATGAGGACTCCCTCTTGTATTTCCTCTTGGACCGATGTCCTGATGATGTCTGACGAAAGTCTCAAGCAAAACGCTGTTTCTCCCATCGCGAGAGTTGGTCGTGAGAATCGCCCTTTTCTGCCTTCCGATTTGCACATATGACTCGGTTAATTTGGCGGACTGCGTCGGGTGGTGGAGAGTTCTTAATGGCACAGATTTGTCTGGCTCATTACACGTGGCTTTACCCAAAAATGTATTCGATTTATAACCGTATCCAGATGCGATCATATTTGCACACTGTATACAACCACGGGTTGTTGTTGATGTTGTTGTTTGTACTCCCATCTAACCACTGTCCTGCTTAATAGAATCATAATAAGGCCCCTATTGACAAATTGTCGTTGTTCCTGTGTGCATTTTGAATGGCGCGTTGAGATATCGGTCGCATTCCAGCTTTTAAATGAATGCACATTATAACCCACCCCCCCCCCCGCCGTGTGCTGTGTTCTCACATATGGGGTCTCCATTAAGACGTCGGAGAAATGACTCGGCTTATTCGAGTAAACACTTATTCATATAAATTGAGGACAATTTTACCATTTTCCCAAAGAGCAATTGTTTCTCTTCGCCAGTCACGATTCGGCGCTGTGAGCTGTGATTCGCGCCTCGTTTCCTCGCAGTAGGGTCCTGATTTCCATTGCAATCTGGTGGAATCTGTCACTCGTAACTAATACAAACTCCAAATCCCAATCGCTGCTTCCTGAATGCATTTTACTCGACGTCGTGCAAAGGACCATGCACACGTTTATACCGTTCCTGAGTAGAATGAGGTCGTTTTATCGCCACGGTGGCGAGATGTTACCTACCTCGCCTGGTATACAGGAGGTCGTGGGTTCGATCCAGACCCCTGACGATGGCTGTATATTTGGAATTTGCGTGTCTCTCTTCCTGTGGTTGCGTGGATTTTTTCCAGGTCCTCCGGTTTTTCCCTCCACATTTAGAATTATGCGCTTTGACTATTTGGCTGCCATACATTTCCACGTGATAAGCCACTTCGTTGAGCTATCATGTGTGGCCAGATCGCTTCTGAAAAGAGCTATATAGCTTCGTGGGCCTCACCTGGTAAAATAAAAAATATATAATTTAGTTCAGTTTTGGGCAGGACATATACACATATTATACATCCACCTGTTTTTCCGAACCACGTTACGGCAATCAAATAGTCAGCACTTATTCAAACATCAAAGTGAACTCGTTAATGGAATTAGCCAAAACAAACATCTCCGTGTAGCAAGGTCCTCCTGAAAAAGAGAGCCGAGAGGCTCGGTGAAGGGGTTTGCTGGCTAAATATTTGGCTTTGTTAAAAGGGGCATTAGAGCGAAAATAGTTATGTAAGCAAAGTATTAGGCTCATCGTTCTTTCAGCCACTTTTTCCTTGAATGCAAGTAAGTGTCAACTCGCCCACGTTAGCCTGTCGTGCTCATTGAGCGCATAGCGGGTTGATCCGGTCCAATTATCACTGTAGGCCACATGAAGCCAAACACTGGCTAATGGTACCGCGTGGGTAGTTCCAGTTGTGTACCACGGCTCTCTGTAGCGCGTGCTGTTTGGCGCGATGACTGATGTTTCACTCCACGTGCTGGGAGCTTCGTCAGCTACCGGATTGAGCAGCTCAGTTAGCGAAGAGCTTCCCGGCCCCAACAGGCAATGCAGGACCGACCCTCCTGACAAAATATTCGCGAGACTCAGTGAGGCTTTCTCATAGAAAATAAATTGCATTAATATAATAATAATAAGGGGTTTTCCCCTTTTTTCTGGCAACAAAACTGAAACCTTTTTTACAAGGAATCATTTGTGCATTAACCACAATACTTGTGGTCAGAATGCAAACAAAAAACACTCTGATAATATTTGCATTGTCCTTGAAACGGATTGGTCCGGACCAGAGACGGCTTTCTTTTGAGCCTCGTCTCAATTGGTGCTTGACCAGAGGACGCCAAAAGGCGTACAGCTCAAAGACACTGCACTATCAAAGTAATGAGGGCTCGGGGTAAGCATCTACATCATTAGACCTCCTCTGCCCTATAATTATATTTTGGTACTGGCAAAGGAGGTCCAATGATATAAATTGCATTGTTAGTAATAATTTGTGTGTTTTGTGAGCAGGGAGCCACTTATACTTCGATGCGAACGAATGTGACACGTGTTCGTGTGCTTTTGCACGTGCTCTCTTTGTCACGCACGCAGTGCGGGTTCTGGTTCCGAGCGGACTTGACGTGGCGCTGTCCTTGTCCTCAGACAGCTCCGCTGGTTCCTTCACAGCGCGGTTATGCACGTACAGTATTGATTGGAGCTAATTGGAATTTTATAACTCGCATTGATTTTTTTTTATAAACGCCACAGCTGAAATGCATTATTATGTTGTTATTATAAGTGTTATGATAATGGGGTGGAGCGGTGAAGCAGTGGTGAGCGCACGGCCTGAGTTCAGTTCCCAGCCACGGATGACATCATCAGTGACGAGTGGTTATCAGAAGTGATTTTGCCCTCTCTGTGGCCCCGTCACCAGCCCACATTGACCAGCGTAGTGAAGTATGGTCAAACAACCCTCACGACTAACGCAGCATGGGGAGGTGTGCATTCAGCAGTGGATTTTTTCATTATCATTCATCGAAGAAAATCTAACTGAGTCTCCTGACTCTTTTCAGGAGGGTTCTGCAATGATATGTTTGGTCAATTCACTTCTTGAGTGTTTGGCTTACAGGAGAACGAAACCGGAGACCCTGGAGAAAACCCAAGCATTGAGGGGTGACCCAGCACTGGAATCCCATGGCCAGTTCGCAGCCCTATAGATTGACATCGGGGTGTAAATGATAATGTAAAAAAACTGATATAACAATGCTGTTATAATTCTGCAAACCACACAACTAACCGTAAATAGATATTTAAAAAAAACAAATATTGTACCTACATACCAATAATTGGTCACATAAATATATTTGCACAAATCGTGTGTGCCTTCAGTCGTGGCTGTGAATCATGATGTCTAAATGTATACAAAGACAAAGATACCCCCTATATCATTAACAGACTGTTGGGGCAAGGGCTGTTAGCGAGCACCTATGAAGGCCAGCACGATATACGAAGGGGTGGGTGACCAGCACCACGCCCGACCGCCTTTGTCTCCCCAGATGGGATGTTTACACACCACACCAGGTACTCATTTGAGGCTGAATCGACCTAGAGGAGGATCCGGACTGATTCAGATAATCGTCACTAGTGTTGGCCGCGAGCAGGACTCACACTTGGGTTGCCGGGTTCGCAAAGTGCATGTGGTACTACAATAGACGCATCACGCCGTTCTCCTGCTGCCTCTCCGCTCCGTACCACTATACGGCATTGTCTCTCATGATAGAATTACCTGTCAAGAAGAAATTAACTGCGTATAACCTTTCTTAAATTCTAAGATCGGCCGAGACAAGATTTTAATAATGTTGTAGCTTTCACGCGGAATTGAGTTCATTTATTATATTCCAAAAATGATACCCGGCCCGTCACGAACACGCTCACTGCTAGGAGGGTGGGAGGGTGGAAGGGTGAAAGGGTGGGAGGGTGAGAGGGTGGGAGGGTGAGAGGGCGGGAAGGTGAGAGGGCGGGAAGGTGAGAGGGTGAGAGGGTGGGAGGGTGAGAGGGTTGGAGGGTGAAAAGGGTGAGAGGGTAGGAGGGTGAGAGGGTGAGAGGGTGAGAGGGTGAGAGGGTGAGAGGGTGAGAGGGTGAGAGGGTGAGAGGGTGAGAGGGTGAGAGGGTGAGAGGGTGAGAGGGTGAGAGGGTGAGAGGGTGAGAGGGTAGGAGGGTGGGAGGGTGAGAGGGTGGGAGGGTGAGAGGGTAGGAGGGTGGGAGGGTGAGAAGGTAGGAGGGTGGGAGGGTGAGAGGGTGGGAGGGTGAGAGGGTTGGAGGGTGAAAAGGGTGAGAGGGTAGGAGGGTGGGAGGGTGAGAGGGTGAGAGGGTGGGAGGGTGAGAGAATGGAAGGGTGGGAGGGTGAGAGGGTGGGAGGGTGAGAGGGTGGGAGGGTGGGAGGGTGAGAGGGTGAGAGGGTAGGAGGGTGGGAGGGTGAGAAGGTAGGAGGGTGGGAGGGTGAGAGGGTGGGAGGGCGAGAGGGTGGGAGGGTGAGAGGGTTAGAAGGTAGGAGGGTGAGAGGGTGGGAGGGTGAAAGGGTGGGAGGGTGAGAGGGTGGGAGGGTGAGAGGGTGGGAGGGTGAGAGGGTGGGAGGGTGGGAGGGTGAGAAGGTAGGAGGGTGGGAGGGTGAGAGGGTGGGAGGGCGAGAGGGTGGGAGGGTGAGAGGGTTAGAAGGTAGGAGGGTGAGAGGGTGGGAGGGTGAAAGGGTGGGAGGGTGAGAGGGTGGGAGGGTGAGAGGGTAGGAGGGTGAGAGGGTGAGAGGGTGGGAGGGTGAGAAGGTAGGAGGGTGGGAGGGTGAGAGGGTGGGAGGGCGAGAGGGTGGGAGGGTGAGAGGGTTAGAAGGTAGGAGGGTGAGAGGGTGGGAGGGTGAGAGGGTGGCTGTGAAGGGAGTCAGCGATTTTCTGAGCCATCACCGCTGAGTTGCCGGGTTCGAATCCCAGACACTTCCGGTGACTAAACCAGATTTTAAAGTGGAGCGAATTTGATTATCTCAGCGTCGTTTCGTTATTGGCTGCACACGCACACAGACAATGCACTGCCACAATTCGTTTTGCACGCAATGTCGTTAATTGTCCGGTTCGCTGGTGCTATACGGAGAGAATGGTTGACTCACAATCAGTGGCGGCTGGTGATATTTATTTTTGGGGGGGCGCATTTTTTTTATTTTATTGAGGGGGGCAAATAAATATAAAGCAGTACCAAAAACCATTTTGACTACTTTAATATAAATTTTGATGATCTTTATTTACATTTCAGACCAAAAGAAGTACCAAAAAGCATGTTTCCTACTTGAACATAAATGTTTCTCTTTTATATACATTTCAGACCAAAGTACCAAAAAGCATGTTTCCTACTTGAACATAAATGTTTCTCTTTTATATACATTTCAGACCAAAGTACCAAAAAGCATGTTTCCTACTTGAACATAAAAACGTTAGTTTCATGCTATTATCAATATGGCTGCGGCTACTTTCATGACGTTTGCATTTGTCAGAGAGATGTTTGAGGTCTCTTACCCCCGTCGTTGTCCACAAAACTTCAGTGCCGACACTTTGAAATAAAAGACAGGGAAAACAAAAAAGAGAATTGCTAACATCACATCCAGCCAGCCACCTCCGTTTCTCATAACAAGCGCGGGTGAAGCTTCGTGTGTAGCTTCGTCCTCTGTCACTGGCCTGCTGCTGGATTTGTAAATCGGGTTGGTCCGGTCCGAGATCCTTTATCTTTTTTATTTCTTCCAGCGAAAGCCTTGTGAAAGGGTTTTTTTGTAAATAAATTACAGAATTTGGATGAACTGCTGCCATTGTTTACACAAAAAATTTGATCAGCCTAGCAAGTGTCAAAGTGGTGTCGCCTTCGCACTCGCAGTAGTGGCCTACAGCGTAAATTTGAATGACAGGTGACGAGAACCAATCAGATTGGATAAAATAACATGTATCCAATTCTGATTGGCCAGGGACGCAACGACTTGCGCCCCGAGGAGAATCTTTAAGAAACCAATTAGAGACCAGCTTCAGGTCACATGCTGTCCGAAAATGTAAAGTCTCACATAGACATCCATTTGTCCGGCGCCCCGCATGAAACACATTGAAAAACATAGAAAATAGTTGACCGATTAAAGCCAGTTTTTATTAAATGCTGATGCTTTTCTTACTACCAGCCGGCACATCGTATGAAAAAAAGATTTTTTTTATGTATTTTTATATAAATTTTGTATATGTATATTTCTAGAATATTGATGGGGGCGGCGCCCCTGCGCCCTCTATTGACGAGCCGCCACTGCTCACAATGAAAACGTTACAGGGTCCAGGTTTGCCTATTGATGAGCATGGCAGGAACACGTCTCTGGCGATTTGCCCCATTGTCTGTGATGCAGACATTGGAAAACGTTCCACTAAGTACGGGACAACGTAAAGCCGTCGGGTTAATTGGTCACAAGCACCAGATTATTCACCCCAATCACTCGTTCTCCAGTGGTCAGCGGCCTCCTTATCACTCTCTTATCGCTACTACCATGGAGACTGTTGCCGTGCATTTCACTCTTGTATTCCTCCACACATACGAGGACTGTTTCGTCTCATCCACCACACTGTATTCATTCAAACGTCACACTGCAGGCCATAACAACACACTCACCTAACCACCCACTCAGTAATTTCGCCTACCCACTCAGTCACTCACCTACCCACTCTCTACTGCAGACCGCAACACTTCTCTTCACACTGCTTGATTTTGGAACTCTACTCGTAATATGACCAGTGAAATCATACGTTGAATTACAGTGGCATTTTTTTTAATGCGTCTGGAGTGTGGTCTTTATGCCATTTCGTGATCCATGGGGAAATATACTTTCATACGTTTCATCCAGCAGTGGATTGACAACGAGGCTATATAAAAAAGACGACATTTATTTAAATACAAGTGGGGTTCAAATCAGCCTATCATCACTGTACGGTGGATACAGACAAAACAATTGGTAGAGTAACCACGTTGTGGGAGGTCAACAACGATATTAGGAAGCCACTCGAGCTATGCAATTTAAAATCTAGATTGAAAACTAATTTATTGAGCACTGTTTTTGGTGTTTAGTTTGTTATTCTTGCCCGACACCTCCAATTAACATGGTTGGTTATGTACGGTGCGAAAGAAGTTCAAAATACGTACAACAGTCGTGCTATGGGTAGGCAGGCCAATTCTCACGGCATTTATGTGTTGCACACTCGAAATGAAGGACGTGGGCAGGTGCTCCAAATCGAGGGCAAACACATTTATTGTGGTTAATCTTTGGGTCCTTTACCTGTAGAATGCAACACCACGTGTGTCACACAGCAATCTTCACCGAGTCGCCGTTAACCACGTGACTGGTGTACACGTCCGGTTAATCATTAACCCTGCCAGCCCCCCCACAGGCCCAACTCAGTCATCACATGCTGGTGTACACACGTGCATTGATGTGCTGCACAGCACATGAGGACTTATTCAAGAGTGGTCCATTCCTAATGTGCCACATATGCCACTGGCTCAGAGCCATCACCTCTTCGTGCCAACCGCACGCTACCAGTGGCTGAGCATGACCCGGCATGGGTCCTGGCGCAAGGAATGAAATGGAGGGCTGGGGGTGTCCCTGGGTGGAAGGGGGGGGGGGTCCATGTCCAACTCCAGCCGCCCTCACCCATTTTTGTCGCCCCGACGCCTGTGGTGTGCAGTGGCACCGCCTGTACACTTTGTTCGAAAGCTGACGCTCGTCCTACAGAGGCGGCGGCAGGCGGCGAAACGGTCGTGAACGCGGCCATCGCCACACGCTACCGCGGCTTTTCAACAAGGTCCTGCCCCGCGAGGGAGGGAGGGACCCTCGCCGCAGACTCGAAGCTCCTGCTACTCCCGCAGACCGCGCCGTGTCGTCCCGCCGCGTGGGATCGCGCGGTTTTAGTTCGCGTGCATTTAGTGGTTAATCTAACGGAGTGGGGATGGAGCAGAGACGCGGGAGGGGGAGGAGGCGGGCACATTGCGGCGTTGCACGCTGCGTGCCCTCCCGCAATTCGCTTGGGCTCCCTGCCTGAGACACAGACGTCCACGCAACCTCGCCCCGAAATAAAAACAAACTCTGCATGAGTTAGGAAATCGCTCTCTGTTTGCGTTCATTAGGCTTGACGTAATACATATGTGTGTGTGTGTGTTGTTTTGCGGAGGGTTCAATATGGCATTTAGTTTGTGTGCCTGTGATGGAGACTTGTTCCGCAAGAAATTGTATTAATACGGCGAGGATCGGGGGCTTCATTTTAGCATTCGCCCCTTCTGTAACGCAATGTCTCTGTCGACTCAGCCTCAAATGAGTACTTGGTGCGGTGTGTAAACATCGCCACGAGGGAGACAAAGGTGGCCGTGCCAGCCTTCATAGGTGCTCGCTAACAGCACTTGCCCTAACAGTCTGTAATGCCTACACGGGGGATCTTTGTCTTTGTTATGGGTTTGGCAAAAGATAAAGAGCGGCAGTGTAGTGGTTATCGCGCTGCGCTATGAAACTAGCGACTTGAGTGATATTCCCGCTCACGGCCAACACCACTGACGATTATCTGAACCGGTCCTGGGCCTCCTCTAGGTCGACTTGGCCTCAAATTGGTACCTGATGCTGTGTGTAAACATCGTCACTAGGTACACGAGGGTGCTGGCCACCCACCCCCTCATGTGCCGTGCTGGCCTTTGTAGGTGCTCGCTAGCAGCACTTGCCCCAACACTAATTAATCCGTTAAGGCTATACGGGGGATCTTTGTCTTTATTGTACGTGTATATATTTGTACACGTGTCAGTATACACGTGTGTTGCCGTACGCGTTAATCCACCTTTGTGACACTCCGCCACAATTGGAAGGCCGACAGTTCAAATCATTCAGCCCGCCAAGGTGTTCATAGCGCGTGTGCCACTACTGTGGGGTAAAATCAACATTGGCTGTCGTATTGATGAGACTCGCCCCGCCATGAGAATGTGGAGTTCGCACCACTTGGCTCAGGGCTGCGTCCGAGAGATGAGTACCGCACGGATGCTCATCTGAGCTGGTTGATGAAACTCACGAGAGGTGACCGTGAACTGGGGGAGATCTTCACCCAGTAGTGGATAGAGCATGGCTGATGGTGATGCTGTGTATTTATACGTAGGTACTGTATGGGTGTGACTGTCGGCACGGACACGTGCATCTCTGTTACTGTGTGTCCACTACAAGGTTTATTTATCGGCAATATGCGCCGTTAATTTTACGTTAAACAAATGGCTCGGCAAGTCAACGTTACGGGGAAATAAAGATTACACGTCCCTTAAAAAAATACCTCACTCAGGATACTCACCAACATTTGCACGTGGTTATGCATGTATTTTATTTCCTTTATATTTCTCTCTTTCTAGACAAATCCATTTATAACTCGGCGAAAAAAACCGCGGAGACGGGTGCTTTTGTGTTTGTGTAAGTGGGGTGGTTACGAGAGCCACTTCGTAGCGATGCCCTTTGCTTCAGGTGAGGCAGAGTGAATGGTCGCGATGCCACCGGGAACGGACCTCTCAGGGCAGGAGATCGGCACGTGGGCGATAGTCTGGCTTGGGCGGTGGCCACAGTCACAATATTGGGTTGCTCCTCGCACTGCACTTGTCCCAAGTTTACCGTGAAAGGTTGAACCCTGGGACTTCACCGCCCGGGTCAGTTACCAGGTTGCAGTTGGTGATGTTTGCAGTTTTCCAGGAGAGAGGTTTTTGGCTTAGATCGCGTAAATATATAAATGTGTTGTTAAAACCCGCCACCACCCGACACAGACAACTAGTAAGGGTTGTCACGTAAACAAAACATGGCCAATTCGTAACTAGTACAGCACACCGGTGTGTTGGAGAGCCAAGCCACATTTACAATCTGAGTACGACGTTTCGCCACTAATTACAAATAGCTTCATCAGGCGACAGCCAGATTTGTGGAGAAGTCTTACTGTTTCGTTCCTTATATAGAGGCGTAGATGTGGTGACCACGCTTCTGCGCTTTTGCACAATGTGGGAGGGGAATTACTGAGGCAACGTACATTATGCATATATTTATGCGATATAACCCAAAAACCTCTTATGGATGATATTGGTCACGAAAGCCTACGTGTTAAATAGTTATCCAGGAGTTACGCCATTGAGAGATGGGGCTGTCATCGGTTTGTAGGTTTTGGAGTGTATCCCAGCAGGGACTGTGGAATTTCAGACGTGAGCGTGGTGGGTTTTTGGGGCCCTTTGTCAGTGGGAGTGCTTCGTTGGCTGACAGCCGGTGGTTTTCTTTTGGGAAAATGTTCTCTCTGCGGACGTTTGGAGATTTCAATTTGGACGAGTACAGTAAGCCACTGAAGCCAAGCTGCGTTGGTCTCAGTGCTCCAGAGATGGTCCTCATGGCTGCCCGGAGGTGGGTATCTTACCAGGGTTTCTATAACGATTCCTGAGCCAGGTTGAGCAGCAGTATTTCGCGGTTGGCTCTAGCAGGACGAGTGATGCAGTGCGTAGCGCGCTGGCTTTGCTGCCCCAGGTGGTGCCCACCAGTTTACACACGAGGTTCACCCCTCGTCTTGACGTTGGATCCGGTGTTGCCGGTAGGTGCTGCCGATAGGTTAGCGTACAAGCAAGAGGGATTCCGAGTTGTTTTAGTGTCAGATCGTGTGGGTAAGTGGGTTGGCCACATAACTGGACATAAAGTTCTTCCCTGGCACTTCGAGTTGTTTAGGCGGAAGGCTGTAGCGACAGTTTATCAGAGTTTGGTCGGAACCTCCAATTTAAGAAGTAGGCTTTAAGAGAACAAAGATCTGCAGTGCTTTTTCAGTCTCTCGGAATTATTTCGCCTGGCAAACCAGGACTATGTCGTCAGCATATGTGAATAGCCGTGACTTTGTGGGAGGGAGGTCACTCGTGTACATGTTGAGAGGGCGGGTGTGAGGGCTCGTCTCTGCGTGAGCCCATTTTTTATATTGTGCGCGGGCTGCTGACTTGATCTTCATGGTACACACGGAACTGTTTGGTTGCTGATCGTGAAGTCGATTAGTTGTTTGAGTTTTCGCGCAACGGATCGTTTCAGAGAGTTTCAGTAGCATTCCTGTGGACCACACTCCGTCATAGGCATTGGAGAGGTCCACAAATGCGATTCCTGTCTTCAGGCCTTTCTGGAATTCGGCCTCGATGTGAGAGGTCAGTGCACCTCCGATTGGCACGGTTGGCGACTTACAGCGCAAAATAATTTCGACATATACATATGTCAGGACCTGCTCAGAGCAGTTGCGGTCTGTGAGGAAACCTGTCTGTTGAGGGGGCATCATAATAGCGCACAAATATGGTACAAAAAGTCCCCTACATGCTCTTTGGTTCTTTCGGTAAAGTCACGTCGGTAGAAAAAATAATAATACAAGATTACAATAATAATAAAAGTGATCTTTTATTTTAAAAAATTTCTACCTACGTGACTTTAACGAAAGAACCAAAGAGTATGGAAAGCTTCCAATCAAGTCCCCTACATATTTACTGGACAGGGTAGGTAGAGTTGAGTATGTATGTTGAACTTCTTTCGCACTGTACATAGCCAACCGTGCTCATCGGAAGTGCTAGTGATTGGTGATGTTACACGATGGACTTACTGGCGTGCAATGAAACATCAAGTCCAGTATTCAATTGGGATTACACACAACATCAATTATATATCGCCCCGTGCCGGCAGACTAATACCCGCTTACAGGCCAGGTTCTGAGTCATCTTGTGCTGCACAGGGACAGATGCCGCATGGAGGTTTTCGAGGCTAGAGCACATTGCAATCATCGCTTCCCCCTGGCAGACTAATGCCAGCTTATGAGCCACGTGCTGAGTATTCCACCTGCCACTGGGGGTGCCCTTTCGTATGCGTCCAAATGACATTGTAAGTTGCTTATCACGTGCAGAGCGCACTGAGATAATCCGGCGTAAAGGAGGGCGCCCTATGTTAAACACACTCTCGTGATTATAACTGTTATCAACATGTAAAACTTTCCGGATCCATTCCAGCAGTTAAGACTCAGTAGGTTAGCTCTCATATAGGGTTACTACGATATAACATGATATCCACGATAGTTTAGAAATAGATCGTTATTTCAAGATTATAATGTTGGTTACTTTTTATTTGATGCTAAATATTAACTTCTAGGTTTATATAAACAGCTATTATGCGTGAAATATGTGCTTTTTAAAATAATATGACGCAATAATTTTCAGGGTTAGTTTCATAATCGATGTTGATAGCATATTTCTGGCTGTAAGGATTAGCTCGATTTAAAGCCACCTTCAGTTGATTCAGCTGCAGGTGAAACATTTCAAAGCAAATATCGGTTTATTATGGAAAGTAGAGCCATGCACAATATGAATATAATAAAAATGTTAAGTAACAATTACAAAGGTATGGGAACCCGATATTGTGATAATAGTCATATCCTGATATATGATATCGTATTACGAATGGTGATTTTGAAAAAACATTAGATGGTTTTTATTGTGATTAAAATGCACTCCAAATGCAATCAATGAATGCAAAATCTCCTACACTAAACTATGGACATTAAAATCGTAATAAAACTATCGACTGGTACCCAATGATGCATTTCATGCATGCCTCCTGCAGTTTGTTACTGAGCGGGAGCCCGAGAGAGCCCCACCAGCCCGTAAATGGGATTCTCTACCCACGCCTCGCCACCTTTGTCTCCCCAATGTTGACATTTATACACCCCCACAAAGTACTCATTTAAGGCCGAGTCGACCTAGGGGAAGCCACGCACCGCTTCAGATAAATTTAGATAGTCGTCACCGATGTTGTGAGCGGGAATCGACCACAAATCTCGTACGATTTCGTCACGCATTGATATACGGTGTTTTTTCTGGAAGACTTTGATGTTTTTTCCTGGATTTTTCTGTTTGGATGTAGTCACTTTAAGATGTGTTCTTCTTCATGTTTTCGTTTGTTGCGGTTGCACCCGATTCAAGAGCCGAATGGCCACAGGGCTAGATACCTAATACATGAAAACTGAAACTTGAAATGAAAACTGAACGCGCAGTGCGCTAACCGCCGCGTCACCGCTCCCGCCCCCCTGCTCATACGCATTCACAATCACTCGCATGCACGCCGCAACACCATACTACTCCTACATTATTATACACCCGCGCCACGTGCGTACGTACGCGAGGGCAAGTTAGAGCGGCGCTGCGGAGATCCAAGCGATATCGGGAACACGTGTAATTTGTAAACGCTCCTGACATTATTCTCGGGGCTCATTCATACACCGTGCGAGCGGCAACATTACACATTCCGCTCACTCGCGCGCGCTCGTCTCAACCGAGCCTGCCTACACGATCCAAAGACACAGATCCCCCGTATAGCCTTGACAGACTTTTGGGACAAGTGTTGTTGGCAGGCACATATGAAGGCCGACACGGCGTACGAGGGGGTTGGTGGCCAGCACCGCGCTCGGCCGCCTTTGTCCCCTTAGTGGCGATGTTTACACACCGTACCAGGTACTCATTTGAGGCTGAGTCGACCTAGGGGAGGCCCAGGAGCGGTTCAGATAATCGTCACTGGTGCGAGCCGTGAGCGGGAATCGAACTCGATTCGCCAGGTTCGTAGCGCGGCTCGCTAACCGCTACACGACAGCTCCCCACAGACCTCCGCACATACACACCGCTCAACTATTTTTTGTAATTAAGGGGAGATTTTACGAATCATATTGTCTTTTACACGGGCTATGACAACATGACTTGGCGAAGACGAGCTTGGCCGCGTGTAACCCGCGGAGGTTGTCAATGCCGCCCGCGAGACGCTGCCGTGTGCCCTGCGTGCAAAACGGCCGCCGTAGAGGACACCCCCCCCCCCCCCACGACAGATTGTGTTGTGCTTCTGCTAAGAGACACAAAAAGTTGTGGTGTCAAGACGTTGGTGCCACCACTGCAATGCAACTCGTCAATGCGTTCTACGGACCAGGAGTGTAACTTGCGTGGGGGCAGGGGGTGCCTTGCCCCCCTTCCCCCATTGGTGGTCAAACCTACGAGTTGAGGCCCCCATTGACAACCACCATAAGATTTGTTTTAACAACAGTGTAAGAAAATGTAAACTTATTTAAAACAGAGCGCCTCTAAAAGCGTTCAATGTTCCAGACCGTGAGTGCAATGATGTGATTAGGCAAGAGGAGCAGCGATACAGTGAGGGAAAAAAGTATTTGATCCCCTGCTGATTTTGTACGTTTGCCCACTGACAAAGAAATGATCAGTCTATAATTTTAATGGTAGGATTGTTTGAACAGTGAGAGACAGAATAACAACAACAAAATCCAGAAAAACGCATGTCAAAAATGTTATAAATTGATGTGCATTTTAATGAGGGAAATAAGTAATTGACCCCTCTGAAAAACATGACTTAGTACTTGGTGGCAAAACCCTTGTTGGTAATCACAGAGGTCAGACGTCTCTTGTAATTGGCCACCAGGTTTGCACACATCTCAGGAGGGATTTTGTCCCACTCCTCTTTGCAGATCTTCTCCAAGTCATTAAGGTTTCGAGGCTGACGTTTGGCAACTCGAAACTTCAGCTCCCTCCACAGATTTTCTATGGGATTAAGGTCTGGAGACTGGCTAGGCCACTCCAGGACCTTAATGTGCTTCTTCTTGAGCCACTCCTTTGTTGCCTTGGCCGTGTGTTTTGGGTTATTGTCATGCTGGAATACCTATCCACGACCCATTTTCAATGCCCTGGCTGAGAGAAGGAGGTTCTCACCCAAGATTTGACGGTACATGGCCCCGTCCATCGTCCCTTTGATGCGGTGAAGTTGTCCTGTCCCCTTAGCAGAAAAAAAACCCCAAAGCATAATGTTTCCACCTCCATGTTTGACAGTGGGGATGGTGTTCTTGCGGTCATAGGCAGCATTCCTCCTCCCCCAAACACGGAGAGTTGAGTTGATGCCAAAGAGCTCCATTTTGGTCTCATCTGACCATAATACTTTCACTCAGTTGTCCTCTGAATCATTTAATGTTCATTGGCAAACTTTAGACGGGCATGTATATGTGCTTTCTTGAGCAGGGGGACCTTGCGGGCGCTGAAGGATTTCAGTCCTTCACGGCGTAGTGTGTTACCAACTGTTTTCTTGGTGACTATGGTCCCAGCTGCCTTGAGATCATTGACAAGATCCTCCCGTGTAGTTCTGGGCTGATTCCTCACCGTTCCCATGATGATTGCAACTCCACGAGGTGAGATCTTGCATGAAGCCCCAGGCCGAAGAAGATTGACAATTCTTTTGTGTTTCTTCCATTTGCGAATATTCGTACCAACTGTTGTCACCTTCTCACCAAGCTGCTTGGCGATGGTGTTGTAGCCCATTCAAGCCTTGTGTAGGTCTACAATCTTGTCCCTGACATCCTTGGAGAGCTCTTCGGTCTTGGCCATGGTGGAGAGTTTGGAATCTGATTGATTGATTGCTTCTGTGAACAGGTGTCTTTTATACAGGTAACAGACTGAGATTAGGAGCACTCCCTATAAGAGTGTGCTCCTAATCTCAGCTCTTTACCTGTATAAAAGACACCTGGGAGCCAGAAATCTTTCTGATTGAGAGGGGGTCAAATACTTATTTCCCTCATTAAAATGCCAATCAATTTAAAACATTTTTGACATGCGTTTTTCTGGATTTTTTTGTTGTTCTGTCTCTCACTGTTCAAATAACTCTACCATTAAAATTATAGACTGATCATTTCTTTGTCAGTGGGCAAACGTACAAAATCAGCAGGGGATCAAATACTTTTTTCCCTCACTGTATATAATAGCCGAGGTGCGACCGTTGCGAGACAAATCAAATATTGGTGCCCCACCTGACCAATTGCTGTACCCCCTGAGCTGAAAATGTCACTACGACACTGGTTCTACCTCCAAAGTCTGCACTCAGTCTCCCACTAACTGCTCGAAGGTCGTGCTCTAACTTTCAATTGTGCTCTTGCTAATGTAATTTGTTCCCCAGAATATTCTTTAAATCCTCGAAAATATTATCTTGGCATTTGGAATTAAGAAATAAAAGCACAGATTATTGTTAGTGCTCTGGGGACGAAACTGAACTATTTTTGTCTTACCGGGTAAGGCCCACTGAGCTACGAAGCTCTTTCTCAGAAGTGACTTGACCACAAATAATAACTCAACGAAGTCACTTATCACGTGAAAATGTATAGCAGCCAAATACTCTGAACGCATGTTGATTATAAATGTGGAGGCAACAAACCGTAGGACCCAGAGAAAAATCCACGTGACCACGGGGAGAGAAAGAACATGCAAGCTTTAAATATACAGGCGTCTGGGTCGGGATCGAACCCACGACCTCCTGTATACCACGCGAGGTAGTTAACATCTCCTAGCCACCGTGTCGAGGATTGTGAGATGGGCAATGAAATGACAGCCTGCCGTCTCCTATTGTCAGGTGCAGCGCCACAGGGTTCTCTACTCTCTCTGAGTAATAATAAGGATGGCAGCAATATCTGTTGAGAAAATGCGATGTCTTCTTTTTGGCACTCGTATTCTCAGGACACATGAATATTTTATGCAGCATTTCCCAAATGTCAAGCATTGTTAAGCGTGGTCTATGGTCAATGATTCTATATCAAATCTGTGCATCCCACGACATATGTACCACGTGAGTACAGTCTGTTCTCCGATAATGCCACGTGGTTTTCATAATGCGAATTGCTTATAACGCGATGAATGTATTAGGGACCATTTTTTCACGCGGATGCGAATTGGATATAGCGCGATTGAGCAAACAACTGCGTAGCATGAGTAGGAATAAGGGGTTTACTGTTGCCTCGGCGTAGCATCACACAAGACGGGATACTGCTGGATGCTTCTAGACGCTACCCACGCTCCTCAGTCTACTCATCTCACGTGTTATTGCGGTCTGTGCTTTAACCTATATATAATTTATGATAACACGATTTTTCCATAACATGGTGTTCTTTAGGAAAGCAACGACTATCACATTATAGGAGAACAGACTGTATCTGCCGAATTGTGCTGTTGCTGGCACGCAATGAGACGAATGTTCCATCATTCGGAAATCTCATGCAGCACTGGTGCCCCACGAGTAACAGAGCGGTCCACGGGAGAGATGTTCTCTAGGACATCTCCCCAAAGCGACTTGTTTCCTGTTCAAATGAACATCGAGGCATCGGTGGTCATCTACCGTTAACAGCTCCTGAGCAAGTGGAGGGAATTCCACATTGCTATGGCGAGGCTGCGAGATGATGAGCTGAGTCTATCCCCAGCCAGGGTTTTGAACTCGCACGCTTCCGATTGCGAGCCACTCGCTGTACCGCTGAGCCACGTGGCGCATTCAAGCAATCGCAGGGTGGCACCTCAACCTCTTTTTTTGTTTGTATACGGCGTTAATAAAACCGCGTCGATATGAGCCCTGCGTCGTTACACCGACCCTCAGCACTGCGCCAACCCGGCCAGCTCCGCCAGGATTAGATAACTCTCCTTCTCAGATGGATTCTTGCCCCTTGAAATAACGGCCACTTAACCGGACTGAATCACACACATGTGCCCTTGCCAGATTTGGTTACAAAAGCACACTGACACAGTCCATTCATTTGCGTGACGCGGCGGCACTCGCGGTGGCCAAGATTCGCTCGCTCGCTCTCCGTCTGCTGTGGGTGCTGCTGGAACACTGAGCTACAGCGAGAACGCCTTTCTGGGAAATCATGAAAGCTTTGACATCCTGAACGGGATAGTCAATTGACAATGACGATTACTCTGATGGTGATGATGATGAAGATCACAGCGAGACCTTTTCCATAGGGGGAATGTGTCGTGCCAACTTTGCGACCTTAATTATTTTATCTGGAACTAGCTTAGGGCTTTCAATTACTGATGACAAATCTGCAAATAAAATGGTGTGATTAATGAAAATGTTCGGATTGTGAGGTTTACCTAGGTTTCATCCCCTAAAAATCTCTGTATTATTGTACAGGGTGTCCATAAAGGTTACATCCATTTTTATTCATCTATTAAAGGTATATTATCCATTAAAACATTTATGACACCTTTATAGATGATACCTCTATGGACACCCTGTACATTGGTACCACACATGGATTTATAAGGGAAATGCACTGTTGAGTGGCCCCTAAGGCCACAGAACCCAGTAAGTCAACATAAAACCCTGAAAATCCCTGCGCAAGCACGCAGGGATACCGTGGCAGGGTGATGAATTTACTGCGGAACTGCCAGGCCCAGGGGTATAAACCTCCAGTCTGGCTGCCGGGCTCGCATCGGGAAGGATTTGACTTTAATTCCAGGTGAGGGTTTGACTCAACGCATGATCACATTCATCCCTCAATCATAATAATCATCAGCAATGATCTATCCACTTCTCGATAAATGCTTCCCCGTATAATATCTCCACTTAGGACATCGATGTTATTTTTACAGTATAAATTATTTCCTAAAATATTCTACATCTCTCTTTGGCAACAAATGCTGTTTCTGGGTTGTCAGGTGTTATATCAACAAGAACATTCCGTAACCCAGCAGCAACAGGTTTAACATGCTAGACTGCTGATGAGACTGCAAATGCCAACACTGGTGAAGAGTTTGCTTCAATAAATACTGACATAAGACATTAGTCAAACAGGCCGAAAGACTAAATCAGACAAAATGTATTTAATGTATACAATAGATATATTTTATATATTCTTACTTATTACTTTTTGTCCCCATATTCTTGCATAACAGCAATTGCTCTATTTTTTGCCCCCTTTACTGAAACCAACCTCCCCCTCTACATTGAGCAGCCATCTATGCTCACTAGTTTTCGCTCCTCCCTCAAAACTCACTCTTTTTCCCCCAACACACCCCACGACCCCCACCAAAATGGCGACATGTTAACTACCTCACCTGCTATACAGGAGGTCGTGAGTTCGATCCCGACCCTGACACTTGCTGTGTACTTGGAGTTTGCATGTTCTCCCCGTGGTCGCATGGATTTTTCTACAGGTCCTCCGGTTTATCCCTCCATTTATAAACATGTGATAAGCCACTTTGTTGAGCTATCATTTGTGGCCAGATCGCTTCTGGAAAAGAGCTTTCTAGCTCCGTGGGCCTTACCTGGTAAAATAAAAAAATAGAAAATTTTGAGGCAATACGCGGGCCTGTTACATCACAATGTGTGTGGGTTAGTATCCCTAAGTTCTTGTCTGGGGATTTCATTATAGTGTGATGAGAGCCTATGTCCGGCTCACGTGGTGATCAGCTCTGCCGGTCCTGCTCTACAGCCAATGGGGGGAGAGCCTGGGAGCATGGCCCTGGCGTGATCGAGGGATGTCAGCTAGGCTGATTGGTTCTAGCTGGTCTTGGCCTCAGCCAATGGGAAGACAAGTCAGGGGCGTGGTGCCGGGAGTTGATGGGGAATCTGGAACATTCAGGCGCAGGCTATTAAGGATTGGCTGGAGCGTACCACGTGACCCAAGCATTAAATAAGGGAAGAGCCGAGGGACACGTGGTCAGACGAGGAACGAAGAGAGAGAGTGGCCACGCGCGAGCGGGGCTCTGAGTGCCACGTGGCGGTGCGTCTCTTGCGATCTGTCTGCCCACTTCCCATTGCCTGCCAGCAACGGGGAGTGCTTGTGAACTGAAATAAGTAAATAAATGGACCGATTCCACAAGCCGTCTCCAAGAGTATTATTACAATAGCATCCCTGACTTGGGAGTGGGGGGAGTCACATTTAACTCACACATGCTCAAAGGGCAGCACCCTTCTGTCCAAAGATAATTAAATAGATCCATAACCCTATCCAGGCCAGAGATTTTCCAGCTGTCCCAATGTATGACCTTTCCCCCTATCAGTAGTAAAGGGTTGCCCAATATGTCGACCCCCTGTGACGAGGGGTGTGCAGGTATGTTCCTCAGTCCCTGCAATATGCCACGTCGATGTGACTGTCCAAAGTGGTTGTATCCCTCGCAATCTCTTTTTGTTCCTAGTCAGATCAAATCCCTCAAGGGAGCATGGTTTGACCAATTCTTCCTCCCAACTCTTGGCTATTCCTTGCTTCCGTGTGTCGAATCAGCCCTTCATATTATGAAGGCATACCACCCTGTGATATTTTCCAAAATCTCGAAGGGCCAGGCCATCCTGGTCTGATAGCTTCGTGAGGGAGAAGTATCCAATGCGTGCAAGTTTATAGTTCCATATAAAGGAGGAGATCCTGAAAGTGTAGCGTCCCAAACTAGCTCTTCTGAATCTGTGTGGGGACCATCCTCTGGAGATAGGAAGGATAATAATTTTAATTGGGTGTCCTCTATTATATAGAGAAAGGGGGCATCTGCCAGGCAGCTAACGATGCAGTTATTTACTGGAAGCGCCGGGGTGACATTCATAGAAAAAAGCAAATTCAGATAAGAGGGGACCATGACACCAAGGTATTTGATATGGGATGGAGACCATTTAAATGGGAGCAGGTCTTCCGGAAGTTTGAGAGTTGTTGCTGATAGTGGCATTAATTTTGACTTTGTTATATTTAATTTGTACCCTGATGCCCATCTATATTCAGCTACTAAAGCTAGGTATGTTGGGGATCAATAATTTTGGTTCCTTGAACGTTATGAGGACATCACTAGCGTAGTTTTATTGTTTTTAACCTTGCCAAACCTCACCCCCACAATATAATGATTTTCCCGAACACTTTCAGGGAGTGGTTCCATTGCTAAGCTGAAAGGTAAGGGGGAAAGTGGGCAGCCCTGTCTCGTTCCCCTCCCCAATGGAAAGCTATTTAAAGTGAATCCATTCGTCATGACTGAGGCCGTGAGGTCTGTATAGAGGAGCTTGCACGTGTCTATAAATTGTCGGGGGAATTTGAATGTATCTGTAATGAGCGACTTCCATGACACGTCGTATAGAGGGTACTTCTTTATTTCTCACACTGGGCACAACACAGGCCAACACTGGTTCTTCCTCTCACTGAATATAACTCTAGGCACTAACACCTCTAGTGGCTACATGCACAGCCGATCACTCAGCAGGGTCCTCTCGCCTTCACTCGTCTCTGCCGCTGGCTGGCGAATTGGTTATGACGGCGATGGAACCCACGCAGGAGATCTTCCACGTAGCCGAACGACTGGAGAGATATGTCGGTGAACAGCGACACGCCAGGACCCAGGATCCACACGAGCACTGAGCTCCGGGTCCACTCCCCCTTATATCTCCCCGGGCGTGGCTAAGCCCCGCTTCCAGCCACTGCCCTCTCGTGGAACCTTCGAGCAGGTTCCCAAGCATCTCCGCTAACCCCTCCTGTTACCTTTGCCCCAGATATGCCTCCTTCCCTGATTGGCTGTTACCTCTGTGGCTGTACCTGTGAAACCCTTCCCAGGCCAGCAGGTGTCACTTTGTCATGTCAGCAGGTGTAACCCTGTCATTACATATCCATTACCCTGAAGAGAATGGCTCATCTGACTCAGTCGAAGGCCTTATCCCCATCCAACGTCAGGGCATATGCAGGGAGGTTATATCTGTTGGCAATCTAAATTGCGTTAGGGTCCAACGTTTTTAGCCGAGTCTCTATTTTTGGCAAAACCAGTCTGAGCGTTCCCTATGATTCCTTGGAGAATCGTTTCCAGTCTCCCCTGCTAGGACTTTGGCTAAAACCTATATCACCTGGGTTTAAAAAGTAGATTTGCCTATAACCATCCATGGCATATTTTGGGGAACCTGCCTAATGTAGAACCATAATCGTGGCATCATTCATAGAATGGAGGAGAAGTTATTATTCTAATCCTGCATCCATGGTAGCCTTTAACTGAGTTGACAGAGGGAGTCCAACCCTCCTGTACAGTTCCACTGGTATTTCATCGGGGCTGGTTGTCCTTACCTGAAGAAGACGTGGCCAAGGCCGCTTGGAACTCATTGGGGGTAATGGGTCCACACATCTCTTGACTAAGTTATATGCTTAATTCGATAAATTTTCTCCAGGTAGGAATTAATAGCCTTGCCGAATTTATTTATTCCCTGAAGCATTCATTGATTTATTTGGTTCTAGTAAGGTGGGGATGTTTCCTTTACATATGGAGGCAATGCATGAGCAGTGCCTCCTGGTTTTAACCATTCCTGACAAAAAAAATTGTAGCGGCTGGAGAGGGATCGTGGAAAGGGAGTCTAGCTCTTTTGTATAATGTCGGGTCATTTATTAGTTAAGTTCTAATCTTGTCCAATCTATTTCTTTAAGAATTTCTGTTAAGCACGTGATTTGGAACCTTTCGTGTTGCTTAGCCAGGTCGTCTTTCAACTGCAGTTGCTTTTCCCAAATTTGTTTAAGCCTCCGTGCCCCTTTTTCTATTAAAGAGCCTCTAATATATGCTTTATGTCCCACAATATGAGGAGAGGGAGGGGTGCATGAGGCGGAATTGACCTTGATCAATTCCTCAGTTTCCTCTCTAATTTCTTTAAGCAGTTGATCTTCCTCCAAAAGTCCACAGTATAGAGACCAGTAACTAGTCGTGATGTCCTCGAGGTCTAGGATGAGTTAAATTGTCACTGCTGCATGACCATAAAGTTGCATGTCCAGGATCTCTGCTTTGGTAAGATGGAGTAATAGAGGCCTGGAAATAAGAAAAGTAGTTTTTAGAAAGCGGCATATTAGCTCTGGAGATATGGGTGACATCTCCTTCAGTGGGGTGGAGAGTCCTTCAAGAGGTCCATCAACTGATGGTCGGATATTATTGCAATGAGCAAGAGGGTCTGCGCCGCATTTTGGTCGAAAGCAGTCGAATGTGATTTATCCAGATCGGGGTCCCTGGCAAGGTTCCAGTCACCTCCCGCAATGAGATCCCTCTTCCTTCTCTCAATCAGAGCCGAAATTGTGGGGGGGAAATATTTGAATTAATCGGGGGTTGGGGTATAAACGTTCAGAAGAGTGACTTCTCTGCCCTCTTGTTTACCCGCAAGGTATACCTACCATGCTTGGGGGTCTAACGTTAATGTCTGTGGGGTGATTTTTATCCTCTTATTCATGTGAATAGACACACCTCTACTACCTGTGGCGTAGGAAGCTTGGAAAACTTAACCCACCAAACTCCTGAGTTTTTATGCTTCTGGTTGAGTGAGATGTGTTTTTTGTAGGAATGCAATGTCGGTCTTGTGTGTGTGTTTAAGAAGCAGAGAGTGCGTTGTTGTTTGATAGAATGATTCAAGCCGTTAACGTTGAGGAATATTATTGAATTTACCTACGGGGGGGATCCTTCAGGGTTGCTGGGCACCGGGAGAGTGCGACCGAGTATTGTTGCTTGGCCTCTTTATCGAGAGTCCTCTCGGAGGATGGGGGGGCTTGGGTACAGGGGAAAGACGAGATACAACCGAACAATGCACGGGGGATCCCACCTAAAAACACCCCTCGGGCTCAGAACGGAGCCCAAACATGCCTACACACATTGGCCTCCGATGAGACCCAAGTGCATCACCAAACGACGGATCTTCTGTAAACAAAACACAACTACCTTTAACTTGTACCTACTCTTTCTGTGTCTGAAACCCTGGTCTTCAAAGAGCGCTTTTAAAGTTTTAGAGGAAAATACAAATTATATAATACTGTAGAGTTAGAGCCGACACGAGGTTGGGGGGGGGGGGTCCGTGTACTTTATTCACCCACAGCCCACACTCTCTCCCAATCCGTTCCGCGTCAAAATGCCCGAGTCCCCCCGATGCCCCCTGCTCTATCTCCTTGCCTGCTTCTCCCCTTCCCCCCTGTTCCCGCCCCACTGTCCCCATCATTTCGGCAGGAACACTCTCCATGCCCTTAACCAATTATCCATCTCCATTCCTACCCCTGACATCCGTTACATTACCAATTCGTTTGGATGGGTTACAGGATATAGTAAACCAGTTGGGTTTGGAGTGATCCGAACTGCACTGCTCACTCGGCCATGACGTCACCGGAAGCTCGTTTAGTTTAAATCTTCCCCTTCTAACCACTACTTTTCCTTTCCTTCTTCAGTATATCTCCCCATGGCTACCACTTATTCCCCATCCATCCAATTAAATCATCGTTTTCTTTCGTAATTATTTTACTGAATTCAATCATCACAGGTTCGCCCTTATTTATTCTCACCTATTTTAGTCACCTCATCTTCACCATTGCATTCATTGTTAATTCTTTGTAAAGCTCCTTGGTCAAGGCACTATTTAAATTACGATAATATACGAACATCTCTCTTTCAACAACTCCTATGTCCTACACAGCACCATTGGGAAGGTCTTAATCAGCAGTGGAATGACCATGGTCTGTATTAACGATAGTTTACTTTATATGTGCGCATGGAAGCTTTATTTTGATTCTCAGTAGTCAATTGAAGAAGGGTCGTGCTCTGAATAAATTGTACAAATTATTATTTAATACAAGAATTAAAACTTTATATAGGCAGTGGGTTTATGCAAGAACACGTTAAACATTAATTGGCACGTCCCTCATTTACACTGCCTTACAGCACAGCACAACGTGTAGCAAGCAGGCTGGTTATTCGGAGCCAAGTTCGAAGGGAGGCAGAGATATGTACTTTACTTATATAGTTCTAGATCGAAATGTAATACGTGGGACCCTGAGAAGAATGTGACTATTTTTGAAAGTTGACAAATGGGTTTTTTTCTTCTTCTGCTCAATGATCGGTAATGGGAAATTGTCTCAGCGTGGGCTCTGTGCTGCCGTACATATATCTATGACGTGTTCGTGGGTCGGCGCGATGTCCAACGTTATTTTCCACGTGCTGAGAGCTTCTTCGTGAACTTAAATGTTAGGTATCACGATTATGAACAAGATGCAGCGAAGAGGTCCATTGCCTGAAATAACAGCCTATTAAGTACCTTCTTTTATAAGGCGGTTTTATTGGTGGGCGTGGGGTGGAGTGGTGGTGCAGTGGTTGCCGAGCCGAACTGTAACCCTGTAAGCTGAGCTTTGGTTCCTGTCACGGCGAACATGAGTGGTACACTGTATCTGAATCGGTCCTGAGAATCTCTTTCACCAAACAGCACCCTCCTGAAAAGAGTCATCGGGCTCAGTGCGTGGCCTTCCTGCATAAATAATTATATTTGTATTTTTATTATAACTATCTTTATCATCATTATTCACCAGCGTGGTAAAGTATATTTAATCACATCTCCATGAGCTACATAGTATTGGAGAAGCCTTCATCCAGCTGTGGACGGACAAAAGGGGGTGTGCATGTGGATCAGTACGTGTGGTTTGCACGAAACGAAATTCTCTCAATCCAGAAAAATCTGAGGTTCTGCTGTGTGACATTCAGGTGAAACATGTGGGAGGACCACGTGTGGTGGTTGAAGACTCCCGGCTTCAGTGTTATACTCCTCTAAAGAGCCTCGGCACCACACTCGACCAAAATGTGTCGTTTGATCATCACGTGCAAATATCTTCAGGTCCTACAATTTTCATTTCAGTAATCTACGACACATTCAACCACTATTGAGTTGTGACAACCGACATGGAGACGTGTAGCATAGTATTGACAAAGCTCGATTATTGAACACTAATTTCTACAGGACTTTTGGCAAAAACATTACCAAGTTGCAGCCTGTACAAAATAATTTGGCACGTGTTGTGACCGGTACTGCAAGATCTGACCATGCCCATCCAGTGCTCGCCGAACTGCATTGGCTTCCGGTTGCCAAATGATACATTATAAGGGCGCACTCATTACACACAAAGTGCTTTCCATAAATTAACCACAATAACTTGCTGATCTCGTCAAAGGGCGTAAACCATCACGCAAACTCCGGTCATCCTCGCAGCGGCTTTAGGCTAGCCATCAAACAAAGATGGTCAATGCATACGCACTTTCAGATGTGCTTCTGCAACCATCTGGAACGCTCTTCCTTCTGATATTAGGAAGCCACTGGAGATATTCACTTTTAACTATATTTTGAAAACTCATTTCTTTCCCCTGCATTTCCTTCCCCTGCACCTTCGATGAGTATGGTTGGCTACGTATGGTGCAAACGAAGTTCAATATGCATACTTCAACCATCAGTAATCATGTGTAAATGTAATCAAATTACTGACAAGTACAAGTAATTATGTAGTACTATCACTATCATCACCATTCGAGGCGTGTGCCGAATGAAATCTATATTTTTCAGAACGCCATCTCTACACCTGGAAGGGTAGATGTTTATTTGGGAAGGCAGAGGGTGGAGAGAGAATGGGGCACCTCTGACCTGCACACGGCAAGTCTATGTGAACTGGGTACATCTCCAAGCTTGGCCAAGTTGGTGTTATTATTAAAGGGCGGATAAGCGGCGTTGCGGAGCAGACTAATGGGCTGTGTAAAGTACCTCAGCGAGCGCGGGCGAGAGCACGGATACGGAAATCTCATTACATGCCCAGCGCCATACACCCCTGCTCTCAACGCGCTCAAAATACCCAAGCTGGTACTTTGTTTCTTTTGTGTGGGATTGATGGGAAGGCCTCATCTCTTAGTAGGATGTTCCAAGTATGTGTTTATGTATGTTGAACTTCTTTCGCACAGTATATGTAGCCAACCATGCTAATTGGAGGTGCAGGGTAAGGACAACAAAATAAACATCAAAAGAAGTTCCAAAGAAATTCGTTTTCAATCTTGATTTAAAGTGCATAGCTCCAGTGGCTTCCGAATGTCGGAAGGAAGAGCATTCCAGATGGCCGCAGAAGCGCATTTGAAAGCATGTGATGCATTGCCCATCTTAGTTCGATGGTTAGCCAAAAGCTGCTGCGGGGATGACCAGAGTTCACGTGATGGTTTATGCTCCTTGATGAGATCACCAAAGTATTGTGGTTCATTTGTGGCAAGCACTTTGTGTGTAATGAGTGCAACCTTATAATGTATTCGTTCGGCAACCGGAAATCAATGCAAATCGGCGAGCACTGGACGGACATAGTCAGATCTTGCAGTACCTGTCACAACACGTGCCAACTAATTTTGTACAGGCTGCAGCTTGGTAATGTGTTTGCCAGACGTCATGTACAGTCATTAGTTGACATAATCGAGCCTTGTTGATATTATGCTACACGCCACTATGTTGGCTATATCACGACTCACTAATAGTGGAATGTGTCAAAGAGCCCTGATATGAGAAATGTAGGACCTGACTATATTTGGCACATGGTCATCAAACAACATTCTGGTTGAGTATGGTGCCGATGCTCTCTAGATGAGTAGAAAACTGAATCCTGCAGTTTCACACCGCTGCTACACCTGATCCTCCCACATTTGTTTTTGCCTGAGTGCCAACCAGCAGAACCTACAATTTTTCTGGATTGAGCAGCATTTCGTTTCGTGAAAACCACACGGTTACCACTCACGTACAATCTTCGAGGTTACAGAGATTCTCCATATCTAAATTTGACTGCACTGCAGTGCACAATTGTGTATCATCAGCATATTGATGGCATATTCTTAGGTTTTTTCGGTAAAGTCACGTAGGTAAAACATCAAAATTAATAAAAATTAAAATAAAATAAAAATCACGACGTTTTGGAGGCAACACAAGTCTGCGTCATCAGGTGGGACCGTCACAGCCGGATTAGCTGCATCAAGTGAGGCAATGATTCAAGATGTAATCCCTTGAAAGCAAGTTGAGGGGAGAGGAGAGGGGGGGGGGAGCTCATCAGAATGTGGTAGCCAATGAATGGAACGTATCGGGAGGGAGGGGGGCGGGGCTCAAAGACGGCACGGAGTGCCACGTACAACACATCGGGAGGGGGAGGGGGGCGGGGCCAAAAGGACGGACGACGCGCTTTTAAGGGATTACATCTTGAATCATTGCCTCAATTGATGCAGCTAATCCGGCTGTGACGGTCCCACCTGATGACGCAGACTTGTGTTGCCTCCAAAACGTCGTGATTTTTATTTTATTTTAATTTTTATTAATTTTGATGTTTTACCTACGTGACTTTACCGAAAAAACCTAAGAATATGAATCCTTGCAGTCACGAAAGCTTCAAATCTAGAAATATTGATGGCACTTGATGTAATGCAATCAGATGACATCGGTGATCGAAGAGACATATGTTGAAAATAGGAAGGGCCTGAGGATGAATCCTTGTGGTACACCAACTAGGCACAGCATAGGCGATGCCTTTTCATCACCCAGCTTGACGAACTGTGATCGACCATGTAGGTATGACTGAATACACCCTAGTGCCATACCCAATACATCAAACCTTGACCTTAGCCGCCTGATGAGTATCTCATGGTCAATAGTGTCGAAGGCAGCTGAGAGATCGAGGCCAACCAACGCTGTGGTGCACCAGTCATCCATGATCTTATAGAGGTCATAAGTGATCTTTATTGGAACTTCTGGTACGCCGACTGCCCATTGCAACAAAGTGGAGAAGTAACTGCTTAAATTTCGATTTGGTAGCCATTATATAATGTAGTGTATACCCAGTTACTTAATGTTAATAGCTCAACTTATTGGAGAGTATATTGAGTACATTGATTATATTGATGTCGTTTATACCTAGTTTTTTGCATATCGGTGTATTGTATGGTAGTAGGGTAGAAGCGGTTCTTTAGCGTCAACATGCTAAATTCCTCTGTTGATATGTAAACTCCAATTTAGAGCCCAGGCCTGCGAATGGTACCATAGGCCTTGACAAGGTCAATTAAACAGAGATGGAGGTTGGAATTCCCTACACCTCTGCTGTAGCAGAAGGACAGAAAATATGGCATCTGTGCAGGACCGCTATTTCCTGAAACCACATTGGGGCTTTGCAAGCCTCTCAGCGTGCTTGGCAAGGCGATGTTGAATAATCCTTGCCAGGACCTTTCTTAAATACACACACGCACACATAGAGATACAAGCACACACGTACACACAGACACACACACAGATGCAAACACGCAAACACACAAACACACCGACGCGCGTACACAGTCACACACTGTAATGAATCCTTCACGCTTTCCTCATGGGACCTTTAAGTCAGATAACATTAGCAATCACTCATGTAAATGCCTCACGCATTCAGGGGGTTGACCGTCGTGGCTGCTACTGCGTGGCACGGCTAATGGTCACGGTGTCCACTGACGATTTACTCGCTCACAATTTGTATCCCACAAACGCCAGTAAAGCCCCCTCCATCTCATCGCACGTCGGCAGCCTCAGCAGGTGTTGAGCCTGCCGAGTGCTTGTAAAGGGGAGACCCCCCCCCCCCCCATGCATACCAGGTTGTCACGAAGGCTGTGGGGTAGTGGCGTAGTGAAGACATCATCAGCTCAGGGGGTGGTGCGGGAATCGGTCAGGTGAGGCTACTATATATCGCAGCTCCTGTTGGCTAATCACATAATTACGCTCACGGTCTCGAAAATGTAACGCTGTAGGGGTGTTCCGTTTTAAAATACGATTTTCTTCTTTTACACTGTTGTTGAAAACAAATCTCATGGTGGTTGTCAAGGAGGCCCCAACTTATAGCTTTATGAACCAGGGGTGCAGCTACTTCTGCGGGGACTATGTGTCGGGGCAGTGCAGAAACATGCATTGTTGTAATTTGGTTCTTTCGGTAAAGTCACGTGTAAAGATAAAATTATAAATTAAATTAAATACTAGCATACGACGTTTCGATTGCAACACAAGCAATCGTCATCAGGTATAAATTAAATAGAAACACAAATCTAGTATACTTAGAAATGTAATGTAATACAACAGAGAGTCGGATAACATAACAGTCAACACCCGACTCTCTGTTGTATTACATTAAATTTCTAAGTATACTAGATTTGTATTTCTATTTTATTTATACATGATGATGATTGCTTGTGTTGCAATCGAAACGTCGTATGCTAGTATTTAATTTAATTTATTATTTTATCTTTATACGTGACTTTACCGAAAGAACCAAATAATAATTCCTGCAGTCGCAAAAGCTCCAAATTAAGTATGAATTGTTGTACTCATTTATCTATGCCCCCCCTCCCCCCCCCCCCACGTCTTCACCATCCGGCGTGGTCAAGTATCACCAAAGGACCCTCACGACCTGCAGATTTTGTTGGGAGGCTGTCATCCAGCAGCGGATCGTGTGAAGCGTACGGTACGGAACTTGGCAGAGAACGCCGCTGTGACAGTGGACTCAAAGATCAGTGGGCTCAAGGACATCAAAGATCCCGTGGAGCCGTGGATGAGAGGAGCGAAAGTGGAGTTGCAAAAAGCCACACACTCAAAGCTGGCCGCGATGCCCTGAGGGTGCACGCTGTGTAATCTTATAGAACCCATACAATAAAATACATTTTTATTTTACCAGGTAAGGCCCACTGAGCTATATAGCTTTTTTTAGAAGCGACCTGGCCACCAATGATAGCTCAACGAAGTGGCTGATCACGTGGAAATATAGAGCAGCCAATACTGTAAACACATGTTGATTCTAAATGTGGAGGGAAAACCCGGAGGACCTGGAGAAATCCGCACGACCACGGGGAGAGAGAGAGAGAGAGCATGCGTCAGGGTCAGGATCGAACCCACGACCTCCCGTATATCAGGCGAGGTAGTTAACATCTCGCCACGGTAGCCTACTGTTGCTCACGGAACGGCCTTGATTCCTGGCCACTGCTCTCGTCAATGAGGAGCGATGTCACATCGATAGCAGTGTCGGAGACATCATCCAAGTTCCTGGCACTTCTGTCTCTGCGGATTAAAAATTCAATCAGAGACCAGATTTCTCCGCTCGGTCGCAGGGCATTCCTGAGTTAGGGCTCCCTTTCCTATCCCGGCTCCTTCAGCTTTCGTGCAGGGATCGAGATTAGGGGACAGAGTTAGGGGTTATGATTTAGGGGGTTAGTGTTAGGTCATGAGATGTGTATAGAGTTTAGGGGTTAACGGGTTCGGGCTTAAGGGTAAATGGTGTGGCTTGGCTTTCCAACACACCGATGTGCTGTACTAGTTTCAGTTTTCAGTTTCATTTATTTGGTATAGCCCTGTGAGCCATTCGGCTCTTGAATCGGGTGCAGGGTGCAACCGCAACAAACAAAAACATGAACAAGAAACATATTCAAGCGACTATGTGACTATGTGCGAACAGAAAATCCAAGCAAAGACAGCAAAATATTGCAAAAAAAGCACCGTACACCAACGCTGACGAATTAGTGACGAATTGGCACGTTCTGTTTACGTGACAACCCTTACTAGTTGGCTGTGTCGGGTGGTGTCGGATTTTAACGACACATTTATATATTTACGCGATCTAACCCCAAAAATTATATTATGGATGATATTGGTCGCGAAAGCCTACGTGTTAAAAAATGAATATGGTTTGGTGTTGGGTTTAGGATTAAGTGGATAGTGACAGTAGTGCCTAAGACTGCTTTTCTTGCGTCGCATTTGTGAGGACAAGAGACTTTATATCCGAATAATTTTAACAGGGTAATTATTAAGCCATTGCAGATGGGGATTTCACGGCTGTTAATTGCAAACGTAAACAAATATATCCGTTGTCGCTCTGCTCGAACGAGCGCGAGTATAGCGGCAAACCTTGGTGTCAGGCAGGAAACCAGCGGTGGGAATTTCACATTCGCATGACCGGGGTCAATCACACCCACATTTGACCTGTCGCAAAATAATACAAATGTTTTTTTTAGTTATTATCAACTTCGGATGGATGATTTGGGTGCTGAGTTAACTGCCGACCTGGATGTTAACCCGCGACCTCCTGGCCGTGATCCTTGGTGCTCTGAGCCCTGCACTCCTCTCTGCGTGATTAATTAGTCTCCAAAGTCACCTCCACTTGCCTTACAGTGCCAGAACAATGAAGCAGTAGATAATGAAACCGTCTGGGGGGAGGGGGAGGAGCGGGGTGTGGGGAGAGTGGTGCTCAGGAATGTGTGTGAATACATTGGCCTCTCATATACAGAATACAGAATAATGTTGTGTTGTGCGACGAGGTGAAGAACTAGAGGGAAAAGGAGAAGTCAAATGAAATCAATGTGTGTGCAATAGAGGGGAGGGAGGGGAATTGCAGAAGGCCCTGGGAAGGCTGTTGTCGAACTAAGGAGCAGCAGAGGAGAGGAAGAGTCGTCCCGTTGCCGTGGATATAGATGCCGGCCGGGGCGGGGGGATCACGCAGATGTATCACCCTCGCGGGCGTGAGACGTCCAAGCTGCTGAGTTGCGTGATGACAGTACAGCAAGTAGGCTGCTGACCAATCTGTCGATGTTTGGTTATCAGCTTCTCATGTGCGCGAGCGTTTCCCAGCTTCTGTATTCCAGTAGTGTATTTTCGTTTTTCTTTATCATGGGGGGTGGGGGCATGGGGCACGTGATCAAGTAGGGAATCGTCTGAACATCTCAATTCAAGATCCACTTGAAATAAATAAAAAAGTATTGAGACTGAGTGAGCCTTTCAGCGACAAAGATACCGGACTGAGAACAGCGATGGAATGGTGGCGCAGTGGTTTGCGCGCTGCTTTATGATCGTAGAAACCTGGAGTGCCCTTCCCAGTCATGGAGCTAATAGCAGAAGTGACATCAAAACTAAAACTATTAACTATTTTTTAATTACCAAGTAAGGCCCACTGAGCTATTTAGCTCTTCATCAAAAGCGACCTGGCCACAAATGATAACTCAACGAAGTGGCTTATCATATGGAAATGCATATCAGCCAAATTCTTTAAACGCATGTTTCTAAATATGGAGGGAAAACCCGAAGGACCCGGAGAAAAATTCACGCGATCATGGGGAAAGAGACACGCAAACTCCACATATACAGCAGGCGTCAGGTCGGGATCAAACCCACGGCCTCCTTGTATACCAGGCGAGGTAGTTAACATCTCGCCACCGTGGCGCCCCTCTCTGGACCCTAACCCCGCACTGACTCTTGAGAAGAGGTGTGTGGTCTCAATGGCCTCTCACCCGGTTATCAACGGAACGTTCGTTCCCAACACATGGAAGCGAAACATTGGACATCGTGCCGAACAACAAGGAGGCACACCCCCGGAAGCAGCGCACCGTAGAGCCATACAAGCCTGCGTGTCTTGAGGCACAAAGCCCCAGCAGTCAGGTGAGGTCTTGCTGATTCCAAGACCTCACACAGGTACTATTGATGAACCCAGGTCCCCATGGTTCAGCTGTTGTTGGAGGTGCTGACTCATTGCTGAGACAACTCTTTTGAGCACAAAAGCGTCGCTCTTTCAGCGTGGGATTTTTTTTTGTCCACGGTGTTTCTGCGGCCGGAATTAAACACGTGTCCCACTGGGGCAGTTAACGCAGCGAAAAGGCACTGCCCGGTATTGCAGCGGGGGAGGGACTGTCGTTCGCATCTCCCTCCAACTCTGCAAGCGCAGCACCCTGGAGATTTGCGTCGCATGAGCTGTGAAGCGGGATGGAGGGGATAGAGTGCGGTGGAGAGATTGGTGGAGGAGTGTGGAAGCAGGTGCAGCGGTGTGGAATATGGTGGAGAGGGTGGAAGGGGTGTCGCGGGGTGTCGGATGGTGGAGCGAGGTGGAGGGGGTGGAGCGGGGTGGAGTGGGGGGCGGGTAAAACACCAGAATGAAAATAGACAAAATGATTGCTTTACAATTGGAATGTTGGTTGCCGGGAGAATGATAATCCTCTAATATCCGTGGAACACGCGCAATTACGTACGCGCGTGATCGCACACACATACACGGTGCATACGACACACATGGATACACAGAGTACAATATTCGCATGTATATACACACACAAAGACAAAGATCCCCCGTATAACCTTAACAGACGGTTGGGGCAAGTGCTGTTATCGAGCACCTATGAAGGCCGGCACGGCACACGAGGGGGGGAGGTGGGGGGGATCAGCGCCACGCCCGGCCGCCTTTGTCTCCCCAGTGGCGATGTTTTTACACACCGCACCAAGTGCTCATTTGAGGCTGAGCCGACCTAGGGGATGCCCAGGACCGGTTCAGATAATCACACATGCACATGTACACATACACAGATATCCATATGTACACACACATACGCACACATGTCACCACATTTCTACATGACATGCACTTACATGCCATGGACACATTTTAAAGATACAGGTACATATACCCCTTATAACCTTATCGACTGCCTGGGCAAGTGCTGATTGTGACTCCCTGTTAAGGCTTGAAGGGCATACAGGAGGGGGTGAGGCCAGCACCACGGCCAAACCACATTTTCCTCCTCAGTGCTGAACCTTAACGACGAGACCAGTTGCTGATTTAAGGCTGACTTGACCAAGTTGTGAGCAGCAGAGAACAGTGCAGCAAAGTCCCTTGTTGTACTGTATTTCTATGCTCCCGCGCCACTGCTTCTGTGGTGGAGAGATGTTAACTACCTCGCGTTTTATACAGGAGGTCGTGGGTTCGATATCGACCCTAACGCCTGTATATTTGGAGTTTGCATGTTCTCTCCGTGGTCGCGTGGATGTTTCTCGGAATCCTCCAATTTTCCCTCCGCATTTAAAATCAAGATGCGTTTAGAGTAGTTGCCTGCTCTCCATTTCCACATGACAACCCACTTCGTTGACCTATCAATTGTGGCCAGGTCGCTTCTGAAAAAAAGCTCAGTGGACCTCACCTGGTAAAAAAACAAAGTATAGTTTTAGTAACCACCCCAAAATGACCAGCATGGTCAAGTATGGTCAAAAACCCCCATGACCCCCTCGGCATTGGGAGGCCCTCATCCGGCCGTGGATGAACAAAATGCTTTACATGATCTAGTTTGGGGGGGGGGGGGAACAGGTTCAGATATCACTCGCCACTGATATCATCCGTGACTGCAAATGGAGACTCAGCTTGCCGAGTTTATAATTATATGCGCTAACCACTGCACCACCACTCTCCTGTTCTCTCTCTCTCTCACACACGCCCACGTGCTCACTCTCACACAAACAGAGAACAGATCTCTATTTGCATCGCTCTACCAATAAATAAAAACAATCACAATATGCCAAGTGACATCAGCAATTCCTCCTGGGCTGTGTGTTTGTCATTCCGCGTGACTCAATAGACCCAACTCGTGACACTGATTGAATGCAGCTGCTTAAGTTTCACTCGCTCATCGTTAAAATGATGAGAAAGCGATTGCAGTCTTGCAATCGCTTGCTTACACCACTGCTGGTTGAAGGGCTTCAACTAAGCAGAGCTCTGTAGAGCCCCTCGATAGGGTATTTGGCCTCCTCTTCCACGCCAAACAAACGTCTAAGGAGACTACCGACAATGTACCCCCACAATGTTAGCGGCCAATCGATTAAACTGTGATGAATCCATTCATACCATTAGTTGGACAGAGGTTGTCGCGGGGAATTTCAGAAGCTTGTCCCGTTGTTTCAACTGCAGCACCGGGAGATTGAATCGAACAGACGACCTCTGGATTGCAAGTCCAGTGTGCTGCTAAGGGGCCGTACATAAATGACGTCACGCACCTACGAGGGGTCAGACATTTGTGACGATATGTGACGAGAGGGGGGGGGGGGGTTTGAGAAATGTGACGTCACGTAAAAATGCGCAACTTTGAATAAATATAGACAACACGTTCTACTTAATTAAATATACTTTTTAATACATGTGTAGGGCTGTTACAGAGGGGCTGTTTGTGTAGGGCTGTTTGCATAGGGGCTAACGGATAACAAACACAGTGGGCGGGGACTCCGTGAGCACACGGGGTGGTGCCCGCAACGACGTCCGTACTGGACGGCGTGAGGGGGGTTTCGATCCTCTAGGGGGGTATAAAAAGGGTTGAGCCAGAGAGCTCGAGGCTCAGTCTTAGTGTAGTTGAGGGAAGAGAGAAGACCGGCCAGATAGGCCCTGGACTCCCCCTGGGACGCCGCCCTTGTAAGGGCAGTGCAGGCTGGAGCCAGTGGCGTGGTCCCGGAACCAGAGTCAGACCTCTGGGATTCCGGGTACCGTAGCCCGACTGACCAGTGTCGGGCCAGACAGCCTCCCCTAGCCCGTTAGCGGAGGACTCGGCTAGGAAGGCTAGCTAGGGGTGAATTCCCAGTTGTACGGGTGAGGGGGCCGATACATCCCTCCAGTATTGTAAGACATTGTGCAAATAAATACGTGTGCCTTACCCCGTTGTCCACG
Source organism: Lethenteron reissneri (assembly GCF_015708825.2). Taxonomy (NCBI): domain Eukaryota; kingdom Metazoa; phylum Chordata; class Hyperoartia; order Petromyzontiformes; family Petromyzontidae; genus Lethenteron; species Lethenteron reissneri. Next base: position 2,642,120 of record NC_083827.1, read on the forward strand.
CGTCTTCAAGAATACTTCATCTGGCGTCAGAAGAACCAAGAACATGGACACGCGCCAAACAGCTCGAGCCAGGGAACAGCAAACGGAAGACGCCGCCGAAATTGTCGAGCCCGAGATGGCTCAACAAGACGACATGCAGCCGGGGCCGGACGCGTTCTTGCCGGAGCGTCGCCATGAAGAGGAGCAGCGGACAGACCACCTGAGGCTGGCTCACGAGAGGCTGGCGGAACTGCTCTACGCCGCTGCCGCTACGCTGGAGAACATCACACGGCTGGGGGCTGGTGGTCCACCGCGGGGCGAGGGGAACCGGCGTCCGGAGCGCCTTCCCGCCATTTCTGAAGATTCAAATTTTGAATTTCCCGCCATCGACGCGGCGACCGCTAGGGGCGTGGCCAACCTCAACCTGGGGTCCGACATCGGCCGCGCTGGGGCTGCCGCATCAACGACGGAGGAGGGCGCGTCATCAAAGCTGCGACAGGCGATGCCATCTGCCGTTCGCGCCGAGACGCAGCCGGGTCGGGGAGACAGCAGCCCACGGGACTCCACGGCAACTGCTGCGCTGCATCAAAGGCTGCCCCCGCTTAAAGAATTCGTGGGCGCAGAGGGCGACTGGAGCGGCTTCCGAAGACGCTTCCTCGCCCACCAAGAAATGGCTAAATGGACAGACGCAGAAGCTCTCAGCGCCCTGCCGGCGCTCCTGGACGGCGACGCGCTTGCCGCCCTAACATCGGCACCGAAGGAAAGGCGCTCTACGTTACCAATGGCGCTGCAGCTGCTGGGAGGGGTCTACGGACCATCGGCGGAATGCAGACAGGAGTTCTACGACCGCAAGCGGGGAGAAAAGGAGTCGCCCCTGGCGTACCGAACGAGCCTCCTGGCGATGGCCAAGTCGGCCTTCCCCCGTATGGATGACGACGGCATCGACGCTATGGTGACGGAGAAAATACTCCTCCTGGCTGACGATCTTGACATCGCTGTCGTCGCACAGGAGGACGCGGAAATGACATCGCTCCAGGCGGCGCGGCTCCTCCACGCAAACCTCCTGTCGCTCCGGCGAAAAGCCAGCAGGGCATCGGCGGGGCGTGCGGTGGCTGCAGCCACCCTTCCGACGGAGGAACTCTACGCCGTCGACCACCGACGGCAACAGGCGACGAGTGCACGGCCGGGCCAGGACGGGTCGGGCCGTTCCGACCATTCGTCACCTCCGACGTCGCTCCCGCGGTGCTTTAACTGCGGCGTCCGGGGCCACGTCGCCTCGGGGTGCCGCTCTCCTCGTCAGCGCGGGACGACACCTCACCGGGACGACGGGCCTCATCCCAAGCTCCACCATCAAAAACCGGCGAGTCGCGGCACCCCACACGTTTGGCCCACACACACACCCGTCACGCACTCAAACACCGCGACGAGAGGGGGGCCGGTATCACGCACCATCGCACCATCACGCACCACTCCGGGTACCCATATCGAACCCGGCCAGTGGTCCGTGCTGGCCGATCGTGTGGTTGCCGCATCGTCGGGGTCGTCGGCCGTTGTGGGGTATATCGACGGGGTTGAAGTGCGCATCCTGGTCGATACGGGAGCATCGGCGACTATTATTTCGGAATTAATTTATAATATTCTCCCCGTCCGGAGTCGTCCCTTGATGCCAGTTAACATACCATTCTATGCGGCTAACGGGGGCTCACTTGGCATCATCGGACAAATTCGTGCCCAAATTTGTATCGGGGAAATAAAATTGTCTGGGCCGATTTTTGTTTCTTCCTCGCTGGCGGTTCCGTGCCTGCTGGGGACGGACTTCCTGGCCAAAATGCCGATTGTAATTTTGATCGACCAGGGGTGCATAGAGCTTCCATCGGGCAGACGCATGGCGTTTCTGCCATCGCCGGTTGCGACTCGGACGGCGTTCGCGACGGTGCCGGCGCTCGTGGAAAGAACGGTACGCGTTCCTCCGGGGACGCAAATGCTGGTACCCTTGAAACTTCGGCGGCCCCTCGTTAAGGGTGCTGGGGCACAAGGGGTACTGTTGGGACCGTCTAGGGCCGGGGTTAGTGGACCTGACTTACTACCGGCCCAGACCATAGTGAGAGGGGATGGTGAAGCCTTCATCGCGGTCCTAAATGTGGGCTCGCGGACGGTGGTGATCCCACAGGGAACCGTGCTTGCTCACGCAACGCCGGTGCCGTGTGAGGAACCCGCCGTAAATTGCGTCAACACTGTCCCTGCGTCGCGACCGCATTCGGACAGCGATGAAGGGTGGCTCGAGGCGCTTTGTGCGGGATCGACGGACCTGTCCGATTCAGAGCGTCAACAACTTAAAACATTACTGCGAGAATTTTCCGACGTTTTTAGTCGAAATAAATATGATTTGGGTTGCACTCACTTGCTGCGTCACCATATTGACACGGGTGACAGCGCGCCAATTCGCCAAAATCCGTTTCGGTTGAGTCCCGCCGAAAAGGACCATGTCAAATCGGCTGTTGATGACATGTTGGCCGCGGACATCATTTCTCCTTCCACCAGCCCTTGGGGAGCGCCGATCGTCCTGGTTAAAAAGCAGGACGGTTCGTTGCGGTTTTGCGTTGACTTCCGGCGTCTTAATAAAATTTCGGTTGCCGACGCATACCCGCTCCCTCGGATGGATGAATCGCTTGACGCCTTGGCGGGAGCGCGATTCTTTTCCACACTCGATTTACTTTCGGGATTCTGGCAGCTTCCTCTGGATGATGAGTCAAAGCCTAAAACTGCTTTTCGTACACCGCACGGCTTGTTTCAATTCAACCGGTTGCCGATGGGCTTACACTCAGCGCCGGCAACTTTCCAGCGTTTAATGGAATTGGTTTTGGCTGGACTGCAATGGGAGTCGTGCCTCATTTATTTGGATGACGTTATCGTCTTTGGAAAAACCTTTGATGAACATCTCCAGAGGTTGCGGGCGGTTTTCCTAAAGATGCGGGCTGCTAATTTGAAATTCAAGCCCCAAAAATGCCATTTGTTGCGTGATTCGGTGCGTTATTTGGGGCACATCGTGGGACGCTCAGGTATTGCTACCGATCCCGCCAAAACGCAGTGTGTCAGCTCCTGGCCGACTCCCACCTCGGTGGGAGAGGTCAGGAGTTTCATTGGGTTCGCGTCGTATTATCGACGGTTTGTTGCTGATTTTGCGACAATTGCTAAACCCCTGCACGCTTTAACATCTAAAGGGGTTCGGTTCCACTGGGGTCAAGAGGAGGAGGCTGCGTTCCGCTCCCTTCGGGACGCCCTGGTGAAAGCCCCTCCCTTGATCTACCCTGATTTTTCGAAGCCCTTTTTGCTCGACACCGATGCGAGCAACACGGGTATTGGGGGTGTGCTTTCCCAGGTGGTTGATGGCGTTGAACGGGTGGTCGCATACGGTAGTCGGGTGTTGTCTCCTGCGGAGCAGAGATATTGTGTCACCCGTAGAGAACTGTTGGCAATTGTTTTTTTCATCCAACAGTATCGCCCATATCTGTACGGTCGGCATTTCACCGTCCGCACAGATCATGCGGCACTACAGTATGCCCTGCGGGTTCAACAACCATCGGGACAGTTGTCTCGATGGTTGGAGGTTCTCCAGGATTTTGATTTTGAGACCACTTACCGTAAGGGCGTTCGCCATACCAACGCGGACGCTCTGTCACGCATGCCAACCACCTCGGAATGTGCATGCCTCCTGGGGTCGGGACGTTGCAGACCTTCAGGGGACGCATCGGTTCCGATCCTGGCAGCCACCGACGACGACGAACCACTGCCTGATAATTCGATCAAACAACAGGGAAGGGATTCCCTGTTGGGGTTGCCCGTCACTGAGTGGGGGCGCCTCCAAATGGAGGATACCTCCCTCCTCGGGTGGCGTCGTCGCGTCGGGGGTGCTGGCCGGGTGAAAGGTGATTCGGGTGCATGGGAAATGGTACAGGGTCTGCTCATGCATTGGGACGCAAAATTACAGCGACATCGGCTGGTCGTCCCTTCGGAGTTGCGAGGCAAAGTGGTGTGGGCCGCGCATGAGCGCCTGTTACATCTGGGGACTCTAAAGACCCTTGCACTGATACAACTAGATTTTTTTTGGCCTGGTATGACAAAGGATGTTGGGGATCTTTTGAATTCATGCCCGCGGTGTGCGCAACGGAAACCGCCGGCACGGGAGTCTAACCCGCCTTTACAATCAATCAAGGTGTCCAGAATAAATGAGCTTGTCGCGCTGGACATCTTGGGCCCATTTCCCGCCACCCCCAGGGGCAATAGGTATTTGCTGACAGGAGTCGAGTATTTTACGCGCTGGCCCATGGCCTGGCCCCTTGCCAACCAGTCGGCAGCAGCCATTGTGGACGCCTTTGTTCAGGGATACGTCCTGGACAAAGGTGCTCCGGAACGGCTGCTGACCGACCAGGGTAAAAATTTTTCAAGCAAATTACTTAAACAAGTTTGTGACCTCTTAGGCACAAAGAAAATTCGGACCTCCCCGTATCACCCACAGACAGACGGAATGGTCGAGCGCCTGCATCGCACCATTTCGTCAATGATGGCACAGCAGGTCTCAGATTCTCAGACTGATTGGGACCTGCATATTCAGGGGGTCTTGGCGGCATACCGGATGGCACCCCATGCAGCTACGGGATTTTCCCCCCTTTACCTTATGTACGGTCGCGAACCCGACCCGCCTGTTCGCGCCCAGCTGCAGATCCCCGACCCGCAAGGAAAAACTAAATTGGCTGACCACGTCAAATTTAATCTGGCTAAATTAACAGAGGCGCGGGATGCTGCGAGGTTGAACTCGGACCTCCGTCAAAAGGCGAACGAGCGCCTCAGGCTGGGTCGGGCGCATGTAATACAGTGGAAACCGGGGGACAGGGCATGGTTGCACTGTCCCCAAGTACCCCTGGCCACCTCCCCTAAGCTGGCGCGGCCGTGGCGGGGCCCCGTGGAAGTGGTCGAGGTCTTGCGACCACAGTGCGTGCGCATTCGTTGGGGGAAGCGGCGATGGTTCGTGCACCCCTCTCGGTTGAAACCTTTCGTCGCGGTACACAAATCCACTTCACACATGCGTGGCCAGACGTGTGGGGGGTCGACCGACTCACTAGCTCCGTCTCCACCACGCTCACCTAATGCCTTGCCGGCCGTGCCACCTCCAGGTGCATCGGGACTGACGAGCCCGCACCCACCTGCTGCTGCAAGGGACGCCGAGGTTCCCGCGACGTCAGACGCGGACTCTATACAAAACGAACAACCGCCACCGGCGGGTTCGCCACCCGGGATTGCCCCGTGTGACGGGCCTGCAGCAAGGACACGCGCAAAAATGCGCAGACTCTTATAATGCATTGGACGAACATTTTTTTCTTCTTCTCTCTTACGTACGGTTGCGTGGTGCTGCGTCGGTGGGGAGCTCCTAACACATTTTTTTTGTGTTGTGTTGCATGTGTGCTGCGAGTTCCCTGCTTAACCTGTATATATGCGTCGCTCTTACGGTATTCGTATTTATTCAGGGGGGGTGCGTCGGATTGTTCCCTTCGGGGTTGTGGGTTTTGTTGTTGTCATTGTTGTTGTTGTTGTCGTTGTTGCTGTTGGTTCCTTCATGTTAGCGTTAAAAACGTTTTTTAAGGCACACGCGGGTATCCAGGGGTTAAATAGCCTTTATTAAAGTTGTTGCAGCCGGGACGGCTGCGAGCTGTACAGGGGGGGGTGATGTAGGGCTGTTACAGAGGGGCTGTTTGTGTAGGGCTGTTTGCATAGGGGCTAACGGATAACAAACACAGTGGGCGGGGACTCCGTGAGCACACGGGGTGGTGCCCGCAACGACGTCCGTACTGGACGGCGTGAGGGGGGTTTCGATCCTCTAGGGGGGTATAAAAAGGGTTGAGCCAGAGAGCTCGAGGCTCAGTCTTAGTGTAGTTGAGGGAAGAGAGAAGACCGGCCAGATAGGCCCTGGACTCCCCCTGGGACGCCGCCCTTGTAAGGGCAGTGCAGGCTGGAGCCAGTGGCGTGGTCCCGGAACCAGAGTCAGACCTCTGGGATTCCGGGTACCGTAGCCCGACTGACCAGTGTCGGGCCAGACAGCCTCCCCTAGCCCGTTAGCGGAGGACTCGGCTAGGAAGGCTAGCTAGGGGTGAATTCCCAGTTGTACGGGTGAGGGGGCCGATACATCCCTCCAGTATTGTAAGACATTGTGCAAATAAATACGTGTGCCTTACCCCGTTGTCCACGCGTCTTCAAGAATACTTCACATGTTTTCTCTTACATCATCAGAGTGCAGCGCCACATTAAATACGCACTACTATGACAATAGTTTAAAGCGATTTTGGTGTTTTATATTTGGGGAGGGGGCAGAGCTTTGTGACGTCATATTTGAGGAGGGGTCTGACTTTTTGTGACGCCGTGTGACAATGGGGGGGGGGGGGGGGGAGCAAAAATCGTCGAAAATCCCGTAACGTCATTTATGCACGGGCCCTAAGCCATTACACGAGGGCAGCGTACGTGGTTTAAATCCTGTATAAAATATATATCGAGATTCCTCAGGGGACTCACAACAATGAATGTGCACTGAGCTGGCAATGCTGAGATCCTGGGAATGAATCTGGACTTTTATGCCACCTGCAATTAAACAGCGTTCTCAAGATGGCCTCAGCCCAGTCACCAATGGCTGCACACACAAAAAAGCCCCATAATATGGAATTTGGTATCATCAATTAGGCACGTTCCAAGTCTGTGCAGTGAAGGCTTCAGTTGTATTTACAATTGGAGAGCACTCGGATGTATAAACAATACTTGTGGATAAGATGCCTCTTGAACTAAATTAATAATAATAATAATAAAGATGTTCTTTATTATCCCAGGAAAGCCTAATTTAATCTCAGGACACTTTTTTCCAGGATGGTGGTGCATTTGTGATGTATGACAGATTGCGTTAATTAGAGTTTGGCTCCATATACGAGAGGAAGCCGGAAAATCAGGAGAGCCCTCCACACATATACAGGGATACAACTCACATCTCCACAAAGCAAGATTCAAGAATCCATTCGTTTAACTGGTCACTTTGGAGACAATTCCTGCAGCACCTGATTTTTTCTTAATGCAGTCTCCCATCCAATAACTAACCAGGCTCAACATTTGCTCAAGATGGAATGGGTAGTCTCACTTGGACCCCTCCTACATTTGTAAAGAGGTGAGATTAAACCATGAAATAAACTACAGCCATCCACATGCAAGAGTGCTCCAGTTAAAACATTTGAACCTAACTTGTGCTGCTGATACAGTCGGGCATACGCACAGACTCCCTGACTCAGGGTTTGTCGCACGGAATGGTGGAAACTGCTGACATTTAAATTCTGCACTCATTTTGGGGATTTGTACCTGGGGCGAAGCCACCGTGGCTGAACGTGGGTATCTGCAAGCCCCCGTCATGTCTAAACATGGCTAACAGATACCCAGACAGATTTTTGGACAAAAGTCATGGCATTTTCTCTTTTCTCCCCATCAACAAGGCGACATAATGCATCCTGATTTTACGCGATAATGGAACTTAAAAAAAAAACACAGCAGCACACGAGCAGTTGTGCTCAGCAGCGAGTCACGGACCTTCTCGCCGTGACCCAAGCAACCCCTGCCGGGTAACCCCTGCCGGGTAACCCTGCCGGGTAACCCCTGCCGGGTAACCTTTTCCGAGTTGGGCACCCACACGAGCGACCCTGGACCTCCGCTCTGGAGCCATGGCACGGGTGAGAGTCCGGTTTCCGTCCATGTCCTCCAATTGCGACCTCCCCCAGAGTTCCCCATGGATGGGTTCTCACCCCCCTCCCCCCCCCCACCGTCTCCCTTCTACAGAACTACCGCCCGATCAACTGATCGACCGGACCGCGGGCGGGGAGTTGATGATCAGCTCGGCGTACAGATCGGCGAATGTGACGTCGCTGCGTCGGGGATTTCTGTGTTTGTGCCACGTGTCTTTTGGCACGATTTATGACTTTTCAGTTCGTGCAGAGGTTGTTTGTGGAGATCGCGAGAGGACCTTTTGCTGGTTATGTGCAGTGAGAGTAAGCGTTTAACATTTTCAATTCAAACAATTATAGTTACGTAGTCCTTTACAAAATATATATATATATATACATAAGAGTATCATTGAGTCTCATGACACCTTTTTCAGGAGGGTCCTGCATCGAGATATTTCGCAAATATCGTTGTCGAGTGTTTGGCTTCAACACAATGCATACTCTGGGGGGGGGGGGGGCACTCGGCTAATCCCTCCAAGTACTAACCAGGCACCAGCCTGCTTAGCTGTGGAAATATAAAGAGGTGAGACGCTGCGCGTGAATAGTTGTCGTGGAGGTCGTCATGACTCACTCCTGGTGAGGAGCATCACAAGGCTACAGTTCACATAGCCATAAATATATATAGAGTCCTTCATAAAATTACGTATGAGTTTGTCCAAATGAGTCTCAAGGCATTTTTTTCTTTTCAGGAGTGTCCTTCTTGGGCATATATCACAAATTTATGCATGTGTATCTCTGTGTAGGAGGAATCAGAATCAGAATACTTATTTATACTGGAGGAATCCGATGAGTTATAAAGCTCTTTTTCACAGATGCCCAGTCGGGATGGGTGAGAATGTCACAAAAACAACCAATACAAAAACACGAGAGGCGTCAAAAATATAGGAGAGGTGAACAAATCGCTTTAAAAATATACAAATAAAACTCAACTCTTTTTTATAATACCAGGTAAAGCCCACTGGAGCTATTAACTTATTGTTCAGAAGCGACCTGGCCACAAATGATAGCAAAATAATTTCAACGCATGGTTCTAAATGTGGAGGGAAAAACCGGAGGACAAGAATAAAAAGCCACGCGACCACGGGAAGAACATGCAAAGGAAATCCCACACACACACGAAAGGAAAGCACTCCAATCGTGCCCATTGCAACAGCTAACCTGGCAGCAACCTACTTGCTGTACTGCCTCGTGACGGCATCTCACTTGGCTGGCTGGATTTGCTCGTTTCATGTACGTCTGTGCCGAGGTCTCGTTATCTGATCAAAAACCTAGCGATTGTCACGAGCCATTATTTAGACCGCTGCACATTACCATGCCTCCATCTCTAAATGGTCCGCCAACCCCAACCTCCAAGGCCACATCATCCGGCGTACATCATCACGACCACCACCACCGCTACCGCAGCTGCGACATGCAGAAAATATATTATTTAATTAGTATTTCGCATAATTACATTTTCTGTCATGTATAATGTAGATGTGCTATTTTGGTCTTCATTGGTAAAATATTTACCATGGAATTATATATGTTTTATGTTTATTAATGTTTGATTTATTCGAGCGGTTTTAGGTGGGAACGAGTGAGAGAGGGCATAGAAAATTGATCAAGATCTGTGTTACACAGACAAATGAATAATCAATGTAATCAGTACCAAAATACATTTCGCTTACTCAGCAACTTCCTTTCAGGTCAATTTAAAAAAAATCACCCAGTAACAGTGAACACAGCAGGTTTTAATGACGAGAAACGGTCACTGTTTGAGTGAAACAAATTATTTGCCGATATCTACTATTCAGGAACTATTCATATGCCTATTTAAAGCTGGTAATCATAAAAAAAATACAAATTTTCATCAGGAAGCATGGTGTTAAGTGCAGTCTCCAACCATGATTGTCCATTCTCCCTCCCTGGCTTCTCTGTTTATGTGCTTTGAAGAAGGAACATTACCCGAAACGCCGCCGATTATATATATAAAAACAAAATTAAGGCTACAGTGTTCATGACGAGTGTGTTGCATTTGTGTATTTCAGTCTTCTGTGAACAAATAATTATCTTGAAAATATTTTTTTTAGATTAACTGTTTTGGATTTAGCACGAGTTGTTGCAATTGTGATGAGAAAGAGGAGGAGGTTGTGATGGGTGGGACGTGTGGTGTGCAGCGTGGAAGAGGAGGGCAGGTGACAGTCACCGGCATTCCAGTGGCACCCGGAGGTCGGAGACCAGGGGGAAGAGAACAGTTAAAAGCCAGAAAGTGCTGACGGTGGTGGCAGTGGTGGTGATGATGATGAGACTGTAACAGCAGTCCGCGAAGGACAAGTTAATTGGGTATCAAGGATTTACCCTTGCTCATTTTAGTTTTCTTAAATATTTTATTTCATCACAAAAATATGTGCGACGTAATAAAACAAATTAAAATTCTACGTAACAAGCGACGAGCCAGTCACTCGACGTGCGGCTACACGGGTGACACACCGACCCACACCGACCCACACCGACCCACACCGACCCACACTGACCATCGTTGTGAAGGACGTTCACACTGCCCACGTGACTGATTCGGTGTGAGGTGTTTTTCTTCCAGCAGGGGATGCATTGTGTACGGACAGACCACGGCATCAGGTGTGCAATCACCTTTTCCACAAATATAAAATGAAAGAATCACTTAAATGCGACTGTAGCACACTTCAACAGTGGCCACTGCTAGCCGAGGTGCAGCTGTGTGAGTCTGTGAGTCTCTTTGGGTGTCTATTGGTCTGCGTCTGTGTTTCCGTGTAAATTTGTGGTTCTCTGTGGGAGTCTATGGGTCTCTAAATATACGGGCCTCTGTGAGTGTATATGGGTCTGTGTGAGTTTATAGGTCTCCGTGTGAGTCTATGGGTCTTTGTGTCTACGGATGTCTTTAGGTGTCCATGGGTCTCTGTGTAAATTAATGTCCACGAGTGGGATTCACTCATTGGTCTCTGAAGCCAGCAGTCACAACTTACACTTAGATGTATAGTTCCTCCTCAATTCACATCGATAAACGAAAGAAAGAGCAGTGGACTGAGACAGTGTCTGGAATTTTTATTTTTAAATAACTGCACGGACTTTTCTAACTGGATCCCTGTGTGAGTTCAGGGTTTGTAAGAGAGATGGGAGGTTGCACCGTGCGTGTGTTTGTGGCCAGGCCGCCCTGCATGTTCGTATTGCTAACCCCCCAGTCCCCATCTGCAGTCGGATCACATCCAAGCGATGGGCGGGATCGATCGTCAATAACGCCGAGCGAAATCATTTCATCACGGATTGATTCCCGCTGTCGATTTCCCAGGGAATACTAACGGGGAATATCTCGGGCGCCTGAAATCGATTCTGCCCTTGACCACCGTCGTGGCGCTGTCCCCATCAGTGGGCAGCGGCGGCCTCTCCGAGGGGTCGAGATCATCGTGAGGGGTGGGAGGGGCTGCGCCTCTCCGTGTGGAGGGTGGAGATCAGTGGCGGTGCCGGGTCCGTTGGGGGGCACCTCGGCAGGAATGTGTGTTTTTGTTCGTATTGGTGGGTGCCCTCCATTTAAAATTAATACATTAAAATAATTCCTGGGGAGACGACAGCAGGGGCGTCGACAAGAGATATAGAGACATGAGTGTGATAATATAAATGTGGACTGGAGATTTATGGAGGCGAGAGAACAGGTATGCAGACAAGATGGAGAGGAGAAAGATTAATTGGTGGTTTACATACATTTGTCGTGTTATATTTATGAGGATTTGAATTTGAGCTGATACTTGATACGACCATATCTTCTTCATGAATCCGGAGCCTCTTGAGCTATTTGGGGCTCTTAGCGTTTGATTTTCCCTAACGCCGTCACGGATGGATGTGCGAATACTGTCCTCAGAGCTGACAGACTCCCACTGATTCCGAGGATTATGATGATAACGATGATTGACGATGACGACATAGAAGGGATGAGATGATGAGATCGTGGATCGGTTGGAAACAAGACCCCAGTTCTCAGCACCAATGTGTGTCACGAGTGGCGTGCAAAGCTCAAGCAAAAGCTTAGGGGCCCAAACAGTTCAAGTGGCTCTGAAATTCCTAATAAATAAAAACTCAGGTGGCCTGCCAATCGACTCTCTGTGGCCCGTTTTACACTTTTACACTGCTGTTTTCCCGTTTTACACTGCTGCTGCTGCTGCATGGACAGAGGGGTTGGGCAGCTTGCGGGATTGTGGGATGTAACAAACCTCATCGTTTTAACTGCCGCGCCAGGAGATCGAATTTAACCGGAGTCCTGTGGGTCGTAAGTCCGATGCACCAACCATTATACCCACGGCGGCATCCGCTGTTATAACAACAACAACAATAGCGAGCCCCGGGGCCATGACTCAAAACCACAACCTCGACATCTAGCCTGCCACTTAATTTGGTAGCCATGCATCTCGCTATGCAACACCCATGACCTTTAAATCTGGGAGAGAGAGAGAAAAAAAAAAGCATTGCATGTTTTGTCTGGCTCCTCTCCGGGGACAGTGAGGAGTAATTACTTCGTTAAGATGTGGAAGAGCAAGCCATCTGTTCAGCACGCACGCTCTCTCATCTTGCAGCGCGTCAGGATTTTTGTTTTTAATATTCACCCTCCTCCCGCACTCCTCTATGTCATTGCTTCTTTGTGCACTGTTGAGTTCTTGTCCCATTTTTGTTAATGGCCATGTTTCTGATCTGTGTGCTGGCAGGCAGTATCTCTCTCCATACACGTGCCGTGTCCTCTCTCAGACACGTCGGAAATCATGGCCTTTCTTCCGTTAAAGCCCCGTCCGTGATATTTACTCCTCCACCATGAATACAGATGTACAATCACAACCTGAATGTATCGAGGAGAACCTCGCTGAGTCTCGTGGCTCGTCACATTTACACTGCATTGGGTTATTTGGCCAATTCCACGAAATATTGACCGGCTTTAATCTGATCCATTCTCAGGAACTGAGATGTGATTAATAGTAAATATGCTAATCCACTTCTGGATGAAGGCCTCCCTACTCATGCCGTGTCAGTCATGGGACTTGTTTGACCACATTTTGCCACGTTGGTCAGTGTGCACGTCGGTGAAGGGTGGTGGGCGCGCGGCCTAGGGCCTGTTTGGGTATCACTCGCCACGAATGACAACCGCGGGCAGGAGAATCAAACGCGGGTCGTGAAGTTCATAGCGCAGAGCGTGCGGACAATGCGACACCGCTCCACCCTGAGTAGGAAAATAAAATGCAAAAATGGAAACGAGAATTGCCCTTTTGGTATTCGCTTGACGAGAGCCACTAAGTATAGACAGTTGGCTCTCACAATTCAGACACGGCCACGTCTGTTACAGCTTACAAGTGGGTAGCGCAGCAGCATTCAAACAGCGCACGGTATTCTTGATTGATTACAGATCCACTCTAGCGTGCCGCCAGTGTGCGAATTCACTGCGTACTACGTCCTTTATTATATTTTGTTCGCAAAAAAAAACGGAAAAAGTCACTCAGGTTCATGCCACTATTGTAACTTTAAGGCGAAATGGTTGAATGACATAGGGATTTGGAAAGGCGTAAAATCTATAGTTGAGAGTGGTTGAATACGTTTGTCAATGGTAATTGTGTTTAATAAACTCGAGGTCACAGGATTTTGGTAGCAAAAAAATAAAAGGCTGTAAAGAAAGGTTCTTACGTGCAAAGTGCTGTTAAAATGGCAATGATAATTATCCAGCTGTTCAGACCAAACTCCAGTAGTATGGTTCAGGGGTCAGAGCTCTTCTCCAGCACTGCCGAGATCCTTGTTCCAATATGGGTTCCAGTTCCCTGTGATTTAACCGGGATCTCAAGTCAATCGGGTTGATGCTCTCAGTCATTGATGGCTGCATAAAATACCCTGTGACATTAAGTTTGGTTCTGAACCTAATTTGGCTGAATGCCAGCTCTGAGAATTAAATAGTGGTTTGACTGTCATGCGACGAACATTGATGTGGATCGCAGACCCCGATTTTGCTGGCCATAGGTCAATTGAAGGGATCTCACAGGTAGCTCTGTGATAGCCACTTCTGTGGGCTGTTCTCTAACGCAAAATGCGACGCCGACAGCACAATGGGAGTTAAAGTAAAACACCCTAAAGCAGCCAAGTGGAACTGTAGCAGCTAACTCAGCTCACGACCAGGATACAATTGCAGCCGTTTAGAACGTTGCAAACATATATATACTAGCTTTACTACCCGGCTTCGCCCGAGACGTGGATTCTTGTCTTGGATTAACACACGGCCTACGCGGAGGGTGGGGGGGAGATGCGTGACGTCAGCAGGCACACTGCGTGACGCTGCCGCATGCGGGTGACATCACAGATGTGACGTCACCGCTCACTTGCCGTGCAAAATATATCCATTATTGCGCCCCCCCCCCCCCCAAAATACAAAAGTCTATTTTTATACTTTTTGCATTGTGCACAGTCTGGAAGTTACCCATATGCCACATTTCAAATTTGTTGCATGTTGGGAAGTATGCTAAACATTTCGAACAGACACACATTCACACATTTCCCTTTTATATACTGTATATAGATAGAAGATAGGATTTCTGAATCCAAACATCACACCTCCTGGCTTTGACATTTATCCTCCTCAAAGGCACTGGTGGAACCATCAATCGCATCAAAACATTGACAGGCCAATGCGCACATCTACTTCATGAATCGAAAATTAAAGAAAGCCAAAGTAGTGGAATTGTGGCCATGCAACCCAAACTATGGACCACATAGTAACCCCATGGAGACACAGAGATCCATAGAAATACATAAATGTTGCACTTCTTTCAGACCGTAGCCAACCATGCAAATCGGAGGTGTGGGGGAAGGACAACAAACTAAATACAAAAATCAGCCATCTCGTCGTGAGTAGCAGCAGCAGACCTCGACGTCATAGTTATGCTGCCATAACAGGAACGGAAAATAAAGTGTTGCGCTTGGGGAGTTTGAATGGTACAGAAACCAAATATGACGTTAGATTTAAAACATTGACAGGTACATTAGTCTGTGATTGTCATCCTCAATTAATCGAGCAAAAGTCTTGAACTTGTTTGTTTCCATCCAGGCATGTGAAACTTTGTATCTTGATGTTTTGAATGGTGACAACTATACAAATATACCCATCACAATTTATAATTCAGAAACATCACCTCTACAAAAGTGTTTCTATTTAAGGCCATACAGTGTTATTGACGAATGTGTTGATGTTTTTTTTTATTCTTAAATTTAATTGCGGCCCTGAATAATGACAATTCATTAAATCACCGAAACATGGGTCTGAATCATTCCAATATACATCACATCTTTCCATTTCAAGGCAGTGATTATTGATGACGAGGTGGCTGAGGAGTTACATCAAGACAAGTGGCAGCCTAATTCATGGATAGGGGTGCGACGGTGGCGAGATGTTATCCGCCTCGCCTGGTATACAAGAGGTCATGGGTTCGATCCCGATCCCGACCCTGACGCCTGCTGTATATTTGGAGTTTGCGTGTCTCTCTCCCCGTGGTGGCGTGGATTTTTCTCCGGGTCTCCGGGTCCTCTTGTTTTTCCCTCTACATTTTTCATTTAGAGTATTTGCCTGTTACACATTTACACATATAAGCCACTTCGTGGAGCTATCATTTGTGGCCAGATCGCTTCTGACAACGAGCTATGTAGCTCAGTGAGCCTTACTTGGTAAAATAAAATAAAACATATTTTAGTAATAGTTTATAGGGTCGGACTGTGGCATCTTACACAAAAACAAAGATTCCCTGTATAATCTTTGTCTTTGGGGCAATAGCAATTGCTGTAACATATCGGCTGTTTGGACATTTGCTATGAGCAAGCACCTATGGAGGCACACATGAAGGGGTGGTGTGGCTAGAACCACCTTTGTCTCCCCAGTGCTGATGTGTGTTTTTATCACCCCACACCAGGTGCTCGTTTAAGGCCGAGCCGACCTAGTGGAAGCCTGGGAATGGTTGGCAGCTTCACACACACGCAACACGTAAATTTAAAACTAAGTGGCTGTCATTTCGTGTAACAGCTGCCATCGCGCGCGTCTACGTGTGGCTCTTCGTTATTAAGTGTGTGTGTTGCGTGTGTATGTGTGGTGTGTGTGTTGCGTGTGTATGTGTGGTGTGTGGTGTGTGTGTTGCGTGTGTTGCGTGTGTATGTGTGGTGTATGTGGTGTGTGTGTATGTGTGGTGTGTGTGTATGTGTGTTGTGTGGTGTGTGTGGTGTGTGTGTATGTGTGGTGTATGTGGTGTGTGTGTATGTATGTTGTGTGTACGTGTGGTGTGTGTGTTGCGTGTGTATGTGTGGTGTATGTGGTGTGTGTGTATGTATGTTGTGTGTATGTGTGGTGTGTGTGTGTTGCGTGTGTGTTGTGGGTATGTGTGTTGTGTGTGTTGCGTGTGTGTGTTGCGTGTGTATGTGTGGTGTATGTGGTGTGTGTGTATGTATGTTGTGTGTATGTGTGGTGTGTGTGTGTTGCGTGTGTGTTGTGGGTATGTGTGTTGTGTGTGTTGCGTGTGTGTGTTGCGTGTGTATGTGTGTTGTGTGGTGTGTGTGTTGCGTGTGTTGCGTGTGTATGTGTGGTGTATGTGGTGTGTGTGTTGTGTGGTGTGTGTGGTGTGTGTGTATGTGTGGTGTATGTGGTGTGTGTGTATGTATGTTGTGTGTACGTGTGGTGTGTGTGTTGCATGTGTATGTGTGGTGTATGTGGTGTGTGTGTATGTATGTTGTGTGTATGTGTGGTGTGTGTGTGTTGCGTGTGTGTTGTGGGTATGTGTGTTGTGTGTGTTGCGTGTGTGTGTTGCGTGTGTATGTGTGGTGTATGTGGTGTGTGTGTATGTATGTTGTGTGTATGTGTGGTGTGTGTGTGTTGCGTGTGTGTTGTGGGTATGTGTGTTGTGTGTGTTGCGTGTGTGTGTTGCGTGTGTATGTGTGGTGTATGTGGTGTGTGTGTATGTATGTTGTGTGTACGTGTGGTGTGTGTGTTGCGTGTGTATGTGTGGTGTATGTGGTGTGTGTGTATGTATGTTGTGTGTACGTGTGGTGTGTGTGTTGCGTGTGTATGTGTGGTGTATGTGGTGTGTGTGTGTATGTATGTTGTGTGTATGTGTGGTGTGTGTGTGTTGCGTGTGTGTTGTGGGTATGTGTGTTGTGTGTGTTGCGTGTGTGTGTTGCGTGTGTATGTGTGGTGTATGTGGTGTGTGTGTATGTATGTTGTGTGTATGTGTGGTGTGTGTGTGTTGCGTGTGTGTTGTGGGTATGTGTGTTGTGTGTGTTGCGTGTGTGTGTTGCGTGTGTATGTGTGGTGTATGTGGTGTGTGTGTATGTATGTTGTGTGTACGTGTGGTGTGTGTGTTGCGTGTGTATGTGTGGTGTATGTGGTGTGTGTGTATGTATGTTGTGTGTACGTGTGGTGTGTGTGTTGCGTGTGTATGTGTGGTGTATGTGGTGTGTGTGTATGTATGTTGTGTGTATGTGTGGTGTGTGTGTGTTGCGTGTGTGTTGTGGGTATGTGTGTTGTGTGTGTTGCGTGTGTGTGTTGCGTGTGTATGTGTGGTGTATGTGGTGTGTGTGTATGTATGTTGTGTGTACGTGTGGTGTGTGTGTTGCGTGTGTATGTGTGGTGTATGTGGTGTGTGTGTATGTATGTTGTGTGTACGTGTGGTGTGTGTGTTGCGTGTGTATGTGTGGTGTATGTGGTGTGTGTGTATGTATGTTGTGTGTATGTGTGGTGTGTGTGTGTTGCGTGTGTGTTGTGGGTATGTGTGTTGTGTGTGTTGCGTGTGTGTGTTGTGTGGTTTATGAATTAGAACAGGAGCAATTATTTTGGAGCAAACGTGAGCGCGGAATTTAAGTTCGTCAAATGGTCCTGTGCTGGGGTGTTCCAGGCCGTGATGCTAATTGGATCGGCTCAACCAGATGCTGAGCGAGCGCAAGACGGTGCCGTGGAATCGTGGATGCCTCGACACTCATTTGCAATTAAGGGTAGGTAAAGCTACACGCGTTACAGCTTTGCAATGTATTACTTGCGCTTACCATTTATGGCTGCATCTTTACCTTGTTTATATATATATTAAATACCTCTCGCATACCTCAATGACAAGTGGGAGCGGATCTCGGAGCGGTGGAAGGTTCGCACAAAAGCCCTTCAGCCGCCTGTGTTTTTTTTTATTCCTGGGGTTTGTAGTTGCTCCCCCTTTTTTCTCCCCCACCCTTCCCTCTACCCTCGCTCTTTCCTTAACATCTTGGTGATTTCTCCGCCACACCCCCCCCCCCCCCATTATCCCTCCCAATTATAATCTTCAATTTCTCTCCCTGCGCGGGTTCCCCACTTGGTTGTGAGCAGCGGGCCCCCTACGCACCGTCTCCCCTACCCTGTCGTGTGTGGTTCCATCGCACCGAATTCGATTAACCGCAGATTCTCTACACCCCGTCACTGATGTACCGGGCTCGCGTTTTGTTGCAATCAAGATAAAATACCTCGAGCACTGCCCGGGCGTATGCGTGGGATACAAGACCGGGGTGAAGGGAGGGTGGCGGGGGCCGGGGCGTGAAGTCAGCGCGACGCACGCACCCGACTCAACGCTGTGGGATGCGGACAGGAATGGAACCCGGGTCGCCCTTGGCGCATGCGGCACTGCAGCACGCGTGGTGGTTTTTGGCTCTCGGGGGCTGCACGTGGACTCTGATTCTAAAGAATATGGCGATGCTCTCAGCTGCAACCTGACCTTTAATAACGTTTCTGTGTGGTGTACCGCACAAGGGGGATTTCATTATTCCCAAGCCAGCCTTTAAAATATTCCTGGGTGAGTCATTCATTTGGATGACATTTAATAGGGTGCATTGCACATGCCGCATGACGTTATACTGAAGCTAAAATACGAAATTGACTTGGCTGGGACAGTGCCCGGTTTTCAGAAATCAGGATTTTTTTCGGCCAGTTTAAAATGTTATGGTTTCATGATTACCGGTGATAAGCAATAGACGGAGCCAACATAAGAACGAGGGAGGAGGACGCATCATTCTTTGAGCAGGGCTCGTGTTTGAGTGGGCGTGGTTATGTAAATGTAGGCGGAGCTGATGGAAGAGGGAGAGGCTGCTAAATCACCATCTGTCCTGGCTGAGCCTCCCAGAAATGTGGCCCGTTCATATTATACAATTTCTTTGGCGGACGTGCTAATGCACGCATGTATCTATGCACTTGTTATCTCGTGGAAGCAGATCTGAAGGGTTGCACATTTACCTGTTATGTACATTTGAGCTGTAATTGGGCTCTATTCGGATTCCAGTTTCACATAATTTATTTTTCATCAAATTTCCCACGTCTGTTGTTTGCTGGCAATAGAAGCTGGTGGTTATGCACGTGGCAGGTAATCCAGCACTGTGGAGGCAGCGATGGTTGGTGGATCGTAGGAATATTGTGAAGCTCCCTTTCCTGTGAGTGTCGAGGAGGAGCCATTCCATGGCTCGCCAGGAGAAAAAGGTACAGCAGTATGGGACTCCACGTGTTCCATTCGTATGGGATAGAGTGTTGCAGTAGTTGCGTTCCTGAAGAACACCACGTTATGGAATAATCGCGTTATAATACATAACATATATAGGCTAAATCATAGTCTGCAATAACACGTGAGATGCGTATTCAGGCTGAACAAAGACTGAGGCGCGTGGGTAGCATCTAGAAGCATCCAGCAGCATCCCACCTTGTGTGATGCTACGCTGAGGCAGACACACAACCGCTTATTCTATTCTCGAGGATTTCTCCACAACTCTGGCTGCCGCCTGATGAGGCTGATTGTAATTACCGGCGAAATGTCGTACTCAAATTGTAAATGTTGTGGGTTTACTTTCCAACACACCAGTGCTGAACTAGTAACTAATTGGAATTTTACGTGCAAAATCTTACTAATTGGCTGTGTCGGATCGTGGTGGGTTTAATCACACATTTATATTTACACAATCTAACCCAAAGAAAACCTCTTATGGATAATATTGGTCACGAAATCCGACATGTTAAACTGCGTATTCCTACTCGCGCGACGTAGTTCAGTTCACACAATTGCGTTATATCCAATTCACATCCACGTTTGAAAATATTTCGCTCATGCATTTATTGCGTTATATCTAATCCGCGTTATGAAAACAATACTCGTCTGTGCTTCCACATCGCGCCTCTGAGTTGTTATTTCTCTTCGAGAGTGAGTTAGTGCCGTGTGGCGACACGTGACAAGTTGGCATTATTATATTATAGAGGCACCCGCAATTGGGTTGTATTTTTAAACGCGTATAACAGTACGGCATGCTCAGCCTCTCTCTCTTAAATCCTCTGCGGTGGTGACGCAATTCAATTTGAAACACGACATTGTGCCGAGGCATGTATTGATTGTCTCAGCCCGGCCACTGATAACGACATAAATAAATTACAAAATAGTTGTTGAAAATATAAATGTGTATGTTGGCAGTTCAGATGATCCTAACTGCTAGCGCATATTTGGCAGTTAGCCATGGAGCAAAGCATCCTAAGAGAACTGTGCAGAGGTTGGGTTCAGATACACGTGGATCCTTAAAGGATTTTAAGAAAGGGGCTTTATTAATGTTTGATTTTATTGGTTCTTTCGGTAAAGTCACGTAGAAGGGAAATAATAAAATAATAAAAATAAAACAATAAAATTCTCACGACGTTTCGATTGCAACACAAGCAATCATCATCAGGTGTGAAAACCACAGCGAGAAAATTTGAAAAAATTGGCGGTTTTTTCTGAACGTCACTTTTTTTCAAATTTTCTTGCTGTGGTTTTCACACCTGATGATGATTGCTTGTGTTGCAATCGAAACGTCGTGAGAATTTTATTGTTTTATTTTTATTATTTTATTATTTCCCTTCTACGTGACTTTACCGAAATAACCAATAATATGAATCCCTGCAGTCACGAAAGCTTTAAATAAAAATGTAATGTTTGATTGTGCGCCTTTTCGCAGGAACGTCTCACCGAGTCTCATTTTCAGGAGGGTCCTGCCCAGTTTTGTCGCAGTAGGGGGCGATATTGCTGCGTTGTGTAATCCCAATTTAGTAATTGGAAGTCTACATTTTCAACATTGGGATGTTTCGGCCAATCCTAGTCACATTTATTTATGTTTTGCTATGAGAAGAAACCAGATAACCCAAAGGAAATCCACGCAGAACAGATGGAGAACATACAAACTCCATACAGAACAGTGCCCTCGTTAAGAATTGAAGCAAGACCCTTCTTGCTGAGAGGATACAGTGTTACCCTTCGTACCTATATGCCATGCGGTTCCATAAATTAGAAAGATACCAAAAGCACAATGCACACAATCGTCAAGCACAAGCAAAGCACCTCACCATATCCGTCATTGACACTGCCTCGAACACAAACACATAAAATAGCCTGACATTTGAAGCAATCGCCCTTCTTCAGAGAAACCTTTTGCTTGACAGGACAGCCTATCACATTGTATATTTTCTTTTTCCTAAGTGTTTGCAGGTTGTCCCATGTGTTGAATATTCATATTTCCTGAAGAGGTAAGCTCCAGGTACGTGGAGCAGAACGTCGGACAGCGTAACGAATACTATGCAGCACGACCCGAAAACGCATTGCAGAGCGATATAGCACGAGCACTGTACGTGTCTGCTATCAGACAGTGTTCATAACACGTGTTATGAACACTGTGTGTTGGAGAGCCAAGCCACAACATTTACAATCTGAGTACGACGTTTCTCCAGTAATTACAACTAGCTTCATCAGGCGAAAGCCAGATTTGTGGAGAAGTCTGTTTCGTTCCTTAACGAAACAGTTACACGTGACAACCCTTACTAGTTGGCTGTGTCGGTTGGTGGCCGATTTTAACGACACATTTATATATTTACGCGATCTAACCCAAAAAAAACCTCTTATGGATATTGGTCGCGAAAGCCTACGAGTTAGAAACTGCTGCTAACACGTTTGGAACTTTTTATCTCATAACCTGATACACTTTTTATCCACATATTGCATGACGTGCGATGATGACGATAATTATCACAGTTTTTTTTTTATGGAGGAGGTATTGAACTGCACGGCTCTCCGGTGTTTATTTGTGGTTGTACCGCACGTTGCTGGGCACGATGTCCGACGTTTCACTCCACGTGTCGCGAGCTTTTTCAGGGACTGAATTCAGATCCTGCAATGAATTAATTGGAACGTCATGCTGTAATGCATACCGCCCTCTTAACAACCACCATGATATTTGTTTTCCACAACAGTGTAAAACAGAGCGCCCCTACAGCGTTAAATATTTGAGACCGTGAGCGTAACAATGATGTGATTGGGCAAGAGGAGCCACGATATATAATAGCCTAGGAGCGACCATGTGAGACAAATCAAATATTGGAGCCCCACGTGACCGATTGCCGAACCCCCTGAGCTGAAAAATGTCGTTACGACGCCACTGGTACAACCCGAATACAGTACACGGCCGCATGCCGCAGTGTATTTGTTTATCTGGGGAAGCACCGTTCAGTCTCAAGATTAATTGACAGGAGCATACTGAATGGGATGTTTTGGTTTGGCCAAAAGGCGCCACGATGGCGAGATGTTAACTACCTCGCCTGGTATACAGGAGGTCGTGGTTTCGATCCCAGCCGCTGGCGCTTGTATATTTGGAGATTGCATGTTCTCTTCCCGTGGTCACGTGGATTTTTCTCCGGGTTCTCCTGGTTTTCTCTTCCGCATTTAGAAACATGCATTTGAAGTATTTGGCTGCAATACATTTACACATGATAAGCCACTTCGTCGAGCTATCAGTTGTCGCCAGATCGCTTCTGCAAAAGAGCTGTATAGCTCAGTGGGCCTTACCTGGTGGAATTAAAATTGGTTATTATTTAGTAACACCCTCTTATCGGTTGTTGTTTCGTGCGGCTGGGTTGTGATGATCGTTCAGATGGGTGGGTGGTTCACCCCTGAAATCCAATTTGTGCTGTCGAGGGTGCGACGTCTTGAAAGTGGAGTCTGGAAGGATGGACCTGAAAATTTCTCCACCAGAATCTATAACAACGCAGCAGCAGCGGCAGCAACGTGCAGTGATTATAACCCACGGCTTACAAATATGACGGTATGAATTCACATCGTGCATTGGGATCAACTCATTCAATTCTTCCTCCAATGTAAACAAAACGACTGATATTTTTTGTAAAAAGTAAACCAAAAATGGCCCCATCGTTTGAGCCGCCGCGTCGGGAGATCGAATCAAACCGGCGTGACCTCGGGATCGCAAGTCCAGCGTGCCGACCGTTACACCGCCATGAGAGCATCCTTGATGCATGTGTTGTGAGTGTAACATTTCATTTGATCAATTAATCGACGCATCGATGACACGTCCAGCATTAAACCACGCGTGCCCTGAGCAAACCCACGCATATGCAGGAACACCACTGAAAGATCTGCAAAGATTCTGCAGGTCATGAACCTACTCTCTATACTGCCTTCTGTCAGCATAATTTCTTTGGAGGACAGAGAAAGGCAAGCCTAATGGCAATCGAGCAAAAAAATGGTGCTTTTCAGGTCAGCTGTTTAGCCGATATAAATTTTTTTTGGGCATTGAGTTCTCAAAAAATGTTTGCTCCCTTGGTGTTGGTGATAATTGATGTGTGGGCGTTCACGTGTGGGAACGCGCATGCATTTAGTATGAGGATAATAATGTTTAAAAAAAAAGAGAAATGATCGCATTGGGGACGATTTAATTTGTGGTGTCTTTATTCTAAATACAGTTGGGTTTTGTGTAGTTGTCCGTGAAGACGAGCACGAGCTCACATTGTGTTCAGACGTTCTCGGCCTCCCCCTCCTCTAATGAGATTCCCGGAGGAATGCCTTATCACTCATTGTGAGTCACAGGTCTGCGTGGGCTAGGAATGAATCCCATTACGCGGCACAGCACAATGGGGTTGTTAGACAGAGTGGATCAATGCGCCGAGATGAATATGGTTTTTTTGAATGGCGTGCGGTCGGCTTGGACATTCGACTCGCTATCTAGAAGGTTGTGAGTTCAAATCCGGTCGAGTGTCGACCGAGCCTATGTGATGACATACAGTATTGATCTTTAGTGAATACGATTATACATTGTTTACCCCCCATTTTAATGATAAGAGTAATGACGGATTTATAACACGAACGAAAATGCTTGCAGTCAGTCGCTGATGCCTTCTGAAAAACCCTTCAAGCGGCCTTCTGAAAAAAAACATTCACATGGCCTTCTGAACATAAGTCAGAGGCGCAGAGCCGTGCTACAAAATCAAGTAATGAGATGAAAAATTAATTTGGAATTCTCGCGAGAGGAGAATTTCGCAGAACTTCGCCCGAAAAGCCATTCAAGCGGCCCGTTTGGCTTGCGCACAGTAAAAGGGTACATTGTTTTACATTTCGATTTAAAGCTTTCGTGACTGCAGGGATTCATCTTCTTGGTTCTTTCGGTAACGTCACGTAGAAGGGAAATAATAAAAATAAAACATAATCAAACAAAACATAATCAGCTGTTTTTCCGACAGCCCTGTTCTTCACCTGAGGACGGCTGTTTGCGTTGTGGCCGAAACGTCGTGAGAATTGTATTTTATTATGTTTTATTTTTATTATTTTATTATTTCCCTTCTACATGACTTTACCGAAAGAACCAAGAAGATGTTTTACATTTCTTACTCGCTAGGCTACGAAATTGATGTTGGCTCAGAGGTGCGAGGAATCACAGGCAGATCGGAAGACAGCCACATGGTCAGCCAATAGAAGTCCGAAGTTTGCGGTCCTCTAACGATTGGATGGAGGAACCTCTGTGCCAGTTATTGCCTAGAGGCAGTTTTGGCCACGAGCCGAAAACCATCCTGGGTTAAAACTTAAACCGGTGGCAGCTGCTGCTGCGGGCATTATTCACAAGTTTATAGAAGTCGCATCACACGCGCAGTAGCGGCACTCGCTGCACATAGAACCACGATTTTGGGATGCCCCTCTGATAAACTGCACGTGCGACTCAATCCGGATGGGGTCGAGGACGTAGTAACGCGCCAATATCCTACAGGAGGCGACTTAAGCTCTTTATTAGTCAATCCTGCCGCACGGTATCCATGCCGCAACCTGCCAACCGTTCTGCTTGTCCACATTCCTATGACAGGGCCCAGCATCACCCACAGAGCAGCCACTCGCTGCGGATTTCCCACAGAGCAAAACTCATTTCATCAACGCCCTGTGTGGTTACGTGGGGGGGAGGGTGGGTGGATGGATGATGGAGCCGAGCGGACTCCCCCCTCGCCCGCCTGCCCGGGCGTGACTGCCGCAGAGCTCCCGGGGCTGACGGCAGCGCGGAGGGGTCCGTGAAGCTTGCCGGGCGTCGACCGCCGCGCGCGGCCGTTCTCTCTCTCTCCGCCGGACGGCTCAAGCCGCTGCTGGCTCGCTCGCTCGCTCGCCGGGGACTTTGACAAATGAGCGTGGTGGCCGGCGGTTTTGACGAGGACGCTGACCTTCAAACAGCCGGCGAGGGCCGGGTGCCGTCTCCCCTTTGCCGTGATTTGCGCAGCGTAAAGGGCTCAGCGCGGACCTTCGCGTGAATGCTCGCGTGCGCGTGCTGCGTCTCTGTCACTGGCCTCATCGGCGCAATTTTAGATATGTAGTTCTGTGTTACTGTTCGGATCCGTCGTTGTGTTATGTTACATAGTCTCATCATTGTCGCCATCAGCGTCATTATCGTCATCATTCTATTGCATTGCTTATCAATCTTGATTTATCATAATCATATATTGCCTCTCATCATCGTCATCGTCGTCCTCCCTTTCTGACCATACAATATTATCTACTTATCACATTTAATTATATGCCATTGTCATTATCGTCATAGTCAGCATTCTTCTTCCATCATAAGTATGCATCCGATCATGAAGAATATTGTCACAACCAACATTATCACCATTATATCATATTACCCAATATGTATCATCTTTACCCATAATCATCACCATTGCCATAATAATTATTTGTTCGTTAATGTTTTATTCCTGGTGAGGGTCGCGGCGGCAGCATATTGAGTAGGACGGTCCAAACCTCCCTTTCCCTGGCGACGGACTCCAACTCTACATTACTACACACTACTATACACTACCCTACGATACACTACTATATACACAGACTCTATTTCTTCCTGGGGAATTTCCAGGCGTTCTCAGGCGAATCGAGCGACATAGTCCCACCAGTGTGTCCTGGGCCGGCCTGGGGTCTTCGCCCATAATAATTGATTTCCCATAATACATCATCATCGTCATCACCCGTATCTCTATCCTATCATGGGCGTGGTTCGTTTTATCGATGCTCATGTAGCCACTCGCTGAGTCGCTCACAGGAAGCCGTGCACAATGCGTTGTTAGAATCTCCTCTTCCTACATTCCCCTTCGAGCATCGCCATGACCCTCAGGCAAGCGTTACACATCACTCCTCTCTCTACTCTGTGCTACCCAATATCAGCGGAGGAAATTCCACAATTCTGTGGCATGGGCCAATATCTGCATTGTATAAGACAATCACTCTTGACTTTTCCAACAAAGTTGAGAAGTGTTCCACTCTTGGAGTGGAAGATGGCAGCCTTCACGCAGCCCACTAAATTAAGTGAGAAATAACGATGACGGCCATCAAGGCAGCGAGCGAACATCGGTCTCCCGGTCTCCGGAGCAACAACACAAGCCGCGGGAACTCTTGACTTCCCAACAAAGTGGTGCAGGGTAATTTTTAAATCCTTTATATTAAGTTCGCTTGCTTGCTTGCGTGCTTGCTTGCTTGCGTGCTTGCTTGCTTAGGACCATGCAAATCTTTCGCTCGTTTTTTAACCCACTTCCCGTGATCCAATAGAGCTGACATTTTGCACACAGACTCGTTGTGCGAGACAATTAATGTTCGTGAAAAAAATTCCCAAAATTTTACACTGTTTAGGGAATACAAATTAAATATTTAATTACCAATTGCTTAATACTGGCAGACAATCATCTGACCCATAGGTGGCAGCCATCTCAAGCCAGAGGACGAGAACACTCTAGCCGCCACGCATATAAAGGATTTAGAGTGAAAAACTTTGTTTTTACGGGTTTACTTGTTATCCACCATGCAGGGATGATGACAATGATAACGGTAGACAACGTCGAGTATAATAATTGACATTGCACGATGATGAATAGTAATTAGGATCACAGACAATTAATGGTTGACGATGGACAATCATGGATTGTGTTGATGAGCAATTGACAAATTATGATGATGAACATTTAATTAAGAATGATTATGAACAATTAATTTGAGCTATTGAAGATGCTGGATAATTAATGAGTGATAATGATGGACAAAGGATGTTGACGCTGGGCCGTGTCAACCCTTGGGCAGGATTTGAACTCATGACCTTCTGGTTGAGAGCCGAGGGCTCTGACCGCAGCCTCCTCCGTGCCGCGCGCGCTGCTGGCCACTGCCTCTTTTGGTGGTGACGTGGGGTCAGATTGCGGGATGTGGCCGGATAGGACGGTTTAATTCTACATTTTTGGTCTGGATGGACTAAGGGGATTAAGGTGCACTTCTTGGAAATGTACCACCACTGAAGGAAGACCATTTGCTGTGGATTGACGAACAATTGATTAAATAGCAGTGCATAATGTTGAGGATTACATGCATAAGTGTGTGTGTGCCCGGGTCTTAGTGGGGAGCAGTCGTAGTGCAGTTAGCGCGCTGCGCTATGAACCTGGCTACCCGAGTTCGATTCCTGCTCACGGCCAACAACAATGACATTTATATGAATCGATCCGGGGTCTCTCCTAGGTCGACTCAGCGTCAAATGAGTACCTGGTCCCATGTGTAAATATCGCCACTGGGGAAACAATGCCGGCCGGGCGTTTTGCTGGCCCCCCACCCCCCTCGTGTGCCGTGCCGGCCTTCGTAGGCGCTCGCTAGCAGCACTTGGCACAGCAGTCTGTTAAAGGCTATACAGGGGATCTTTGTCTTTGTTTGCACGTGTCTGCTTCTGTGAGTGTGTGTGTGCTTGTATATATGTTTGCACATGTTTCCAGTAAATCCAGGATGGACTTTATTGGAAACACTCAGCACTTCTTAGATATGTAGCAGTGCAAAGATTTAAATGTGGAAGAGCATATGTGCAATAAAACACTAGACATTGGATTTTATTCTTTGAGCACCAAGATTTTAAACCGGAATATCTACAGTAATTGAACCCCAGGGCAGGTCAAAGGGGCACAGTGGATAACTGTAATGCTGAATACAATGTATTTATCCAGAGAGAGTCTCAATGAGTCTCAATGCACTTGTAAATGAGGGTCCTGCTTGGGATGTCTGTCCCATTCCTTTTAAGTATATTCTGTGTGTGGAAGGAGAGCGCCATGTCCAGACGAAATCCAGGGGATAGATTTGCAACCTTCTTGCTGTACTCAAGATTAAACAAAATCCTTGGTGGTGATGCTGCTGCTGCTGCGTTGGCGGTGGTGCACAATTGACACAAATGAACTCAACACATTCATCAAGAACACTGTGGCCTGAAGAGGAAACACAGATACCTGGCGAAGATTCGGACAATGGCCTTTCCATGACGAGAAGAAAGAAGGCCCATTGCCCAAAAGTGACCTGTAATATATTTTTCGTTTTAAAGGCCACACAGTGTTGATCACCGTGTTGAGTATTTTGCTGCTTGCTGTATGCTGTATTTTCCTGCCAACTGTTGAGGGATGGTGAAGGCTTGGGAAGGACTTCATCCGGAAGTGGATAGATCATGGCTGATGATGAGTTCCCCAATAAAGCCTCAGCGAGCCTTAACACCCCTTGTTAAGAGGATTCTGCACTCAAAACACGTGTCCAATTAATTATTACATATGTATGATGTAAGAGGGAAACATGAGCACCTGGAAAAAAGCCACACATTAAGGAATAACACACATGTGTACACGCCAGTCAGCAACTTACTTGCAATTCTACCACTGTACCACCACTGCCTGGTAACCCCAAATGTTATATGCCATGTGGCACCATGTGGCACCAAATGTTACATACCGTGAAGCACCATGTGGCATCACGTGTTACATGCCGGGTGGCACCATGTGACACCACGTGTTACATGCCGGGTGGCACCATGTGACACCACGTGTTACATGCCGTGAAGCACCATGTGGCACCACGTGTTACATACCATAAAGCACCATGTGGCACCACGTGTTACATGCCGGGTGGCACCATGTGGCACCACGTGTTACATGCCGGGTGGCACCATGTGGCACCACGTGTTACATGCCGTGAAGCACCATGTGGCACCACGTGTTACATGCCGGGTGGCACCATGTGGCACCACGTGTTACATGCCGTGAAGCACCATGTGGCACCACGTGTTACATGCCGGGTGGCACCATGTGACACCACGTGTTACATGCCGGGTGGCACCATGTGGCACCACGTGTTACATGCCGGGTGGCACCATGTGGCACCACGTGTTACATACCGGGTGGCACCATGTGGCACCACGTGTTACATACCGTGAAGCACCATGTGGCACCACGTGTTACATGCCGGGTGGCACCATGTGGCACCACGTGTGACATGCCGTGAAGCACCATGTGGCACCACGTGTTACATGCCGGGTGGCACCATGTGGCACCACGTGTTACATGCCGGGTGGCACCATGTGACACCACGTGTTACATGCCGGGTGGCACCATGTGGCACCACGTGTTACATGCCGGGTGGCACCATGTGGCACCACGTGTTACATGCCGGGTGGCACCATGCCTAGCTTCCCAGACAGTGGTGCTGAGGCACAAGTAATCAAAAACGCAACACGTCCGTCAATAGCGGAGATAACTCTCTGCCATGAAGAAGGGCCATTGCCCAAAATGCTGCCAATTATATTCCATTTTAGGGCCACGGTGTTACGGTGACTAGATGTTAACTCCCTTGTCTGGTATGCATAAGGTTCGTGAGTTCGATCCTGACCCTGACGCCTGTATATGTGGAGTTCCATATTGTCCCCGTGGTCGCGTGGACATTTCTCCTAGTCCTCCCGGTTTTCCCCTCCGCATTTAGAATCAACATGCGTTTAGAATATTTGGTTGCAATATATTTCCACATGATAAACCACTTCGTTGAGCTATTTTTTGTGGCCAGGTCGCTTCTGAAAAATAGCTACATAGCTCAGTGGGCCTTATCTGGTAAAATTAATATAGTAAATATTCGTTGTTGACAAGTGTTACAGGAAATAATTAGTGGTTTGTTGTGTGTGTGTGTGAGCACACAGATTTATAATGTGTAAAAAAAACACGTTGAATGCAGCTTTTAGATGGGACCTCTGGAAGGGCCCAGCAACAGATGGCCGAATGTTGCCAGTCAAGTGCTCCTCCTCCTGATTTCACGTAATTTCTAATTTAATCTCTTTTTGGCCCCATTATACATGCCAGCCGTGCTTACCTGTGTCCATTAACGATCCAAGGATACGCGCTGCGGCCCGGATGTCCTGGGAGACAGCAGCGCAAACGTCAGTGGTTAATCACCATTGTCGTCATACTCATATATTATTGTCAATCATTGGCGACATTATCATAATCAACGTCATCATAATCATCTATTACTATTCTTCATCATGGGACCTCCTTTGCCAGTACCAAAATATGATAATAGGGTTTTCCCATTTTTTCTGGCAACAAAACAGCTGTGTTAAGATGTTAAAACACCAAACTGAAACCTTTTACAAGGAATCATGTCTGCAATAGGAGGTCCCATGATGTAGATGCTCACCCCGAGGTCTCATTACTCTGATAGTGCATTGTCTTTGGGCTGAACGCCTTTCGGCGTCCTCTGGTCTAACACCTTTTGAGACGAGGCTCAAAAGGAAGCTGTCTCTGGTGTGGACCAATCAGTTTCAAGGACAGTGCATATATTATCAGAGTATGTTTTTGTTTGCATTCTGACCACAAGCATTGTGGTTGTTGCAGACATGATTCCTTGTAAAAGGTTTCAGTTTGGTGTTTTAACATTTTAACACCTGTTTTGTTGCCAGAAAAAAGGGGAAAAATCTATTATCATACTATTCTTCATCATCATCCTGAATGTAAATTGTAAAAAAAAAACTCTCCGGTGTGCGACTGCGGTCACCCATAACAGAACCATGAAACATATCACCACTCAACGCACGGTTCTCAAATACGTAGGAGGGTCACGATGATAGCAATGATGCACTACGCCGCCACCCTTGATACAATCACAATATCTCCGATTGGCACGGTTGGCTACGTGCGGTGTGAAAGAAGTTCTACATACATACATGCATACATACCTGGCTCAACCACCCGAATGTCAAATTATAGTTCTACGTTAATATCAGCCACACAGAGAAGAGATAATCATCATGACCATAATTATCCATTTATTATATTTATAAAACGCCGGTGGCTCCGTGGTCAAGTGGGCAGGGTGTGATTGCCTCTATAGAGTGGCAGACGTTCCACAATCTTGTGGTGGGGGTAATTCCATCCATAGTATAAACACTTGTGTTATGTTTATTGTATGAGACAACATTCCACATCATATTATCAACATCAGCCATTATAAATCCACTGCTAGATAAAGGACTCTCAAAGCCCTCCCATTGTGTCATGTTTCCATGGATGCAATAGTCCACCTAGCATCTGCAAATGAACTGGTTTCATTGCTCCTTATCCATGGTGGGCGTACTTTTGGACATATTCAATTCCCTGGCTGCAACTCCGACATTATCCTACAGACTTTAGTAATTACACAAGGTATTTGTCAATTTTCTTCATCTCCAAATGATATGTTTTGTACTATTGTAGTGACATATAATGGGTCACTACGGCGCCTAGCGTCATCTACAGACAGAGAGAGGAATAGTGGGTATAGTAGCCCTCTCTGACAGCAGAATATATGATGTCATGGAAAGGTCTCTGGGGTTGGCAGAGTAGGGGGCAATTGAGGACATTCTTACGTTACAAAACAGTTCTGTTTAAAAAAAAACATCCCACTGTGATCCTATCTCAATATATTATATAAATAGGGGCTAATAGGATATGTATATTCATTTTTTTAGATGGAGGTACTAAGGAATAGAATCCGCTGGGCAGGAAGGGAAAGGAGGGGGACCGGTAAATGTGGAATTCTTCTTCTTGCTCAGCACTGCTGAGCAACAAACGAGGTGTTGGGGAGCTGCCCTGGTGTAATTCGAAGGTCACTGGTTCAATTCGACATCCCAACTGTGGAAATTTAATTAAATCTGCACGTTTTTAAAAATCTCCCGTGCCACTGTCCACCCAGCGGTATAAATAGGCGGACTAGGGTTTGTTGATCGGCAGATTGTTGTATGGTGGGATAAAGTGTGGGTAGGCCAACTTCTTTCAATACGTCTGGTCAACATGTAAGTAGAAGCCACATACTCTAATGAGTTTGCTCTAGGGGAGGGCCTTCTGCCAGCAGTCACGTGAGCAATCGAAATGAGGGCCACATCTGGGCAAACTCTTTCACGCTGGGACGACGTCTTTAATTAAGTGGAAGTACCCACACTAGAAGTAATATTAATATTTACTGGAGGAATCTGATGAGCTTTGAAGCTTGTTTTCACAGACGTGTCCAGTAGTTTTAAAAGACCTGTCGATGGACTAACTGTGGTGAACCCTTTTATACTGCTCGGTGGAGATTCCCACATTGTTGGACTTGTTGCTGAGAAAGATGGAATCGAGCCGGCGAACTCTGGGATTGTGTGCTGATCGCTACACCACCGTGGCAGCATCGATAACCTTAATACGCCAACAATTATGCCAATAATTAACTTAACTTTGCATTCTTTGGCAGGGTTCAGCCGGATTAAATGTGTCTGTAGGGACGTGCGTGCTTAGGTACCTCAAACCTTGCTTACGCCTTTTCATTTTCACTTGTATGTATTTTTTCTCATGTGTATCTATATATTATTTTAAGGCCACACTTTTATTTAGGAATGTGTTGACTTTAGTTTTCTTATTAATTGTGCTTGTGCACGATTAACAACGCAGCAGCAAGCAGCAGCGTCACCACATGCTCCACGTACATCTGCGTTTTACACAGAAACTACACGCCGTCGTTTTAAAAACTCAATCGCATTATGTTTTTTTGACGGCTGACGACGAGCTTGGCGGATTTATAGTTTTATTTGCCTCTGGAAGTGCGTGCGCGTGGTAAGATAGCGGAGTGTCTTAAAATTTCTCGCACATCTGTCCTCATTAATGCCGCGAAATGAAAAAAATGTCCCTAAGCTGTTCCGCGCAAAATTAATGAATCGCGATGCCGAGATTGTGTTCTTCATACGCGGAGTCTAATGGTGTCACCTCATAATTATGTACACGGAGCGAGAGCCGACGGTCAATTAAAGCCTAATGCGGGAGATCGATTCTGTTTTGTTTCTCTCATCCGACCATGAATCCTTGGGGCCTTAAAAGATAAAATATTGATTTAATTATAATTTAACTTCGCACCACTGCGCTATGAACCTCGCAACCTGAGTTCAGTTAAAGTCCTCGGCTAACGTGGCTAAATGGCGCGCCGTGACCGACAGTAACAATTATAAAGTCACTTAAAATGGAGACGTTTTATCCACATCAAGGACCACACCTCTTTATATGTCCTGCAAAGAGTGTTTGTTGCGTGGTAATCAAAGCCAATAACATTTTATTTTTTTAGCTGATATTTATCTCAACTAATTTATAAAACCGAATGTATATATTTGGTGACCAAATTCAGACCCTGTATTCTGCACAGCTGAGAAACCGGTTTAACCACAGGCAACTCCAATCCAGATTCGAACTCCACATTTTGCGGTGACAAGCCCCTAGTGGCGGAAATTTGGTCGCTTGTGATGAAACTTCGCGGTTCGCCCCAGTCAAGCCTCCCTGGTTATCACTGCTGGTGTTTTAAAGATCCCCTGACGTCATTCTAAAAAAATGTAGGGCATTGTGTGTCGGTGTCGTTGTCTAAGTATGCTACATTTGGAAATTTCATGAACAATTACTCAATTTGGATTACACACATAAACTTAGCCCCCTACTGCAATACTTCTGAGGACTACACGAAACAGTGCCTTCTTTCGCCATGGCTCTGCTCTAAGATAATAATAGCGCGAATACGAAATGCGCTAAATCAGTGCTATTGGTATTATTGTCCCAGTGGTCGCGCAGGTTCAGTGCTCTGACACTGCATTACTCCCCCACACCCTCACCCCCCTACCAACAGAGCCATTCGGCCACCCTGGGCAAAATAGGTTTAATGTAGCTCGCCAAAAAATAAATTGGTTATATAACATTTTGTCAGATAAGACCTTAAAGTTTTATTTATTCGCAGAAATGTGAAATTTTGATACTGAACCCAAGTTGTAACCTCATCCCTATCCTTAACCATAACTTAACATTAGAATCCTAGACATAACTTTGGTCACGGCTTTAACTTTAGACCCATAACTGATAAAGTCCAAACACCTCTGGCATTCATCTTAACCCAAAACCAAACTTTTATATTATCACTAGCACTTATACAATCTTGACTTTCATCATATTTAAGGTTCAAAATGTGATATATATTTTTTGTAAGGCATGTACCGTTAAGAATTGCACAAGCCCACACACATTTACTGACAGTTTAAAGTGCCATGAACCTGTTAATGTTATCTAATCCATGTGCTCCTCTTTCTGTCTCTCAATGTAATTGCAAACATTCAGCCTTTGTTCAATTCTCTTTTTGTTAAAGATCATGTTGTCCACTTTAAATCTGTTCATGTGCATGTGCTGCGTGGATTAGTATATCTCAGGATATTCAGAGGTGACCGTGGCTCGGGGAGGCCTTAATCCAGCACTGGATTGACCATGGCTGCTGTTGTTGATAAAATAAAATGTGTCTCATTTCAACCAGCCAGGTGGTTCAGTGGGTACTGACAGCACCTCGCAATCGGAAGGTTGTGGGTTAAAATACTGGTCAGTAGGGTCGATTGAGCCCATAATCACTCCGGGGTTGATCAAATGAGTACCACTTTATTTGGAAGTTAAGAGTGGTTGTCCTCTGTGGCATTTCCACCGCTGGCTCGGGACTGTCAACAGGCGATGAGCACCGCCTCAATTCTCACTTTAGCAAGAAGGCATTTTAAATCAAGATTGAATCTCATGTCAAACCTTACATTCGACGTGGCCATAGCCTTGCCGCCTGCGCTGCTGTTTATTCTTCAAGTCCAATGCATTCGGTTGTGAACTTGATCCTTGTCCCAGGCCCTGCGGCAAGTTAGTTTATACCCCGAGCCACCCACGCGGCTGAGGAAACTCAAAACCCGGAGATTTTTTAGGGGGGGGTGGTGGAATTGAAAATAGCAGCTGCTGAGATGGCGTTGCCTTTAAATAGCTGTGGGCGACAGAGAGAAGGCTCGTTGTGTGTTGGGAGGGGTCTGGTGGGAGGGGAGTGGGGGCAGACAGCGTGGTAGGGGGTGGGAGAAGGGCTTGTACGTAGAGTGTGGGTGGGAGAGCGAGCGAGAGACTTAGAGAGAGAGAGGGAGGAAGAGAGTAAAGTGAGAGCAAGTGGACAGCGAACGGCCGCAGCTATGGATGATCACGTTGCTGAACGTCACAGGGCCAGATACAAGAGATCAGGTGGGAGATGGCACGCGTCTCTTGCGCGGGCGGCACACGAATTTTCTGCTGCTGATTCTGGCTCCAGCGCAAGGGGCCACTTTGATTTACAGGTCCTGTGTGTTTGTATGCACAGGACAGTGTTTGTATTGAGTGAAACCAGATCATAACTTTGAACGCGCCCTGTCTCTGCACACACACGCACACGCCTCGGAGGTTAAGCGAAACCCATGCTTAGGCTGCTGCGTAACTGGCCAGGAGGTGCGAAGTTTCACTGTTACCCTCATGTATACGTGATGGGGTTTGTCCGGGTACTCTTGTCTGACTTCCTCGTGCCAATCGTTAAGTGGATTGGTCAAGCTTCCCAGTGCTGCAGAACTCTCTTGAAAAGCAGCCATGAGACTCGAGTGAGGCTTTCTTGAGTAATTAGAGGGCGTCAAACAAATGTCATCACAAACAATAACTGACTGTTCTTTATTGATCCACTGATAAAATGATGGCCTCCCCATGCCGTGTCGGCCATGAGATTGTTTGACCATACTTCACCACGCTGGTCAGGCCGTATTGGTGAAGGCAGGAAGCAGGACCAGTTGAGTTATTATTCGCAGCGGATTTTAGCTGTGGAATTAAACTCAAGTAGCTGGGGTCATCATTCATCATTGCGCGGTATGCTAACCACTATACCACCACTCCGCCCTTACATCCAAGTATTGTAGATAAGTAGATCTCAGACTGTAGCCCCTAAACCGCTGATGAGTGGTCCGGACGCTCCTCCAGGTGGTTCGCGGGCTGTGATGCAAACCGCAAGTTGATCCGGAAAAATGACGTTTAACACTTTTGTTTTAGACATTAATGAATATTTTACTCATGATATTTTACTTAAAAATTAAGTGAGGTAAACTATACTAATTTAACTACCCTAATCATAAGATCTAAATTCCACCGCAAAAAAAACACCTTACAACTGCGTTTAAAATAAAATTTTGTACGTTCCAGTAATATGAATAATGTTGTGATAGTGGAATTTACAGAAAGTGAATGCGTTTTGTCACCAGGGACGGGAGGCTGGGTGGTGGTCCGTGGGCCAAACAAAGTTTGAGAAACACCGCTTCTCAAACTTTGGAAACAGGAACTGATCCGGCATAGTACCAGACATGGGGATAACCGATTTAGAAAGCCAGATCAGATTCCTGCCTGAGCTGGTCAGATCTCATAAGCTAAGCAAGGTTCAGCCCGGATAGTGCTCGGATGGGTGACCATCATGCATAACACAGGTGCTGTCGGCTGCTGTGGGGCTACGTTGTCGGTAGAGGGCAGGGCAGCAATATCCATTGTTGTACTGCACGATGCTGCAACATGTTCTACCCCTATTCGAACCAGCAATCACAATGCATGGTAAAGTATAGTCGAATTACCGCCACAACTCGCATGGCTTGACCAAAGGGCTGAGCCATGTACATTATTACTGCAGTATTCACCATTGCTGCAACCATATCACTGCTATTACAAGCTCAGCACTTTTTGACGATGATATTGATGTTGCTGCTGATGATGATGTTGGTAACTTTGCTGCTAGCGACTGCTCCTAATGCAGCAGCTGTTGCTGAGTCAAGCCTCTGGCCGGGACTTGAACTCACAACCCCCACAACTCTTGCAGCACACAGAGCCACCCGACCGTCCCAATGACGTTTGGCTTTTGCAGACGACGAGAAATTAACATCGGCGAACGGTGGTGATGCAAAGGGCTTGAATAAAACATGGCCCAGGTGAAAAATGCAGTGTGTGTGCGCGCGCGAGCGGTAATATCGTGTGAAGGTCACATTCGTCACCGGCAGTTTCTTGGCACATGAGATCGGAGATGTTTTCGCCACGACATTTGGGTGCCAGGGAGCAACAGAAGCCAGTGGTGGTGGTTGGGGGTGGGGGTCATAGGGGTAAGTGCTGTTAGGGGCCGTCCATTGAGTACGTACGCAAAAATGTCAAAACTCGACCTCCCTCCCTGTACGCACGCGTACTGTTTACACCCCCCCCCCCCCCCGAATCCTAGAGAACGGCCGATATTTAATCCACACAGAAACGATCAAGGATTAACACTATTAACGTGTTTAAGCAAACAGATAGTCCACCGCCGGACTATCTAACTCATTTGAAGGCCAATGTAGACAAATCATTATTATCGAGGCTTCACCTATGCGTACGTCCATTGTCAGTAGACCCCCATACGCAAGCGTACGCGTTTGGGTTAACCCCACTCCCCCCTCCATGCGTACGTACTAAATGGATGGCCCCTTAGCGAGCACCTATTATGGTTGCATCGTCACACAGGGGGCTCGGTGCGACTAACACCATGGCCAGGATGCCTTTGCACCCCGAGTACTGATCACACAATAAACCAGGTATTCATTTAAGACTGAGCGAACCTAGAGGAGGCCCAGAGCCGATTCAGACAACACATGCCATTCCATGTTATTTGTGGCCAGAAATTGAATCTGGGTTACCAAGTGGGAGAGCGGTGGCGCACGGGTTAGCGCACTCCACCATCGACCCGTCGACTTAAATTCCCAGCCACCGAATCATCAGTGGCGAACTTGTTTCAATACTTGCGTTGTGGTGGGACACTTTGTTAAAAATGAGAGCAACGCCAAGGAATGCTGTTGTTTGTAGTGTGTAAACATAGCGTGCACTCATGTTGTTGTAATAGCAGCGGCAGTGGTTTTGTCTCTGTGTATTGTTGTGTAAGCCAAATTATTTTTTTTATCTTGATTTAGATTCAGGGTACAGTCTTCATTTTGCCAGATGGGCGGCACTGTTGGTGGGGTGATTGAATCACAATTGGAAGGTTGTTAAGAGTTCAAACCCTGGTCAGGGTTAAACTCAGCCGATCATCGGGGGGGGGGGGTCTACAAAGTGGCTGTCTTGCGGATGGACTGGCCACCATCATACGAATGTGGAATTTCCACAAACGGATTCAGAACCGACAGTAGAGACGAGTACCACCCAGAGTCGCCACGGTGGCGAGATGTTGTCTTTCTCGCCCTGGTATACAGGAGGTCGTGGGTTCGATCCTGATCCAGACCCTGACGCCAGCTGTATATTTGGAGTTTGCGTGTCTCTCTCCACGTGGTCACGTGAATTTTTCTCCGGGTCTTCTGGTTTTTCCCTCGACATGTATAATCAACACGCGTCCATATTATTTGGCTGCTATAAATTTCCACATGATATCAGCCGATTCGTTGAGCTATCATTTGTGGCAAGGTCACTTCGAAAAAATCTAAGTGGGCTCTACCTGGTAAAATAATAAAAAAAATGGTTGGTTTAATAGATGAAATTGGTGGCAAATGATCTTTAAAAAGTAGAGTCTAGTACTTGCGGTGGTCGGAAAGCCAAGGCATTGCAATAAAGTATGCAACATCGTATATTCTTGAATTATGATGGAGCGGTAGTGCAGTGGTTGGCACACTGCACTATGAACCCAGCCACCTGAGTTGGGTTCCTGGCCACGGCTAACATCAGTGAGGCAGTGATACCCATGTGTGAGCTGATAACACTGTGTAACAAAAACGTGTTTTTTGTTCCTGGGTAGTAAGTGTTATTTTCTAATTGCTTAAGCCTCAAAAGTACAGAAAATGGCTATTATTCCCCACAAACGTTGCTTTTGTGACCAGGACAGTGATATATTTAAATTTACCTATGTTCAATGAGAAGACAGTGTGCATTTGTGTCATTCCTTCACATAAAGTCCCGGTCACAAAAGCAAAGTTTGTGGGGAATAATAGCCATCTTTGCTACTTTTGAGGCCAAAGCAATTAGAAAATGACACTTAATACCCAGGAACAAAAATCGTGTTTCGTCGTGTAATTATACACTCCAGTGTACAGTATACAATGCCGATAGTTGCCACGGAAACCCGTTGTCACCCCCTCTGCTCACGGGATGTGCAGGGCTCGCATGGAACCCGCGACGTTGCGTGTTTACTGAGCTGTTCCGTCGTTTCTCGTTAAGTGTTCCATGTCCGCAAGAACTTGTCCGCGATTTCAAGCACAGCAAGTGCTTGTACGACAGGATCTTTTTTTATCCGAACCAGTCCCGGGAACCTGATCCCTTAACCGATCCGCACTGACCAGCGTGGTGAAGTATGGTCAACTAAAGCCCACACGGCCGACACGGCGTGGTGGAGAAACCATCCGGCAGTGGATCGAGAAAGGCCTGCAAATAATTATAATCTGCATTCTAATAAAACCATCACAATGACCACACATGCCGTCCAAGGCAACCACTTAATCAGTACAGTACACAATCTAAACATGTAATTGTGAAAGGGGCACCAACACGGATCTTTGCGGTTTCTGTGAAAGAGCTTTTATAGCTCATCGGATTCCTCCAGGATTAACATTCTCATTCTGAGAAAGGCCTCTTCTCCCGAATCTCCTCCTTTGTCTCCCCATCCCTCGCTATAAACCTCCCCCCTCTTCCCCGCCACTGGGGTCGCCTCTCCGACCCCCGATCCGCTTCTGCGAGCGTGACCCCTCGTCCTCCGTGACCCCTCGTCCTCCACGTGACCCCTCGCCCTCTACGTGACCCCTCGCCCTCTACGTGA
Organism: Lethenteron reissneri; assembly: GCF_015708825.2. NCBI lineage: Eukaryota > Metazoa > Chordata > Hyperoartia > Petromyzontiformes > Petromyzontidae > Lethenteron > Lethenteron reissneri. The sequence goes on from NC_083827.1 coordinate 2,682,165, forward strand.
CCCCTCGCCCTCCACGTGACCCCTCGTCCTCCATGTGACCCCTCGCCGTCTACGTGACTCCTCGTGCTCTACGTGACCCCTCGCTCTCCACGCGACCCCTCGTCCTCCACGTGACCCCTCGTCCGTCCTCTACGTGACCCCTACACCGCTCAGCCCCAACGTGCTCCCCACCAACGCCACAGTTTCATAATAAAGTTAGATGCACAACAAGCTGCTGACTTGCTTAACAAACTTTATAATGTACGTATAATTATATTCTCGGTTCTTTCGGTAAAGTCACGTAGAAGGGAAATAATACAATAATACAAATATAAAACAATAAAAGTACGTATCATTGTTAAGAATGTTTCTTTCTGGCTTATTTTTGTTTCTGGTTGCCGCGCCACTGCCGGCCTCCCACTGTACGCGGCAGCTCTGGTTTCACCAGAGCCCGAGTTGGGAACCACTCCTCTCTCTTTTTTTACGATCAGAGGAAACAAGAAGATGCTCGGTGTAGTCGGCACTTTGCTTCGTTCATCATTTCAGTTTTTTTATGCTTTGCTTTATGTAACTCCCCCCCTCCACTATTTTTTTAATGAAATATTTCACAGTGTCTCCTCTCTCAGTGTCTCTCCCCTTCACTCCTTCATCTCCTCTCTCTCTCAGTGTCTCCTCTCTCAGTGTCTCTCCCATTCACTCCATCTCCTCTCTCTCAGTGTCTCTCCCCGTGTGTCTCTCTCAGTGTCTCTCCCCCTAACTTATCCATCTCCCCTCTCTCCCCCAGATCATTTTTACACGACGTCCATTCCTAAACCCCTCCTGGGGTTGCCACCTCAGAGGTATAAAAACTAAATCCGGGACATCATGTGGCAATAGGGCCACCACTTGTTCTGCTCTAGACCAAACCCAGACATTTCTCAGCATTGGGTGTACTATCAAAACTGTGCACAATACTGTCACAAAGTGCAATTCGACAACGCCGGTATCAGACCTCGGTACAAATCAATAATTGCCACCCGAACACAGACGCCAAGTCCTGAACTGTCCAGGTCGAACCCAGCAGGGTTGCCACCTATCCGGGTTTGACTTGGACAGAAGAGTGGAGAGAGTATCTTAAAATACCAAAAGAGGTGAGAGCTGCGTGTAAAATACATTGCCTTGAGTGGCGCATTCATGTCATTATTATGATGTCCTAGGAATGTAATGTAACATTACAGGGAAGACGTAGAGGTTCCCCAGGAAAGCAGCCTAACAAGATAACGACCCTGGCAAACCCTGAACAGGTGGCAAGCGTACCCACCACTTACGATCGTCGGTTGTAAGCGGTGTTCATTAGTGGTGTTGATTAAGTGGTGTTAATTGAGACGAGGTGGTGCTAATAAGGATAGACTGAGCTGTCAGTCATATATATCAAAGACCACCATAGATTAGTCTGTTAATGATAAGTGATTAAAGATCCTATCAGATACTGTAACACTTTGTAAAACTCTTATCGCATAGAGGTCAGTGGGTGGCGGTTCAGTGGTTTGTGCACTGGGCTGCCAAGCCAACCTCCCGGTTAGTCTGGCTAACATCAGTGACGAGTGATATCTGAACCGGCCTTAGCATCCCCCCCCCCCTCTTCCTCCCTTCATCGAGCAGTGCTGTGAAATGTTTCGTAATGTCTAAGGACATCGCCAAACATTGGTCTGTATTCTAAACACCCAATAGGACACTAGTGTCTTTTATTGACTCAAATTCCCATAAAAGGCCAGTCTTTCCATATGTTATCTAAAGATCCATTCAGTGAGTCGGCAAATCAATTGTCAGAGACCCCATCATATACCAGTGTTAATCTGTTGCCTAAAGATCCCATCAGAGACTGCTCTGTCTGTTGAGAGGCCTCATCAGAGACTGGTCTCCCTGTCAATTACCTATAAACCCCTATCACAAAGTGGTCTATCAGTTGTCCAACGAGGCAGAGAGGGAACACAGGGGTTGAACCCAAGACTAAGTTGATACTGACTGTTTCCTGAGATAGACATTAGAATCTGAATATTTATACATACTTGAGGAATCCGATGAGCTATAAAACGTTACAACAACAATCAACACAAGAACACTATATGAGTGCATAGTATTGGAAAGGGAAGAAAATCACTTTTGAATATAGACGAATAAAACTATGTTTTATCTTACCAGGTAAATATCACTGAGCTAATAGCTTATTTTTCAGAAGCGATTTGGCCACAAATGATAGCTCAACGAAGTGGCTTATCACGTGGACATTTATAGCAGCAAAATTATCTAAACGCACGTTTCTAAACGACATAAGCCCCTGCCGAGTCACCCAGATCTGTCTGAATTAGTTTGCGCTAATTGACCATCACCCATTCACAATTTGATATAATCTCTGACTATGGAATTAAGTGTTTTGCTTGATTCGGGTAATTACGTTTTTTTTATTTATTAACTGCTATATGTAACACAAATCTCGGAATGAATATAATTATCTAAAAATATTTATATCGCAGTATGAATCGCAATTGCATGATGCACATTGATTTAATGTTATGGAAAGTACTGCGACAGTTGTAGGCAGGATCGATATCTGCGTTACTATACGGATCAGAGAGGTCAACTTACACGAAGCATATAATCGTTATCGGCCATGCTCAATCCACCGTTGGATGAAGGCCTCCCCAAACCACAAGCACCTGCACATCAACCGAGTTCATCACTCCCGAGCGAACACATTCCAGTCCTTCCCTTCAATCCACAATCGATGACTTCGTATTTATGTGAATTTCTTTAATGTCCTCTTCGGAGGTGGAGCAGTGGTTCCCGCCCTGCACTATGAACCCAGCGAACCTAAGTTGGATTCTCAGCCATGGCTAACATCTGTGGAGAGTGATATTTGAGCCAGTGCTGGGCACTCTCCCCCCCATCCCTCACCAACCTGCATTGACAATCGTGAAGATTGTCAACTGCCATAACCGACACAACATTGCAAGGCCTTCATCCAGCAGTGGATGGACAAAAGTCTATGAATAAAATACTATTGACATTAAGCTAATGGAACGCAAGACAATAATTAATCGATTTTTTAAACGAATCGTGAGCCTAAACCATGACCTTTCATCGAGTCACAGTGAAGAAGGGATACATCATTACATGGTTTAGCTTCTGTTCTTTGCGAATAGGCCCTGGTAATTTCAAACAAATTGGAAGTTCAGTAGGGAATGCTGCAAGAGAGCGTCGTAGATTAAGGCAGACACATGGGATGCATAGGTGGAGCAGGTGTGCATGATATGGAGGGCACGTCAAAGACAGACCTTGGAGTGGTACACAGAGGTTGGCAACCGAAGGTAGGATCCAAAACTAGGTTGTGGTGGTGATACTCAAAGAGTGGTCCTACAAGTCGACTGTGTGACAAGGGGAAGACCTCTAGCCAAATCCAGAGACACTGTAATAGCAGTCCATATCAAAAGCCTCTGTAACAGGGATCAGCAACCTGCCGCTCCGGAGCCACGTACATCTCTTTAAGGACTGCTGCGTGACGTTACTTATTAAGGACCACCATCTCATATTCAAATTGCATTGCAGCTCTTGTAATATTGAGGGTTTTTTTTTACAGAATTCTAAAAAAATGGCTCTTGTCTTTTTGGTTGCCTACCCCCGGTCTAGCGGAAGGAAGCGATTGGGGGTGGGTACTGAATTGGAGACGATGATGACCCCTTGACCTTGATCGTGAATACTTTATTTTCAGGTGGATTCCGACTCATGTGTTTGGCCTAATCCATTGTTGGATTTCGTTTGTTATTGCGTGTGGGAAAAATCTGGGACGACTGGAGAACACTCGCACTTTTGGGAGAATAACACTCAAAAAACCATGCCGATAGGGTTTTTAGCAGCATAATTAATGTAGCTCCTCCTCCAGGCAACTTGCTGTCTTGAAGGTCGGCGTTTCATAAGTGTTTTTGAGCCACAGACTCCCCAACTCCCCCGCTCCGTGGATTACTAACAGACATCCTGCATTGCAATCATGGCCGACCCAAACACAATACGTAATAAATATCCACATGGGTGTTTGTAATGCGTGTACTGTAATGTATGCTGCCTTCAAACTTTTACAACTTTTATTACGAACATGTGTTGTTTATTTATCTGTGCGAGTGGTGGCAGCAGCGGTGGTGAGATTGATTCAGAGGATTCATGATTCATGAATTCATGCTATGAAAGTAATATGTGCCACAAAGAGATATATTTCATCATATTATGAAGAAATGTCAGTCAGCAGAGTAGGGGCACAGCCACTGCGTGTGGCTAAGAGAGACACTCACTACATGTCTAGATGTGACTAAGAGACACCCACTACATGTCTAGATGCGACTAAGAGACACCCACTACATGTCTAGATGCGACTAAGAGACACCCACTACATGTCTAGATGCGACTAAGAGACACCCACTACATGTCTAGATGCGACTAAGAGACACCCACTACATGTCTAGATGCGACTAAGAGACACCCACTACATGTCTAGATGCGACTAAGAGACACCCACTACATGTCTAGATGCGACTAAGAGACACCCACTACATGTCTGGATGTAGCTAAGAGAAACTCACTACATGTCTAGATGTGACTAAGAGACACCCACTACATGTCTAGATGCGACTAAGAGACACCCACTACATGTCTAGATGTAGCTAAGAGACACCCACTACATGTCTAGATGTAGCTAAGAGACACTCACTACATGTCTAGATGTGACTAAGAGACACCCACTACATGTCTAGATGCGACTAAGAGACACCCACTACATGTCTAGATGTAGCTAAGAGACACCCACTACATGTCTAGATGTAGCTAAGAGACACTACATGTCTAGATGTAGCTAAGAGACACCCACTACATATCTAGATGTAGCTAAGAAACACTCACTACATGTCTAGATGTAGCTAAGAGACACACACTAAATGTCTAGATGTAGCTAAGAGACACTACATGTCTAGATGTGGCTAAGAGGCACTCACTACATATCTAGATGTAGCTAAGAAACACTCACTACATGTCTAGATGTAGCTAAGAGACACACACTAAATGTCTAGATGTGGCTAAGAGGCATTCACTACATATCTAGATGTAACTAAGAAACACTCACTACATGTCTAGATGTAGCTAAGAGGTACTCACTACATATCTAGATGTAACTAAGAAACACTCACTACATGTCTAGATGTAGCTAAGAGACACACACAACATTGTTTAACTCCTGACCGTCGAATAATTAATAATGCAGTCTAATCGTAGCACTTTCAAGCCAGATAGAGTCACAAATTGTTTATCATTATTCATCAATAACAGGGAGATAGATGAGCCCCAGAGATTGAAAGATGAATAGAGACTGCACTGTACACTACACTATGGAGCCCTGAGAGAAATTACATTTTAAGAATGCGTCCAGAATGTTTTAAATTATTTTTCCCTAAAAACCTAGCGAAAATACAATTTCTTATCAGGGTCCCAATGGCGTAAGACGCAGCGTCTATTATTCACCCAATCTCCTTGATCTCTCTCTCTTTCTGCTACGAAGAAGCGCCATTACCAAAAACGTCGCCTGTATATTATTTGCGTTATAACATGGAATAAATCATCGCACTGTGACAAGATCCCCAAGGCTTTCAGCCAGCATTGGATAGATCGTCGCTGACGATGATGATTATGATTCTTCTTCTTGGTTCTTTCGGTAAAGTCACGTAGAAGTAATAAAATAATAAAAATAAAACATAATAAAACAATTTTTTTATTTTTATTATTTTATTACTTCCCTTCTACGTGACTTAACCGAAAGAACCAAGAAGATGAATCCCTGCAGTCACGAAAGCTTTAAATCGAAATTTAAATGATTATGATTATTATGGTGATGACCAGCGAGTTTAATGGAATGTGTAGATCTTTAATTTATTTCTAAAGTTAATTGTGGGTGGCGGTGGGAGAGTGGTGGCACAGCAATGAGCGCATTGTGATAACACATTCCTGCGGAGGGAGCTGGTAGTAACGTTGGGTTGCTCGGTCAATGACCAGGGTCAACGGCGGCGTGGTGTATTCCGCAAATATGGCTGACTGTGAGGGCGGGCACAAGCCGGCGTGAGTAGGTTAAACGTTGAGTTTTATAAGGGCACCACGGGGTGACCAGCCCCAACGCTCCCACCCCCCACTCAGCCCCACCCTCCCCACCCAGCCCCTCCCCACCCTCCCCTCCCCACCCAGCCCCTCCCCACCCTCCCCTCTCCACCCAGCGCCACCCCTCCCATTTTTGGATGCACAACGGACGGACGGACACAATAATCCCCTGTGGGCTGGTGGTACCAGGTGGTTCCTACCAGTATTAACTCGATAACCTGAGTTTGAATCCAGGTTTTGGCTAAAATTGGGGGGGGGGGGGGGGGGGGTGATAACTGCGCCGATCCTGGTCTTCCCCTCCTCTTCAACAACTCACACTGGCTATTATGGTGAAGAATGTTCAAACACCATGACCATGACCAATACAGCATGTGGTGAATTGACAAAGGGCTGTACTTTGTATGTAAGAATACAGTTTATTACATTTGCATAACCTGGTTTTCATCACGGGTGGCTCAACTCAGGATCTCAACAAGCATTGGCGCCGTGCTCTGACATGGCGATTATGAACTCTATAAACCCCCCTTGTAGGCTGTGTTTTGCTGCTAACTCTGGCACGATGTTTGGGGTGCGCAACTTTGACAGCGATTAGACAAGACGGGGTTAATGAAATTAGTTGGTCGTGCATACGCAGAGACGGAGAGATTTACGCAACTCCTGGTGCAGGCCAACTGTCCTTCCATCGCTCATTCTTCATTTATCCTTTCACGCATAATTCTCTCTGACAGCCAAAAACTTTGCCCATTAATCTCGGTGCAACGCAACACGATTGTATCTTTAATTAAAACAGTTTCACGAGTCCAAATTCATAAACCTTCAAATTGTACATTTTACAAAAAATATTCAGGAGAGGACAAGGATACATCCGCCACACCCATGACATGGCCACCATTATTACTACTATTTCTATTTTATCAGATAAGGCCCACCCATCTGTATAGCTCTTTTTCAGAAGCGACTTTGCCACAAATGATAATTAAATGAAGTGGCTTATGTGGCAATTTCTAGCAACCAAATACGCTAATTGCATGTTTCTATATTTGAAGGGAAAAACTGGAGGACCCGGAGAAAAATTTATGCAATTATGGGGAGAACCTGGAAACTCCAACTATACAGGCGTCAGGGTCGGGATCGACCACGACCTCCTATATTACAGGCGAGGTAGTTATCATATCGCCACCATTGTGCTCTGCCTGCTGTAATCCAATCAAGATAAATTTACTAACAACACAGGCCTGTGGATTTCATTAAACTTCCTGCACGTCATCACATCATCACCAGCATCATCATCCCGTGCCATGATCTGTCCACTTCTGGATGAACGCCTCCCCAAGCACCCTACATTACTCATGCTCACATATCAGCCAACCACCTGCCAGCTGGCACCTGCACACATGCGGATTTCTGTCGTGGCACTCACTCGTCTGCATGTTCAGAATGGAATGCGTTCGAGTTTGTACGCACACTGAGGAAATGGAGCGATGAAGTCGCTTCATGTGCAGGTGCCAGGTGGATTATCTTAACTCTCTTATCTCCTATTTCCCCTCTATGAATCATGGGTTTGATCTCCCACAAATCTCATGGCCCACCCTAAACCGCATCCGCAAACCATGGCAGATGCGGATACGTGATGCACAAATGTAAATTAAATAAATAAAACTCTCCAGGGTGCGACTGTGGTCAATCAGAACAGACCATGCAACGTTTGACTATGCGATGCACAATCCACAAATATCAAGGAGACATCACAGCGATACACTCCACTGTTTCTGATTCAGTTATCTGGCTCGAACACCTAAATGTGAAATTGTAGCTGTTGCTCTGCATCTACATCAGCCATACGACAAGAAGATGTCCCCTCTCATCCTCTTCGTTCTCAATCTTCTCTCTGTCCCTCCTCCCTGTGCCCAATCCCGTTCTTGGTCCTTCTCCCTCATTGCACCCCTCCTCTACAATCAACTTCCCCTGTCCATCAAGCAGTCCTCCTCCTTAACTTAATTATATACCTGTCTTAAAGCCTCACCTCTGGCCTATTGCCCATTCTCTTCCTCTTTCCTCCCCTCGCCTCTCCACTCCTTCCCATCCCTCCCCTACCCTTTCATGACCCCTAAGTACCCCTCTATTGCGGTCACTCATTCCTCAATCCTTGCACGCCCCTGTCATCTAAAGCCTTTCATTCTGTCACAGTTTTATAATTTATGTCAAGCGCTTTGAGTGAAGGTGCTTTATGAATATAAATAAGATAAGAAATAAGATGATTAATATAATAATATCGAAGGAACATGAGAGGTGGTGGTAAATGCAACAGTAGATTAAGCCTGGCTGATGATAACCATGATTTATCAGCAAAGATGAAAACATACAAAGAGGATTAGCGCAAAACACCCTGTCAGAGTCTAAACGTTGAAATTAAGCAGTGGGGGTGCTAAAGTGTTACATTTAAATGAGAGGTTAATGTTGGCTAAAGGTGAGAGAACCTCTTAGTAACATATAATCAATCTTATGCCAGATGATGGAGTCTGCAGGCTCCAGGCCCTGCTGTTGTAAAGGTATGAATTACCATATTTCCCCATTGTGAGATGCACCTTTCACTCTATGTTTTAAGCAGGAACCTCCTGAAAACAAGTCATGAGACTCGGTGAGCCTTTTGTGGGTGAATGTATGCATATACTGTGCTAGAGATCGTCTGACATACGCCTGATCTCGTCACATCTCAGAAGCTAAGCTGGAGCCTGGGTAGCGATAGGAAGACCACACGGTCGTTATGGGCTGCTGTGAGGGGCTACAAGGTGGGCAGTGCAGTAACAAGCCATTGTTTTACCAACTAAACGAAACTTTTTATTTTAGCAGGTAAGGCTCCCTGAGCTATACAGCTCTTTTTCAGAAGCAATCTGGCAACCAATGAAAGCTCAACAAAGTGGATGATACACTGGTCAACACACTTTTTCTGGCATAAGGTATTCCAACGGTTTTAAGGTAATTTTTGGGGTGCTGATTCCAAATCTGGCATCAGTTTTTGTCTATCACATCAGGTTTTTGAGATATCAAATATTGCATTTTCAATAAAAAGAGGAAATTTATGCTCATATACGAATAGCTAAACAGACATCCATACAAGAATAAGATAAGGTACAATATACAATAATAATGAAACAAACATTTAATGAGCCGTAGTACAAAGTTGTGAGAGTGACTGCATATCAATGTGAGTGAATGCATATTACCATGTAAGAATTGAATTGTGAAGATAAGAAAAATATGTACATGAAGGTCATTCACTATAGTGATGTTGCATCTGCATAAACGACCTCTTCTTTGACGATTTCCGATTTACAGCTTGTCGAATGTCTCTCATCAAGGACCAGCAGTAATCTGCCATCATGTTTGAGTCCAATCGGCCTTGGTAACGTTCTTCCATAACTTTAATGTCTTGATGAAAGCGTTCACCTTGCTCTTCGCTCACGTGACCCATGTTCTCTGGAAACTGGGCCAAGTGACCATGTAAGTAGTGAACCTTGATGCTCATTCTACATCCAAGTGCTTGGCAACTCAAGAGCAGCTACTCTACAATCTCTCGATAGTTGCCCGCTTTCCTGTCACCAAGGAAATTCCGCACCACATCAAAGAATGCATTCCAAGTTCTAGCCTCTGCCGCAGTCATTGTTGTAACAAAGTGTGGATCCCTGATGAGTGTTCTTATTTGAGGGCCATCAAATATTCCTGCCTTTTTCTTCTCGGCACTGAGACTTGAAAAGGTTGAACATATACAGCTGAAGCAGTCTCCAGTGTGATCAAGAGCTTTGACGAATTGCTTCATTAACCCAAGTTGTATGTGCAGTGGGGGAAATACAATTGTATTCCTATCAACCAGAGGCTCATTCTTGATGTTCTTGTCACCAGGCGTCAAACTGAGTCTTAGTGGCCAGTTCTTTTTAACCCAGTATTCTAATGTAGCCCTACTGTCCCAGTAGCACAGGAAACAAGGGTATCTGGTGTGACCTCCTTGCTGACCCAGCAGAAAATTAACCATTTTCAAATCAACACAAATTAGCCATCCATGAACATGGTATTCCAATCTATCCAGAACAATATTGATGTTGGCATACTCTTCATTAATTTTTACAGAGTGTCCTATTGGGATTGCACCATATATATTTCTGTTGTCAAGTAACACACATTTCAAACTCCTTTTACTACTGTCAATAAAAAGTCTCCATTCACTTGAATCATATGCGGGCAGTCCCATATTGAGAAGAAGCCCTTCAACATCATTACAATAACAAAGTTGACCATCTGAATGGAAGTACTTTCGCAGTGCTGCTTCTCTGTTAGGATAAAAGGAGACACTAGTGCCAGGTCTGAGTAGTCCTTTCTCTTGCAGCCTGGAAGCCAACAATTCAGCAGACTGCTTTGGCAAATACAAATCTCTTCCAAGATCATTCAATGCAGGCTGACTAAACAGAGACATTTTTATCACAATCTGCATCAGATGGTGTATATTTGATCTGAGCATCATTATCATCATCTGTAGAAGCAGGTCAACGGAGGGATTCAACATCAATCTCTGGTAGCTCAGTAAATACAGGCACAGGTGTTTCCTCACAGTGCTCAACTGGTCGTCTGGAAGATGGGATATCTGGGTATTGTAAGTGTTGTTTGTTTTTCTTATTGAAACCTTTTACATTGACAAGGCAGAAGTAGCAGTTATCCAAATGGTTTGTAGGTTCTCTCCAAACCATTGGCACACCAAACTTTAGCTTAGCATTCTTTCCTTTAGACCATGATCGCAAAGTTTCAACACTGGTTTTACACACTTTGTGAGGAGCCCAATTTTTGTCTTGGTCTCCAAGTCGTACTTTAAAGTAGGCAAGATAAACCTTCTTGACAAAGGTATTGGTGTTGTGCCTTTGATCCTGCAAAGTGAAGCTGCCACAGATGTAGCAGAAGATATCTGGGTCATTACTGCATTTCCTTATTTCGGATGTTGTAGCCATTGTTAGATCACACCCTGCAGAAGAAAAATATTAAATAAATGTGGATATCTACATAAAATGATATTATAAACACACTATCCTAAAAATACAGCACCATATTTTAACACTGAAGCAGTCACTGACTCGCAACAACTTGCAATCATAAGTGACAGAGGTAATTTCGGGTAAAATCAATGAAAATGGGGTATGCCGATAGCATAAAAATTAGATGTGATAGAGCAAATCTAAGATCAGATTTGGAATCAGCACACTGAAATTAGTCTATAACAGCTGCAAAAGTCCAGGCCAGAAATTGTTTTCTTTTTTTGTTGATAAGTGTTATCATTTGGAAATTTATAGCAGACAAATACTCTCAAAGCATATTTTTAAACGTGGAGGGAAAGACCCACACGACCATGGGGAGAGAGACATGCAAACTCCAAATATACAGGCATGGTCAGGGTCTGGATCGACCTCCTTTATACCATGCGAGGTAGTTAACATTTCCCCGCTGTATTACACCCACTGCACTATACTCGTCACTGGAACGAGCCCACACTGAAGTATGGTCAACCCCGTGATGGAACACAGTGTGCGATTTGCTCTGGCAGAAATGGATTGGCAAAAAGGCTGTAAATGTTCAAGCTGAATAGAAATGTATTACAATGAATGCATTACTTTATCCTTGACGCCTGCCATGGGAATGTGGAATTTTCTTCACTAGTCAACGTAGTTCCTAAAGAAGCTCCCACGCACGTGGAGACAAAACGCCGGACATTGGGGGTACGACCGGAAAGCACATGGGAGAGCTGGAGAGGAAATGCGCGAAATCCTACGTGGCATGGAGAGAAATCTTCATTGCATGACAGTCAACCCGATATTTTTCATTCTTAGCCCTGTAATACATCCAAATTAAGTGCAAAATCAATTTGAATGATTATATTTTTAGGTGTAGTCATTGGTGGCCAGAGATCACTACACTTGGAGCTACAAACTTTTTTAAGCCATTATTTTTTATTACGAGTGATTGAATTGAATTCGCTTTCAATTAAGCGTAGAGCATTATTTTTCTCTTCCGATAATATATCAGCGCGGAAGCCCTAAATCCTCGTCTTATAGAAGGACCTGCTTTCGTGTATCGATCTGCCTCCCCCCCATTTCACAAGGCTGTATGCCCTCTAGAGATGACCACTGTAAACCACCGAAGGAGCTCTGGAGAATGCTCAATGAATTTCTGCCAGGGTGGTGTGGCTCGGGGAGTGTTTGTGTCTTGCTTGCTAGGGGAAGCGGTAGTGTAGCGGTTAGCGTGCCACGCTGTGAACCCGGCGACCCGAGTTCGATTGCCGCTCACGGCCAACACACCAGTGACAATTATTTGAGCCGGTCCTGGGCCTCCCTAGGTCGACTCAGCATCAAATGAGTAGCTGGTGCGATATGTAAAACATCGGCACTTAGGGAGACAAAGGCGGTCGGGCGTGGTGCTGGCCACCCGCTCCCTTATGGTGTGCTGTCCTGGCCTTTATAGGTGATACTTGCGAACAGCACTTGCCCTAATAGTCTGTTAAGGCTATAGGGGGGGATCTTTGTATTTTCTTGTATTGCTTGATGAGTAGTCCACCCACATGTGAATGCCGCGTACTTAATGCAGAACTGTGAACCAGCGTGTATATGTAGGTGCGTTATCTTGCACCTCCCTGAATGCCCAGCTCTTTAAAACACGAGATCGCATCATGGGCGTTGATTTAACGCGGCCGTTTCTGACCTCAACGCGATAGTTTTCAATGATTTGGTAAATACATTATTCAACAAAAGTTTTTCATCAACGGATTTAGTCGAGCAATTGAGACGTAAACCGAACGCACGGTCTAATTTTCAAATGAGATCTGGGCTAAATAAGTATCGTACACTAACATATCTTACAGGTATCACGGATTGTATTTATTTCATTATTACGCCTATTTGGCCAGAACAGGCATAACAATGCCCACTGAGTCTCAGGACTCCTTTTCAGGAGGATCCTGCCAGGTTTTTCACAGTTGCGGGTGATGTTGCTGCTGCTGCTGCTGCTGCTGTGTAAACTCAATTTAAGTAATTTTCAGATCATTTTTCTTTTGGGATGTTTTGGCCAATACCAGTTACGTTGTTTGGGTTTTCTTAGCTTTTCGATAAAACTGGAGATCTCAGAGGAATCCAATTCAAAACAGGGGAAGAACATTCTAACGACATATAGAATGGTGCTCAAGTCGAGAATTGAACCCAGATGCTTCTTGTTTTAAGGTACAAGTGTTACCTCAGCTGCCACCAATTTAAACTATTAAACCACACTATTTTTATTTTACCAGGTAAGTCTATATAGCATCATTTCCAAAGTGACCTGGCCACAAATGATAGCCCAATGAAGTGGCTTATCATGGAGAAATTCATAGCAGCCAAATACTCTAACCGCATGTTCTCAAATGTGGAGGTAAAAACCGGAGGACCCAGAGAAAAATGTACGTGACCACTGGGAGAGACGTGCAAACGCCTAAAATACACGCATTAGGGTTGGGATAGAACCCACGACCTCCTGTATACGAGGTAAGTGAGTTAACATCTCGCCACCACAGGACTCCAATTGAATAGAGAGGCCAGAGAGACAGTGAATGATGAATTTAAGCCAAGACTGGGAATCAAACTCAGGTGCCTGGCTTCACAGCATAGTGAGTTTATGGTTCTGAAAATAATTAAATAATAATGACAGCTCTTTTCTCAGTCCACTACTGCTTCAAGGCCTCCCCATGCTGTGTTGTTCATGGGAGCTCTTTGACCATAGTTCACTACGTTTTCTCGGCACGGGTTGGGTGAAGGGGAATCGGCATATGGGAGCGGTTCAGGTATCAATCGGCACTGTTTGCTGGAAATCAAACTCAGATTGTTATGGGTTCACAGTGGAGTGCGCTAATCGCTCTGCCACCACTCTGTCCCTATTATTAGGGACGCCATGGTGGCGAGATGTAACCTCCCTCTCCTGGTATATATGAGGTCGTAGATTTAATTCATACCCTGACGCCTGTATATATGGAGTTCACATGTTTTCTCCGTGGTCATGTGGATATTTCTCCTCCAGTTTTTCCTCCACATTTAGAATTATGCGTTGAGAGCATTTGGCTGCTATAAATTTCAACATTATAAGCCACTTTGTTGAGCTATAATTTGTGGGGAGGTTGCTTCTAAAATAGAGCTATATAGCTCAATGGACCATACCTGGTAAAATTACATTATGCTGCACTGTGTCTATAAACTCACACGTCTAAAGTTAGATTTCACAAAATAATGTGATATGTATATCTAGTGGACCATACTCTGTGTGTGTATGTCTCTATATCCATCTCGCTATATTACAGAGAAGGAATTAATCTGCATTTCTTGTGATTTCACATCTGGGTTGCTCAACAAAATGTGCAGTGACAGTGAAGTCACTGACATCTGCAGGACAACTATGTTTGCCTTTAACCTCAGCAATATTTTTTGTTTGCTGTTTTTTACAAATCTCAAATGACCCCCAACATTACCCGTCTGCACGCCGATCATTGCCTTGCGGCAGTTTGGTGCAGAATACATTCACGAGCTCGTAAAATGTGCACATGGCTCAATATACACGTGCCCGTGTGTGTGTGCTGCTTATTCGGTAGTGTAGTGGTTAGCGCGTTGCGGTACGAACCCCCGACCCGATTTCGATTCCCGCTCACGGTCAAGACCAGTGATGATTATCTGAACCAGTCTTGGGCCTCCCCTAGGTCGACTCAACCTCAAATTAGTACCTGGTGTGGTGTGTAAGCATCGGAACTTAGGGACGAAAAAAGGCGGTCGAGCGTGGTGCTGGCCACCCACCCCCTTGTATTCCATGCCGGCCTTCAGCACTTGCTCCAACAGTCTGTTAAGGTTATACGGGGGATCTTTGTCTTGTTGTACCTACGAATATATTGTTGCAGTTTCAACGTCGCATAACCACAGGCTGGGAGCAGAGATGTAGGTGGATTTCTT